>NC_084610.1:20056286-20763786 GCF_033807715.1 Cololabis saira | reverse complement strand
CAGGAGATTGGAGCTTTTGTTTTTAATGAGCATTATTGTTAAAGTGATGATTCGCACAAGAACACGGACGCAGAAGACAAAGCAGAAGCTCCTGTTTGGTCTCAGAGAAACATCGGCCGTGACTTTTACACGATAAATCTAAATAACACGTTTAGAATGTTGCATGTAACCGACGTCTCACCCTCTACCCTCTAAGTCCGTCCAAAATACAATAAAAGCTGTAATATTTCCACATTTGATAAAAACTGAGTTGACATGTTCGTTTAGTTTAGTTTTTAGTTGATTTAGTTTATTTCGAACATGTAAAAAAACAAGAATAAAGACAAGAAAACAAATACAGGTGGGCATTCCACCACATAAAGAAAAAAAAACAACATCAAAACACATATTTCCAGTTACATGTTGGAAAAGCATTTGGCTAAATTTTACTTTGAGTAAAACTAGACTAAAATGGTCCTGGACAATTCTGACTAACTAAAATGATAGCTTGACCCAAAGACTAGACTAAAACTAAAATTGAAACAGGCTGACAGAAACAAGACTAGTTACTGTATCAGTCTGAGTTCAGACGTGGCCCTGCAGCCGTACACAAGGATTTGAGTTAAAGATCCTAAATGAAGCCTATTGCGCCAACAGAGACGCCAGACGTAACAGACGATGTCATAGTCACAGCAACTAAAAACACTGCACACAACTCACTAACTCATCCTTCAACAACTGACCAGGACAAACAAGACATGCTGTAGTCTACACAGCGAAAAGTAGAAACCACAACCAGTCAGGTATTGATTTTAAGACATTACTGACAGGTTCACCACAAAATTAAGAGTTCAGTATTGGTCTTGCATCCTGTGTCTTCTGGTAGCTATCGCCAATGAGTACCGTCTCTTTCTCCATCTTGCTCCGTCCCAATCATCTGCCACGATGGGAGAGGTGGCTAGCTCAAGGCTAAGGCCCTGTTTACACGGAGCAAAAACGGAGGCGTTTTCATGCGTTTTGGCCGTTCGTTTACACGAAAACGCAGCTCAAAGCCCCCAAAAACGATCATTTCTGAAAACTCCGGCCAAAGTGGAGATTTTCAAAAACTCAGTTTTCACGTTTGCGTCTAAACAGAGGAAAACGGAGATTTAGGCTTCAGAACGTCACATTATGCAACAGAAACGTCACCAGCATCATGTGTGCGACCTGTGTTTACAATTAGTTTGGCCACCGTCAATATTTTCTTGTATTTTACCTGTTTTATATTCTAAAGTCACACTTAAAAGTAACTCCACTTTTCTGTCACTCCAAACCAAAGACTCTCGTTCCATCTTGGAAGTAAAGCCTGAATTATGGTCCCGCGTTAAATCGACGCAGAGGCTACGGCGTAGGGTACGCGGCGATGCGCGCCATACGGTGTGCGTCGCCGCGTAGCCTACGCCGTAACTCTGCATTGGTGTAACGCGGAACCATAAATCAGCCTTAACTGGAAGTTAAACGTGTCATTTGTTGATGTTTTTTTTCAGGATTCTGATTGGCTGGCATGACGTTAACAGCGTATTCATGCGGATTTGTGTAAACGAAGAGATTTTCAAAACGATCTCGTGTAAACGATGGAATTTTTCAAAACGTAGAGGGGGAAATATCCGTTTTTGTAAATACCCGGCTATGTGTAAACGGGACCTAAGATAGCAGGCTCGCTCCGGGCTAGCAGAACTGGGTATCTCCAGGCTAAAAGAACAGACTAGCCCTAGCATAACAAATGTGATTAGTTTTAGCCTAACAGAGCTGGGTTATCCCAGGCTAACAGAAAAGGCTCATTTCAGGCTAATGGTAGAGGCAAGACTCAGCATAAGAGAGGTGATTGGCTTTAGCTTAACAGAGGTGGCTAGATCCAGGATAACACAGCAGACTAGTCTCAGGCTAACAAAGGTGGCTAAGTCCAGGCAAAGAAAGGTGGGTAGCTGTGTGTGTGTGTGTGTGTGTGTGTGTGTGTGTGTGTGTGTGTGTGTGTGTGTGTGAAGTGTATCTATAGTTGGGGAGAGGGGGGAGGCAACCCCGCCACCCGCGAGACCAGAGGCCGACAAGGAAGAACCCGTAACCCAGGCCACCAGCAACCCCACAGAGGGGAGAAGAGGGCGGGAGGCAACCCACCACCAGAGGTAGCTGGCTTCAGGCTAACAGAACGAGCTAGCTGCTGTTTGACTTGTTGCAGTTTCACTGTTCCTGCCAGAGTGAACTGGGCCGGATCATGAGGTCACATGGCCTGGGGGTCACGGTGGGGGTTCTATACCTCATGAAATGTCAACATAAGGTCAGAAGGAATCTGAAACGCAATTTCAAGTTGAAAAAGTTGTGCAGGGTTGCTTCCTGCAGGGTGTTTGCTGCGTGGCAGTACGATGCGTTTCTGCTGAAATACTGCATTTAGTTTTCTCCGAACATCTCAACATCTCACATTAAGGCCTGCAGGCTCTCAGCTGGAGCTCCTGCGTTTCCTATGTTGTGGTAAATCACTTAATCCATGTAACAACCTTCTTAATCATTTTCCACTCGAGGAATCTAACAAAACATAGACGGTGTATAAGTACCAAGTTTAAGTGACTCAGACGAGTTTAATTGATTTCCTATGGATGGATTAAAAGAGAAAGTTCCTCCTCAAAATGTGACTTTACGGCTCTCTCTCATCCTGATACTTTCAATATCCTCTGTGGGCTTCACTCCATCGCTGACCTCCGGGCACTGGACTTCAAAGAGACGACCCCCCACTCTCTTCCGCTGATTGTGATTCATCTCAATCAGTGTGGGAGGAGGAGGATGTGAGAAATCACATTACTGACCTTTAACTCTGCACATGCTCAAACCCACACCTTCATTCAGAACTCACCCCCATACACACATATACACACATTCACACACACACACACACACACACACACACACACACACACACACACACACACACACACACACACACACACACACACACACACACACACACACACACACACACACACACACACACACACACACACACATTCACACATACAACAACAACAAGCTCTTGACAACATGCCCAACTATTTTACTCACCGAGGAGTACCACAAGGCTCTGTACAGGACCCCCGATACCTTAATTATATTATATACACTCAGCACCATCTGGTGTTAATTAATACAAATGTCAGTTTATATGCAGATGACACTCGTCACTTATGTTCCCAATCCAGGTGCCATGAAGTAAAAATCCTGTCCAGCAGTTGTTCCAAACACTAAACCAGCTCTTCTGCAGATAGACGGTCGGTTGTTAGTAACCTGGGGCCGGATTCACAAAACATTCTTAAGAAAAAAAATCTTCTTAAGTGTCATTTTTTTCTTAAGTTCAGTCTTAAGAAGAAAAAAGAGAAGAATTCATATTCTCCAAAAAAGTTCTAAAGTATTTTCTCAACTTTTTCTTAAGTTTCTTCTTAAGAAAAAACTTAATAATAAATGGTATTCTTGAAATAAAAGTTCTCAAATTTGTTCTTGACTTTTTTCTTAACTTTAAGACAACCTTGACCTGTCTTAAAATTTTCTCGACATTTCGACTTTTTTCTCGAAAATTCAGACTTTTTGCTCGACATTTTGACTTTTTTCCTCGACATTTCAACTTTTTTCTCGACATTTCGACTTTTTTCTCGAAATTCTGACTTTTTTTCTCGACATTTCGACTTTTTTCTCGAAATTTCGACTTTTTTCTTGACATTTTGACTTTTTTCTCGACATTTCCCCCCCAGTTCTAACTAATATAGATATATGCAGCATGTGTTGCATTCATTCTAAGGCTGATACAAGACTTTTCATTTTTTGTGGCTCCAGACATATTTGTTTTTTGTGTTTTTGGTCCAATACGGCTCTTTCAACATTTTGGGTTGCCGACCCCTGGTCTTGACAATCATGGATGCTCATTAACTTATGACGTCATTGGATGTAAATGAGATTATAATTAGATGCAATGAGCACAGAAGTGATGTGGAACATTAAAACTGGAGATAACTGGTCCGGAGGATGGTGCACACAGAACAGATGACCTCTGGAGTCAGAGGAACATCTGAGTAGAGGCCAAGAATCTGAAGAAGAGAAGTTAAAATGGAAAAGTTGTTGAGGTTTGCTTGTTTGTTTCTGCAGAATCTGCCCAGCAGACTCCAGACTCTGAGAGCTTGCTTACAGAAACATCTCCGATGCTGCAGACATTCTTGAGTGAAAGCCTCAGAAGTGGCAGCTATTGGTGGGTCTAACTTTAGTACATTCCTGCGCTCGTATTTAGCTGTAAAAGGCTCTGCTCCATCAGCTCTGTTTGCTTTAAAGCTCCGAGACACTTCAGCCTCTCTGGTCCTCACATTCCTGCCAGACCTTCAGCCTCCTCAGATATGTATTCATGTACACAGAGACGTCCACGCCGCGGGGACGGGCGCTGCTCTTTTATACAAACACAAGCCCAGAGAAGAACAGGAACAACAAGAAAGGAGAAGGAAGAAGAGAGAAGGATGAGTAATGAATGTCCGGAGGTCTGGAACGTGCTCGGTAAACCGTCGCCCTGCTCCTAACCATCCTCCTTCCCCTCTCAGAGGTAAACCACACAAATCTGAGAACCTGCAGTGAAGATTCAGGTTGAATAAACTTATCTGAGACATTTAACTACTTTTACTTTAAGTTCCTGAGACAATTCTGCAAAGTTCTCATCTTCTAGCTTCCAAAGTTATGAGCAGAAACAGAGAAAACAACCTGCAGGAACGAGTTAGGACCTGGAAGGACCTGGGAAGACCTACAGGGACCAGCATAACCAGTACTGGAGTTGAGGGGGGATGAGGGGGGATGAGGTTGGATGGCATCCCCCCCTGAAATAAAAACGGTCCAAATCATCCCCCTGTAAAACTGCCATCCCTCCTTTCCATCCATTATTTCATTTCATCAATAAATGTGGTTTTACTGCTATTTCAATATTTAGAGTCATCACCTGAAAAATAACACCAGAAAAATGTGACAATTTTCACCTGTTTCAGTTAAATTTTCACTTGAAATAAGTAGAAAAATCTTCCAGTGGCACAAGATTTATCTTCTTATTACAAGCAAAAAAGTATTTTTCCACTGGCAGATTTTTCTTCTTATTTTAAGTGAAAATCTACTTGAAACAGGTGAAAATTGTGGTTTTTTCCAGTGATGAGTCTTGTTTTAAGTGTAATAAGATTTTTTTTTACTAAAATGAGACATTTTAACTAGAAATAAGACAAATATTCTTGTTAAGACTTTGAGTTTTTGCAGTGATCCATGTTACTTATCCTGTGAAGGACAGAGTCATATTGATAAGTTCAGAAAAGTGTTTTTGTATTGTTGTGTTTTGATGTATTTGATGTAAGCCCAGTGGATATTTAAAGCTTACAGAAGGCTGCATTTAACTGCTGCTATGTCATTCCTGCAGTATTTCTGCAGGTGTTTTGGTCACTGCTATTATTTGTAATATATTATATTATTTGTAATCAGCACAAATTATCTGTCCCCATATGATAAAATCCACCATCCCCCCTGATTTTGTTTTACAACTCGAGTACTGAGCATAACCAAGTTAGGACCTGGAAAGACCTGGAAGGACCTGCAGGCACCTGCCGGTCCATTTCGGAGACTGTGGGCCAGTCTTACAGCTCGTTGGTCTTTACGCTCCACCATGGGTCCAGCTGCTAGCAGGCGGCTCCCTTGTCCTCTCTGTCTCTGGGAGGTGAAGAGAGCAGCGTTGACCCGTCCTCTGCTGCTGGCTGGACCCGCCGGTCTGAGCCCGGTGGTAGTCCCTATAGAACCAGAAGTTCTGAGTTCACACTGAGTTCAAGCTGTGAAACTGCAAAGCCTGCTGGGAGTTTGAGTCCTTGTGAAGGTTTCTTTGTTCTGCACGACTGGATGGACTCAGAGCTGGTAGAGGAGCCAAAGATTGTACTCAAGTAAAAGTACTGTTACTTCAGAATAATATGACTCAAGTAGAAGTAAAAAGTAGTCATCCAAATAATTACTTGAGTAAAAGTAAAAAAGTACTTGGTGAAAAAACTACTCAAGTACTGAGTAACTGTTGAGTAACGTCTGATTTATTTTTTAACACAACCATTCAAACAGACAAAAGTACAAAATAATCATCTTCAGGCAAATTAAATCAATAAAATAATAAAAAAAAAATGAAATTAATAAAAAATAGCTTAAATTAAAATAATCTTAAAGTAAACTCAAGTACTTTAATAAATAATAAAATAAATAAAATAATAACTTAAAAAATTAAGCACAAGTAGCACAAAATTTCAAGCCTTTGTACTTTTCTTTTTTAACCAGGCAGAACTAGAACAACCATGAACTCATAGAAACTCTGTGTGTGTTTGAGTCTGTGTAAATGTGACAAAACATGCAAAAACAAACATTTTTCCCAAAGAATCACTCAGTGATGTCATGAGATTGACGCGTACGTGGATAAAAGGGATAAAAGAAAAGTAACAGCTCAACGTAGCCTAATGTAGCGGAGTAAGAGGAACAGTTTCTTCTTCACAAATCTACTCAAGTAAAAGTAAAAAGTATAGTGATTCAAAAAGTACAACATTTCCCAAAACATACTCAAGTAAATGTAACTTGTTACTACCCACCTCTGGACCTACTGATGTTACTTTGGTACCTCCTTCGGCCTCTGAAACCAGAGCAGCAGCTACAACGGTGCCGGTGGGAGAGACGACCCGGCACAGCGAGGTGTCTTCTCTCCAGCAGGGGGCGCTGTGAGCGACCCGGTGCTGCTCCCATGTGAGGGACTTCCACCAGCGTCCCGCTCCTCCGCTCTGACATCCATCTCCTCCCGGACCAGTTGAGCGTGACGTTCCCTCGCCTGGGCCCGGCGGGGGTTCTCGCCGGCCTCGCCGGCCGCGCTGACAGCCATTGTTGGCCCGTCACCGGGGTTGTGGAGAGGGCCACGTGCGCCCGGCCGCCCGAGACGAGCGCCGCAGACGCCATGAGAACGTCTGCAGCGACCCGTCTGGCGGATGCCGCCTTTCACTGCTCGGATGAGCTCCTGCGCCGCACATTGTCCGTGTCGAGGGTGGTTTCTCAGGGACACTTGAGCGAGAGGAAGTCTGGATGGAACCGCCAGGGAGTCGACGCTCCAACAACAGCACACCTCCTGGTGAACATGAGCTGATCTCCCACTAGACTTGGAGTTCTGGAGACCGGTCTGGGTCTCAAGACCACTTTGACTACGTTTACATGCAGTCAAAATTCGGGTTATTGCTATTATTCCGGTTACTGAAACATTCGGAATATTCAGTTTACATGGTAATTAATCATTCAGGATATCTGCATCAAACCAGCGACGCGCAGAGAACGTGATGATGCAATTCCCGTCATTTCCGCTTCTTCTTCCTGTATCCAAATTCAAAACAAATGCTGCTTCACGCAACTTTTCGCTCACCTTCTTGTAAATCTCGCTATCCCGGTACTTTCTAGCGTCTACAAATGCAGAAATGTTCATATCCTTCATTACATTTATGAAGTGATTAGTTTCCTCCTGGTCTTGGTTTCTCCGTGTTTATAAGAACTTCCTGGACTCAAAAGACCAGGATTCCTTGTGAACAGAGCATGTGCAGAAAACAAATTCCTGTTCCGTTTGATGGGGATATTCCGTTTGGCGTTTACATGACCCAATATTCAGGTTTTAAAAGGACTAACCCAGGGGTCATATTCAGGTTTTTAAAAACTGGAATATGAGCAAATTCGGGTTATTCAAAGGGGTTATTGGTGTTTACATGGCCATGCAAATTCGGGTTATTGCTAATATTCGGGTTTTAAAAGGGTTATTGATGCATGGAAATAAAGTCAATGTTGTGGTCTTGGTCTTGTCTCGTTCTCTGGTAATTGAGATTGAGACCAAGATGACAGAATCTGGTGATCAGCAGTTCTTCCTCTTGTTAATGTACAGTTTTGTAAACTATTTGTATTTTGCATCTGATTTAATGTTTTGGTCGATCTGCATGTGTCTGTATTTAATTACAGTTTTGTGTTTATAACGGCCTTGTTTGAATAAATATATGAACAATATTTGCATATCGTTGTGATTGATTAAGCATCAGGTCGATTTCCGTGATGCTGATATACGGTGTAATCTGATTACTTTAATGGTAAATAATCTAATTTCAATCTTTAATATTTATTCAGGTTTCATCTCCAAATTCAGTCCAATTTAAGTAACATTTACTATTAATGACTTCTGAGGTGGAGGGGGGTGTTGGAGCTGGTTATTCTGCTAGAGGACTTTGGGACTAGTTAGTAGTCGTGTCAATCCTTAAAAGCTCTGGAGTCAATCCTCCAATAGTGTAGAAATAGCGGTAGTGCAGTCGCCACACAGATCTGATCTCAGCTGATGGATGGAAACATTTATAGTGAGTTCAACATCATCATCCACTTAGCTAGGCTAAAAATGCAATGTCCTGGGGGGGGCTGGGCCGTGGGCGTGGGGGTCCCGCTCGGAGGGCCCGGCCCTGTCTGGGTGGGGGGGCATTGCTGCCTTGGTGCTCTGTCGCTGGGTGGGGGCCGTGTGCCCCTGCGTTTGTGGGGACTCCGTGACCTTTGGGTTGTCCGCCGGGGTGGGGGGTGGGGCCGGGTCCGGGGATCGAGCTCCCCTGGCCGGGGGGTGCACGGGCAGGCGCGGCGGCGGGGTGGCACCATTCCCTATGTCTTATGTTGTCAGTATGAATGGGGGGATGTTGGACCGTTTCCCCCTCCGTCTGGGGGCTCCGGCGGTGCCCGTGGAGGTACGGTGGGGCCCTGGCCCGGCTCGGAGGGCCGGCCCCTGTCAACTGGATGGCCGGTGGGGGAGCGTGGGCGTCCTTCCAGGGCCCTCTGCTGTACCTGCCCCCTGGCTTCGGCCTCTGCTCCCCCTCCTTCCCCCCCCTTACACAATGCATACGCACATAGGCAAAGGGCGGGGGGTCCGGGTCCTGGGGGGTATTGTCCCGTGTGGCCCGGCACTCCCCGCCTCACGGTTTTAACAGCACTATAGACACTGCACATTCAACACTTATTAAATACATTTGACAAGGACTAGCGGCTAACCGGAACAGCTGGCTGAGCGGGGCGGCTCAACATCTCCCCCTAGAGTCACTAATCAGTAACTGCAACAACAATGAAGTATCGGTGTGTGGTATCAGAGAATTTTTGCGAGTATGAGTACGAGTGTATGACAGCAGTCATCCCTACCAGTATCGCATCCCTACCCCAAACCTAAAGAAACTACAAGAAAAGGACAAACTCAGAGGCTCGGTGGGTCCTTGACTGTGAAGATTACTGTCACTCGTCTTGAAACTCTGAATAAGGACGGAAAAAAACACGTCAGCAAAGTCCAGACCTGTGGGAGCTGAAACTTCCACGGTTTTATATGGCACCAGGTTTAGGCATGAAAGACTTATTTAAGTAAAGATCTGTTGGATGGGTTTAGGCTTTAAAGCCCTCATCATGATGGCTCCACCGCCATGCTTGAGCTTTCTGGGGAGTTCTGAGGCTCATCAGACCCTCCAAAGGCAATAAGGAACGGGGAGGTATGGGACCGGTGCGCCACTCTTCTACTGATGTCTTGGTTGATTTCTTTTAATTTTCCCATGATGCTTTGCATTGAGGTCCCAGAAGCTGCCAGCACTAAAACATAAACCCATCTTGCTGCTGGGTGGGAACGACTGGTCATCCTGGGCTTGCTGGACGAGCGAGACCAGGGAGACCAGCGGAGGCGGCTTTGTCCCCGGAGGACAGAAGCTGACGGACGGACAGATCTTCGCTGGCCCTCAGCCAGGCGACGACCCAAAGCCGGCGCGGCCGGCGGCGTTTCCGTGCAAGCGCCTGGGCCTGGGAACGTTCGGGGCCGCTGGTTTCCATGAATGGTTCAGCTGCCCCCCCCAGGCCCGAACCGGCCCGGTTACGGAGCCCAGAACCCCCCCGGGATGGAGGAGGACATGTGGGGGGCTGGAGCTGAGAGAGGAGGTCAAACCAGCACCGAATCTGACTCCAGGCTCATTGATCCCAGATCTACCAAATCAAAGCTGATTCAGGATCAATATCCGGTGTCTTCATGGGTCCAGAAGTTCCGTTTCAAGGTCGTAAAGTTTAGTTGAAGGTTTTATTTCACTTTGTTAAAGTTTCCCCTGAATTTGTGTGTTTGTAAGGATCCCCATTAGCTATGCCCTTAAACACAGCTAGTCTTACTGGGGTCCACATAATAAAACAATACATTTGTCAGTTAAAAACAAGACTTAAAGAAAGGAAAAGAAATAACATGACAAACCTACATTAAACTTTACCGTACATGTAAATCATTATCTTAAAGCAAAAAAACATACATGAAACCAGGGCTGGGGATCGATTCAAATGTTAAGATTGGATTAAATTCCGATTCTTAAGATTCGCAATCGATTATTAAGATTTGATTCGATTCGATTCAATTCCGATATTGATTTGGGTTAGTGTTATTAAAACTGTTTTTTGAGCTGTTGCATGAATTATATGACTGTAGTTATGCAACATATTACTACTAGTATTATATTGAGATTAAACAGCAAGTATTGCAGCTAATGATGCTGTAAGGACCAATCAGCTCCCAGAATGCTGATAGAACTGAAACAGAAACATCATGTGGGTCAGAATTACCAGACAGATCCAGGACAGCAATCAGAATGAAATCGGTTTTATTTTTTTCCGAGATTCCATTTAAATTTTTTCCATTTTTGGTCTATTTCGGTTTTTAATTTTTGAGAATTTGATTTTTAGCATTTTATGCAAATGTAACCCCAAGACAGTATATAAAGTAATGAAATATAGACAATGTATGCAATTATAACTGAACACTTTAATGTTCTCATACCTTTAAACATATTTAAAGGCAAAAACATGGCACCAGTTATTCTCGTGTCCAACAAAACATTCCTTTTTTGGGCATAAACAAAAAAAATACCAAAAGTTGTAACGATGAAAAAAATCGATCTTTAGACATACAAATCGATTTTTAGGAATTAATATGAAAATTGATTTAGAATCGGAAAATCGATTTTTTCAACACAGGCCTACATGAAACATTCTAATATACAGTAAAACATAGTTTAGGCCATGAAAACCTGATAAAAAATACACCTTACTTTTACCTTATTTGGGGGCCCTTTTTGGATTTTTTGCCTTTATTGGACTAATGATCTGAATCATCTACTATATTAATGAATGTGTTTTCGCAGGACTTGATTATTTACTTTATTATTATTATTATTATTATTGTTATTATTATTATTATTATTATTATTATTATTATTATTATTATTATTATTATTATTATTATTATTATTATTATTATTATTATTATTATTATTATTATTATTATCCAGTATTGATAGGCATATATGAAAAGAAGTTAAATGATTTTGAATGATGTAATCCATTGACCATATGAGGGAGGGAAGGGGAGAGGGGTGTGTTGTTGTATTTATTTATATCTACTTATTTTTTATTTATTTTTTTTTTTTCTTATTTTATTTTATTTTTATTCATTTTTCTCTCTTATTATTATTTTTTATTTATTTTTGTGTAATTATTGTTATGAAAAGTAAAAAAAGGGGGGGGGGAAATATTGATAATTATATTATTATTGTAATTTTTTTTTTTATTGCCCTCAATAAAGATATCTATACAAAAAGAAAAATACACCTTACCTACATATGATATTCCAAGGTGTTTCTTAATATTTTGCTTGTTGAATATTGATTTCTGTGTTAACTCACTCATACAGTAGGCAGTGGTAAAGAATTCCATGATTTCATTGATCTATATTCTACCCTGAAAGTTTGGTCTTGGAATCCAGCAGGACCAGCGGGACCTCGTCGCTGGTCAGCCTCTCCCACACCTGGACACACACACACACACACACACACACACACACACACACACACACACACACACACACACACACACACACACGGACCCCCCCCCCCCTTCCGTTAATCGATTTACTGAGACGCTGAGGTCACGCGGGGTCAAGTACGAGGTGGAGAGGAGGGGGGATTTGGGGTATTCAGGATATCTGATTTAATACGCATGGGGGGGAGGAGGGGGCACAGCAAATAAACTCAGCGGATATTAAAGGTCAAAGGTCGTCCCACATGTGTCACAGCTGCAGTGGGGGGGTTGAAGCGTGTGTGTGTGTGTGTGGGGGGGGGGGGGGTCTTTTATAATAAACCGTGGAACTTTTATTTTATTTCACTATAATTGTTTGAATTTTACATCAGTTCTTCAGACAGAATAAAAATCCAGATCTTTTGCTGCTGATCTTTTCTGGTGACGATGTGGGCTGGAGTATGGAAAACCCTTCAGGTCAGAATATTGGAAACAAAATCTGTATATTTGAACAACGTCCATGCAGCAGCACAAAGGTTGAAAACATTTTAGTGAGATTACTAATCATCAACAGGAGGCATTTAACAGTATTTAATTCTTAAATATTCATTCATTCATTCATTATCTTACCCGCTTTATCCCTTGCGGGGTCACGGGGGTCTGCTGGAGCCTATCCCAGCTCATTTTAGGTGAGAGGCAGGAGTTACACCCTGGACAGGTCACCAGTCCATCACAGGGCATTATTAAATATTATTTAATCATTTAATTAGTTAATCTCTGCTTTAAAAAAAGTTTTTCTACCATGATTTACTGAAGTTAAAATGCAAAACTTTTGTTAAAAGTAGAACAAGTAACCAACAAAGTATGTTAAATACCTCTGTATATATATCTTAACCAACAGGTGACTAGAAATTAAAGGAATGATATGAAATAATAAAGACTCAAAAAATGGCTAGACTTCAGTCAATTTAGTTATCTTGGCAAAGGGTCAAAATATAATAATAACAATAATAAGAAATAATAACGATAATAGTAATAACAATAATAATAATAGTAACGACAATAATAATGATAACAATAATAATAACAACAATCATTGTTACTATTATTATTATTACTATTATTATTATTATTATTATTATTATAATAAAATAATGGTAATAACTACAATAATAATAATTACTATTATTATAACGATAATAATAGTAACAATAATGATAATACGATAATAATAACGATGATAATAATAATAATAGTAACGACAATAATAATGATAACGATAATAATAATAATAATAATAATAATAATGATAATAATAAAATAATGGTAATAACTACAATAATAATAATTATTATTATTATAACAATGATAATAATAATAATAATAAAAATAATAATAACGATGATAATTATAACAAAGATGATGATAATAATAACAATGATAATAATAATAATAATAATAATAATAATAATAATAATAATAATAATAATAATAATAATAATAATAACCTTTATTAATAGCTTATCAGAGATTTAACTTGGGCTCCAGCAACAGCAGAGAGACGTTTACTTTTGAGTTTTCTGGTCAACATAAGATTTTACGAGACAAACGGTGCTCACTTTATGAATTTAATTCTCTCGCAAGGTGTTTGCTGTGTTTTCACCATCTTTATACAACTCTGACATTATTTTATCCAAACAACATAAACTACGGAGAAGTGTAGACTGAAATGTGAAACTAGATTTCCAAACACCAACTGGTTCAAATGTCTAACAGGTTAAAAAATGAATAAACAAATCGTAATAAGAGTAATCATTTTTGACATCAGTGGCTTTCCATACAGGCTGGTAGTTTAGCCTCAGAAACAAAGATCACAAATGTGGCAAAAGTTGCATTTCTGTCAGAAGAGGTTTGTTTGATGCTGCAGCGTCCTTCCTTACAGAACATTACTTTAATCTTATCAAATTCATCCAAAAACAGGAAGTGACCGTGGTTTTCCCGGCAGGTGGAGATAGAAACCTGCAGGTCTGAGATCCTGCATGAGGCCGTGGACACGGTTCAGTCCTCGTCTCTGTTCCTGAAACTGTGGAAGTCATCAGGATCAGGTGGCCAGACGAGGAGAGGCTCCTCACGCAGTCAGACGGAGCTAATACCGGTTCCTGGAGAAGATGACGTGCAGGTCTGAGACCTCCAGCTTCCTCAGCTCCGATGTCAGCGACGTGTTTTATTTTCATTTGGTTTGACTCCTCGTCGCCGCGGATTCAAGTCGTCGTGGTTTACGAGGCGCCGCGGACGGACGTCCAGACCAGAAACAGATTCTCGATGGTCGTTACTGGTTCGCCTGCGTTCCGCATCAGTTTCTGCACAAAAACTGACTCCTAATAAAAATGCACATCTTCGGTTTTCTAAATGAAACAGCTTTCTTTTTTCTCGCTCTACTTCTCCCCGAAGATCGGCCTGAAACCAGAGACGGTGGTGACGGGGAACCCAGCTGTGAGTGGATCACCGCCTGAACCAGACTGCAGCAGAAAACCAAGCAGAACCTCTTCACATGTGAGAACAGCAGGGGCCTCATGGACGAAACGTGCGGTGCACAAAAAACGTGCGTATGCAACTTTCTACGCTCACGGTCGGATGTTCGAAAAGTGATTTGAACGTAGAAAGTTGAGGTCCTCCACGCACAAATCATGTCTGGCGTACGCACTTTTCTGAGGTTTTGTCCGTTGGAGACACTCACTGGTGATGCAGTGAAGTGCAGAATATGAGGAGACGTGACGTCAAAGTTGTCTTTTAAAATAAAACTAAGATGTCACGGAAAGGTTGGTTGGTACGAACTGATCTGATTCAGTAAGGAATGAATGCCTCATTATCATATTCAAATATATCTACTGGGAGGAGACAGGGCGGAGTGTTGTGCTCCTGCATATACGCTCAATTCCACGTTGATTCTGATGTTTTATGCTGAATCTGAAGTTTGGACTTCATTTCCCATTAGGGTTGCCACCCGTCCCGTAAAATACGGAATTGTCCTTTATTTGAGAAAAAAATGTTGCGTCCCGTATTGAACTAATACGGGACGCAATTTGTCCCGTATTTTCATTAAGCCTTTATATACACACGTCTGTCACACACACATCAACACTAAATTTAACAATAATGAACAAAATAAAACACAGGAAACATTAAGGCCAGCAAAATTTGAAGGTCGGAAAATTTAGATATATTGCAAAACTTCATTGGTAGTAAATTCAACTAAAGGTGAAACAAATATATTATTTCCCACTACATTCAAAGTGAGATATTTCAAGCCTTTATTTGTTATAATTTTAATGATTATGGCTCAGTTTATGAAAACAAAAAATAAATTAGAGAATATTTTATGAAATCAATAAACAATTCCATCATCAAAATTATAACAAATAAAGGTTTAACATATCTTGCTTTGCTTGTAATAAGACTAGGTAATATATTAATTTCACATTTTAATCTGAATTATTGAAATAAACTAACTTTTACACCATATTCTAGTTGAATTATTGAAATAAATTAACTTTTACACCATATTCTAGTTGAATTATTGAAATAAATTAACTTTTACACCATATTCTAGTTGAATTATTGAAATAAATTAACTTTTACAGCATATTCTAGTTGAATTATTGAAATAAATTAACTTTTACAGCATATTGTAGTTGAATTATTGAATAAATTAACTTTTACACCATATTCTAGTTGAATTATTGAAATAAATTAACTTTTACACCATATTCTAGTTGAATTATTGAAATAAATTAGATTTTACAGCATATTGTAGTTGAATTATTGAAATAAAATATCCTTCACCTGTAGGTTATATTCTACATCTTGGCTTATGTGGACATACATAACATAGGAGGATATTTCAGTTGCTATATGGTTGTCTGTCTGTACAATCCTGCAAGTTCAATGCTATTAAACCACTTTAATCAAAGCATTTCGTTTTTTCATATAAAATAAACCCATTTCTATGCAATTTAGACGTTTTGGGGCTTTTTTTTTTGCTCCTGCGCTACTGAAATCAGGGCGTCCCTTATTTCTATTTCTGAAAGGTGGAGACCCTATTTCCCATGATCCCCTGCGGGCAGATACACAGGTGTGTTTCTCAGCTTAATTTCGGCTCGGATGGGGTCCCTGTGAAGACTTTACCAAACTACTACCATAGTTTAATAAACTTAATCTGGGACAGGTAAGGCGGATACAACTCCGGTTTCTTATCTTTATCGCCACACACGCAATAACATTCACACGCTACCGTTATTACAGTAGTTAGGTTGTAAACCTGCAAAACAAACACAAAACAACTCAGAATTAACCACCAAAATTATACAATTCTTCATGTGACATTTTCCTGACCCAAAACACTAGCGACGCTAGTTTACATTACAATTAGGTCAAATGAAACGATTTTAAAGGTTTTTAAACCCCTAAAGCCTCTGCGCTCTGGCGGACTGCGCATGCGCCACATACAGACGCTCAAAGATGATCACAATAAACAAGAGAACAATCGTCCCATCTCTCACTTATATAAAACAATAACTTCACTGTAAAGTTCTACAGTCCCTGAGGAGTTCACATCTGCTGGTCTGGAGGTAAACTCCAGTCTCTTCCGTGTTTGTTGGGTTTTAAGCGGGTTTTCTCTCAGAAGCATCAACGAAATGTGATTCCTGAGGAAGTTTCGAGGTTTAGTTTCCACCAGCAGGTGGAGCTGTCGGCCTTCAGACCGCCGGGAGGCTGATGACAATGATTAATTAGAATCAGGTGTGTTAAAGCAGGGAAACATCTACACTGATACAAATATTGTGCTTGATCTACTTAAAAAAAAATAAGTCAACTTTTTGCATGAGATTATTATGTAGATCAAGAAAGACTAGTCTTTGTATGAACTACTTAATTTTTTGTATGTAAATAATACATTTTGCAAGTGCAGTCAACGTAATTGTGTTAAGTTTACTTTATTTATCAAAATTAAGTTGATTTTATTTGCAAATGAATTTTGTACATACTAAAAGTTAAGTATACATTTATTTATTTATTAATATACAGTGTAAACAACGACAAAAGACGACGTGTGTGTGTGTGTGTGTGTGTGTGTGTGTGTGTGTGTGTGTGTGTGTGTGTGTGTGTGTGTGTGTGTGTGTGTGTGTGTGTGTGTGTGAATAAGGTGATGAAAGTAGATACATAAATTGACAATATTAATTCGAGAGTAAATAAGTTAAACAAATAAATAATTATCATATAGAGTGGTGTAGCATGATATAATATAGAATAATAATATAGTCATATCCTAATATAACATAATTTTTATAAAATATTATAACATATAACCAAATTATATCACCATACTATTATATATAACAATACTATAGTTTAACATCCCATGAGATTTCATAACTTAATATAATAATAAACTTAAGTAGTTTATACAAAGACTAGTCTTTCTTGATCTACATAAAAATCTCATGCGAAAAAGTTGCCTTAATTTTTTAAAGTAGATCAAGCAAGATATTTTTTACTGTGGTGTTCTACTTAAACAAATAAAGCATGTTTAATCTAAATGTTGGTCAATCTGCCCAATAGATTAAAACTGTTACAGGAAAAGTAAATACAACAAGATCGTTGCTTGTTGTTTGTGTGTAAATGAAAAGATGGGATTACATAAATACTGCTGGTTAAGGAAAAAATGCACAACGTCTTGTTTTTTGAACAAATGCAGATTAAGTTCAAAACTAGATGTATTCATGTAAAATATCACAGATTTAAATATGTTATATTTACATGCACTTAGATATATTATTTCCGTGTAAAACATGCAGGACACCGGCCCTGGAGGACCAGGATTGTCCACCTCTGGTCCAGACATCAGGTACTAATTTCTTTTCCTTCTGTTTGGATCATGCAGGTGAAACTGCTCGACTAAACACCTGTACGCAGGTAAACGCCCAGACACGCCCACGTTTGAGTGTTGGCTCTTCCTGTTTTAGTTCCTAGAACTGAACATATTAGTGCAGTCATGTAATCAGTATAATGATTTTAACGGCTTCAAAATTAAAATCAAATGAAAACGTTGACTAAAAAGATGATCACGAGACATCAAAACTAAGAAAATCATGGATGTGGAAGTATTGATCTCAATATCGTCACGTTGGTTCAATCCTGGTGGATGAAATAAAACGCTGCAGCAGTCGAAGACGAAATAAACACATTTCAGACAGAGCTTTTATTCACTGTAGAAACATTTAGGCGTGCGTGCGTGCGTGCGTGCGTGCGTGCGTGCGTGCGTGCGTGCGTGCGTGCGTGTCAGACAGTATGAGTTACCTCTCTTTCTGAAACCGGTTTTGGGGAAGGAACTGAACAGATGTTTCTGTCTACGTCCTGATGTGTAGATCCTCCTGCAGCCACCAGGGGGCATCACGCTACAAGCTCAGCCTCAGAATCCAGACCTGCAGGTCCTCTACAGACCACTAGGGTCCAGATCCAGACCTGCAGGTCCTCTACAGACCACTAGGGTCCAGATCCAGACCTGCAGGTCCTCTACAGACCACTAGGGTCCAGATCCAGACCTGCAGGTCCTCTACAGACCACTAGGGTCCAGATCCAGACCTGCAGGTCCTCTACAGACCACTAGGGTCCAGATCCAGACCTGCATGTTAAAGTGTCCAAAGTTACAGCAGAAATAAACATTTAGTGAGGTTCTTCATCTTCATCAAGTACCTGAACAGGTCTGATTTATATAAAGCAGAAAATGCAGGTAGAATTAGGGGCGGAGACTTTTTTCAGGTGCTTAAAGGGGACCTATTATGGCATCTAAGACCTTTTTTAAACAGGCCTTGAATGTCAAAAACAAGCTTTTGATTGTTTTTGCTAAATAAATTAGAAATTCAGCCTCTGATCCATGTCTTTATCTTCCCATTCTCTAACCTCATTATCTATGCAGGATTCTGAGTGGGCGGGGCTATGATAATGAGGCTCTGTGCTGATTGGCTGCCTGAATGACGCAATACACCGCTACGGAAAAATGGTGGAAGCTCCGGCCGGCGGAGTTAGTTGTGGGCGTGGTTTGTAGCAACATGTTGGTAGTTTGTAGTAACCTGGCAGTAGTTTGTAGTTAGTTTGCAGTAGCCCTGCTGTAGTTTTGAGATAGTTTGTAGTAACCTGGCGGTAGTTTGTAAAAACCTGGCAGTAGTTTGTATCAACCTGGTGGTAGTTTGTAGTAACATGTTGGTAGTTTTTAGATAGTTTGTAGTAACCTGGCAGTAGCTTGTAGTAACCTGGTGGTAGTTTGTAATAACATGTTGGTAGTTTGTAGTAACCCCTTCTGTAGTTTTTAAATAGTTTGTACAACCTGGCAGTAGTTTGTAGTAACATGTTAGTAGTTTGTAGTAACCTGGTGGTAGTTTGTAATAACATGTTGGTAGTTTGTAGTAACCCCTTCTGTAGTTTTTAAATAGTTTGTACAACCTGGCAGTAGTTTGTAGTAACATGTTAGTAGTTTGTAGTAACCTGGTGGTAGTTTGCAGTAACCCTGTGGTAGTTTTTATATAACCCTGTGGTAGTTTGCAGTAACCCTGTGGTAGTTTGTAGTAACCCTGTGGTAGTTTGTAGTAACCCTGTGGTAGTTTGCAGTAACCCTGTGGTAGTTTGTAACCCTGTGGTAGTTTGCAGTAACCCTGTGGTAGTTTGTAACCCTGTGGTAGTTTGTAGTAACCCTGTGGTAGTTTGTAGTAACCCTGTGGTAGTTTGCAGTAACCCTGTGGTAGTTTGTAACCCTGTGGTAGTTTGTAGTAACCCTGTGGTAGTTTGCAGTAACCCTGTGGTAGTTTGTAGTAACCCTGTGGTAGTTTGCAGTAACCCTGTGGTAGTTTGTAGTAACCCTGTGGTAGTTTGCAGTAACCCTGTGGTAGTTTGTAACCCTGTGGTAGTTTGTAGTAACCCTGTGGTAGTTTGTAGTAACCCTGTGGTAGTTTGTAGTAACCCTGTGGTAGTTTGTAGTAACCCTGTTGTAGTTTGCAGTAACCCTGTGGTAGTTTGCAGTAACCCTGTGGTAGTTTGTAGTAACCCTGTGGTAGTTTGTAGTAACCCTGTGGTAGTTTGTAACCCTGTGGTAGTTTGCAGTAACCCTGTGGTAGTTTGCAGTAACCCTGTGGTAGTTTGCAGTAACCCTGTGGTAGTTTATAGTAACCCTGTGGTAGTTTATAGTAACCCTGTGGTAGTTTGTAGTAACCCTGTGGTAGTTTGTAGTAACCCTGTGGTAGTTTGTAGTAACCCTGTGGTAGTTTGTAACCCTGTGGTAGTTTGCAGTAACCCTGTGGTAGTTTGTAGTAACCCTGTGGTAGTTTATAGTAACCCTGTGGTAGTTTGTAGTAACCCTGTGGTAGTTTGTAGTAACCCTGTGGTAGTTTGTAGTAACCCTGTGGTAGTTTGTAACCCTGTGGTAGTTTGCAGTAACCCTGTGGTAGTTTGTAGTAACCCTGTGGTAGTTTATAGTAACCCTGTGGTAGTTTGTAGTAACCCTGTGGTAGTTTGTAGTAACCCTGTGGTAGTTTGTAGTAACCCTGTGGTAGTTTGTAACCCTGTGGTAGTTTGCAGTAACCCTGTGGTAGTTTGTAGTAACCCTGTGGTAGTTTGTAGTAACCCTGTGGTAGTTTGCAGTAACCCTGTGGTAGTTTGTAGTAACCCTGTGGTAGTTTGCAGTAACCCTGTGGTAGTTTGTAGTAACCCTGTGGTAGTTTGCAGTAACCCTGTGGTAGTTTATAGTAACCCTGTGGTAGTTTATAGTAACCCTGTGGTAGTTTGTAGTAACCCTGTGGTAGTTTGTAGTAACCCTGTGGTAGTTTGTAGTAACCCTGTGGTAGTTTGTAACCCTGTGGTAGTTTGCAGTAACCCTGTGGTAGTTTGTAGTAACCCTGTGGTAGTTTGTAGTAACCCTGTGGTAGTTTATAGTAACCCTGTGGTAGTTTGTAGTAACCCTGTGGTAGTTTGTAGTAACCCTGTGGTAGTTTGTAGTAACCCTGTGGTAGTTTGTAACCCTGTGGTAGTTTGCAGTAACCCTGTGGTAGTTTGCAGTAACCCTGTGGTAGTTTGTAGTAACCCTGTGGTAGTTTGTAGTAACCCTGTGGTAGTTTGTAGTAACCCTGTGGTAGTTTGCAGTAACCCTGTGGTAGTTTGTAGTAACCCTGTGGTAGTTTGTAGTAACCCTGTGGTAGTTTGCAGTAACCCTGTGGTAGTTTGCAGTAACCCTGTGGTAGTTTGCAGTAACCCTGTGGTAGTTTATAGTAACCCTGTGGTAGTTTATAGTAACCCTGTGGTAGTTTGTAGTAACCCTGTGGTAGTTTGTAGTAACCCTGTGGTAGTTTGTAGTAACCCTGTGGTAGTTTGTAACCCTGTGGTAGTTTGCAGTAACCCTGTGGTAGTTTGTAGTAACCCTGTGGTAGTTTATAGTAACCCTGTGGTAGTTTGTAGTAACCCTGTGGTAGTTTGTAGTAACCCTGTGGTAGTTTGTAGTAACCCTGTGGTAGTTTGTAACCCTGTGGTAGTTTGCAGTAACCCTGTGGTAGTTTATAGTAACCCTGTGGTAGTTTATAGTAACCCTGTGGTAGTTTGTAGTAACCCTGTGGTAGTTTGTAGTAACCCTGTGGTAGTTTGTAGTAACCCTGTGGTAGTTTGTAACCCTGTGGTAGTTTGCAGTAACCCTGTGGTAGTTTGTAGTAACCCTGTGGTAGTTTGTAGTAACCCTGTGGTAGTTTGCAGTAACCCTGTGGTAGTTTGTAGTAACCCTGTGGTAGTTTGCAGTAACCCTGTGGTAGTTTGTAGTAACCCTGTGGTAGTTTGCAGTAACCCTGTGGTAGTTTATAGTAACCCTGTGGTAGTTTATAGTAACCCTGTGGTAGTTTGTAGTAACCCTGTGGTAGTTTGTAGTAACCCTGTGGTAGTTTGTAACCCTGTGGTAGTTTGCAGTAACCCTGTGGTAGTTTGTAGTAACCCTGTGGTAGTTTGTAGTAACCCTGTGGTAGTTTGTAGTAACCCTGTGGTAGTTTATAGTAACCCTGTGGTAGTTTGTAGTAACCCTGTGGTAGTTTGTAGTAACCCTGTGGTAGTTTGTAGTAACCCTGTGGTAGTTTGTAACCCTGTGGTAGTTTGCAGTAACCCTGTGGTAGTTTGCAGTAACCCTGTGGTAGTTTGTAGTAACCCTGTGGTAGTTTGTAGTAACCCTGTGGTAGTTTGTAGTAACCCTGTGGTAGTTTGTAGTAACCCTGTGGTAGTTTGTAGTAACCCTGTGGTAGTTTATAGTAACCCTGTGGTAGTTTGTAGTAACCCTGTGGTAGTTTGTAGTAACCCTGTGGTAGTTTGCAGTAACCCTGTGGTAGTTTGTAGTAACCCTGTGGTAGTTTGCAGTAACCCTGTGGTAGTTTGTAGTAACCCTGTGGTAGTTTGTAGTAATCCTGTGGTAGTTTGTAGTAATCCTGTGGTAGTTTGTAGTAACCCTGTGGTAGTTTGCAGTAACCCTGTGGTAGTTTGCAGTAACCTGTCAGTAGTTTGTAGTAACCCTGTGGTAGTTTGCAGTAACTCTGTGGTAGTTTGCAGTAACTCTGTGGTAGTTTGCAGTAACCCTGTGGTAGTTTGCAGTAACCCTGTGGTAGTTTGTAGTAACCCTGTGGTAGTTTGTAGTAACCCTGTGGTAGTTTGTAGTAACATGTTAGTAGTTTGTAGTAACCCTGTGGTAGTTTGCAGTAACCCTGTGGTAGTTTGTAGTAACCCTGTGGTAGTTTGCAGTAACCCTGTGGTAGTTTGCAGTAACCCTGTGGTAGTTTGTAGTAACCCTGTGGTAGTTTGTAGTAACCCTGTGGTAGTTTGTAGTAACCCTGTGGTAGTTTGTAGTAACATGTTAGTAGTTTGTAGTAACCCTGTGGTAGTTTGCAGTAACCCTGTGGTAGTTTGTAGTAACCCTGTGGTAGTTTGTAGTAACCCTGTGGTAGTTTGTAGTAACCCTGTGGTAGTTTGTAGTAACATGTTAGTAGTTTGCAGTAACCCTGTGGTAGTTTGTAGTAACCCTGTGGTAGTTTGTAGTAACCCTGTGGTAGTTTGCAGTAACCCTGTGGTAGTTTGCAGTAACCCTGTGGTAGTTTGCAGTAACCCTGTGGTAGTTTGCAGTAACCCTGTGGTAGTTTGCAGTAACCCTGTGGTAGTTTGCAGTAACCCTGTGGTAGTTTGCAGTAACCCTGTGGTAGTTTGCAGTAACCCTGTGGTAGTTTGTAGTAACCCTGTGGTAGTTTGCAGTAACCCTGTGGTAGTTTGCAGTAACCCTGTGGTAGTTTGCAGTAACCCTGTGGTAGTTTGCAGTAACCCTGTGGTAGTTTGTAGTAACCCTGTGGTAGTTTGTAGTAACCCTGTGGTAGTTTGCAGTAACCCAGAGGTAGTTTGTAGTAACCCTGTGGTAGTTTGTAACCCTGTGGTAGTTTGCAGTAACCCTGTGGTAGTTTGTAACCCTGTGGTAGTTTGCAGTAACCCAGTGGTAGTTTGTAGTAACCCTGTGGTAGTTTGTAACCCTGTGGTAGTTTGCAGTAACCCTGTGGTAGTTTGTAACCCTGTGGTAGTTTGCAGTAACCCAGAGACCAGTTAACGGTGTAATCGACTGTAACTTTGATCAGCAGCTTCTCTGGTGTTGATTGGATGACAGAGTTTGTGGGCGTGGCTAAGTTTAATCCTGACCGCCATAATGGGGCGTGTTCACGCCAGAGTCCAGCGGACACGCCCTCATGGTAGTTTGTTGCTGACTACCAGGAAACAGGGGTTTTCCTGAGTGTGATGGCTCAGCAGGTGTGTCTGCTGCAGCTTCAGTACAGGTGGGGGGGTGTTGGTCCAGTCAGCTGACCTGGGGGGTCGGGGACTCCTCCCGGGCCGGGGCAGGTATGGCGGCCCCCCCTGGCCGCTGACATCAGTATGCTGTGCAGCTGAGGATCTGTTTCATTAGCCCCCCCCATGTTTAAAAGCCCTGGCGGTGGCTGATTAGTGCAGGTTTCCTCGCCGTGGCGACGCGTGCCGGGGGTCGGGGGGGTCGTCCAGATGAACGAGGACGGCTTCATTGTGAGCTGACTGGCCCATAAATCATCACACTTTCTATAAATCACAGCAGATGGCGGAAAGCGCGCCGGGGCTCCTGGGAGCTCGGCAGCCCCTGTGCATGATGGGAAGGGTGGGGTGAGGCCGGGCAGCGACTGGCTGGAGTGTGAGTGTGTGAGTGTGTGAGTGTGTGTGTGTGTGTGTGGGTGTGTGGGTGTGTGTTTGTGAGTGTGTGTGTGTGTGAGTGTGTGTGAAGGGGGGGTCACTTCCAGTTTATGGAGATGGGCGTTGAGATCAGCTCCGTTAAACGTATACGAGTTTTCTCAGTTGGAGATGACCTGACTGTCCACCCATCCGTCCGTCCAACCAGCTATCTCTCCGTCCAACCTTCCTTATGTCCGTCCTTCCACCCATCCATCCATCCGTTCGTCCAAGCCGCAGGAATATTCTGTCCTGGGTGACAATCTCAGTATTTGGTGATATTTGTTTTTTTTTAATTAAGTAGATGTGAAGATATTTGTCCCTGTGTTTTGGGAGAAATCTCAATTAGTTTCTAGGAGTGGTCGGCTGTACCAAAATGAATCACACACACACACCTCGCCTCTGCTATTAGATGTGAATACATTTATTAGCAAAAAGCAAGCATTTACATAGAAGACATCCACAAAACTACCAGTTTGCTAAGATAATTTGCCAAGTTATCCCCCACTAATAGCAGTACACACAAAACCACCAGTTTGCTAGGATAATTTGTCGAGTTATCCCCCGCAAATGGCAGAGCCCACAAAATTACTCGTTTGCTAGGATAAGTGTCAAGTTACCCCCTGCAAATGGCTGAGCAATATTCCTCACACACAACTACAAAGGTTTTTTGAGGCCTATCTTACCTCGACACAGGACTGGAGAGCCGGGGACAGTCCGGATAGAGTAAGCCAAGGAAAACAAACAGCGCCGGGCGTCCTGCACTGACCCACGGCAGACTCTGAATCCGAACTTCCGGCTACCGCGTCTTTATACCTCTCCCTCAACACCTTGCGGAGGGGGGGGGGGCTATTCGCCCCCCCCCCCCCCCTCCGCAAACTCTCAAAATAAGTTTCGGCTCACAGGGACCGAAATCCCATGCGAACCAGGCTCTTTCTCACAGAAAAACAGGCATTTGCTATGATAAACAGCAGGTGCGTGGCTGACTAAAAACTAAAGCTGTGTTTTGGGAATCTAGGGCATTTTCAGGACACAAAATTTATTTTTTCTCCCTTCACCCTGTGACCCCTACCCATGACCTTTCCAGGTGATGGGTAGGGGTCACGGGGACAGTGTGGAGTCCAGGGTCCTGCCATCGGTAGTTACTGATGTGACGGGGCCAGGACTCAGTCTACTGACCTCCGGGGTGGAGAGCAGGTCTTAGAAACCGTCTGGAGCACGATCACCGTCTCTTTTATTTACCGCTCTGGAGGCAACACAATGCTCAGGAGCCGAAGTGATGACAGCTAGCCATTGGCTGTGCCTGCTGCCAGTCAAGAGACCACGCCCCCAATTACCCTGGTGGTCGGTAGAGGAACCTCAGGGACTGTAGGTTTGATCTGGACCCTGGTCAGTGTTGGGGTAGTTACTCATAAAAAGTAATCCATTACATATTACTAGTTACTTTTTAAGTAATCCCTTACACTACTTAGTTACTGGTTGCTGAAAGTAACTAGTTACATTACTAGTTACATTACTTTTGAATTACTCCACATTATCACCTGAGTTGCACCATAACTTGTTTGCCAATGAACAACATATACAGGACTGTCTCAGAAAATTAGAATATTGTGATAAAGTTCTTTATTTTTTGTAATGCAATTTAAAAAAAAAAAAAAAAAAAAAATGTCATACATTCTGGATTCATTACAAATCAACTGAAATATTGCAAGCCTTTTATTATTTTAATATTGCTGATCATGGCTTACAGCTTAAGAAAACTCAAATATCCTATCTCAAAAAATTAGAATATTCTGGGAATCTTAATCTTAAACTATAAACCATAATCAGCAATATTAAAATAATAAAAGGCTTGCAATATTTCAGTTGATTTGTAATGAATCTAGAATGTATGACATTTTTGTTTTTTTAATTGCATTACAGAAAATAAAGAACTTTATCACAATATTCTAATTTTCTGAGACAGTCCTGTAGTTGGAACCTTATTACTGCAGTGCCCACATCAGCAAATGTGTATTCGTAAAGTCTCGTAAAATCACATAAAATCCCGTTAAGTCAGACAAGTGTTGCGCAACGCGTGAAGACGCATGAAAGGCAAGTTTGATTTTCTTTTCTGTTCTCCCGTTCTATATGTAGCTGAAAAGCTTAAAGTAACTAAAGTTACGTAATGTTTTTTGTCTTAGACTTACTATAACGGGATTACCCAAATTACAACTGCAACGCGGTACATTACTGCGTTACTGACGAATGTAATCTGGTTACAGTAACGCGTTACTTTGTACCGCGTTACACCCAACACTGACCCTGGTGGTCGGTAGAAGAACTGTAGGTTGGATTCCGACCCTGGTGGTCTGTAGAGGACCTGCAGGTTGGATGGTTGGTACTTGGCTGAGCTAAATCGTCAAACTTTCAGTAACTAGGTGGGCGTGTTCCAACCTCTTCTCCGGGTCGTTCCGTGCAGGAAGCCCACCAACGTCTCTCCACCGGAGGCTGAAGCTACTGATTTATTCTCGTCTTCTGGCAGCCGTGTGGTTTCCTGTCACCTGGAGGAAGCTGCGGGGGGGCACCTGTCACAGGTGGAGTGATGGATGCAGCAGATGGAAGTGTCTTCACCAGATCTGAGTGGTCATGTGTTGAGGAACATCGGGGGGCCAAGGGCGGGGGGGGCTTTTCAAGGTGGACGCGCTAACAAGGCAGGCCTCTGTCACCCCCCCCCCCGGCGTCCCTGCAGCCGCATTAATGCAGATTATACCCCGATAATTTAATAACGTGGCGGGCGTGATGTGTCCTTTTTATTACAATTATGGTGGGGGGGGCGGAGGGGGCATGGCGGAGGATAAACACCATCCATCATCCTCGCCGTGATTAGCTGCTGACAGCCGGGCGCCACTCTGAATAATGTGGAGCTGGAGACGAGGACGGGGCGCCGTCCAGGTCTGGAGGCCATGACGGAGCGCAGCAGGGCCCCGTCAGGGAGGGGGTACCGGGGCCGGCAGCCCCCCCACACCACCCCGAAGAGACACGGGTCACTCTGCACATTCACCAAAGTTTTAGTGGGAAATGTGAACAAACTGAAACATTTCCTCGGCTGCTGAATGATTGATGCCTCACGCTGCCGACCCCCCCCAGCACTGAGACCCCTAAAGGTGGATCTTATCTTTTAACTCTGATTACCTGAGAACATTCATCTCAGAGCAGCCATCTCCATCAACCGTGGGGTCAAAGGTCGGGGGCGGAGTCACAGGAGGAGGGGGAGGGGCTGTTCCACTGTGACCCTCGACCCCCAGGATGAACCCGTTCCCTCGGTGACACCATGATGGGAAACCTCCAGAAACCAGGTTCCAGAAAACTGTTTTCTTTCACCTAAAACTGTTTTCTTCACCTAGAAACCAGTTTTCTTCACCTCGAAACCAGTTGTCTTCACTTAGAAACCAGTTTTCTTCACCTAGAAACCACATTTCTATAGAGACCACATTTCTTTCACCAGGAAACCAGTTTTCTTCCCCTAGAAACCAGTTTTCTTTCACCTAGAAACCAGATTTCTGACCCGCCCCAGGGGCCTCATGTACGAAACATGCGGTGCACAAAAAACGTGCGTACGCAACTTTCTACGCTCACGGTCCGATGTTGAAGTGTTTTGAACGTAGAAAGTAGTCTGGACCTGCTGGTCCAGGACTAAGACTGAACCATCAGCTGGAGCTGCTACAGGTCCGTCGTCTCTGTCACCATGACGACCGTATGGGACGAGTACTGGAGATTAAAGCCAGATCCTAAAACATCCCATAACTGTGTCTGGACAGAAAAACATTAAAATACATTTTGCAGCAATGAATGAATGAAGTTGTTATTGAATGTTTAGACTACTTTACTTTACTACAGAGTCTGGTATTAGTCGGCTGCAGGTGCTGCAGCATCCAGAAAGTGTTTCTCCGGTGATGGACCGGGACCCAGACCGGTCTCTCCTCCTGCGGATGCAACACTCCGAGTTACAGCAACTTTGTTCTTTATTTCTCACGTTTGCACCTCGATAATCCCGTTGGCACAAGTTGTCTTTATTTCTGCAGCAGAGGAATCAGATCCTGATGCTTCATGTTTTAAATATAAGTTCATGTTGTTCACAATGTAGAGGTGATCGTGGACATCCACAACATGTAGGACTCAATAAACGTGTACATTGGTCTTAATCCGTTGGTACATAACACGCGTGACAATAAAGCGGAACGAGGAGCCGTTTTTCATCCACCAACTAAAGTTCTGGTGTCTTTTAAAAAAAATACAAACAAGAAAAGCAGAGTGTAATGATGCACTAACGCTGCCCATAAACATTCACAAACCCGTACGATCATAATAAAACCACAACTCTTCACGGAACGCAACACAAAGCAAAGAACAGCATTACCCATAATGCAGTGCAGCTTAAATCGTAAGAAATGCCCCCAAATAAATAATTTTTTCCAGCCTCACCTTCTGACAGGATTGTTTCCAGCTCACAGCCGATGTTTTTTTAATTTGTTTTACTTGTTTTTGCAAGTTCCTTGATAACATGAGTGGTTTTTAATGGATAATTATCCTAATTATCATATTCAAACATATCTACTTGAGGGAGGAGACAGGGCGGAGTGTTGTGCTCCTGCATGTGCGCTCAAATCCACGCTGATTGTGATGTTCAAAGGAACCTGCGTGGATTTGGGCGTACGCAGTTTTGAACATCTGGATTTTTTTTTTGCGTACGTGAAAATTCCACGCACGGATTCACTTTAAAATCCATGCACTCTTTACACGAGGCCCCTGGACCTCTGACCCGCCCCAGGTCCCCTGACCTAGAAACCAGATTCTTTCACCCAGAAATCAGTTTTCTTTCACCTAAAAAACACATTTCTTTCACCTAGAAACCAGTTTTCTTCAACCAGAAACCAGTTTTCTTCAACCAGAAACCAGTTTTCTTCAACCAGAAACCAGTTTCTTTCAACCGTTAGCGGTCCCGTTAGCGGTCCTGTTAGCGGTCCCGTTAGCGGTCCCGTTAGCGGTCCCGTTAGCGGTCCCGTCAGGGGTCCCATTAGCGGTTCTGTTAGCGGTCCCGTTAGTGGTCCCATTAGCGGTCCTGTTAGCGGTTCTGTTAGCGGTTCTGTTAGCGGTCCCGTTAGCGGTCCCGTTAGCGGTTCTGTTAGTGGTCCCGTTAGCGGTCCTGTTAGCGGTTCGTTTAGCGGTCCCGTTAGTGGTCCCGTTAGCGGTTCTATTAGCGGTCCCGTTAGCGGTTCTGTTAGCGGACCCGTTAGCGGACCCGTTAGCGGTCCCGTTAGCGTTTCTGTTAGCGGTCCCGTTAGCGGTTCTGTTAGCGGTCCCATTAGCGGTTCTGTTAGCGGTTCTATTAGCGGTCCCGTTAGCTGTTCTGTTAGTGGTTCTGTTAGCCTATTACCTATTTTCTGTAATAACTTTTGAATGGTTTGACATAAAGAGTCATGGGTGGTGTCATTGGACTCTGTATTGAGTCCTTGACCTTCATTGGTGCAAATTAGCCCCGTAATCATCCGGCAGTAGTCCCGTGGCACTTCAAAATTTCCTGAAATTTTCTAGTTAGTGCCACGGCCGCGCCACGTGGCACTCCTCCCAGTTTTCTTCACCCAGAAACCAGTTTTCTTTCACCCAGAAACCAGTTTTCTTTCACCCAGAAACCAGTTTTCTTTCACCCAGAAACCAGATTTCTTTCACTTAGAAACCACATTTCTTCAAATAAACCCGAGTTCTTGAGTTTCTGAGGTGAAAAATCCCTTCTCTGAGTTTGTCATCAGCAAACATCTGAAACACGAGTCCATCACACGAGGGTTTGAATCAGGATGCTGCAGCCGTCGGCCGACACCTGCTCCATGACACCTGGACGGACCCGGCATACGTTTAACAGAGCCGCTCCTCGGCGGAGGGGGGGGGGGGCAGAGCAATGGGAGTGTTTAATGAGGACCTCCATCCCAGAAACCTCCGGAGGGCCCAGACCTGCAGAGCCTGGAGGACCCGGGGAGCGGCGAGGTGGCGGCGCTGACCTCCCTCAGCTGCTGCTGGGATCTGTGACTTCCTGTAACCCTGCAACACACACACACACACACACACACACACACACACACACACACACACACACACACACACACACACACACACACACACTGCTGCAGAGTTTCAGAGCTGGAAAAGTTTGCCGGAGCATTTACATGTTTCCGTTCAGAAAATCTCCAGTTTGAAATGTCAGCGAGGTGACGAAGGCAGATGTTGGCACCTCTGGAACACAGATGTCACTCAAGAGACCACGCCCCCAAATTATACATCCATACATATATACATATATATACATATACATACATCTGGATCTGGATCCTAGTGGTCTGTAGAACTGCAGGTCTGGACACCCAGAGGAGATTTTTGTGATACATTTCTCTTTGTTTTACCCTGTATACATATGACTTTGTCTTTCTCACCTTCATTTTGTGTCACCAATGTATAAAATACGCACAGAAAATAATTGCAAGGACATAAAATATTTCTGAAAAATGTCTCTTTTAATATGAGAGCAACATTTTTAACATTTTTCCTTTAACAACCTGTAGGAGTAGTAGTAGTAATGTTGAATAATGATATAATAATAATTTATTAAGTTTTTATCCTGCTAAATCACTTAGAAATATATTTTGGTCATTTTAAAATACTACGTGGGTTTATACAGACTTGGATTACAATATTCCATTAGGTGTGTTGTTATGATTTTTTATTTATTTAACATGCGCTAATATAATTTTTACAACTGCATATTAGGAATGGGTGATATTTTACCGTTCACGATAAACCGTCAAAAAAATTCCCCACGATAAGAATTTGTATCTCATGGTAAAAACAATAAATTCCTGCTGATGACGTTTTTAAGGAAGGAAGGAAGGAAGGAAGGAAGGAAGGAAGGAAGGAAGGAAGGAAGGAAGGAAGGAAGGAAGGAAGGAAGGAAGGAAGGAAGGAAGGAAGGAAGGAAGGAAGGAAGGAAGGAAGGAAGGAAGGAAGGAAGGAAGGAAGGAAGGAAGGAAGGAAGGAAGGAAGGAAGGAAGGAAGGAAGGAAGGAAGGAAGGAAGGAAGGAAGGAAGACAAACAAACAAACATGGCGGATCTGAGAGCGAGATAGATTTATAGTTACAAAGATGGATTTGAATTGGTATTTATTTTATCGTCATTTTTATCGTTATCGGGATAAATGCCAGAAATTATCGGGATACATTTTTTAGTCCATACCGCCCATCCCTACTGCATATCCTCAAAGCAGACAAAGTTTCTCGCCCCCCCAGAGATCTCAGGCGTCCCCCAGGGGGGGCCGGACCCCAGGTTGGGAGATACTGGTTTAGAGCAAACACAAGAACCACGACGGTCCGGATACCCCGGACTCTGAACCAGACCAGCACCTCACCACAATGACGCTTCTGAACGGAACGGTGGTTCAGACTCTGTCAGAACCTGAAGGAACATTCCTGGATGGAGGTGTGTGTAAGTGTGTGTGTGTGTGTGTGTGTGTGTGTGTGTGAGAGTGAGAGTGTGTGTGTGTGTGTGTGTGAGAGTGAGAGTGTGTGTGTGTGTGAGAGTGTGTGTGTGTGTGTGTGTGTGAGTGTGAGTGTGTGTGCTCATGTAAATGACCGTGGGGGCCGCTCAGACTCGTAATGACCACCTCGTCTGCTCCCTGAACCCTCCAGAGTTGTTTTCCTCCTGATCAGGACTTAATATCTCAGCGTCCCTCGGACAGATGGCGTGTTGTTGGAAAACAGATGTTATTTAGCGGCGCCAGCGTCGCATGAATATGGATGTTGGATCAGTTCACGACACCCAAGGCCTCCGTGACGATTGGCCGGCGCTGCGCTGCTCAGATTAAACTGTGGAGCTGCAGGAGAGGCCGACACCAGTGGAAAAGTCCCTGAAAACTGTTGCTCAGTCAGGGACTTGAACTGTCGACTAAGACGCCGCCGTTTTCACCACTCATCTAGTTTCAAACATTTATAAAAATATTCTTCTCAGCATTAAATCTTTCAAAAAGAAAAACAGACTTTTATTCCCGGATCAGTTGAAGCGGTGATGTTCATATTCAGAGGAACCTGCAGATTTGATTGATTGAACCCGGACTTGGACCTCGCAGACTGACGACGGTCCTCGTCAGACCCTGCTAGAGGTGATGAAGACGTGGCTGAATATTAATCCTGGGATGTCCTGGGGGTGGGGTCCTCTCTGGGCAGGGAGGTGGCCTCATTGTAATGAGGACTGCAACGTTAATAATAGATGGGGGCACCAGGGGCCACCCAGGTAAGAGTCATCTGCATCTGAGCAGCAGAGTTGTCAAGTAACGAAGTACAAATACTTTGTTACCTTACTTAAGTAGAAATTTTGGTTATCTATACTTCACTGGAGTAATTATTTTTCAGACGTCTTTTTACTTTTACTCCTTACATTTTCACGCAATTATCTGTACTTTTTACTCCTTACATTTTAAAAACAGCCTTGTTACTCTGTTTCATTTCGGCCTTTAAAAACTAACTATCCAGTTAAATTGCTCCATCCGGATAGAGTGAATTTGGTTGTGGTTGTTTCAGATGTTCTTGTCCAGTTTTGTTCTTACATCCGTTCCCTCAGATTCCTGCAACTAAACTTGGATGTACATTCCAATAAAGGTTAGGATAAATGATAACATGCCTCTGAAGTTTGACTTTTTGCACCATTACAATACTTATAGGCAACTAGTCATCATATCTCCTGCTCTCTGAAACACATGTTAATGCTCAATAGTACACATATATGCTTCTTTAATATATTTGCAATATACTAAGATGCATTCATTTTCAATGGCTTTTGTCCTTAATGGCTTTTTTCCCCCTTACATTACTTTTACTTTCATACTTTAAGTAGTTTTGAAACCAGTACTTTTATACTTTTACTTGAGTAAAAAACTTGAGTTGATACTTCAACTTCTACAGGAGTATTTTTAAATTCTAGTATCTATACTCTATGGTTGGACTTGTGCAGTAGGGGACACAAGGCCCTAGGGGGCGCTGCTGGGGCCGTTCAGGGAGGCTGGGGTGGCGGAAGCAGTGGAAACATGAATGTACAATGAAATTGTAGACCTTCTGCTGCGCTCAAGGGAAAACAATTAAAATAAAAAGTGCAGATATGCAAAATAATACAAATAAAAAGTATAAAGTCTTTATTTGTACTGTGACAGAAAGAAAAGCGGTTAAAACATGAGCTGCAGCGTCTCCACACACATGTAGTTCCTCCTGCAGCCACCAGGAGGCTTTAAGGCTGAATTATGGCTCTGCGTTAAACCAACGCAGAGCCTACGCCGTTGCCGTGACGCCGTCGTGAACCCTTCGGACTTCTCCGTCACTCCATTTCTCCGCGGTGCAGTACCCCTCCAGAGCGCTAGTTGATACTTTGTTTAGCTTCTGGTTTTTTTTTCTGGTCACAGTGAATAAAAGAGATAAGGACAACTATTGTGATAAAAAACACACGAAGAAAAGAGCACTGAAAGTTCACTACTGCTTCACGAACCGGAACCAGAAAACCATTCACAGCCCTCTCGGTCAGCGTTGGGTCCGCGTCAACGCGTAGTTGCAATCTTTGGGAGGTGCACGTCAGGCTACGGCATAGGCTAAGCCGTAGAGTCCGCGTCGCCGCGTACCTTATGGCGTAGGCTCTGCGTCGATATAACGAGGAACAATTCTGGCTTTAGTCTACACAGATGTAGTTCCTCCTGCAGCCACCAGGAGGCTTTAAGCCTGGGATATACTTGCAGTTCAGACCGCGTACGCACCATGGCCGCCAGGCGTATCCTGCGTTCATTTCACGCATTTCACGCGCTCTCCTCGTGTACTACGCGAGCGACATTGCGGTTGGTGGTGCACGCGAACGGATGTGAACGGACGTGAACGCAAGCACCAACAGCAAGTATATCCAAAGCTTAAAGCCTGAATTATGGTTCTGCGTCAAACCAACGCAGAGCCTACGCCGTTGCCGTGACGCCGTCGTGAACCCTTCGGACTTCTCCGTCACTCCATTTCGTCGCGGTGCAGTACCCCCTGCGACCGCTAGTTAGCGATCTTTTCCTGAATGGTTTATCCGACTTTTTCCGGTCACAGTAAATCAAAGAGTTAAGGACAACTATTGTGCAAAAAAACAAAACAAAAAAAATCACACATACACGAAGAAAGGAGCGCTGAAAGTTCACGACTGCTTCAAACCATAAACCGGAAATGCTTCGCTTCCAAGTGAACCAATCACAGCCCTCTCTGTCTTAAGCCGTAGGGTGCGCTTCGCCGCGTACCCTATGGCGTAGGCTCTGCGTCGATTTAACGAGGAACCATAATTCTGGCTTTAGTCTACACCGATGTAGTTCCTCCTGCAGCCACCAGGAGGCATTAAGCCTGGGATATACTTCAGACCGCGTACACATCATGGCCGCCACGCGTATCCTGCGTTCATTTCACACATTTCACGCGCTCTCCTCGCGTACTACGCGAGCGACATTGCGGTTGGTGGTGCACGCGAACGGACACGAACGCAAGCACCAACAGCAAGTATATCCCAGGCTTTAGTCTACACAGGTGTAGTTCCTCCTTCGGCCACTAGGAACAAACTTCAAAAGGATCTAAAAATAACAGAACTTATTCCACTGAGTGATTTTAAGTCTAGAATGAGTGCACTTGAGACAGCATCTCTGATTTGTAACTGTTTTAAATGATTTCCATTTTTGTTTCATTTGATTTTATTTGATTTTAATATTTCACATCACACCTTTGTACATTTTAATATCTGAAATCTTGTGCTGCCTCTTGGCCAGGACACCCTTGCAAAAGAGATTTTTAGTCTCAATGGGTTTCTTTTCCTGGTTAAATAAAGGTTAAATAATAAAAAAAATAAAATAGGAAGCTTAAGTCTACAGGTGTAGTTCCTCCTGCAGCCACTAGGAGGCTTCTATCCATATGATCCACTTCAAATCCATAATTAGTGCAGAAAAAAACAAGTCACCTCATGTTGTAAAAATGTAAAAAAAAAAATTGACATTTAAGAACTTTATTGAGAAGTTCAGCAATTAGACCTCAAATAATACACCGTCTTGCTTCCCCACATGTGCCCATTCCAGGTAGAAATAAAATCAAATCCCGATAACTATACAAACCGGTTCCATGGCTGGTTCTGGGCAGGTGCTAGTGCTGGTTCACAACTCGTTCAACTTATGGACCAACCGGGTTGCTTTTCCATAACTCGGATGCTAAGGGGGCGCAAATATTAGTTACATCGTTGCATTTGGAGACAGCAACAACTATTTTTTATGCTGCTTGTTTGGGATCAGAAAACGGAAGATCCAATGTCTTTGTCATCAACAGGTTTTCAGCGCACGGCGCTTATTTGAAAATGTCTCCGTCTCCCAGTCTTGCTATTGCCTTTGGTCTTAATAACTCCTCCCACTCCGCTTACGTAAACGGTTCTTTCCTCTATACCAGCAAAGAGTTGCTGCTACCTTGGAACTGAGTTTTCTGGCCCGGAGCCAGTTCTTTGTCAGTGGAAACAGAAAGCCGGTTCCAAACTCAGCGCTGGCCCAGAACCAGAACCAGAACCAGAACCAGAACCAGCCCTGGAACCGGTTTGGTGGAAAAGGAGAATGAGAAGCTAGAACCAAACCCTGGTTATACTTCATTGGTAGGATGTGTGACCTTTGACCTAGTCAGCCTCGTGACTAAGGCCCAATCCCAATACACCCCCTACTTTCTACCACTACCCCTAAAAAAGAAGCCACAGATTTTAGGACACTTGAAATCTTCCCAGGTCTGTCCCAATACTCCCACTACTCCTACTTTCAGCACTACCCCTAAAATCAGGAAGCTGAGAACCAAAAGCTGTTTTAATTTCAGCTGTAGCGCTGTTAATATGCCACTTTATTAAGTTTTAATATTTTTTCAGGCGTAAAAGTAACCGTTAAGATCCCCAACCTAGGCTCAGTTTATCCAAATAACGCCTGTTAAGAAATTTGACCTGATGTTTTCGGAGATGATGAGACCGGGGAGCAGCAGCAGCAGCCGAAGTACAGGATTGATCGTCAGGTCAACCTGCGCCGTGCAGCTCTGTGGAGAATTACCGCTGGCTGAAATAAATCACTTAGGAAGATAAATGTTGGTTTAATAGACGAAATCTAACAGTTGTAGCTACGTCTGTTAAGAAATTTGCTCAGAAAATTTCGAGATTTCTGCCTGCCGGCTCTGGATTTTCGCTGATTTATGGGTCCGTGTTAAATCGACGCAGAGCCTACGCCGTAGGATACGGCGTACGGCGCGCGTCGCCGTGTAACATCGACTGCGTTGGTGTAATGCGGAACCATAAATCCGCCTTTATTCTGGCGTGATCTTCGGCAAACGGGCAAGCGAGTGATTATATACATTCACTGAGTGAATATTATGAAAGTAAAATATATATTTCTCGCTAGAAATGTAATCAAAACGCATTTTTATGCAGAAACTAACTCAAAATATTGATTTTATTCACTAAAAAATAAGAAATGTCCGCCATGTTTTTTTTTTTTTTTGATTCAGTCCACAAATGATGACGAAAAGCATTCTGGGAAATGTTTCTGTCCCTAGTTCACCTAGTGAGCATCGGAAAACACTTGATCCGTAGGGACAGATTCATAGCCACTACACTAGTTTTCTTCACTACACCTAGATGAAAAGAGGAATTGGGACACCACTACCCTCACGGGAACGCGCAAAATTTAGGGGTAGGGATTAGTGCTGGGCGGTATACCGGTTCATACCGAATACCGGTGTTTATTTTTCTTATGATATGAATTTTTCATAAACCGTAATACCGGTGAGTATTTACAGTAGCGTACACAACGTTGGGAACGCCGCGCCGCTGGACACTGTTTGTGAGGGGACTGTTTAGCAGCAGTGATGCACCGATTGTTCGGTAACCGAAATTGTTTGGCCGAAAATGGCAAAAAAACACTTTGGGTGTTCGGTGGAATAAGTGGGAAAAAAAACGAACAATTAATAACGGCGTTAAACGGCGTTGTAATATAAGGAAATAGACTGCCCGCCTCCGTACCGGTTGCACACCACAAACATAAATCGTTGGCCAACCAAAAAGTAACCACATAAGAATTTTACCTAACATTCACCAGGAGGTGGAACCAAAACAACATAATGCTGGGAAATTAAAAAATGTTCAGTTTTTTATGTTCAATAAATATTTTCTACCTTGTAATTTTGTAAAAGATTTTTTTCTTTGAAAAACATGCCTAAATCACATTTATTTGATTTATGCATCCTCCTCATGACAGTAAAATAGGCCATTCTAAGCCAATTTACTGCAGCAATTCCTTTCCAAATCATTAGAAAATGTGGTAAACACCCAGTTGTGCATGAAAAAAAAAATACTGTGATATAAATCTTTGGTCATACCGCCCAGCACTAGTAGGGATGAAAACTAGGGGTAGGGGGAGTATTGGGATAGGGCCTAAATGTTCTGGATGTTTGTCTGTTGGACACTTGTGGACCCAAGGCGTCTTCGTCTCAGTATGCCAGCTCCCTGCTGTACCTGCAAGGGTGAGGGTTGTGGGTGATATCAGACCGGCCGGCAGACTTGGACCCCATGAGTCCATCTTCTGACGGACTCTGGTCCCGTCAGCTCCTGACGGACTCGGACTGCAGCGTCTAAGACTGGACTCATCAGCGAGTGCTGCTGCTGAGGACGTCTGCGGGGAATTTCATTCTCTCTAATAGAGATGAAAGCGTACGGAGACGGAGCGTTATCCATCATGGACTCTGACAGCGGGGGGCGGGGGGTGGCGGCCTTGTTAGGCTGTCACAACTCTCATAATGAGGAGATAATGCAGAGATGAGATGAGGATGGAGGAAGAGGAGTCCTGGAGGTCAGAGGAGTGGAGGAGGCCTGGTCGTCACGGCGACAGACACTGCACAAGACGTGTGCTATTAGCGAACAAGAGCTGGTACGGACGTGTTTAAAGGTTAGAATCCTCGACAGAAAACAATAAAAGTTTTCCGGGGGTGGTGGGTCGATCAAATATGACCTCACAACGACAACGTTCTTTCACCGTGACGTTGTTGAACAGATAAAGGAAAAAAGGAAAGAGCAGAGTGCTGCCAATGATTGGAGAGCTGGTGGACGCAGTCCGGCTGGAGGTGCTGCACCTCCACCTTTTATAACTTCTTCCTCCTCCTCTAACCTCCACCTCCACCTACTATAACAGGGGTCGGCAACCCAGAATGTCGAAAGAGCCATATTGGACCAAAAACACAAAAAACAAATATGTCTGGAGCCGCAAAAAATAAAAAGTCTTGTATAAGCCTTAGAATGAAGGCAACACATGCTGCATGTTTCTATATTAGTTAGAACTGGGGGAAGATTTTTTTTTTTTATTATGCACTTCGAGAAAAAAGTGGAAATGTTGAGAAAAAAGTCAAAATTCCCAGAAAAAAGTTGAAATGTCAAGATTAATGTTAAAGTACAATCATGAGAAAAAAGTCGAAATGTCGAGAAATAACCAAAATGTTGAGAAAAAGTTGAAATGTCGAGAAAAAAGTCAAAATTTCTTGAAAAAAGTCGAAATGTAAAGAAAAAAGTAAAAATTTCGAGAAAAAAAGTCGAGGAAATAGTCAAAATTTCGAGAAAAAAGTCGAAATATCGAGAAAAAAGTCAAAATTTCGAGAAAAAAAGTCTAAATGTCGAGAAAAAAGTCAAAATTTCGAGAAAAAAAGTCTAAATGTCGAGAAAAAAGTCAAAATTTCGAGAAAAAAAGTCGAAATGTTGAGAAAAAGTCGAAATGTAAAGAAAAAAGTCTAAATGTTGAGAAAAAAGTCGAAATGTCGAGAAAAAAGTCAAAATTTCGAGAAAAAAAGTCAAAATGTCGAGAAAAAAGTCAAAATGTTGAGAAAAAAGTCGAGGAAATAGTCAAAATTTTATGAAAAAAGTCAAAATTCCCAGAAAAAAGTTGAAATGTCAAGATTAATGTTAAAGTACAATCATGAGAAAAAAGTCGAAATGTCGAGAAAAAAGCCAAAATGTTGAGAAAAAGTTGAAATGTCGAGAAAAAAGTCAAAATTTCTTGAAAAAAGTCGAAATGTAAAGAAAAAAGTCAAAATTTCGAGAAAAAAAGTCGAGGAAATAGTCAAAATTTTATGAAAAAAGTCGAAATGTAAAGAAAAAAGGCGAAATGTCGAGAAAAAAAGTCGAAATGTCGAGAAAAAAGTCGAAAAGTCGAAATGCAGAGAAAAAAGTCAAAATTTCGAGAAAAAAAGTCGAAATGTCGAGAAAAAAGTTGAAATGTTGAGAAAAAGAGTCGAGGAAATAGTCAAAATTTTATGAAAAAAGTCGAAATGTAAAGAAAAAAGGCGAAATGTCGAGAAAAAAAGTCGAAATGTCGAGAAAAAAGTCAAAATGTTGAGAAAAAAGTCGAGGAAATAGTCAAAATTTTATGAAAAAAGTCGAAATGTTGAAAAAAAAGTAAAAATTTCAAGAAAAAAGTCAAAATTTCAAGAAAAGAGTTGAAATGTCAAGATTAAAAAGAAAAGGAAAAAGGAAGAAAAAAAGAGGAAAAAAGGAAAAAAAGAAGAAAAAAGAAAAAAAGGAAAAAAGAAGAAAGAAAGGAAAAAAAGGTTAAACATTTTTGAAAAAGCTCCAGGAGCCACTAGGGCGGCGCTAAAGAGCTGCATGCGGCTCTAGAGCCGCGGGTTGCTGATCCCTGTACTATAACTTCTTCCTCCTCCTCTAACCTCCAAAACATAATTAATGTTCATTTTTCCAATTAAAGACTATTTTGGTGCTAGTATGTACGGGTCGGGGGGCCTGGCTGGTCTTAGACACAAGTAGTGGGGGGACAAGGAGAAAAGGTTGGGAACCACTGCTATAACCTACACCTCCTCCTCCTCTAACCACTTCCTCCATCTCTTCTAACCTCCACCTCCTCCAACCTCCACCCCATCCTCCTCCAACAACCTCCTCCACCTCCTCTAACCTCCACCTCCTCAAAGGTCAAAAAAGTCAAAATCTCGAGAAAAATGTAGAGAAAAAAGTCAAAATGTCGAGAAAAAAGTTGAAATGTTGAGAAAAAAGTCTAGGAAATAGTCAAAATTTTATGAAAAAAGTCGAAATGTAAAGAAAAAAGTCGAAATGTTGAAAAAAAAGTCAAAATTTTTAGAAAAAAGTCGAAATGTCGAGATTAATGTTGAAGTACAATCATGAGAAAAAAGTCGAAATGTCGAGAAAAAAGTTGAAATGTTGAGAAAAAAGTCAAAATTTCAAGAAAAAAGTCAAAATTTCGAGAAAAAAGTCGAAATGTCAAGATTAAAAAGAAAAGGAAAAAGGAAGAAAAAAAGAGGAAAAAAAGAAAAAAAGAAGAAAAAAGAAGAAAAAGGGGAAAAAAGGTTAAACATTTTTGAAAAAGCTCCAGGAGCCACTAGGGCGGCGCTAAAGAGCCGCGGGTTGCCGACACCTGCACTATAACCTCTTCCTCCTCCTCTAACCTCCACCTCCTCCAACCTCCACCTCTTTTAACCTCCACCTCCTCCAACTCCTCTAACCTCCACCTCCTTCTCTGTTTGCCTGGGTGTCGGGGTGTCGGAGCTCCTTTCTCTCGTCGTCCTCATCTCAGAGAAAGCGAGTAGTGGTGTTAGAACCAATGAGCAGCAGATCAAACGTGTCCTGTGACAGGGCAGATCTGGGGATGCTGCTGCTCCTCCTCCTCGTTGCTCAGGTTTCAGGCCCCCGGGCTCTTCTCTCGTCTTCTCCTCCATCTCAAGTATGAGCTGACAGATTGTATCTCCGGATCCTCGTCCTCCCAGCAGCTTGCTGGTTTTAAGTATTCCAGACGTTGGAGTCGTCCCGTCGTCGGCGTCCTCTGGGTGGCGCCGTCACGGACATGCATGCAGGCCGACCGCAGCACCATCTTCCCCGCTTTTAGAGCTGCTCTCGGTCAGCGTTGGGGGGTTCAGAGTAGGAATGGGTGATATTTTACCGTTCACCATAAACCGTCAAAAAAATTCCCCACGGTAAGAATTTATATCTCACGGTAAAAATGATAAATTCCCGTTGATGATGTTTTTGTGTAAAGATGATTTAAGGAAGGAAGGAAGGAAGGAAGGAAGGAAGGAAGGAAGGAAGGAAGGAAGGAAGGAAGGAAGGAAGGAAGGAAGGAAGGAAGGAAGGAAGGAAGGAAGGAAGGAAGGAAGGAAGGAAGGAAGGAAGGAAGGAAGGAAGGAAGGAAGGAAGGAGGAAAGAGGGAAGGAAGGAGGAAAGAGGGAAGGAAGGAAGGAAGGAAGGAAGGAAGGAAAGAGGGAAGGAAGGAGGGAAGGAAGGAAAGAGGGAAGGAAGGAAGGAAGGAAAGAAGGAAGGAAGGAAAGGGGAGAAGGAAGGAAGGGAGGAAACAAGGAAGGAAGGAAGGAAGGAAGGAAGGAAGGAAGGAAGGAAGGAAGGAAGGAAGGAGGAAAGAGGGAAGGAAGGAAGGAAAGAGGGAAGGAAGGAAGGAAGGAAGGAAGGAAGGAAAGAGGGAAGGAAGGAGGGAAGGAAGGAGGGAAGGAAGGAAAGAGGGAAGGAAGGAAGGAAGGAAAGAAGGAAGGAAGGAAAGGGGAGAAGGAAGGAAGGGAGGAAACAAGGAAGGAAGGAAGGAAGGACGGAAGGAAGGAAGGAGGAAAGAGGGAGGGAAGGAAGGAAGGAAGGAAGGAGGAAAGAGGGAAGGAAGGAAGGAAGGAAGGAAGGAAGGAAGGAGGAAAGAGGGAAGGAAGGAAGGAAGGAAGGAAGGAAGGAAAGAGGGAAGGAAGGAAGGAAGGAAAGAAGGAAGGAAGGAAGGAAGGAAGGAAAGAAGGAAGGAGAGAGCGGAAGGAAGGAAGGAAGGAAGGAGGAAGGAGGAAAGAGGGAGGGAAGGAAGGAAGGAAGGAAGGAAGGAAGGAAGGAAGGAAGGAAGGAAGGAGGAAAGAGGGAAGGAAGGAAGGAAGGAAGGAAGGAGGAAAGAGGGAAGGGAAAAAGGAAGGAAGGAAGGAAGGGAAAAAAGAAGGAAGGGAGGGAGGAAATGAGCCTGAAAGAAAGAAAGAAAGAAAGAAAGAAAGAAAGAAAGAAAGAAAGAAAGAAAGAAAGAAAGAAAGAAAGAAAGAAAGAAAGAAAGAAAGAAAGAAAGAAAGAAAGAAAGAAAGAATTGGTATTTTTTTTATCGTCATTTTTATCGTTATCGGGATAAATGCCAGAAATGATCGTGATACATTTTTTAGTCCATACCGCCCATCCCTAGTTCAGAGGATGTCAGGCCCGGTCAGTGGGGGTTGTGAGCGTATCTGCATGGGTGGAGGGTTTGTTTCAAGAAGAAAGGAGTGAAAGTGCGGCGTCGGCAGACGAGCCTTCAAAGACAAACTTCAGTTGTTGAATTATTGAAGCCATCATCACTCCGGTCTCCGCAGGAAGCCGTCGGGAGACGCTGATGGATGATGTTTACTGACTTCAGAGACCGTGTCCACATACAGATGTAGTTCCTCCTGCAGCCACCGGGGGGCCGTCAGGCCCATCAAAGGAGGAATAACCTCGCTCAGCACATTTAACATGTGAAGATCCGAGTCCATCTTTATTCATCCGGTTCAACCAGTCGCCACAGATCATCTCCAAGAGTCTGATGCTGGCTCATTTCCTGCAAACATCTTGTTTTCTGTGTTTACTCTGAATAAAATACAGGTTTATGTGATTTAGAAGTTATATGTGCTCATATTTGGGCAAGGGCGTCAATTGGGTATGAAGGTACGGCAGCCGCCACACCTCGGCTTCAAGGGAAAATGTAAATGTTTGTTTTTTAAATACATTCATGGAATTACTCTGTCTATTTGTATTGAATATTCTATTACTTAATACATATAGAATAACTACAAATGCAAATCAGAACAACATGATCAATTTCACTAGTTATTATACACTGCAAAAACTCAAAATCTTTCATTTCTAGTTAAAATGTCTAATTTTTAGTCAAAAGAAATCTCATTACATTTAAGACAAGACTCAAAAACAACCATTTTCACCTGTTTCAAGTAGATTTTCACTTAAAATAAGTGGAAAAATCTGCCAGTGGAACAAGATTTGTAATGAGAAGATAAATCTTGTCCCACTGGCAGATTTTTCTACTTATTTCAAGTGAAAATGTACTTGAAACAGGTGAAAATTGTCAAATAACAAGTTATTTTTCTGGTAATGACTCTTGTTTTAAGTGTAATGAGATTTTTTGACTAAAAATGAGACATTTTAACTAGAAATAAGACAAATATTCCTGGTAAGATTTTGAGTTTTTGCAGTGAGCGAGACTGCATTGGAAAAAGTTCCAGTTTTCTTGACCACACAGATTAGCTACATAAACTTCTGTGATGAGTATTTGCTGGACGTGTTGATTGATACTCTAGTTAAGTTCTGTGACTCGTAACCTTGCCATACCTTAGCTTCCACTGAATTGACGCCACTGTATTTGGGTCTGATGTGGCCCGGTCGTTGACCGCTTGAGCTCAAACAACATAAGTTAGTGTTGACGTGGTTGAGATGACGGTTGTCAGGGTGGACTTGTGAAGGTTAGAGTAGGTTATTCCACTCATTTATGGATTAACTGGTTCGTTGCCGCGCCGCTGAATTCACAGAACTCTGATCTGATACCAAAATATGACCGTTTGCTCATCTGTGGAGGTTTTAATATTCATGTCTGGTGTCTGTCCAGTCAAATCCAGAAGTCTCATCTGACGTGACTCCATCAGCTAATGCCCCCCCCACACATAAACATGGCCACACACTGGACCTTATAATCCCCCATGGACTCCCAGTGTCTATCAGAGAAATATGATGCATCTCTTTTGAGTCTGAAGTTTCCATCAACCCAGCAGAACTTTGCGTTCAGCAGGTTAACACTTGTTGGAGGGTCCATGGATGGTGGTGTAAAAGTGGGGAGATCGTTCTTTTGCAGAACCTGGTCCCAAACTCTAGAGCAGGGGTGTCAAACTCATTTTGCTTGGCGGGCCGGATTTGACCAATTTTTTTCTCGCGGGCCGCACGCTCAAAATAACAAAAACGGTGCGAAAATTTTTTTTTCTAATTCTTTTTTTTTACTATTGTTATCTAATCCAATATCAGTTTAGTTAATTTTAAAAGGAAATATGCACTTTGTTTACACTCTAATTATGTAAAATATATTTCTTCAGGATCTTTTCTTGAAATTTCTCGTTTTTTTTCAAATTATGTAAGATACTTTTAATATCATTTTACAAAGATAAACAGAAACAAGCTTTTTTATAGGAAATTTAATTAAAAGCAAAATCTTTCTTATTATATCAGAGAGTGTTTCTTTGTGATTTAGAGATTTTTCCAGTACAATTAAGTGTATTTATTTCTAAAAATTGGCGCGGATATTTACGCCAGTGTGCCGAAAAAGTCAGCACTTCTTTTTTAACTGTTTTACTTTGTCACTATCCTCGTATTCAAAACTGAAATTATCAGAATAAATATCTTCTATCATCTTTTTTAGCAGTGATATTTTTCCTACGAAAATATATAATAGTAGTCAGTTAATAAAAATAAACGACCGTCTACAAAGAAATAAAATCAGCAAATGCATTCTAGAAAACTAAAAAAATGTTGAAAACTGCTCTATTTGTGGAATAACAATGGATTTGTAGAAGAAATATATTATCAGATATGCTGCGATTCATGGCAATTATTTATGCCTTCCTTTTCAGTAAATTAACATTTAGTTTTTTTGCGTTGGAAACTTCTCGCGGGCCGCATGAAAATCTCTCTAGGGCCGCATGCGGCCCGCGGGCCGCACATTTGACATCCCCCAGGACTGCTAATTGGTCTCTTAGTACACTTATACCAAAACATACTATCAGTGAAATAAGAATAACAAGGCTCCGTTAGGTCTTTATTCACAGCTCAGACAGTTCTAATGGCAGAAGTGATGACACCTACCCATCAACCATAGCCAGCTGTCAATCAAAGGACCACGCCCCTGATGACCCACAAAATGTGGGTCCAACTGCTGCGGTTGGATGAGGTGTACTTCTAGTAACTGAAGGAATCAGAAGAACGGAGCGACGTCGGGAAACACATTCCTTCAGACATCGCAGCTTTGCTGTCCTGATCTCACTGATCAGAAAATCCAGACATACATGTTTACAAAATCCAGTCAATAATGTATTTCTTACAAATGTACAAAGGAGATTTCCAGCAGCAGAACAGAGCGACTGAGCGATGACGGGAGGAAACGCTCCACCGTTCACACGTCCAGAGCAGCTTAATGAAGTCTTCTGTTATCTCTGATGCTGAGGCTGATTTATTATCACATCAGCCACAGATCAAATGTGACGTGTCCCAGTTCATCACATCAGGGAGGAAACGTGGCTGCTGGAGGACCCGGGACCAGGTCTACTCTGCATCATCCTCATGATTAGGGCTGACACATCACTGGTGCACCAGCAGACCTGCCCAACCCAAACATCACAAACATCATTTAAATAGCAATCACAGCTGTACAGGAGTTCTGCAGAGGTTTCTGTCCCCATCACTCCAGGTTCTGGACCTTCTTTGGCCCAGACCTCAGCTTCAGGACCCGGTTCTCCTCCAGCAGAGCTCATGTCCTTGACAGTTATATTCCTCACCACCGTGGTTCCCATCACGCTCCAGGGCTGCAGACCTCACCTCCTGGTAGTTGTTTTCAAACGGAGGTCCACCTTCCCCAGAAACATGGCTGCCCAGGGTCCCGCTGGGTAGGGCTGAACGATTCATTGCATTTGCGATAATATCGCGATGTGATAAAACGAGATTTTCTAACCGCAAAGGCTGCGATTTGACCAGTCACGTGATCTGGTGACGTTGCCGGCAGGGAAAAAAAGTCAACAGTGTCCGCGTGTAACCTAAATCTACCCTGGTCTAAGCCAGGGGTCGGCAACCCGCGGCTCTAGAGCCGCATGCGGCTCTTTAGCGCCGCCCTAGTGGCTCCTGGAGCTTTTTCAAAAATGTTTGACCTTTTTTTTCCTTTTTTTCCTTTTTTTCTTCTTTTTTCTATTCCTTTTTAATCTGGACATTTTGATTTTTTTCTTGAAATTTTTACTTTTTTCTTAACATTTCGACTTTTTTCTCGACAATTCGACTTTTTTCTCGAGATTGTACTTCAACATTAATCTCAACATTTCAACTTTTTTCTCGAAATTTTGAGTTTTTTCTCAACATTTTGACTTTTTTCTCGACATTTCGACTTTTTTATCAAGATTTTACTTCAACATTAATCTTGACATTTCGACTTTCTTCTCGAAATTTTGACTTTTTTCTCAACATTTCCACTTTTTTCTCGAAGTGCATAATGAAAAAAAAAACTTCCCTCAGTTAACTAATATAGAAACATGCAGCATGTGTTCCCTTCATTCTAAGGCTTATACAAGACTTTTCATTTTTTGCGGCTCCAGACATATTTGTTTTTTGTGTTTTTGGTCCAATATGGCTCTAAAACATTTTGGGTTGCCGACCCCTGCTCTAAGTGTTAGGGCTCGGCCAGGTGGGGCTTTATAAATGTATGGGCTTTATACATTTATTAAATATATGAGTGTGGAGTCGGCGAGGCGAGGAGCTGCGCGCGGGACAGTGGAGTCGCGCTGTGAAGGCTGATTTATGGTTCCGCGTTAAATCGACGCAGAGCCTAAGTAGGTTACGGCGTAGGTTACGCGGCGACCCGCCGTACGTACTGCGTACACTGCGTTGGTGTAACGCGGAACCATAAATCAGCCTTGAGTCGCTGTAAGCCTGAACCTGCAGCCCGTCAGCTCATCAGGAGGAGAAGTTAAAGAGCGGCTGCCAGTTGTTCATTGCTGGTTCGTTTTGTTAACTCTGAGCGTTGTTGGTTTGTTTGTTAGTTTGCTGGTGGTTTTTTCTCTCTGTGATTTTTGAGTTATTTGTGAAGAAGTTCTGAGTTTCCTGTGAGGAAGGTTGTTTTGTTCCCTGTGGGAGTTTTTCTGTGTTTTTCTATTAAACTACGCCTCGTTTTGGCTAAAGTTTAACCCGGTTTGGTGTCTTGTGATTGGGTTCAGAGAGAACGATCCATAACACTCGTGTGTACATACGTGTGTAGACGTGTTTCTTTATTGTTGTAATCTGTGCTTTAAATAAATCTGGCATTTTTTATTATAAAACAAACTGATTTATTGCTTGTGTAGTTGAAAAATACATGAGAATCGCAATTAGATTATTTTCAAAAATCGTTCAGCCCTACCGCTGGGTCAGAGACCTGAATCTGGCTGGTGTAGACCAGTCCACCGTCTTCAGGACTGGGGCGAAGTTCTAAAACCCCCGTGTGCTGCATCAGAGTGAGAAGGTTTGTGGATTCTGTTGGGGGTCTTGGCTGAAGATGGTTCCTGTTGTGGAAGCTATTGTTACACGCTGTACCATAGTTCTGATCTGAGATCAGGACTGATGCGTCACAGTCCTCAGTTTTTACCTGCTTGTAGTTGGACCTGATCTCTGCAGCAGTGGTACCACCAGTGTTGGGTGCAACGCGGTACAAAGTAACGCGTTACTGTAACGAGATTACATTCGCCAGTAACGCAGTAATGTACCGCGTTACAGTTGTAATTTGGGTAATCACATTATAGTTACTCTAAGACAAAAAACATTACGTTACTTTAGTTACTTTAAGCTTTTCAGCTACATGTAGAACGGGAGAACGGAAAAGAAAATCAAACTTGCCTTTCATGCGTCTTCACGCGTTGCGCAACACTTGTCTGACTGAAGGCTGATTTTTACGGGATTTTACGGGACTGATCTGGGCACTGCAGTAATAAGGTTCCAACTACAGGACTGTCTCAGAAAATTAGAATATTGTGATAAAGTTATTTATTTTCTGTAATGAAATTAAAAAAACAAAAATGTCATACATTCTGGATTCATTAAAAATCAACTGAAATATTGCAAGCCTTTTATTATTTTAATATTGCTGATTATGGCTTACAGTTTAAGATTAAGATTCCCAGAATATTCCAATTTTTTGAGATAGGATATTTGAGTTTTCTTAAGCTGTAAACCATGATCAGCAATATCAAAATAATAAAAGGCTTGCAATATTTCAGTTGATTTGTAATGAATTTGTAATTGCATTACAGAAAATCACAATATTCTAATTTTCTGAGACAGTCCTGTATATGTTATTCATTGGCAATCGAGTTATGGTGCAGCTCAGGTGATATTGTGGAGTAATCCAAAAGTAATGTAACTATTAATGTAACTAGTTACTTTCCAGAAACTAAGTAGTGTAAGGGATTACTTTTTTAAAAAGTAACTAGTAATATGTAATGCATTACTTTTTTTGAGTAACTACCCCAACACTGGGTACCACTAGGAATAAAAGTGATGAGACCGGGAACCTGCCGGAAGCAGTCCGTTCCTGGTTCAGTTCTCTTCTGTGTGGTGTGGGTCGGGTTCTGGACCGTCTGCTGGCCAGAGCTCGGACTGTCACTGAGACTCTCAAGGTTCTGGTTCTGCAGAAGCACAAGCAGGTTGTTTTGGACCTGGAGTTTGAGGTAATGCCGGGCAGCTTCCACAAGTCCTGAAGAAACTGGACCCCACTCGCTCTTGGTGGCAGAATCCTGTGAAGAAGGTGAACTGGAAGGTGGCAGGTTTACCACAGGTGTCGTCCCCTGGTGGTACCGGTGCCGAAGCGGACAGGAGTCAGGAGAGCTGATGGCGTCAGGGCGGTTCATGCCAAACTGGGAGTTGTGGCCGTAGCGTTGACTGGAGAAACCGGGGGAGGCGGCCGAGGAGCAGCGGCTGAGGATGTAGACGGCATGGACATTTATACGTAGACGCCCCATCGAGCGCTGAGCCGTACGTCAACGTCGCCGCCATATTGGATGTTCAAGACTGCGCTGTAAACTGTAAACTAATACAAGTAAATGGACTTATTTTCATAAAGCGCCTTTCTACAAAGAAATGTACGTTTTACGTCTCATTTATTCATTCACACACGCAGTAATATACTTGGGAAACAGTTTTTTCAGACGGCAAAAATAAGAAGTTTATTGATCCCACATAGGAGTAATTCATGTTATATCAGCTATAGAGAACAAGGTAGTGCCGAAAAACAATATATATCCCCCCTCACAAAAATAAGAAAAATAGAGAAACGTATTTTCTCATCGACAAAACATATTTTTAAATTTTCAAGTAACAAAATAACATATTTTAACTATTCAGATTTTTTCAATTATTTTATTGTCTGAAAAATGGTTCAAATGTTATTTTATTGTCTGAAAAAATGGTTCAAATGTTATTTTATTGTCTGAAAAAATGGTTCAAATATGTTATTTTGTTATTTGAGAAATTTAAAATTTGTTTTGTTGATCTATTTTTGTGAGGGGGGATATATATTGTTTTTCGGCACCACCTTGTTCTCTATAGCTGATAGAACATGAATTACTCCTATGTGGGATCAATAAAGTTCTTATTTTTGCCATCTGAGAAATTTAAATATATTATATTTGGTGCCTAACTGTTTCCCAAGTATATTAGTGCGTGTGTGAATGAATAAATGAGACGTAAAACGTACATTTCTTTGTAGAAAGGCGCTTTATGAAAATAAGTCCATTTACTTGTATTAGTTTACAGCGCAGTCTCAATATGGCGGCGACGTTGACGTACGGCTCAGCACTCGATGCGGCGTCTACGTATAAATGTCTATGGTAGACGGAGCTCAAGGTGCTGCAGGTGCGGCCCGGTTGCTCTGGAGGGATTCCCAGCAGAGTAGTGGTCGCAGAGCTGAGATGAACCAGACCAGAACCAGGGAAGGGAGCTGGACCACCACCCGTATCTGGACCGTCCTGGAGAAACCCTGCCAATGGATGCAGAGAAACGTTAGACAAGTGGTTTCTGACCTGTCTGAGTACAGTCTGAGAACCGGTCCAGGTTTTCACCAAATACACAAACATGGGAATAATCAGAGGGTTCTGGGAGGAATCAGGCTGCTCGTAGGTCCAAGGGCTTTTTTCAGATCTAAAGGGTTCTTAAATGTGTTTGATCGATTATCACAAAGTGCACTGGTAAGACGCGATGAAGAGCAAAGGTGGTGATAAAACTAAACTTAAAACCTTTCTGTTTAGTAAAGCCTATAGTTAGTGTTTAGTAAACCTCTAGCTGGTGTTGGTAAATCTCTAGTTAGTGTAAACTCTAGTGTGTCTAGTGTGAGTCATAGTTGCAGCTATAGAACAAGACTATAATAGTTAGTCTCAAATATAGCTTCGCAGTAGATATGCTGCTATAGGCTTATGCTGCAGGGGGGACCGACATGATCCACTGGGCGGTGAACATCACCTTTCTTCTCCTCTCCTCTTCCCTTCCTCTCTTCTCCATTTCCATTTTATTATAAATATCTCAGCCATCATTTTTGTCCATTGTTCCTGTAGTTTCTTGTGCTGGCCCCCTTTTTTCTCTTTTGTGCATGTTTGCAGGCCGGAGCTTCAGGAGCTGCGTGCTGGCGTGCGGTCACTTAGATGTGTGAACCATGGATGCATAAGACTTTCTTAACCCTGTACCACTCAGTAGAGGAACTGCAGGTCTGGATCCAGACCCTCGTGGTCACTCTGGGATCCTGGGTAATATTGATTAGCATCGTAGGTTAGCCAGCCTGAACTAAGGCCCAATCCCAATTCTCCTTCACTCGCCCTTCTTTTCTTCACTCGCTCTTCTTTTCTTCCCTACCCCGGGGTAGGTTACGTAGCCTACGCCGTAGCTTACGTTGCCTACGGCGTAACCTAACAGCCTTTACTCCGGCGCGATTCTTCGCGAACATGGACAAAAAAGGGATTATGTACATTCACTGAGTGAATATTATGAAAGTAAAATATATATTTGTCGCTAGAAATGTAATCAAAACGCATTTTTATGCAGAAACTAACTCAAAATATTGATTTATTCACTAAGAAATGTCCGCCATGTTTTTTTTTTGGATTCAGTCCGCAATTGACGACGAAAAGCATTCTGGGAAATTTTCATACCCCCTCGCTCGCGAAGTCAGCATCCGAAATCCCTCGATCCGTAGGGGCTATTCTCAGCCCCTAGCCCTCGTTATGCCCACTCCCCCTAGGTGAAAAGAGGAATTGGGACACCACTACCTTCACGGGAACGTGCAAAAGTTAGGGTTAGTGAAGAAAACGAGGGCGAGGGGGAGTATTGGGACGCAGCCTAAAAATGCTAACTGTGATTGACATAAGGTGGGCGTGATGACATCACAGGGGGCGTGTCCAGTTCCTCCTCCATAGATGGAACCCTGATGAGCCCTGATGCTTATATTCAGTGGCGTCGCCTGGCCTGGGCATCCGGGGCTTTAGCCCCGGACGTTTTTTCTTTAGCCCCGGATAATTCAACTTCAGAAGAAAAAAAATCATAACTGTACATTACGAGTCACTAAAGAAGTTCCATTATCAGTGAATGCAACAGGGGATGACGTCGAGACACCAAGACCAATCAGAGAGATGGATTGCGTCCGTATTGAACTAATACGGGACGCGATTTGTCCCGTATTTTCATTAACCCCCCCATACACACGTCTGTCACACACACATCAACACTAAATTTAACAATAATGAACAAAATAAACCACAGGAAACATTAAGGCCAGCAAAATGTTTGTGGCGGGACAACAGGACCTGCTGCGTCTGTGCCCAGATCTTTCTATGTGTGTGCCAGACAGCGGGGAGGACTCGGGCTTCACCTCCAGGTAGGGGTTTGGAATTGGGAATTAAAAGTTCCGTATTGAACCAATACGGACATATATTATGCCAGGCCCGGTTCTACGATGGTGCATAAGCAAGCATTGCACCCTCAGTGTGTGTTTGCGTGCTCAGTTGAAAAGACGAAAAGAAAACTGACAGATTCGCCCGCGTTAAGCCTGATTTATGGTTCCGCGTTAAATCGACGGCGTAGGGTACGCGGCGACGCGCACCGTACGTTCGCGTCCCCGCTTACTATACGCCGTAAGCTCTGCTTTGGTGCAACGCAGAACCATAAATCAGCCAGTGTCCGTCACTCATCTGCGTCCAGCAGTTTGCTGCACGACGCTGCTCTCTGATTATGGCTCACAGTTTATGAAAACCCCAAATAAAAAATATATTAGAGAAAATTTTATGAAATCAATAATTCAAAAATTCCATCATCACAATTATAACAAAGGTTCAGCATATCTTGCTTTGCATGTAATAAGACTAGGTAATATATTAGTTTCACCTTTTAAGTTGAATTATTGAAATAAATTAACTTTTACACCATATTGCAGTTGAATTATTGAAATAAGTTAACTTTTACACCAAATTCTAGTTGAATTATGGAAATAAATTAACTTTTACACCATATTCTAGTTGAATTATTGAAATAGGTTAACTTTTACACCAAATTCTAGTTGAATTATTGAAATAAATTAACTTTTATATCATATTCTAGTTGAATTATTGAAATAAGTTTACTTTTACACCAAATTCTAGTTGGATTATTGACATAATTTAACTTTTACATCATATTCTAGTTGAATTATTGAAATAAGTTTACTTTTACACCAAATTCTAGTTGGATTATTGAAATAAATTAACTTTTACACCATATTCTAGTTGAATTATTGAAATAAATTAACTTTTACACCACATTCTAGTTGAATTATTGAAATACGTTAACTTTTACACCATATTCTAGTTGAATTATTGAAATAAGTTAACTTTTACACCATATTCTTCACCTGTAGTAATATTCTACACCTTGGCTGATGTTGACATGCATAGCATAGGAGGCTATTTCAGCTGCTATATGGTTGGCTGTCTATACAGTCATGCAAGTTCAATGCTATTAAAGAACACGTTTTTTCATATAAAATAAACACATTTTTATGCAGTTTTGGGGCTTTTTTTTGGCTCCTGCACTGCTGAAATCGGGGCGTCCCTTATTTCTATTTCTGAAAGGTGGCAACCTCTTTTGCTTTAATTCCTGTGTTATCTATAAGTGAATCATCCTGTTTCTATCAATATAATATGTTTCATTCTGGTACATTTTGGCAGTGTTTGGCTGTAGACAAGACGCAATAAGGCTCAAGAAAGCATTGAGCTTTTTTCCCCAGGTAGATCCCATAGGCTTCCCTATAAGGGTCTGGGCTCAGCCCCCAATGTTCTCAGTCCCAAGAAACGCCCCTGCTTATATTTATGTTTTTACTCAAAGAAACAGCGTTAAAAGAGGGAAGTACTGACATATGACCACAAATGTACGACTCACCGCTGGGGGGTACGGGTGGTAGTGTGAGAACCGGGGGTGTCGGGTGGTCCCCCCATCGACAGCAGTCCTGCACCGTCCTAACCCTCTCTCGGGATGCTCCCTGAGGATCAGACCAACCGCCACCCCCCCACAGCAGCCCTCCAGAGACTTCACAGACGGCAGGTCGTTGGGGGGGGCATCCCGGCCGCCCCCCACCGTGTCTACTCCACCGTCATGGTCGGGGCCAGGTGGTGATGGCTCGCTGCTACGTGGCGGCTGACTGCCAGCGCCGGACTGATGCATCTGTAGGCCGGGGGGGGGGGGGGCATGAGAGCATGAGGTGAGAGAAGGCCCTGGGGGGGTGTCTGATGGATTTACAGGAAACTTTGGTGTTAATTTAAGTCGAAATGCTTTGTGATTCAAAATCTGAGAACCAAAACCCATTTTGGAGCCACGTTTGAGACGAGAATCAGCACTGCGTCGCTCCACCGCGAGGAGGCGGGGCATAGCCCAGATCTAGTAGCCCATTGGCTACTGAATGACACCTTTAGGTTGATGTCAGAGAGGCCCACATCATCAAAGACATTAATAACGTAACTGTCGAGCCATTCTGGGCTGCGTCCCGCCTCTCCACTGTAGACCAAAGCGGCCATAATTGATGCCATAAAACAGTTTTTTGGACTCTTTAAAAGGTTAAATGGACATGAATAGTAATGAGTCCTGACGGAATGACGGTCTTCCTTCTCATAAGACCACTGGGACCAAAGGATAACTTCACACGATGGTTTAAAGGAATAAATACGGAAGAGTATTAGGGCCATGCAGGAGAAAAAATATTTGAGAAGGGAAGATTCTTTTTATTTTGCACTTCGAGAAAAAAGACGAAATGTCGAGAAAAAGGTCGAAATGTTGAGAGTAATGTTGAAATACAATTTCGAGAAAAAGTCGAAATTTCACCTTTTTTCTCAACATTTCGACTTTTTTCTCGAAATTGTACTTCAACAATAATCTCGACATTTCAACTTTTTCTCTTCCCTTCCTCTCCCTTTTTTTCTTCTTTTTTTTCTTTTTTCCTCTTTTTTCTTTTTTTTCCTCTTTTTTCCTTTTTCTTTTCTTTCTTCTTTTTTTTCTTTTTTTCCTTTTTTCCCTCTTTTTTCCTTTTTTCTTGTTTTTTTTTCTTTTTTTCTTTTTCCTTTCCTTTTTAATCTCGACATTTCGACTTTTTTTTCTCAAAATATTGACTTTTTTCTCGACATTTCAACTTTTTTCTCGGGATTGTACTTCAACATTAATCTCGACATTCTGACTTTTTTCTCAAAATTTTGACTTTTCTCGACATTTTGACTTTTTTCTCGACATTTCGACTTTTTTCTCGAAGTGCATAATGAAAAAAAAATCTTCCTCCTCTAAAATATTATTTTTATTTTTCTCCTGCCTGGCCCTAATACTCTTCCGTAAATAATAGACACCAAAATGAGGTCTAAAATGGGTAAAGATGAGGAAAAGCTGCAGGTGAGCTCACCTTAGAAAAGTCTGTCCAGAAGGAAAGTTGGAAAAGAGAGAAATGAAGAGTCAAGCAAAGGAAAAGTTGTCCGTACTGGTCCAGATATGCTGGAACTGGTCTTACCGGGCAGGTTACTGGTCACCCTGTCGGTAAAAACCTCGTTTAAAAAGACGTTTCAGGTCAGAAAGTTCTCACCACGGAGTTCTCTGTCTTGATGGCTTTGACATGCCGGTAGTCCTCCCGGCCTCTGGGGGCGCTGTGCTCAGCCATCCGGTCCTCGGCCTGGAGTCTGCTGCTGGTCTTGGTCTCCCCGGTCTCTGGGGGGGCCGGCGGCCGGGGCGGCGGGTCGCCGCGCTGCTTCTTGGTGACGTGGGCCTCGGGGCCGTGCACGGTCTTCACGTGCTTCCTGAGCGAGCTGGGGTCGGTGTAGCGCTTGGTGCAGCCGGGAATCTTGCACACGTAAGGTTTCTGTGGACGTGGAGACGTAGAAACACGTGAATGTTTGGACGTTGGAACGTTTTTATTCTCATTTAAAAGGAACAAAGAACATCTGTTGTCGTATCTGATTCTAACAAAAGTATTTGGAAATCTCTGGATCTGGAAAGGTACTGATCAGAACTTTGATCAGAGCCTCACTCCACCTCCGACAGAGTTTCTTGTGCTGGAGAGGACTTCGGTACCTCGTTGGAGTGGGTGCGGTTCTGGTGCTTGGCCCTGTCCGAGGCGTTGGAGAAGGCTTTGTTGCATCCCTCGTGTTCACAGACGTACGGCTTCTCTCCAGTGTGGGAGCGCAGGTGTGTCTTCAGGTTCTCCAGGCGGGAGTACGCCTTGAAACATCCTTCGAACTGCAGGACAGAAACGAGCCGCGTTACTGTTGCTGCCGTCTGGAATAGTTCACGGTCCGTGTACTGCATGAACATCCGTTTTTTGTTTTGAAATGACAAAATTTGTGGGTGTATGTTCAGAGTTCAGTACATGTTTTTGATTGGACGCTGCAGCTGAACGGACTGTCACAACATCACTGCAGTTTCATGACGGAGTGAAGACAGATTACAGATTAAACTCATATTTCACTCCCAGGTTTCATATTTGACCCACCGTGCACTTGTGCGGCTTCTCTCCGGTGTGGCGCCGCATGTGGACCACCAGCATGTACTGGGCCTTGAAGGGCTTCTGGTCCCGGGAACAGTCCTGCCAGCGACACACGAACTCCTTCTTGTCTCCGTGGATGTGGTCGTTGTTGATGTGCTGCGGACGCACAAAAACACGTGAAGGTTCTCTGGATACCAACCCTGCTGACCGTCCTGCTCAAAAACAACTGACTGTTGATCAATGTAAACGATTGACACCTCTGGCGAGTCTGGACCAATCAGAACGAAGAAAAGATTTTTGGTTCCGCGAGATGGCCCTCGTGTCTCGTGTGAGGTTCTGAGCAGATCTAAGAGGTATAAAATGATCCAGACTCGTCTCAGTCTTGTGATTCTATGAATCTAGAAGATGTTTCTAGTCTGATTTGTGATGGTGAAACACAGAAGTTGGAAATTGAAGTTTTTTTGTAATTCTTGGATTGCTGGATAAGTCTGAGTGGTCATCTTTACACTTACAATCTGTGGAGTCTTGGCTTTGAGCCGGTAACAGGCTAGTGTAGCGTGCATTGACTAAAACATGTTGCCCAGAAGTGGAGTCGACCCTGGAACAAGGACTGACAGATATGTCCACATACTATGTGGAAAACCATCTGCGTCCAAACCCTGGGAAGACCCAAATTTGTAGCGTCCACCTCAAAAACAAGGAGGCCAAACGGGAGCGCAACGTAACTTGGGACGGAATAAGGCTTGAGAACCACCAGCACCCAGTCTGCCTGGGTGTAACCTTGAACCGTACCCTCAGCTACAAAGAGCGCGTCCAGAAGAGAACAGAGCCAAGGTGCCCACCAGGAACAACCTCCTGCGCCAACTCACCAACTCAAAGTGGGGAGCCCACCCAAGCACGCTGCTACCACAGCACTAGCCCTCTGCTTCTCAACCGCCGAATACGCCTGCCCAGCATGGTATAAATCAAGTCATGCACGCAAACTGGACCCTGTCCTCAACGAGACCTGCAGGATAGTGACTGGATGCATCAAAATAACCCCCACACACCTCTGCCTCTACGCCCTCTCAGGCATCGCACCCCCTGACATCCGCAGAGCAGTCACTGCCAAAGCAGAGCGCAGCAAGCAGGCCCATAACAACCGGCACTCACTGCACGGACACCTCGCCCCCCAGAAACGGCTCACGTCCAGAAGTAGCTTCCTGGATACCACTCCAGAACTGAAGACCACACCATCTGTCGCCAGGACCACGGAGTGGCAAAACCAGTGGAACAGCCTGGGCAGCCAGACAACCCAATGGACAAAGAGAGGCATCATCCCAGATGAATGTCTTGCAACTGGCCATGACCAACCATGGGCTATCTGGAAAACCCTAAACCGTTCGTTGGCGAAGGATGCTGCAAGGAATCCATGAAAAAATGGAAACTAACATTCTCTGATGCATGCGTGTGTGGGGAACCACAAACAATGGACCACATCATGAGATGTATATCTGCCCCACAATGTACTGGAGATGACCTGGACGAACCCAACGCCGCTGCACTCGCCTGCGCCCCCCATTGGAAGGACATGATATAGAGGACGGCCAGACATGAAGAAGAAGCCCAGAGGTTTCTGAAGAGCGGTTCTGAAGCCTCTTTTTCAAAACCATATCAGATGTTTCCAGCGCGACGTACCGTTTAACATGTTGACCCAAAAAAGGCTGTTGCGTTTAGTCACTGCTGGGTTAGTAAAAACGGCTGGTTGCTTCACCAAGCGCAGTAGCATGATGATTAACGATCAGAAAGTGATAACAGCTAGCCATCTGTCAATCAATCATATCAATCACATAGGGCTGGGCGATTTTGGACAAAAATAAAACCCAGATTTTTTTTTTGTCTGAAAATCCGAATTTCGATTTAGATTTTTTTGGTAAAACTACAAAAGACAATGGAATAAATTGTTTCAAATATTTTATCTTTATTTTTAAAGAAAAATAGCAAGTGCAATTGAAAGATACTGTAAATCCTCCTTGAGTTTAGTAAAGTGACATTTACAATTTTCTTGACCAAACAAAGATGACTAGACGAGCTCTGTCTGTAATGCAGCCAGCTGCAAAAAAGGAAAATCGAATTTCCGATTTTCCTTTTTTTAACATCGTCTTGATTTAATAAATCCGATTTAGATTTAAAATCGATTAATCGCACATCCCTACAATCACTCCCCTCGAAGTTTTCATGGACTTGAAATCAAACGACTGAGACTTAAATTTTTTTTGTTCGAGACTGTAAATATGTTTATTTCTGCTCTAATTTGGACATTTTGGAGGTCGATGGAGGTTAACTCGCTCATAGAGACGCCCTCTAGTGGCCAGTCGAGGAACTGCAGAGGATCGTGTTTCTGCTTACGTGCACCAGCTGCTCCTGGCTGTCGTATTCTTTGCTGCAGCCTTCCCAGTGACAGTTGGTCTCGTAGACGGCGTCGGGCTCCGGCTTGGCCTCGTCCCGGTCCAGGTCGTCCTTCAGGTCCAGCGAGCTGCTGCGCTGGTTCTGCACAGAAACCAGATCACAGGGAAACCTGGACGTGAGGCCCGGCCTCGCGGTTTCAAGTGTTTGTGTTCCTGCCTGACATGTGGAGCAGATCGGAACCACGTCCAGATGTTGGTTTAAACGTCGGTTTGAATGTTAAACCGAAAACGGAACTAAAAAAAGAATTGAATTTTACATATATGAATTATTTTCAAATCATTAAAAAACATTTCTTTAAACATCCCAACCTTCTTGGAGGTCGCTATTTAAAAACAATACCCTTTTTTTAATGTCCACGTTACAAAATAGTAACTATTAGTCTTTTATGTTTTTAATGTTCTTGAAAATTATGTTTTAATAAAAATGTCTAAACCTTCAAAAAGATTTGACATTTTTCAGAGAAAGTTGGAGAAAATCCTTCAGCACCAATTTTTCTCCAGAAACTTTTCCAGTCGACATATTTGCTTCTTAAACTTTTATCCACTTTTGTACATTTTCAGAATTATTTATTTATTAATTTATTCTTTATTTAATTCACTGATTTAAATAAAACAACAATTTAATATGAACACAAACGTTCCTAAGTGCTGAATGAAAGGGAGCAGAAAGAAGAATAATCTTATTTAATCTGCCCCTTTACCCCAAGAAATCAATTTTCAAAGAACGTACAATAAAACACAATAACAAAACTAAACTAGACAATTTCCTCGCAGAAATATGGGCTGCTGCCCATTTGTGTACATTATTGCATTTTGCAAACAATAAAGGTGAAGGACTCTAAGAACTAAGTCCAATGACACCACACAGGATTCTCTATGTCAAACCATTCAAAAGTTATAGCAGAAAATAGAGGCAACCAATCAGAAGAAGGGGCGGGGATAATTTTCACCAATGAAGGTAAAGGACTCAATACTGAGTCCTATGACTCCACCCATGACTCTCTAGGTGTGTCCTAATTCCGGTGGCTGCGTCCTTCTGAGGACGCGGTCTTCGTAGGCCACGCATTCGAAGACCGCGAAGGCCATACCGAAGGCTGGCTAGACCGAAATGAGACGGTCTAGCCTGTGGGGGATTTCCTGGTTGCGTCACCAGCTGTTCCCGCCCTTGTCCTACGTCACTAAGTAGAAAGAAAGAAAGAAAGAAAGAAAGAAAGAAAGAAAGAAAGAAAGAAGGAAGGAAGGAAGGAAGGAAGGAAGGAAGGAAGGAAGGAAGGAAGGAAGGAAGGAAGGAAGGAAGGAAGGAAGGAAGGAAGGAAGGAAGGAAGGAAGGAAGGAAGGAAGGAAGGAAGGAAGGAAGGAAGGAAGGAAGGAAGGAAGGAAGGAAGGAAGGAAGGAAGGAAGGAAATGGAGCGAGAAGTTTTGTTTTTGTTTTTTTCATTTTGTTGGAGGAGGAAGAGAGGCGTGTCTGCCGGCGCCGGCGGGTGCTGTATGTGCAGCTGAGGGAGGACCAAAGACAGGTAAAGCTGTGTTCAATTTTAACCAAGGTAACAGTTACGCGTAATTAGCATATCTAATAATAAATAAAAGTATAATTTTCTCCGCTTCTCCCGCTTCTCCGTCCGCCATTGTTAAATATTTTTCTGACTGTGCGCAATGAATCTTGGGATATGGTGGGCCGCGGAGGATACAACCGATGGATCCTTCAAACAGCGGGAAAAGAAGGCTGCATTTGTGGGCTGCATTTGAAGGAGCCTTCCAAATGGGACAGCCTTCGGCGCGCCGCTGTGACGTAATCGGCCTTTAAATCCAGCCCTCGAAGGACCCAGCCCCTGAATTGGGACACAGCTTCTATGTCAAACCATTCAAAAGGTATTGGACTATAACATATCAACCAATCAGAAGAAGGGGCGGGGCTAGTTTGTATATATAATATACAAATGTATATATTTATATATATAACAATAATAATAATAATAAATATATCCCATGAACCTGTTCCCAGCAGGACTGGTGATCATCTAAAGTCAAAAGGTCAGGGGTCAGATTTCTCCATTTTCCAGGTTAAAGTATATGAAGTCTGTACTGACTCAGTCATGTGACCAGTTCTGGCTCAGGCAATGACTCAGCAGCTGAGCTCTGGTTGCTAGGGACAACCTCGACATGAGGAAGGTTCCGGGTTGGCTGTGAGAAAACCCCAGATTTTGCCTTGTGACAAGTTCTCAAATAACTCAGATTTGTGAGAAAACCATAGCTCCTAGCAGAAAAACAAAGACATCGTGAGAGACACAAAACCCGGCAGATTCTGACAATCTTAATTTCATTCAGATATTCCTTAAAATGTGTTAGTAACGGCAGTTCGAAAACAAAGTGAGATTTTTTTTGAAGAAAACTTTTGATTACATTACAGTGAATGGCGACCAAGGCAGGAATTGGCGCAGCTTTATCCCCCCCCCGTTTAAATTTTGTGCATACCCCACCTGTCAATCACATTTTATGAATCCCAACATCTATGTCTACATTCTGACCAAAAATGATCTTTCTAGCTTTCACGGTTCGGCCGTGAGCTGGAGCTACAAATAAAAATTAAGGTCATTTTTTTACTGTCCCTCCCACTCTAAACAATGAGAGCTCCACTCTAAATTTGACAAAAAAGTGATTTCCAGTCCTTGCTTGAGGGCTCATATCTTGAAAAGTGTACATTTTACGAAAAAACAGTTTCAGGTTTTGAGAGAGAATACAAGTTTTCCTCCGTTTTCAAGTTTGAATGACATTTCTACGTGCAAGTATGAGAAAGATACGTGACCACCCACAGTATGACATTCTGCCCCATTCACTTACATTGGAAAATCTCCCCATTAGTTTGGAAATTTGGAAATGTTTTTGCACTTCGTGCAAAAACTATTTTTGCCATCGCTCTGAAAATCCACAGGACTGTAGTTAAATTCAGGGCCTACAACTTTCTAAATCGGTTCAGAATTTTTTGAATAAAGGTGTGCGAGTGGTGAGGCCCCAAAGTTCCCCCAATGCGTTCCGGATGGCGCTAAAAGCGCACGTTTTTGCACGTTGCGCAAAAACGTGCACACCAATCGCTAATAAAAGTCATAGCACACGATTCCCGCTTAAGGCGCACGTTTCTACGTTTTTACTTTTCGCGTTTTCTCAAAGCTGCGGGACAAGTTACGCGCCGAAGTTTGTCCGGAAAATGAATAAGCAAAAAAATAATAAATCCACACAATAACAATAGTGCCTCTGGCTGCGCCAAGAGGCACTGCTCCTCCATTGCTATTGCATAGCTATGGAGGAGCAGTGCCACTTGGCGCAGCCGTCTCACTAATAAAATAGCTGATGGCCAACACAGACAGTCATATTCGTTTTTAGTTTCAGTTAATACCATTCAGACAACAACAAAAAACAATGTTGAATTAAAATCCAAAAGTTCCACAAAAACTGACATGGAAATATGACGCCTCCGGCTCCATACACTTGCATTGATACACACATGCTGACTGCAGCATGTTTGCCGCCCCCCCCACACACACAAACACACCGTGTTCATCCTCCAGGGCCGCGGCCCCCAGACGACGGCGCTCAGCGGCGTCCTCATGCATCACAGCAAAGATGCTCTTGGAGAGGAGCCGCGAATTTGTCAACAGAGGAAGAAAAAACCGAGAACGGCCGATACTTCAGGAGAATTAAGTGTTGTGTCTCAGTTTAGAGCGGCGAGGGAGCATCATCATCTGGAGTTTTTCTTTAGCTGGGACGTCTGGTAGCCGGGGGGCCGCGGGTCCCGGGGGCCCCGACCCCGGATCCACCAGATCCACCAGTCACGCTCTTGATGTCCAACTTTCATCGCCCGGAAAAGTCCCAGATTTCTAAACGCCGGCTTCTCTTTGTAATGATTTCAATTCCCAACGCTCCCTCCAAATTCAGCAGACGTTAAAAAATGTGTCTGGCTTTCCAGGAACTGGAACTTTTAGTCTATTTTTTGAATTTACTCATCTGCATCTTTTTTTTAAATCAACTTAAGGCCCAATCCCAATACACCCCTTTCTTTTCTTCACTACCCCTAAAAAAGAAGGGACAGATTTTAGGGCACTTGAAATATTCCCAGGGGCCTGTCCCAATACTCCCCCTACTCCTACTTTCAGCACCACCCCTAATCGGGAAGCTGAGAGCCAAAAGCTGTTTTAATTTCAGCTGTAGCGCTGTTAATATGCCACTTTATTAAGTTTTAATATTTTTTCAGGCGTAAAAGTAACCGTTAAGATCCCCAACCTGGGCTCAGTTTATCCAAATAACGCCTGTTAAGAAATTTGCTGCGAAAATTTCGGGATTTCTGCCTGCCCGCTCCGGAGCTGATTTATGGTTCCACGTTACACCAACGCAGAGCCTACGGCGTAGGGTACGCCGTAGGCTCTGCGTTGGTGTAACACGGAACCATAAATCAGCCTTTATTCCAGCGAGGTTGCAACAACGGGCAAACAAGTGATTATGTACTAGGGGTGTAACAATATATCGTGCAATGAAATTTCGCGATACAAAAACGTCACAATACGTGTCGTGGAGGTGACAAACTGTATCGCGATATTGGGTTATTAATATTAATCTATTGTGTTGACTAGAAACGTGCATCCGAGCATGCGTGCCGACCGCACCTCGACCCGCGGACCAAAATCTTCCTACGCTCAGAAGAAACTAGTTCCGTTTTGTGGTCCCGATCACGGACTTTTAGGGTTTTAAGCTCTGAACCTTTAAGTCTGGTGTAGATTTAAGCCTTACCTTATTAAATTAAACCGTTTTCGGGTCGGGGAAAACTTCTTCAGAGTTCGAGTGTACTTTAATGTCCGCTCAACAGTGTAGGATTTTAGAACATCAACACAGCACCTAGTGCCGTACTGTGGCGTATCACTCCGCCCAATCTAAAACAGACTAATCACTACAGATAAACTGACTAGTGTCATTATAGTCCCTGATTTACATCAGAATATAAAGAATATATTTATAACATAATGAACTCTGAATTACCAAAATAACCTTCTTAACAAAAATAAATCTCCTTTTACACTTATAAGGTGAGCATGAATCAATCTTTTTTATGATGTAAAAATGTATTTATTTACTTAATTTTAGTTGTTACATTTCTGGAAAAGAAAAAAGTAAAATCATACATGAGTGAAACTATTCAGTTTGTGGCAAAATATTTGTACTTGTATGAAACTGAAGATGCATAATGCAAACCTGAAATTTACTTTTAGTTCAGTTTGTGGAAAATGGTTGGCCTGGCTTTCTCTTTAAAACTTAAAAAGTTATAAAACATTACAAACTGTAACAATAAGGCAAACGCACAGCATTGTTTTGTATTTTGTGTCTTTCAAATAAAAGACAATTTTTTTCCAGTCATATGTTCCTCATTCAAGGTTGTTAAATACTGCTATAATAATCGTATCGTATCGTTATCGTGACCTCAATATCGTGTATCGTACCGTATCGTGAGATTAGTGTATCGTTACACCCCTATTATGTACATTCATTGAGTGAATATTATGAAAGTAAAATATATATTTCTCGCTAGAAATGTAATCAAAACACATTTTTATGCAGAAACTAACTCAAAATATTGATTTTATTCACTAAAAAATAAGAAATGTCCGCCATGTTTTTTTTTTTATTCAGTCCACAAAAACGAAAAGCATTCTGGGAAATTTTTCGAGCCCTCGGTCAACTAGTGTGCATCTGAAAACCCTCGCTGTGAAGGGTCAGATTCATAACCACTCGCCCTCGATATGCCCACTCCCCCTAGGTGAAAAGAGGAATTGGGACACCACTACCCTCACGGGAACGCGCAAAATTTAGGGGTAATGAAGAAAACGAGGGGTAGGGGGAGAATTGGGACAGGCCCTAAAAGTGTTTTCAATTTTATCCGGCCAAGGTTTTAAAGATTTCTAAATCAGCTATGAATTCATCATGAATCTACTTCTTCTACCCCTACAGGCAGAAAGCAGCAACTACACACACTTTAACTGGAACTTTAACTTAACATCACAAGTTCTTCAGAACCAGCTAACTAAAACTAGTTACAAGTTTAACAAGCTCCGTGGACCGAGCTAACAAGATAAGTCGTTGCTCTTCTAAAGTGATTGATTTTAATCTTACCGGTGATCCAGGAGACGATCGCTTCACTTCCCCTGCTTCCATCTTCACCTTGGACCGTTTGTTGATTATCGGCTCTACAGCACTGATGGCTGAGCTGCCTCCGTGGTTCTGGAAGGTAACGGAACCAGAATCGCTTGAGAAAGTGGAAAGAACTTGTTCCCTTTGATAGTTTTGTTAGATTCAAGTTGCTCCCGTTTTACCACCAAACCGAACCTCAAAGAATCTGATACGATTTATCAAAACTCCACCAAGAAGAAACAGAATCTTTAAGCTCTGGTTTGAATAACCTATGAAATCTTAATTCTGGCTGGAACCTCTGACCGACCATCCATAATCCATCCATCATCCATCCATCCATAATCCATCCATCATCCATCCATCATCCATTCATCATCCATCCATCCATCCATCCATCCATCCATAATCCATCCATCATCCATCCATCCATCATCCATCCATCCATAATCCATCCATCCATCCATCATCCATCCATCCATCCATCATTCATCCATCCATCCATCATCCATCCATCCATCATCCATCCATCCATCATCCATCCATCATCCATCCATCATCCATCATCCATCCATCCATCATCCATCCATCCATCATCCATCCATCATCCATCATCCATCATCCACCCATCATCCATTTATCCATCCATCCACCCGTCCGTCCGTCCGTCCGTCCGTCCGTCCATCCATCCATCCAACTGCAGACCACCTCATAAGTAAATACAGCTCTGTCTCTAACATAACACAGATCCAGCGATCTTGCAGACTTTGAGAAAGAATTGGGGTTTTGGAATGACCTAGTGGAGGGAGAAAAAATATGTTTTATGTCCTGAAATGCCCTGAATTCCCAAAACACAGTCTGCACCTGCTGTTTAGTATTATTGTTACTGTGAGAATGGCGCTTGTTCACACGGAAGAGCTCCCATGTGAACCAGGACTTAGCGTGAGAGCTTGCGGGCGGGGGTTGAAGGGGCCCTTTCGACCCCCTCCGCGAGATGTCGTATAAAGACGGAGTCAGCCGGAAGTTCGGGTCAGAGTCAGCTGCGGGTCTAGTGCACGACGCCCAGCAGGTTTTTCGCTACTCTGCCTGGACTGTCCGGCTCTCCAGTCCTTCTGTGTTAAGGTAAGAGGTACATCGCCTAGCCCCTATGTAATTGTCTGTTGCTTTGTCATTTGCGGGGGATAACTTGACACAGAGTTATCCTAGCGAAAGGGCAATTGTGTGTGAGTCTTTTTGTGTGCACTGCTTGCTAATAAATGTATTCATTATAGCAAAAGCGAGTGTGTGTGTGTGTGTGATTCATTTTTGCGCAGCCGACCACTCTCGAACCATAAGTGAGATTTTCCCAAAACACCTAGTCATTTTGGAGATGCTGTGGTGATGTTTCAGAGGGCTCTGTAGAAGTGAATGCCCCAAAAATGACCTGAAGCAGCGATGGAAAGAAAAATAAACCAAAACTCCTCCATGAGACACTGAAGTAGTCAGCCAGAATAACATCCTCAGAGGGTTCCTGCTGCTGAAGGAAACATCTACAGCTGATGGATCATGGGGTACTGAATGAAAATATTTTTCTTTGCCCCATTACCTTTGCCAGGTCGTTGTTGTGGGCGGAGCTTGGCAGCGAGGAGAGGCTGAGGCCCGTCTGGTGGCTGGAGAAGGTGGGTGGAGCCTGAATGAGGGGCGTTGTGTGGCCAAAGGCACTGAGCCCCCGCTGCTGGGAGAGGAGCTGCTGGTAGGCCAGGGGGTTGATGGGGTGGGGGAAAGGGAAGGGTGGGCTAGAAAAAGGAGTACAGGAATTTCAGATGTGTAGGACCACGATGCTTTGATTTGTAGTTATCAATGACACACATGAAGGAACCTTCTGGAAAAATCTGCTTCAAAACCTGATTTCCACAATATATACGGAAAATAATTCTGTGGGGTTAGAATCTTAGACATGTTTGTTTTGTTCTAGTCATGTGTCCAGGTGAGCCGCCGTACCTGAGTCCTCCCACCGACAGGTGACCGTAGCAGCCGCCGGCGGCTGAGCTGGAGCGGGAATGGTTGATGTACGCCACCAGGGAGCTGGGTGACGTGCGAATCATTGTTTGGAGGTCTACACCAGCGTCAGACAGCGCTGAGAAAGACACGGCCCGCTTCCTGCCGAGTCTGGGCATCAATCTGGGACTGGAGAAGCGTGATGCTGTGAACAGAAAGGTGGGTCAACCAGACGGGTGGGTTTGGGTTCCAACAGAGTTCAAAACCAAACACAGACCACAATAAACCGCCAAACAATCCCAACGACTACCCAAACCCAACCCTGGGATAGAGCACAGGAGATCTACTGTTGCTTCTTGACAGCTGTTGCTAGTTGGAGGTGTGTTACCATGGTGACAGGACTACTATAGAAAACTGTTTCCACTGACATGGTCCATTTTTAGGGCGCGAGCACTGACAGTGCGAAGGCCCTATTGTATCTGTGGGAATTTCTATCCTCGTTTTCCTCGTTTTTCTTCCGACGAAATGAGGGCCTTTTTGCCCCCTAAACGTGTCCCAAAAGTCACCAAATGTTGCACGCAAGCCAGGCCTGGTGAAAAATGTGATATTTAATGGTTTGCATTAATGGGCGTGGCCTAATGGCTCAACAGCGCCCCCTAGAAAACTTTGTGTCTCAAGCCCCACAATACGGTTTGATGTACATCCACGAAAATCGGTACACACCTGTATCATGTCGCAACTTAAAGAAAAGTCTCTTGGCGCCATGGCCGAAACCAAACAGGAAGTCGGCCATTTTGAATTAATCGTGTAATTTTGCCGCAATTTATGCCACTTCTTCCTCCGTTAATGCGGCCCGAACCGTAACGTGCACCCAGGTGTGTTATACATCAAAATGTGCGTCTCCATCCTGCGACGATGGGCATTACTCGTTACCGTGGCGACGATAGATGCCAAAAAGCGTGCCCCCCCTTCATCTAATTGGTCAATATTTGATAGTTCCTACTTTCTGTAATAACTTTTGAATGGTTTGATATAAAGAGTCGTGGGTGGTGTCATCGGACTCGGTTTTGAGTCCTTGAACATAATTGGTGCAAATTAGCCCCGCCCCTTCTTCTGATTGGTCGATATTTGATAGTTCCTACTTTCTGCCGTAACTTTTGAATGGTTTGACATAAAGAGTCATGGGTGGTGTCATCAGACTTATTTTTGAGTCCTTCACCTTTATTGCTGAAAATTGCACGTGCAAGGGCCAGTTCACCGCTGCTTGCAGCTTTAATTGGTTTTGAAATGTTAGAGCTCACAAGTTTGTGTAACCTTTGGACAAAAAAGAAAATGTTGGATGCAAATTTTTAACCCTTCCTAACAAGGTCAGTTTCTGAGATTCCTACTCTATAACGAATTGTCTGATGGAAGATGAGTTAATTTTAAGTAAACTAGCAGGTGTATGTGCATAAATCTGGGATTAAAATACAGGTAAATGTGATATTCCAGTAGAAGTGTACAATTAAGTATAAACATTATTAGAGCAGAGTAAATGAAGAAGGAAGACAGCAAAACAACTGGATTAAATCTCCCACTTTTAAAGCTGTTTGGATTCATGCAGGGAAAACCTAAACACCCTAGAAGCCCAACCCAAGTATTAGTACAAACAACCCTAGTATTAGTTTCTGTTTAGTTTCGGCAGAAATTATATTAAGAGCATCAGAGCTGCATGTGGATATTTTAAAAATATCTGAATGATCTCTGGTTGATTAGCTGGTGAGTCACTGGTTAAAGGCAGGGGACTTTTTCCCAGGTAGCATTTCTTGTACAACGATGGAAGTTAGTGGTGAACTCATATCCCATGATTCATCGCATGATTCAAACTAAAACATCTGAAGTCTGACTCTTTCCTGAAAACTATTATCTTCTGGAAGTTTGAACTTCATCGGTTTGAACCTGCAAAGTGATGGAGCCAAATCAAGGCCAAAAATTTTGCTAATTTGAAAATAAAATTTTAACCTGAAAATTCAAGTTTTGATCATGAACTTATTTTTTTACAGTTTAAATTTTTTTTTCAGTATCAGATCTTTTCATTTCAGTTTCAGACTTTTGGCCCTCTCAGTTGATGCCACGCCCCCTACGCCAGATCGGTTCCAAAAGTCTGAAACTGAAAAAAAAAAGATCTGAAACTGGAAAAAAAAAGATCTGAAACTGGAAAAAAAAAGATCTGAAACTGAAAAAAAAGATCTGAAACTGAAAAAAAGATCTGAAACTGAAATAAAAAGATCTGAAACTGAAAAAAAGATCTGAAACTGAAATAAAAAGATCTGAAACTGAAAAAAAGATCTGATACTGAAAAAAAAATTGAAACTGTAAAAAAATAAGTTCATGATCAAAACTTGAATTTTCAGGTTCAAATTTTATTTTCAAATTAGCAAAACTTTTGACCTTGATTTGGCTCCATACAAAGTTGGAATAATGATGTGACCAGATGTTTAACCGATGACAGCGGTGAACTAGCGGGCCGGACCGTTTACCAGCGTTAGGGATTCGTAGCATCGAAAACTACAGACCCACCGACTGCAGTTACCAGAAATTTCTAAACCAAACAAAGTTAAAGGTCCACAAACTGCTGAGAAGAATATGTGATGTAAAACTCCACCAAATGTCATCAATGTGGTAAACTAGACCCTGACACTGTTGGTGTCAGATTTCCCAGCTGGAGTCCAACTAGAGTCCAGAAGTGTTGTTGGTTTGGGAGTTAGCAGCTCCAACATCTGCCCACGACCTCATTAAGACTCAGACATTACTAATCAATCTTCCCACAATAATTCCCTGTAATCAGTTCAGATAAACATCACAGTCCGGATCAGACTTCATCATGCTAAATGAGGGCAATTTACTGGGAATTGATTCAGCGGCAGGGAAATGTATGCAGAGCAGTCGGATCGATCTGGAATGTAAATTCAGACGAGGACTTGAAGTGGAAACACAGCAGACCGACGGAATGATGTAGTCTTTATCAGTTAATCTGTAAAACACCCAAAAACCGGTGACTTTCAGGTGTTTTTAAACTTACTCAGTCTCCCGGACTCAAACAGAAGCAGAGGAACCTTTACTCTTTTGTACGTTGATGCTGCGTATGTTCATGTACTCACAGCAGATGGTGGTTTATTTAGAGCAGTGGTTCTCAAACTTTTTTTGCCAGGCCCCCCTTTTGTACGAAACAGAATTTTTGAGCCCCCCCCCCCCGACCCCAACACAGACACACACATCTTTTGCATTCAAATGCGACTGCAATTTGTTTCATATATTGAACATATGTGCGAAAAAACTGTCCATCTCTGTAAAAATAGATTTTCAACCTGACCAGCTCACAGAGATTGAAACAACAACAATATAAACAGGAGCCAAAATCTGAACATTTGCTCTACAAAAATTACACCTTTAATCCCCACATGTTTTCAGTGATGTGAGTGGGCTTGCTTCATGTGTGCAACACATTTCTTTTTTTTTCCTTTTTACTGTACAATACAGTATGCATTACTTTCAACATATTTTTTCCAAAAATAACCAGCTCCATGAGGGAAAAAAAACAGCATCAACAGCTAAACAAATAATCAAAATTTCAACATTTGCATCAAATTGATCAAATTTCAGTTTTTTTACCATTGGAAAAATGAACATTGGAAAAATACAACCGTGGTCATATCTTTCAAGAATTTTGGTTTCCATTATTTTCAAAACTGGAGAATTTTTCCAAAGGGGACCAATGAGTATCTCTATTTTCGAAATTGTGCCTTATATGTATGTATGTTTGGATTATTTATATATATTTATTTAATTTTGTTCTCCCTAAATGTATGATTTTTTACTTTTTACTTTTACTGCAATTATGGAAAGGGTAGGAATGTGGGTAGAATAGAAATCGTGGATGTGAAAATGTGAATTGTGAAAATTATTGTGAAATAAAAAGATACAAAAAAAAAAAAAATTCAACAATTGCTCTGCAGAAATGTCAGCTTTAATCCCCACACCTTTCCAGTGAGTGGGGTGGGCTTGTTCATGTTACAGATCCCCCCTATTTCCTGTCTCTCTCTCACTGCACATATGTATTGAAGGCAAAAAAAAAATTAAATTAATCTACCTTCCAACCTCGTCGCATCCCCCCTGCAGTAGCGCCGCGCCCCCCAGTTTGAGAACTACTGATTTAGAGGGTGTTTCATTCTAACTCGTTTAAGTGTTTTGGACGACCCGGTAAGTAATACAGGCAGTAACTCCTGGTTGGCCGAGGAGACGCTTCCTTCAGAACCTCCTCTTCGTTGAAGCGTGAGCAGCAGACATGCTTCCTGGACACACTACATCTTTTTTGTGACAGGAAAGCGTTCTGTTTGGGATTTAGGCTCATTTTACGGCGTCGACACATTTCATACTTTTCCAGAGAGACTGAAACAGTTCTCTCTGAGCCTCGGGCTGATTTGACAGAAAACTGGAAGGTCCATCGCCCTGAAAGTCACGTTGGGTTAAAGAAGAGAAAAACAGCAGCGTTTTCATGTACTACATGTGTGGGTGGACGGGGAGGGGGGGGGGGGCGTGAGGTCACCACACTGCAGCTGGAGACTGAGAAGGAAAAATCCTAAAAAAACTCAACTTAAACAGTGAATTCCTGAAAACTGTAAGAACAATCAAAACAAAGATCCAGTATGTTGCAATCTAAAGTCTTATTATCAATTTAAAGCTCAAGTCTCTCCAATAATCTCTGATCCAGCTACAGAGCTCCAAACACGGCCAGCAAACTTTCAAAGTGACCTACTAAGAAAAATAGTTTTTTCTCTACTTGATTTGAGATATTTGTGAAGTAAATACCAAATAAAACACTCATTCAGTGATTCATTCAGATCTCCAGGACACTGTGACTACGTTTACATGCAGTCAAAATTCGGGTTATTGCTAATATTCCGGTTACTGAGACATTCTGAATATTCCGTTTACATGGTAATCAATCATTTGGGATATCTGGATCAAACCAGCGACGCATGGAGAACGTGATGACGCAATTCCCGTCATTTCCACTTCTTCTTCCTGTATTCAAATTCAAAACAAATGCTGCTTCGCGCAACTTTTCGCTCAACTTCTTTTAAATCTGGCTATCCCGGTACTTTCTACCGTCTACAAATGCAGAAATGTTCATATCCTTCATTACATTTATGAAGTGATTAGTCTCCTCCTGGTCTTGGTTTCTCCGTGTTTATAAGAACGTCCTGGACTCAAAAGACCAGGATTCCTTGTGAACAGAGCATGTGCAGAAAACGAATTCATGTTCCGTTTGATGGGGATATTCCGTTTGGCGTTTACATTTGGGTTAAAGGAGTAACCCAGGGGTCATATTCAGGTTTTTAAAACCCGAATATGAGCAAATTCAGGTTATTCAAAGGGGTTATTGGTGTTTACATGGCCGTGCAAATTCGGGTTATTGCCAATATTCGGGTTTTAAAAGGGTTATTGTCTGCATGTAAACGCAGTCTGTGACATCACAGACCCATCAGAACTGCCCCGCCTCCATCACTAACTCCAGCTCAAATCTCTGAGGAAGTTGACACAAAACTGTACGACCAACTCCAGGGTGGAACCTGGAAAACAGGCGGTTTGGCTTAGATGCCGACTCCACCCCCTGAAACCAGCTGCTAGAACAAAACCAGAAACATGATTTAAAATGGTAACCAGGAACTGGTCAGCCAACCATCCGATGACCAGGAACTGGTTTTACAACCAGCTGATGACCAGTAACCGTTCGTCCAACCAGCTGATGACCAGGAACTGGTCTTCCAACCATTTAACTGGTCGTCCAACTATCTGATGAGCAGGAACCTGACGACCAGGAACTGGACGTCCAACAAAGTGATGACCATGAACTGGTCTTCCAATCATTTAACGGGTCTTCCAACCATCTGATGACCAGGAACCGGACGTCCAACGAACTGATGACCAGGAACCGGACGTCCAACAAAGTGATGACCAGGAACCGGACATCCAACAAAGTGATGACCAGGAACCGGACATCCAACAAAGTGATGACCAGGAACCGGACGTCCAACAAAGTGATGACCAGGAACCGGACGTCCAACAAAGTGATGACCAGGAACCGGACATCCAACAAAGTGATGACCAGGAACCGGACATCCAACAAAGTGATGACCAGGAACTGGTCTTCCAACCATTTAACTGGTCGTCCAACCATCTGATGAGTAGGAACCTGATGACCAGGAACCGGACGTCCAACAAAGTGATGACCATGAACTGGTCTTCCAATCATTTAACCGGACGTTCAACCATCTGATGACCAGGACCTTCATGACCAGCAACCAGTCATCCAATTATCTGAAGTAAACATTTTACTACAAATTCCGGTTGCAAATTTACAACAATGAAGTCACAAACTTCCCAAAGTTTAGGACTAACCTACATTTACCAGAACTAAGTTGTGTTTACTAGAGACCGGGCTGGTTTGACATAATTCATTGATCTGATATTGAACGACACCGATCAGAAACGTTTCGTTCCAATCAAACCTTCTTTTAACCCAAACCCTCCCTGTCGTCACGGTTACTCACCATCGATGGGAGCAACGCACTCGGACAGGTGCGGCCCCACCGTGGCCCCGCCGCCCTGCACCAGGAGCTCGCCGTAGGGGCCTCGGTGGCCCCCCATCAGGTGGTAAAACTCTGCCGGGCCGGCTCCGGGGGGCGCCGGAGGAGGAAGTCCAAACAGCCCCCGCTCCTTCAGATGTTCATGAGCCACTGTGGGAGGGGGGGAGGGAGGGTTAGGACTGAGGGGGGCTGTTCTAAAGTTCTAAACACAAAGTCACTCTATCTGCCATACCAGGGGTCGGCAACCCGCGGCTCTAGAGCGGCATGCGGCTCTTTAGCGCCGCCCTAGTGGCTCCTGGAGCTTTTTCAAAAATGTTTGACCTTTTTTTCCCTTTTTTTTCTTCTTTTTCTCTTTTTTTCTTTTTTTCTTCTTTTTTTCCTTTTTTTCTTCTTTTTTCTCTTTTTTTCTTTTTTTTTTCTCTTTTTTCCTTTTTTCTTCTTTTGTTTCCTTTTTTTCTCTTTTTTTTCTTTTTTTCTTCTTTTTTTTTCTTTTATTCTTCTTTTTTTTTTTTTTCTTTTTTTCTCTTTTTTCTCTTTTTTCTCTTTTTTTCTTCCTTTTTTCTTTCCTTTTTAATCTCGACATTTCAACTTTTTTCTCAAAATTCTGACTTTTTTTCTCGACATTTGGACTTTTTTCTCGAAGTGCATAATGAAAAAAAAAATCTTCCCCCAGTTATAACTAATATAGATACATGCAGCATGTGTTGTCTTCATTCTAAGGCTTATACAAGACTTTTCATTTTTTGCGGCTCCAGACATATTTGATTTTTTGTGTTTTTGGTCCAATGTGGCTCTAAAACATTTTGCGTTGACGACCCCTGTGCTATACTGTTCCCTCGTACTCCCACACATTAGCTATTGTGTTGAAGTCTGGGGGAACAACTATAAAACAGTAATAAACCCAATGTATTTACTTCAGAAGATAGACATTAGAACTGTTAGCAAGTCTGATTATTATTCGCCTACAAACCCACTGTTTATTGACCTCAAATCCTTAAAATTAATTGATATAGTTGAATTAAACACTGCACTCCTAATGTATAAGGCACATAACCATCTCCTTCCATCCTTTATCCAGAGTCTGTTCCAGGCTGGAGACACTGCCATATATAATAGAACAAAAACTAGGATAAATACTAAAGAAAGATGAATATCGGTTACAGGAGTTAAAATATGGAACAGCCTAAATAATGAATTAAAAAACTGTAGTTCAATAAATAAATTTAAAACGATGTATAAATCCAATATACAGGACTGTCTCAGAAAATTTGAATATTGTGATAAAGTTCTTTATTTTCTGTAATGCAATTAAAAAAACACAAATGTCATACATTCTGGATTCATTACAAATCAACTGAAATATTGCAAGCCTTTTATTATTTTAATATTGCTGATTATGGTTTACAGTTTAAGATTAAGATTCCCAGAATATTCTAATATTTTGAGATAGGATATTTGAGTTTTCTTAAGCTGTAAGCCATGATCAGCAATATTAAAATAATAAAAGGCTTGCAATATTTCAGTTGATTTGTAATGAATCCAGAATGTATGACATTTTTGTTTTTGTAATTGCATTACAGAAAATCACAATATTATAATTTTCTGAGACAGTCCTGTAATCGAAAGATACAGAACATTAGTGTGATACAAATCTATATATATATATATATATATATATATATATATATATATATATATAAATATTATGCTCCATACTATATGAAACGATTACAATAATAAGAATAATTGTTGTTGTAATAATATTTATATACCAAAAAATGAATTGATTGGTCTTTGGTTTCCTTCTGTTTTCACTCTTCTAGAGATTGTTTTTTTTTTGTTTCCTCTAAGCATTGATTATGTACTTTCTCTGTTAATTGTTTTTCTGAGATCCGTCTTCTGTTTGTTTTTTACTTGATTTTTCTGTCATATTTACGTTTGTCTAACAAAGTTATAAAGGGTAGGCACAATAAGCTCAGGCTTCAGCCTACACCTTTTGGTCGGTTTATTCCTTACTTCTTTTCTTTATTATTTCTTTCCTACAAAAGGAAATGAAATGCAATGTATTGTATTGAAACTGATCGACCCCCAGATCCTCATCAGAGAAGAACCGGTCTGTTGTGGACTGGTCTGCACTTACGGTCCGCTGGGCTCAGCCCCCGCGCCACGGAGATCATGGACAGGGTGGGGCTGCCGTGCACAGACCGCAGGTACTGCTCCACGTGGGGGCCGGCGTACGGGTGAGGCGGGCTGAAGGGGGCGTCGCCGGTTGCCATGGTAGCGGGCGAAAGGCGGATCAAGGAGATGTCGGAGATGACGGGGCTCCCGCTCAGACCTGCAGGACTGAAAACAAAAAACCAGCACGTTAGACCTGGAGCTGGTGAGGTTTACTAACATTAACTAGAGGTTTACTAACACTAACTAGAGCTTTACTAACACTAACTAGAGCTTTACTAACACTAACTAGAGCTTTACTAACACTAACTAGAGGTTTACTAACACTAACTAGAGCTTTACTAACACTAACTAGAGGTTTACTAACACTAACTAGAAGCTTTACTCTTCTAGGAACTACGAGTAAACCTGCACTCTGAGAACAGAGAACTCTGTTAGGAACATAAGGAACCATCAGGTCTGGTCCAGGTCCAGACCATCATCCCTCCACCACCGTGCTTCCCAGTGGGTCTGAGGTGGTTCTGGTTCTGGACATCAACACCAAACGTCTCCATCTCCACTCTTCCATATCGGTACTCCGGTACTCCTCTAATGTGCCACCTCTCAACAAGGTTGGAAAACTTGATGAGACAAACGGGACGCATTTCAAATACAGCCACTATGTGACTTTAATGCTCTGCAAAGCTTCAATCTGACGTCTACGGACTATGATCTAAACATCCAGACCTGTTCAGGTCCTGGTTCTTGGCTGGGCACTAGGAATGGGTGATATTTTACCGTTCACGATATACCGTCAAAAAAATTCCCCACGGTAAGAATTTGTCATCTTGCGCTAAAAACGATAAATTCCCGTTGATGACGTTTTTGTGGAAAGTCTGAGGAAGGAAGGAAGGAAGGAAGGAAGGAAGGAAGGAAGGAAGGAAGGAAGGAAGGAAGGAAGGAAGGAAGGAAGGAAGGAAGGAAGGAAGGAAGGAAGGAAGGAAGGAAGGAAGGAAGGAAGGAAGGAAGGAAGGAAGGAAGGAAGGAAGGAAGGAAGGAAGGAAGGAAGGAAGGAAGGAAGGAAGGAAGGAAGGAAGGAAGGAAGGAAGGAAGGAAGGAAAAAAGGAAGGAAGGAAGGGAAAAAGGAAGGAAGGAAGGGAAAAAGGAAGGAAGGAAGGAAGGAAGGGAAAAAAGAAGGAAGAAAGGAAGGAAATGAGCCAGAAAGAAAGAAAGAAAGAAAGAAAGAAAGAAAGAAGAAGAAAGAAAGAAAGAAAGAAAGAAAGAAAGAAAGAAGAAAGAAAGAAAGAAAGAAAGAAAGAAAGAAAGAAAGAAAGAAAGAAAGAAAGAAAGAAAGAAAGAAAGAAAGAAAGAAAGAAAGAAAGAAAGAAAGAAAGAAAGAAAGAAAGAAAGAAAGAAAGAAAGAAAGAAAGAAAGAAAGAAAGAAAGAAAGAAAGAAAGAATGAATGAATGAATTGGTTGAATTGGTTGAATTGGTTGCTTTTTTTATCGTCATTTTTATCGTTATCTGGATAAATGCCAGAAATTATTGTGATACATTTTTTAGTCCGTACTGCCCATCCCTGCTGGACACGGAGAACCCGTCCGGAGCCATAAAAGTGGAGGTACAGTCCCTTAAAGTTTGGGTCGTTTTCTCGCCACAACGGAGGAAGATGAACTCCTCAGACAGAAACCACAGAAGAATACTTCTCTCTTCAGCTGTTTGTTCCGGCAGGTCTGACAAAATAACCGGCGTCCATGACAGTTTAAGCAGGCGGTGATGAAGGGGGCGGCGCCGCCGTGTCATGTTAGACAATCACAGCCGAGACCCCTGACACGCCGCCGCCAGCGTGTAACAAAGTACCGCGGCAGGCGACAAACGACAGCGCGCTTAATTTGCTGTGCAATGTTCCTGTAATTAGGTGAATTTGGCGCCGGCGGCGGCGAGCGACAGCCAGATCAAGGTCTTGATGAATTAGGGGTCTACTGTCAAGATCACATCACATTAATCAAGGTGGGCCGGTCCGTGGACGCCCCCCCCGCCCCCCGAGTCCCCGCCGCCGTGATGAATGGCGCTGCTGGCGGCAGGCGCGACGCCCGCATCACCATCAGACCTGTGAATTTAACTGGAAGTTAAATTCCTCGCCGCTACGCCCATCCCAGAGCCGCTCTGGGTTTCCTGGAGACGGGAAGCCGTCGGCGTCCAGGAGTTCATCCCCAACTACGGAACGTCCCGAGAAGAACTTTGACTGCCGTTGTGTATCTATGATTAGTACGGAAGAGTATTAGGGCCAGGCTGGAGAAAAATTAAAATATTTTAGAGGAGGAAGATTTTTTTTTCATTATGCACAAAAAGTCGAAATGTTGAGAAAAAAGTCAAAATTTTGTGAATAAAATTGAAATGTTGAGAAAAGAGTAGAAATGTCGAGATTAATGTTGAAGTACAATTTCGAGAATAAAGTCGAAATATTGAGAAAAAAGTCAAAATTTCGTGAATAAAGTAGAAATGTCGAGATTAATGTTCAAGTACAATTTCGAGAATAAAGTCGAAATGTTGAGAAAAAAGTCAAAATTTTGTGAATAAAATTGAAATGTTGAGAAAAGAGCAGAAATGTCGAGATTAATGTTGAAGTACAATTTCGAGAATAAAGTCGAAATGTTGAGAAAAAAGTCAAAATTTTGTGAATAAAATTGAAATGTTGAGAAAAAAGTTTAAATTTCGAGAAAAAAGTCAAAATGTTGAGAAATAAGTCAAAATTTCGTGAATAAAGTTGAAATGTTGAGAAAAGAGTAGAAATTTTGAGATTAATGTTCAAGTACAATTTCGAGAATAAAGTCGAAATGTTGAGACAAAAGTCAAAATGTCGAGATTAATGTTGAAATACAATTTCGAGAAAAAAGGCGAAATTTCGACTTAATTCACAAAATTTCGACTTATTCACAAAATTTCAACTTTATTCTTGAAATTGTATTTCAACATTAATCTCGACATTTCGACTTTTTTCTCGCATTTCGACTTTTTCGCGATGTGCACAATAAAAAAAAATCTTCCCCTCTCAAATATTGTTTCTCCTGCATGGCCCTAATACTCTTCCGTAGATTAGGGATGGGAATCGAGAACCGGTTCTTGTTCAGAACCGGTCTCCAATGTTTAAATTCCTCGCAATTGTTTAAAATTTTGCAAACGATTACCTTCGATTCCAGTGGGGCGTTAATGACGTCAGCACACACTTTGCTAAGCAACGTGCGTCAGCCAGTCCAGGCAATACAAACGCTCAAAAGTCTGGTTACATTTCAGTTAAAAAAGAGGACAACAGGGAAACTTGAAATACCTGCCAAGTTACACTTAAAAGAATAATAAAAGCCAGTTTGATTAAGAAATATCATGATAATTGTTAAGTTAGGTGGATTTCTTTTTTCTCTCCCTTTTTTTAGCATCATTGTCATATTTTTTTTTCTTTGAATCAAAAAAGAATACGACTATCTGTGTTTGACGACAGCTATTTTGTGTTATTTTGTTGTAGGTTTTTTTTTTTTTTTTTTTAAATTACATAATTTGTTTTTGTTTTTTTAATTATTACATTAATTCAAATTTGATTTCTCAGGAAAAAGGGACAGATAAAATAAGCTTAGTCTTCTTTCTGTTCCCTTTCATTCAAGGAAGGAGATTTGTTTTAATTATATTGAACTGTTTTGTTTTTACTTTAATGAATTAAATAAAGAATAAAGAATAAAGAAGAAGAATACGTCCCAAGTGGTTATATAGTCGAAGGGAAAACAAACATGCTATCAACATGCTAAAACATTTGTGCAAACAGCAACCAATAATAATCAATAAATGTCACGTTTTCAATCCACTCCGGACCGACGTCAGTGATTCTCAACCCACAGCAACGTTAGCATGTCCTTGGCTAATAATACTGCAGGTTAACAAACGAATACTGCCCATGGTTACATGATGTTTTTAATAATTCTGAATTAAACTATTTTCCTTGGAGTTTACATGGAAATAGTAATTCCGAATTGAGGTTTACATGGAAAACACGTTTGATCGGCTTTATCCAATTCCTCTACAGGTCTGGGGGTTGGGAAGGTTCTGATTGGATAGGGGGGGGGACCGGAAGTTATGTCTACCGGAAGGAAAACTAACTTAGCCGCTACAACTTTGAAAAGCTCACAATTTTCATGTTTCCTGTTTCCATCTGTTCTTTTAATTATTTCCAGGTCCTCCAAGCTATTTATTAAATAAATGGTCTCTGCTCTTGACCACCGTTTACTGCGTGCTGCCATCTTGAAACTTTGTTTGGAAAAACAAGCCCAGTGGAATATAAGCGTCATGGAGACAGACGGGGGAGGGAACGAGCAGAAAGAAAGACCGGAATTAATTTAAAGTGGAATGAGTGTAAACATGATCGCGGAATTATTCTACTTGGATTTAAAATCACAATAAACCAGCCACTTACTTCAGAATTAAGTCTAATTCAGAATGGCCATTTTAATTCGGAATTAGGTGTTTACATGGTCATTTTGAATCAGATTTAATTTTAATTCTGAATTAAACAGGAATTAAACTTCCCATGTAAACGCACTGATTGTTGTCCTTTTTTTTCCCCAAATGAAACATCGATAAGGGAATGGATAAAGAACCGAATCATTAAGCAGAATCGACAATGGAATTGGAATCCTAAAAATCGTATCAATTCCCATCCATATCTATGATGGAGCGGGATCTGGGTCCAGTTCCGGTTTAAGAGAAACGGAGCTGCACGTGTTTCACGCCTGCTGTTTGGGAGCTCGTCAGTAAAGACACGTTTCTGTCTAATCAAGTAAGAAGATGTCAGACTGTAAGATTCTGTGAGAGAAGTTCTCACGGGTCAGAACAGATCTGACAGACCCAACTTTGAAAGCAGAATCCTGAGAAGTCGACATTTATTGAACTAAACGCTCCTCGGCAGCGTCTCCTTCCCGACTCTTCCCGCTCGGATCTTCACACTCCGCCGGGCTTCAAAGCCTTTCCCCCCCGGCGGGTCGGGGCCCGGAGAGCAAAGCCGGCCCGCTTCATCAAACCCGGAGGACACCCGGAGGAGAGACTTCCAGCCGGCATTCCGTATTCACTTTGGACGCCAGCGGGAAGCTGTCGGCGTTTGATGCCGGAGCTGGAAAACACTCAGCTCTCATCAGCGTCAGCAGCAGGAGCTCCGGAGGAGAACACCAGGACCCGGGCCTGGTTCTGTGTGTGGACTAGGGGTGTAACGATACACTAATCTCACCATACGGTACGATACATGATATTGAGGACGATACGATACGATATTATAGCCAGTACTGGAGTTGAGGGGGGATGAGGGGAGATGGCATCCCCCCTGAAATAAAAACGGTCCTAATCATCCCCCCTGTAAAACTGCCATCCCACCTTTCCATCCCTTATGTCATTTCATCAATGAATGTGGTTTTACTGCTATTTCAACATTTAGAGTCATCACCAGAAAAATAACATCAGAAAAATAACTTATTTGACAATTTTCACCTGTTTCAAGTAAATTTTCACTTGAAATAAGTAGGAAAATCTGCCAGTGGGACAAGATTGATCTTCTATTACAAGCAAAAAAATCTTGTTCCACTGGCAGATTTTTCTACTTATTTCAAGTGAAAATCTACTTGAAACAGGTGAAAATTGTAGTTTTTTCCAGTGATGAGTCTTGTTTTAAGTGTAATGAGATTTTTTTACCAAAATGAGACATTTTAACTAGAAATAAGACAAATATTCTTGTTAAGATTGTGAGTTTTTGCAGTGATCCATTTTACTTATCCTGTGAAGGACAGAGTCATATTGATAAGTTCAGAAAAGTGTTTTTTATTGTTGTGTTTTGATGTATTTGATGTAAGCCCAGTGGATATTTAAAGCTTACAGAAGGCTGCATTTAACTGCTGCTATGTCATTCCTGCAGTATTTCTGCAGGAATGTGCTATCAGTGCTATTATTTGTAATAATATATTATATTATTTGTAATCAGCACAAATTATCTGTCCCCATATGATAAAATCCACCATCCCCCCTGATTTTTTTTTACAACTCGAGTACTGGGTGTAACGATACACTAATCTCACGATATTGAGGTCACAATAACGATACGATATTATAGCAGTATTTTTTTAACAACCTTGAATGAGGAACATATGACTGGAAAAAAAATGTCTTTTATTTGAAAGACACAAAATATAAAACAATACTGTACGTTTGCCCTATTGTTACAGTTTGTAATGCTTTATAACTGTTTAAGTTTTAAAGAGAAAGCCAGGCCAACCATTTTACACAAACTGAACTAAAAGTAAATGTCAGGTTTGCATTATGCATCTTCAGTTTCATACAAGTACAAATATTTAGCCACAAACTGAATAGTTTCTCTCATGTATGACTTGACTTTTTTCTTTTCCAGAAATTTAACAACTAAAATTAAATAAATAAGTAAAAGTAAATAAATACATACAATTTTACATCATAAAAAAGATTTATTCATGCTCGCCTTATAAGTGTAAGAGGATTTATTTTTGTTAAGTTTATTTTGGTAATTCAGGGTTGATTATTTTATAAATATATTCTTTATATTCTGTAAATCAGGGACTATAATGACACTCGTCAGTTTATCTGTAGTGATTAGTATGTTTTAGATTGGGCGGAGTGATACGCCACAGTACGGCACTAGGTGCTGTGTTGATGTTCTAAAATCCTACACTGTTGAGGGACATTAAAGTACACTGGAACTCAGCAGAAGTTTCCCCGTGTTTATCCTACTCACCACCCCAAAAAGGTTTAATTTAATAAGGTAAGGCTTAACTCTACACCAACCTTACATAAGTAAAAGTTCAGGGCTCAAAACGGGACCGCAAAACGGGACTAGTTTCTCTGAGCGGAGGAAGATTTTGGTCCGCGGGTCGAGGCGCGGTCAGCACCAATACGCTGCGCGTTACTAGTCAACACAATAGATTAATATTAATAACCCAATATCGCGATACACTTTGTCACGTCCACGACACGTATCGTGAAATTCCGTGGCACGATATATTGTTACACCCCTAGTGTGGACCTGAGCTCTGGTTCAGTCTGGATCAGCCCAGTTGTGAGTTCTGGTTCTGAGAGTTCTGGTTCTGAGTAGATCGGTCGGGCCCGATCACGGCATTTTCAGAACATCGGTATTGGCCAAAAAAGTCTCGGGACATACCTAGTTATTAATGTTTTTAATATATATTAAATTGTTTTATATATCGTTGCATTTAACGTCACTTCCGGCCGTCGAAGTAAGCAAAACTAACATGGTTTAATGTTTGGATTGTGAAAGTTTACATAATATTATGTTCATGTTCATTAAGCTGCTGCTATTCATTTCATTCATTCAGAATGTTGCACTAAGGTTAAGCCAAAAAGTATTTTAATTTTCTTGTGTTTGTGAGTTTGACTGGATGTCATTCAACCACCTCTTTTGAAGTTACATTTATTAGGGCCCGAGCACTTACAGTGCGAAGGCCTTATTGTATCTGTAGGAATTTTTATTTTTCTCGTTTTTTTTTTTTTCAACGAAATGAGTGCCTTTTTTCCCCCTAAACGTGCCCCAAAAGTCAACAAATTTTGCACGCAAGCCAGGCCTGGCGAAAAATTGGATATTAAATGGTTTGCATTAATGGGCGTGGCCTAACGGCTCAACAGCGCCCCCTAGAAAACTTTGTGCCTCAAGCCCCACAATACGGTTTGACGTACATGCACGAAAAAAATCGATACACACCTGTATCATGTCGCAACTTAAAGAAAAGTCTCTTGGCGCCATGGCTGAAACCCAACAGGAAGTCAGCCATTTTGAATTAATCATGTAATTTTGGCGCAATTTATGCCATTTCTTCGGCAGTTAATACGGCCCGAACCGTAACGTGCACCCAGGTGTGTTATACATCAAAATGTGCGTCTCCATCCTGCGACGACGCGCATTACTTTTCTCAGTCAAAAGCGTTACCGTGGCGACGATAGATGCCAAAAAGCGCGCCCCCCCCCTTCATCTGATTGGTCCAAATTTGATAGTTCCTACTTTCTGCAATAACTTTTGAATGGTTTGACATAAAGAGTCGTGGGTGGTGTCATCGGACTCGGTTTTTAGTCCTTGAACATAATTGGTGCAAATTATATATATTATATAGAGAGTTGTGGGTGGTGTCATCGTACTTAGATTTGAGTCCTTGACCTTTATTGGTGGAAATTGCAAGCGCAAGGACCCGTTCATCGCTGCTTGCAGCTTGAATTCATTTTTGTTATTGCACTATTCTGCACTTTTTGTTTTAGTTTACAATTTCATTTTGTTACATTTTGTGGCACCAGACCTGATAAGCTTTGTTGAAATAAATGTCCATGTTGTTCTCCAATGGACAAGAAAATAAACTTGGGATAATTTGAGTTTTAGTCCTCTTTTTTTTTCTTTTTTTTTATGTTAATTCATTGCCAAAATGTGTCTGATCGGGAAAAAGTATCGGAAATGTATCGGGAGCCAAAAAAAGTGATCGGATCGGGATACTCAAACTCAAGTGATCGGGAGTTAAAAAAATCCTGATCGGGACGACCCTAGTCCTGAGAGTTCTGGTTGTGAGAGTTCTGGTCCACCTGGATCGGAGCGGGGGGTTTACCTGTGCACGGCATGCAGCGTGTGAGGCTCGTAGTGGTACCGGGCCTCGTGGTACCGGGCCTCGTGGTGCCGGACGTCGATGGGGATGGGAGCGTGGAAGGCGGGGAAGAGGTGGGGGGGGGCAGCTGGACGGAGAGACGGAGAGAAGAAGAGAAGAGGATGAGACGGGGAGGAGGGGGAGGAAGGGGAGACTTCAAAACCCAGACGTTTCAAAGGAAGCTACAATAAAGCAGCAGAACCTCAGACGGGCCTCGTGCAGAACCTCGGCTCCATCACACCAGTGGGATCAATAAATAATCAAAGTCCTCCTAAGAAGTCCGACGGCTGCAGCATGAAACATCTGCAGCCTCGGACCCGGACCTGCAGCCGTAGGGTCGCCACCTTTCACAAACAGAAATAAGGGACGCCCTGATTTCAGCAGCCCAGGCGCCAGAAAAAGGGACATCCCCAAAACGTCTAAACTGCTTAGAAATGTATTTTTTTTATTTTATATGAAAAAACAAAATGCTTTGATTTAAAGTGCCTTAATAGTTTGAACTTGCATGAGCCTTACAGACAGCCAACCATACTAGCAACTGAAATGCTATGTATGTCCACATCAGCCCAGATGTAGAATATACAGGTGAAGATCGGGAAATTAGAATATGGTTTAAAATAGGCCTGTGTTGAAAAATCGATTTTCCAATTCTAAATAGATTCTCATATTAATTCCTAAAAATCAATTCTTATGTCTAAAGATCGATTTCTTTTTTTTTTTTTTTTCCCTCCATCATTTTCGCCAGGTGAACTTTAATCCCAGTAATCGGACACACAGTTTGTCATGACACTTCTGAAAAATGCAGGTGCTTCATGGCAATATGTGTGCGTGGTGAGAGAATAAATTAGATAAGGTAAAATGATTTGTTTACTGCATGAACTGTTGCAATTTCTTTCTTTTTTGCACTTTAAATGGATATTGAAAGGCCTGTTTGAGTTATTTATTTCTTAGTTATTTCACAATAATTATTGTGAAATAATTATTTCACTAGTTATTTTACAGTCATATAATTCAGGCAACAGCTCAAAAAACATTTTAAATAACACTAAGCCAAATCAATATCGAATCAGATTGAATCGAATCATGATAATCGATTCTGAATATGAAGAATCAGAATCGAATTGATTCTTGACATTTGAATCGATCCCCATTAATCGATAAAACATTACTTTTACTTTTATACTTTAAAGGTATTGTGACTTCATTTTTAACATGCTTTTAACACTATTAAAAGTCTTGGCCAACATCCCTCAAATGTGTCTAAAAGAGTGTAACAAGAAAAACTTCACTCCAGTACTCCATTCCTGGCTTTTTATTACAGTGTTTTTTGCGCCGTGAAAAATGCTTCCTTTTCCCCCTTTCCTGTCAATCATTGCTCCGCTCCTCCTCCAAACCTCCTCCTCATCCAGCCATACGCTAACAGCGGCGTCGGAGAGTTAAGCCGGGAGCGACAGGCGAAGCATGCACGGAAAAGCAGCACGGCGAACCAGAGCAAACAATCATAAAAATAAAGGCATGCAAGCAGCAGTGTCACCTTATCTTAAGTCCAGTCAGTGGCCGCGGGTCTTCTTAGCAGTTTTCCTCCGGTGACGAGAACAAAAGAGGCTCTAAATTGCTCCGTGTTAAGCCTGATTTATGGTTCCGCGTTAAATCGACGCAGAGCCTACACCGTAGGGTTCAGCGTACGGTGCGCGTCGCCGCGTAACCCTACGCCGTAGGTTCTGCGTCGTGTAACGCGGAACCATAAATCAGCCTTTATGGTGCGCTGGAGAGGAGCGGAGACAGGGAGCTGGGTGGAGGGGGCGGTGATTTAGCGGGCCGTTACGTAACGGCCCGCCACCAAACCAGATGAGCCGTTTTTGCACAGTTATGCGGAAAATTCCAGAAAGCACACAATACACTGAATGTTAAAAGTTCGTTGTTTTTTGGGTGTAATTGATGTAAAGACACCCAACAAAACACAAAAAATCAAGAAAAATTAGTTTTTCATGTCACAATACCTTTAAGTAGTTTTGAAACCAGTACTTTTATACTTTTACTTGAGTAAAAAACTTGAGTTGATACTTCAACTTCTACAGGAGTATTTTTAAACTCTAGTATCTATACTTCTACCTGAGTAATGAATATGAATACTGAAGACACCTCTGTTGATAACTGATCATCATCATGAGGATGAGGCTGCTCTAGTTTTCCCATCTTCAGTCTGACTCGATACCGCCCCCTTGGCCTCTGGTTGACCTGGCAGACCCGGTCCTGTTTCCCTCTTAGGGAGCTTCCCAGATCTGGGAAGTTTACCAGGAACGTCGGGACTAGAATCACAGATGGATCAGGTTTTCCATCTTTAGAGGCTCCGTCTCCGTCGAGTCGTCCCTGATTTGCTCTCCCTTCAGTTGTGGTTTCCACGGCGACCTGTGCGGCTCGTCCAGCTGATCTCAGCATCTCCGCCGTCACAGAGGCTCTCGTGGGGACTGGGGGGTCAGGGATCATTACCCGGCCTCCGCCCGGCCCGGTGCTGGACTGGGGGGTCCTGTTGGAGCCCCCGGGGTCCTGGACCTGAGAGTCAGCATTCACGGGTCGTTGCTCTGGACCCCGGCAGCGTGACGGACCGGTCTGGTCCCCGGACGCCCCTCGGACCTAGACCTCGGATTCCGGACCTCTGACGGGTGATAGGGGGTTTAAAGACCTCAACATGATTTCAGAAGCATCAACATCTTTTATTTCTAAAAATGTCCATCAGAAACGAGGAAGTTCTCGGGGACTTTCGCAGCTTCCCGGCCCGTTTCTGCTGCTGACGTTGAGAAACTGAGAGCGAAACACTTTCAGGTGAAGCTAAAAGAAGCCCGGCGCGGCGGTGGGAGTGGACGGGGTCTCGAGTAGGGGATCTGCGTCTCCCCAACTCTCACGAGCGCCGGCCTTTTGTCCTGCGGGTGGCGGGAGAACAATGGAGCTGTCTGGGTGATGGAAGAACCCGCGCCCAGGGAGGCTCCGCCCCCATGACTGGCTGAATCCCCCCCCAGAGAGCCGGCCGCCACCGCCACCGTTTCTGCCGCTCTTTACTGAGCATGCTCCTTTTTTGTTACTACTTCATTTCCTTTCAGCCATTTTTATTCTCCAGGTAGTTTTATTTATGACTCGGACCGACGAGTCTCGGTGACCCAGATTCACCCAGATTTATTCATGGGAATAAATGCCATCTTTAGTGAAACTGATCTACAACATGTTTTCATAAATGGTCAGCGGTGTAATGTTCAGTTTGTGAAGCGTATGTTATTCTCTGAATATAAAGAAAAATGGGCCAACGACATCTGGCATAAACCCAAACTTAGAACTTACCGGTTGACGAAGAATATTTATTGTCCTGAACCTTATGCAACCTTACCCCTGGATAGATCAAAAAGATCATTACGTGCTCAGTTGCGAACTGGGATTCTCCCTCTGGCCATAGAAACAGGTATAACTGTTCCTGAAGAGGAAAGATTATGTAGTGTTTGTGACCTGAATGTTGTTGAGGATGAACTTCATTTTTTGTTTTATTGTCCATTGTATGATGAAGCCAGGAAGTTTTTATTTCAGAGAATGCAAGATCGTAAACCTGAGTTGTTTTGGAATGAGGATGATGTTAAATTGGAATGGTTTTTTAAAGAGGAGGGTTTCTCTATAGCTACCTTTTATAAAGAGAGCCTGGAAACAGAGAAAGGACAAATTATATGAAAATTCAGAAAAGATCTGATCTGTAATGTATAAGTGGATATTATAATTTTGTGTTTGTGTTTTTGTTTGTACGTAGTTGATGTTTGTTTGCTGGCGTAGGGTATCTGTGTCTTGTAAGCCCTTATAGGCTGGGCACCTTAAAGGTGTATGACACATAAATAAAAAACAATTCATTCATTCATTCATTCATTCATTCATTCATTCATTCATTCATTCATTCACCACAACCAGGTCATCCCCGTCCCAGGGGCAGGTATTTTATTATTTTACCTCTTTTCTTATCATTTTATTTAATTTTATTTGTTATTTAAGCATACTCTTAAATTAAATACTTATGATTTTTGAAAACCGCGCAGTTATGGATAAGCCCTGAATGCAGGCATTGTGACATAGAATTGTCAAATTGGTTTGATTCACCACAAAAATCGACACAGATTACTTAATACTGTATTTGACCCGGTCTTTGTACGTTTTGACTATATAGAAACGTAATTCTTGCCATTGTAAGAATGAGATGTACCTGCTGTACTCAGATTCACCACAAATACCCCCTCCCAGGGGTATTTTATTATTTTACCTCTTTTCTTATCATTTTATTTCATTTTATTTGTTATTTAAGTGTACTCTTAAATTTCATTTAAATTTTTTTCTTTATTTCATTCAAAAAAAAACAAAAAACAATTCAATATAAATGTTCATAAATTGTGAATGGAAAGGGAGCAGAAAGAAGAAGAATCGTATCTAATCTGCCCCTTTTTCAAAGAAATAAATTCACAAATGACATAAATTACAAATAAAAAAAAAACATAAACTAAGTAAATAAAAAAATAAAATAAAATAAAATTACCGCCGTCTATGGGTATGTCAATCAAACTTAACTAACATATTTCATTATATTTACTTAACATACAGGCTTTAATTGTTCTAATTAAATACGAATGATTTTTGACAACCACGCAAAGTTATGGATAAGCCCTGAATGCAGGCATTGTGACGTAGAATTGTCAAATTGTTCTGATTCACCACAAAAATTGGCACAGATTACTTTTGTAATACTGTATTTGACCTGGTCTTTGTACGTTTTGACCGAATAGAAACGTAATTCTAGCCATTTTAAGAATGAGATGTATCTGCTGTACTGCCCTTACTTTTTAACAATTTGTGCTTTTTATTATTTTACCTCTTATCTTATCATTTTATTTCATTTTATTTGTTATTTACTCGTTAATTTTGTCTTGCCGCTTTTTTTTTTTCTTTCTTTCTTTTTTTTTTTTTACCTTGTCTGCACACATATTAATGGTTGATACCATGCTGGTAAAAACCTAAGGCATATATATATGATTGTTACTAATCCGCTGCTAAACCAGGAAGCAAGAACACATGGAGGCACACGTCGAAAACTGGAAATCTGCAACAAAAACCACAAACGAAACACAAAACCGACACGGAGCCGACCAAAACACGAGCAGCAATCGACCCAAATCTCGAGATCCAATCACAGTCTAAGCTAAGCTACCACTAGCTAACCCCAAAAACTACAGAGCGTGTGTATATCTATGTGTGTGTGTGCTTGTATGCATATGTCTGTGTGGCTATGTGTGTGTGTGTGTGTGTGTGTCTTGCTGCTTTTAATGTTGATGTAAAGCACTTTGAATGACCTTTTGTTGAATTTTTCTATACAAATAAACTTGCCTTGTTTATTATCCGGGGAGGGGAGTCGGGAGGAAACAAGTGAAGGAAATGAGGAAGGATGGGAAGTAACGAGGTAACTTTTACATTTTTAAGGGTTAAAACTTCAGAAATAAATGAAAAATAGTGAAGGAAGAACTATTGAGGTGTTTCAGGTGAAATCTGCCCCCCGTCAGGTGGTTGCAGGTTCAAATCTAACTTTTGTTAACGAGACTTTCAGCTGTTGTCTTTGACATCACCAGGATTGTTCGTTGGGACTGGGGTCACCTGACCACGACCTGGCTGCAGGTGAGTGGAGGCGGCGCGGCGGTGCCGGCGGGCAGGGTGTCGTTAGCAAACTGTTTGTGTAGTTTAGGAGCTTTGGAAGGGAGCAGAAGCGCTGCGATTGTGTCGGTGAGTAATCACCCACCTCCGCCGCTCGTCTGATTTATCACCCCTCCCTTAATAGCTCTGCTTAGCCGCCAGGTTTGTCCAGATTAAGTAATTACCTGGAGTTTATTGTTGCTCGTGGACGGCCGGCGATAAAAGCTGGTTGTCGAGCGCGGCGGCGGGAGTGGCGTGAAGCCGCTCAATGAGGGCGGTAATTAACATGCATCAGATTAAACAGCCTGCTGGGGGGTGTCAGTGCCCCCCCCAGCTCTGCCCCCCCTAACAGCTCGTAGATTAATGAAACCTCGCAGAACCAGGAACAGCACCTGACTGCAGGTGAGTCGCCTCTACAGGGGCGTACTAACGAGTAGGGCTGGGGATCGATTCAAATATCAAGAATCGATTCGATTCCGATTCTTAAGATTACTAGTATTATATTGAGATTAAACAGCAAGTATTGGCAGCTAATGATGCTGTAAGGACCAATCACCTCCCAGAATGCTGATAGAACTGCTTTCAGAAACATCATGGGTCAGAATTACCAAACAGATCCAGGGAGGAAACAGAGACGGATGAAATCGGTTTTATTTTTTCCCACATTCCGTTTTTATTTGTTCCATTTTCGGTCTATTTTGGTTTTGGTTTTTGAGCATTTGGTGTTTAGCATTTTTTGCAAATGTAACCCCAAGACAGTATATAAAGTACCGTAATGAAATATACACAATTTATGCAATTATAACCTAACACTTGAATGTTTTCATACCTTTAAACATATTTAAAGGCAAAAACATGAAACTAGTTATTCTTGTGTCCAACAAAACATTCCTTTTTTGGGGATAAACAAAAAAATAACCAAAAGTTGTAATGTAATGATGGAAAAAAAATGAATACATAAATAAATAAAAGAAAATTTAAAACAAATCCCCCCCCCCCAAAAAAAAATAAAAAATTGATCTTTAGACATATGAATCGATTTTTAGGAATTAATATGAGAATCGATTTAGAATTGGGAAATCGATTTTTTCAACACAGGCCTACTAACGAGGACCCCCCCCCCCCCCCCCCCCCCGGATCCATAGAGATGGATGGGGGGGACGGCCCCATGATCCCAGACACCTGAACCAGGTTTATAAAGCAGCCCCCACACCATCACTACGTTTACATCCAGTCAAAATTCAGGTTATTGCTAATATTCCGGTTACTGAAACATTCGGAATATTCCGTTTACATAGTTAGTTAAGCTGGGCATACACTGTGCGATATTTTAAATCGTTTGATTCTGCCCCATCTCAAACTGCACGACTAGATCGCTGAGGTCAAAAGTTCACAGTCCACGATTTATGGTCTCGCTATGTAGGACCCGATGCTCGGATGCTCCGTCTGCTCACACTATACGATCATAATCCTCCCGTCGGACTTCTATGTACTGGAACTCGAGGCTGGTTTTGGGGCGCGTCCTGGGGTGCGTCCTGCCCACCCGATCGAAGGTTATGGGGATCCCTTATTTTTTTATAATTCATTTTTTTTATATATATAAAAAAAAATCCCCAAATATCTGTACTGTTTCTGATTGGGTGGGCACTGCGCATCATTTTTAGACACAACAATGAATGCATACTTCAAAAGTTGTGTCTCAGCGGAGGAACCCGAAGACCTGCAAAATGAGCACTTCTTTGTGTTCAGAACAGCGCAGAGCGCACAACATTTATAAGGCGTTATAATTAACAGGGGGGCTGTGCCTGGGCTGGGACTCGTGTTTGCAGAGGCAGATTGTGACTGCTTTGCCCTGAAGGCTGATTTATGGTTCCGCGTTACACCAACGCAGAGCCTACGGCGTAGGGTACGCGGCGACCTGCACCGTACGTGGGAAATGCTGTCTTTTTTTTGCTATTAAAACATGATTTGTAATGTGAATTTGCAAAACTTAAACTACAAATAATAGTTTTTTGACGTGACATCAGAGATTGCGCATGCTCTCTGCGAAAGGATGAGGCAAATCTGGTCGCAGCTGCTTCAACTGTGTGATTCCTTCACGAGGAGCGACCAGGATTTCAAACACGCTTGATTTTCTTGCGACCTCACGATTTGTGATCGGGAGCTCGTCGTGAGGTGTTAATCTCTCGTCGTGAGGTGTAATCTCTCGTCGTGAGGTGTTAATCTCTCGTCGTGAGCTGTTAATATCTCGTCGTGAGCTGTTAATCTCTCGTCGTGAGGTGTTAATCTCTGGTCGTGAGGTGTTAATCTCTGGTCGTGAGGTGTTACTCTCTCGTCGTGAGGTGTTAATCTCTGGTCGTGAGGTGTTAATCTCTGGTCGTGAGGTGTTACTCTCTCGTCGTGAGGTGTTAATCTCTGGTCGTGAGGTGTTAATCTCTGGTCGTGAGGTGTTAATCTCTCGTCGTGAGGTGTTAATCTCTCGTCGTGAGGTGTTACTCTCTCGTCGTGAGGTGTTACTCTCTCGTCGTGAGGTGTTAATCTCTCGTTGTGAGGTGTTAATCTCTCGTCGTGAGGTGTTAACCTCTCGTCGTGAGGTGTTACTCTCTCGTCGTGAGGTGTTAATCTCTCGTCGTGAGGTGTTAATCTCTCGTCGTGAGGTGTTAATCTCTCGTCGTGAGCTGTTAATCTCTCGTCGTGAGCTGTTAATCTCTCGTCGTTACCCCACGTTTACTGCACGAGGCACGAGCAACGATTGGGTCAAAATCCGTCCCGATCCAAAAAAAAGTCGCACGACTGGAAAATCGTCTCAAAACGAGCCGACAATCGCACAGTGTATGCCCGGCTTAAGTTAGTTAGTTAGTTAGTTAGTTAGTTAGTTAGTTAGTTAGTTAGTTCATATTTGTTTCCGTCAATCACAAACATAAAAATCAACAAACAAGATAACACAGGTTTTTCTTTGGTCAACATTGTGATTATTTTGACCGAAAAGGTCCGGGCTTGAAGCATAACGCTTATCTACCCACCTTTAACAGAATAGAATATATATAGAAGAACAAATGAAGTATCATAAGTCTACACAAAATAATAATAATAACAATAATGACGATGATTATAATAATAATAGTAATAATAATAATAATAATAATAGTAATAATAATGATAGCTCTGAAAACAGAAAGTGAAACGATGCTAAGGAAACCGACAAAACCAATTTAAGTTGTCATTTTATCTCATGCATGTGTGCATTCTTCTTTGTTTGCTTATTGTGTTGCTATATATGTGCTTCTATATGGTATCTGTATGGTAATTAATCATTTGGGATATCTGGATCAAACCAGCGACGCACGGAGAACGTGATGACGCAATTAGCGTCATTTCAGCTTCTTCTTCCTGTATCCAAATTCAAAACAAATGCTGCTTTGCGCAACTTTTCTCTCTCCTTCTTGTAAATCTTCTATCCCGGTACTTTCTACCGTCTACAAATGCAGAAATGTTCATATCCTTCATTACATCTATGAAGTGATTAGTCTCCTCCTGGTCTTGCGTTTCTCCGTGTTTATAAGAACTTCCTGGACTCAAAAGACCAGGATTCCTTGTGAACAGAGCATGTGCAGAAAACAAATTCATGTTCCGTTTGATGGGGATATTCCGTTTGGTGTTTACATGACCCAATATTCGGGTTTTAAAAGGAGGAACCCAGGGGTAATATTCGGGTTTTTAAAAACCGGAATATGAGCAAATTCGGGTTATTCAAAGTGGTTTTGGTGTTTACATGGCCGTGCAAAACCGGGTTATTGCCAATATTCAGGTTCTAAAAGGGTTATTGATGCATGTAAACACAGTCCATGATGCTCCCCCCACCGTGCTTCAGGGGGAACTGGGGGGGTTTCCAGGTTGGAAGTCTCTCTTTTCCTTCCAGACTGACTTCAGTAAGGTCCAGATTGATCGATCAGGTGGTGTTTTGAAGCAAAAAAACAGTTTTAATCATGAGCGTAGAACTCCGAAAAAGCCTTCTCAGTTTGAGAGGAGCACAAAGGACGTTGTCTTCTCTTTGATTTTTAACAACTGCATCACAAAGCAGCAGAACGATCAATACAACCAATCGATAACAGAGCTTGATTCATCTTTTTAAATCTTCTGATGTCATCGTCAGACTAACAGGCTTTTGATTTCCCTTTAAATAAAGAAGGATAAATAAATAATAAAGAAAGAAAATCCTAGATGTTCTTGGCTGTTCAGGATGGGAACCAGCTGCTGAGGCCAGTCTGGTCACCTGATCAGCTCCACCCATCATTCCATTGATCTGATTGAGGACTAATCGTCCTGAAACTACCACTGTCCTTGATGAGGAAACTTGAGGTGATCTCCTCCTTCTCCTTTTTCCTTCTTTCTTTCTTAAATTTAATTTGAGAGGGACCATGTGCAATTAAAAATATAAATGTAAACATTTGATGCATTGCACCAGAGTAAAGGCTGAGTTATGGTTCTGCGTCAAAACGACGCAGAGCACACGCCGTCACCATGACGCCGTCGTGAACCTTCGGACTTCTCCGTCACTCCATTTTGCCGCAGTGTAGTACCCCCGCGACCCCTAGTTCGCGATCTTTTCCTGAATGGTTTATCCGATTTTTTCCGGTCACAGTGAATCAAAGAGATAAGGACAACTATTGTGCAAAAAACCAAAACAAAAAAAATCACACATACACGAAGAAAAGAGCGCTGAAAGTTCACGACTGCTTCAAACCGGAACCCGGAAATGTGTTGCTACCAAGCGACCCAATCACAGCCCTCTCGTCTGCGTGTGGTCTGCGTCGCCTCGACTCGTAGTTACAATTTTTGGGAGGTGCACGTCTGTGACGGCGTCACTGACGCCATCAGTGACAGCGTGTGGTCTGCGTCGACGCGTACCCTACGATTTGACGCAGAACCATAACTCAGCCATTAGCCTTAGGCTAATTTGCATCTTCAGTTCCTCCTCCCGTCCTCCAGGCTCATCCCAGCAGGTGGGTCCGGTTCCTTAAATCTATGGATCCGTGTCTGCGATGTCTCAGTTTGGGTTTTCAGGCTCGGGAGATGAAGTTGTTATTGTTTCAGCAAAAACAAACATCTTCCTTCATTGCTGTGTCCAACGGGTCTCTGGTCCCCGTTGGCGATGGGGAACCACTGACTTCAGGGCGTCTCCATCTCCTCCTGGAACGCAGCTCACCGTTGGGTTCTGGTGGGTTGGCGGCAGAGCCGCCGCAAGGGGTGTGCGAACCGTGCGACCGCACGGGGCCTCGCGCTATGGGCCGTTTTTTTGTTTTTTCAAAAAAATTATAATTTTTTTTTTTTCTTTTTTTCCCTTATAAATATCAACAGTCACGTTCCATTACAGACATAAATATGTACTAGTCTGTGCATATCAATAAATATATGTGCAATGATGCGCGTGTCTGTTGTTCAATACAACTGATCAGACCAAGCGCAGACACAAGCTGCTCTGATCCAGACGGGTGGAGTTGGAACAAACTGTCACACAATGTGGAGAGAACGAGACAGATTCAGGACATTTCCATCAGGGGATGAAAAAAGAAAAAAACTAAAGAAAATGGAAGAGTTTAATGCCTCTCTGAAAGGCTCGTTTGATAAATTTGTTACAAAAATCACCGATCCGACCGGGTCTCAAGCAGCCGTGGGGCCCCGCGTCGAGGCAAGAGATGATGATGAGGCAGGGGAAGGTATCCAGTATTTTGCTAATTGGAGAGTTAAAATTGCGCATATAGACACCCGATCCGACCCGAATAACCCAAAAATTTCGCCCGCGAGGGCCCCCCCCCGGCCATTTCGCACAGTCTCCCAGACGGCTCTGGTTGGCGGTGTCGGGATGTTTGCCATTCCTCCTCCTGCTTGGCGTTAATCAGCTGTTATTGCTGAACTCCAGCTGCTTTCTGCAGCACTTACACGGTGATTAGACAGCCTCGTCTCATTTCAGCGCTGTGTTGGGACGGCGCTGGGTGACGGTTCTGAGGGTGGAGGTTGTGGCTTCGGCTCGGTCGCTGCCTCGCTGGTGTCAACTACACCAATAAAGAACCCAACGGAACCTACGGAAATGACTTCTGGCTCCGGAGAGCAATTAACACCCTCAGACGTGAGCAGAGACTAATATCTGTTGATGCAGGGGGGCTGGAGTGGGAGTCACCGCTGGAATAACCTCAGCACCCCCCCCTCACAGCGGGACACGCCTCCAAACGGGTCACTGAAGCCCCTCTAACCAGGTTCTGCTCCAAACTGACATGTCTGATCTAAAACCAGTTCATCTCAGTAACTGGTTCATGTGAAGACAGCAGGGATCTACATAAAGTGTCAAGTGGAGTAAGAATATTAAATCTAAATCTTCCTCCTCCTATCTGGAGGTCCAGGACAGATGTTTTGTCTCGGATATGAAGGCGTGTTTTAAGGCCTTCCCTCTCGAGTGAAGCCTGAAACAAGCCAAGGAGGTCGGCTCATACGCTCCATTAAGGGCTGGATGTTTCTCTCTGTCCCCAGTTGGTCCAAGTCTAGAAGATCCTCCGCAAGACCTCTGTGAGGTCGGACCTATTAGAAAAGGGGTGAGTCCTTTTAGAAGAGGATGTGGATCCTTTATGTCATGGGTGTCAAATGTGCGGCCCGAGAGAGATTTTCATGCGGCCCGCGAGAAGTTTCCAACACAAAAAACAGAAATGTTAATTTACTAAAAAGGAAGGCATAAATCATTGCCATGAATCGCAGCTTATCCGATAATATATTTCTTCTACAAATCCATCGTTATTCCACAAAGAGAGCAGTTTTTCTACATTTTTTTAGTTTTCTAGAATGCATTTGCCGATTTTATTTCTTTGTAGACGGTCGTTTATTTTTATTAACTGACTACTATTATATATTTTCGCAGGAAAACTATGACTGCTAAAATAGATGATAGAAGATATTTATTCAGAGAATTTCAGTTTTGAATACGAGGATAGTGACAAAGTAAAACAGTTAAAAAAGAAGTGCTGACTTTTTCGGCACACTGGCATAAATATCCGCGCCAATTTTTAAAAATAAATACACTTAATTGTACTGGAAAAATCTCTAAATCACAAAGAAACACTCTCGGATGGAATAAGAAAGATTTAGCTTTTAATTAAAATTCCTATAAAAAAGCGAAATATAAAAAAATATTAAAAGTATCTTACATAATTTGAAACAAGAAATTTCAAGAAAATATCCTGAAGAAATATATTTTACATAATTAGAGTGTAAACAAAGCATAATTCCTTTAAAATTAACTAAACTGTTATTGATAACAGATAACAATAGTAAAAAAAAAAACGTTTTTGTTATTTTGAGCGTGCTGCCTGCGAGAAAAAAATTTGTCAAATCCGGCCCGCCAAGCAAAATGATCCTTTTAGAAGATTATGTGAATCCTTTAGAAGACAAGGTTGATCCTTTTATGGCGCTTTTACACTAGTACCGACCCGCCACGCCCCCATCTTGCGCTTTTCCACTACGGGTGGAGGCGTGCTGAGTAGATACTTTTTCTGTATCTATTCTGCCGAGGTTCTAAGCGGCTGAGTCAACCCTGGATCTGACGTCATCACACTACACGTCACCGATCGGTCGGAGGGCCGTCAGACGTTTGAATCAGGAAGCGGGAGTCAGCACAAGAGCAGCTCACAGCTTCCAATGGCAGCAAAAGTCTGTTTGGTGATCCAACTCTGAGGTGCAGATGTTCATAAACCTGGTGCTGAGGAGAGAATTAAAAAGGGATCTAGACGGGCGATAAGGAACGACCAGATCTACCAGGAGCTCTGTTTCTTCATAGCTGCTCACGGCTCCAGCTGACTTTTTTCAGCAGCGCCGACACAAACAAACAAAAAAAAAAAAGCATCGCCACTTGAAGCTTCTCTTAATCTCATTTTTTTTTAACTTGATATGGAACACAAGTCACAGACCCAGCAGCACATCTATCATCTCCTCCAGGTTCTACATCTTTAGTGTTGGTATCTTCTTTGTTTAGATACACAATCAAATACGTCACAGCAGCTTCACCAACCTCCTACTTCTGATCTGGGTGTCTAAAAACAAACGAAGACAAGGCGAGTCGAGTAGGTACTAGAATAAAAGCGCCATTAGAAGAGGATGTGGATCCTTTTTAGAAGAGGAAGTCGGACCTTTAGAAGACGACCTCAGTCAGCAGTTTATCTGAAGTTGTTTGTCTCATAAACATCCTGCTATGTTCTTTCTGTTTTTACACAAAAAGAAAATCAAGAGATTAATCTAGAACAGGGATTGGCAACCTGCGGCTCTAAAGCCGCATGCGGCTCCTTAACGCCGCCCTGGTGGCTCCTGGAGCTTTTTCAAAAATGTTTGACCTTTTTATCTTCTTTTTTCTTCTTTTTTTTCCTTTTTTTTCCTTTTGTTTCTTCTTTTCTCTTTTTATTTTTTTCTTCTTTTCCTTATTTTCTTTTTTCTTCTCTTTTTCCTTTTTTTCTCTTTTTTTCTTCTTTTTTTCCCTTTTTTTTCTTTTTTTCTCTTTTTATTTCTTCTTTTCTTCTTTTTTTTCTTATTTTCCTTTTTTTCTTTTTTCTTCTCTTTTTCCTTTTTTTCTCTTTTTTTTCTTCCTTTTTCCTTTCCTTTTTAATCTCGACATTTCAACTTTTTTCTTGAAATTTTGACTTTTTTCTCGAAATTTTGACTTTTTTCTCAAAATTTCGACTTTTTTCTCAAAATTTCGACTTTTTTCTCAAAATTTCGACTTCTTTCTCAAGATTGTACTTCAACATTAATCTTGACATTTCGACTTTTTTCTCGAAATTTTGACTTTTTTCTCGAAATTTCGACTTTTTTCTACAAAGTGCATAATGAAAAACAAAATCTTCCCTCAGTTATAACTAATATAGAAACATGCAGCATGTGTTGCCTTCATTCTAAGGCTTATACAAGACTTTTCATTTTTTGCGGCTCCAGACATATTTGTTTTTTGTGTTTTTGGTCCAATATGGCTCTTTCAACATTTTGCGTTGCCGACCCCTGAACTAGAGGCTCCGAACGTTTGCAGATGACTGGAACTAAAACGGATTCAGTCCCTTAAAAACCTCGAGCTTGTACTCTGGTTCAGATAAATGTGTTCATTTGTTCTTGTACAAGGATCCTGTGTCGGTCCGCCACCTCCTGCCCCATCAGCCCCCCACGGTGCCCCGGGGAGGGCAGGGGGGGGTCTGGGAGGGTTTAAGTGCTTACCGGCCTCCCCCTGGACCATCTTGCCTCAGCAGAAAGAGCGGTGAGGCTGCCGGGGGGCTGAGGGCGGCGGCAGCATCAATCAACCTCTCCAATGACAAACTCACTCTCAGCAAGATGGATGCTGGGAGACGGCGGAGCCCGTTAATCAAAGCTAACGTCCCCCGGTCGCTTCCTCTGGCCTAGTTTACAGACACAGACGGAGAGCAGGGAGGAGACCCGCGCTGCTGGAGAGAAGACTGCTTCCTGGAAATAAATTCAACAAGATCAGGACACGAGTAAACATCAGGAGGTCTTCATCATCTCTGAGGTCCAGAGTGTTTCCTTCTCAGAGCGGATCAATAACCCGGAAAACCTCGCTGAGGTGCAGTCAGGAGGAGGAGGAGGTCCTTACATCTCTTTGAGGGGTTGGAGTGGTCTGTAGAGGACCTGCAGGTCTGGATCTGGACCCGTTCGTTCGTTCGTTCATTCGTTCGTTCGTTCGTTCGTTCGTTCGTTCGTTCGTTCGTTCGTTCGTTCGTTCGTTCGTTCGTTTTTATATATTTCGAACATGTATATATAAAAAAAACAAGAAAAAAAGATAAGAGAAACAAATACAGGTGGGCATTCCACCACATAAAGAAAAAAAAACATCAAAAAACATATTTCAGTTACATGTTTGAAAAGGAGTGGGAGGAAGTATAAACTTATTTAATCCCACCCCCTTTCCACAACTAAACATGAATTATATGCCAGTATTTACGTTTTATACTACACACTAATTTGTATAAATAAATATATATAATTTTTACAAAAATAATCTCTTTAATACCAAATGTAAGCTCTATCATAAATATAATATACAGTAACTATGATATAAATATAATATGACTTATTTCCTGGAAGGGTTCAGTTGGGCTGTTGGCTCTTGGTTTGGACCAGGGGTCGGCAACCCGCGGCTCTTTAGCGCCGCCCTAGTGGCTCCTGGAGCTTTTTCAAAAATGTTTGACCTTTTTTTTTTCTTTTTTTTCCTTTTTTTTCTTTTTCTTCTTTTTTCTTTCTTTCTTTTTTTTCTTCCTTATTCCTTTCCTTTTTAATCTCGACATTTCGACTTTTTCCTCGACATTTCTACTTTTTTCTCAACTTTTCTACTTTTTTCTCAACATTGAATTCTTTCTCGTGATTGAACTTCATTATTAATCCCGACATTTCGTCTTTGTTCTCAAAATTTTTATTTTTTTCTCAAGACTTTTCTCGACTTTTTTCTCAAGATTGTACTTCAACATTAATCTTGACATTTTGACTTTTTTCTCAAAGTGCATAATGAAAAAAAAAATCTTCCCCCAGTTATAACTAATATAGACAGATGCAGCATGTGTTGCCTTCATTCTAAGGCTTATACAAGACTTTTCATTTTTTGCAGCTCCAGACATACGTTTTGTGTTTTTGGTCCAATATGGCTCTAAAACATTTTGGGTTGCCGACCCCTGGTTTGGATAGATTTGCTCTCATTCAGGGTTCGATGCAGGTCAAACGTATGTTTCATGGAACCTTGAAGAATTTGAGATCCATCAACTGAGTCTGACCTTTCTGAACTGTTTCAAAGCTCATGTTTGACTCCGACGTGGCGTCGCCCGCGCCGGGAGCAGGGTCGCGCTCCGGTAACTTTCAGCTTTGTTTTCCGTGGCAGAAATTGTTTTAAGCCTCTTAAAGTTACGATGGAAGAAAATATTCCAGAGAAAATCCAGGTTGACAGCAGAGAAGCCTTTAAGCATCACCTGGGATGTGTTTCCAGGACTACCTGAACAAAGGCAATAACTCTAAATTTAACCAATCCAGAGTCTCTTTCTTTCTTTCTTTCTTTCTTTCTTTCTTTCTTTCTTTCTTTCTTTCTTTCTTATATCTTTCTTTCTTTCTTATATCTTTCTTTCTTTCTTATATCTTTCTTTCTTTCTTTCTTTCTTTCTTTCTTTCTTTCTTTCTTTCTTTCTTTCTTTCTTTCTTTCTTTCTTTCTTTTTCTTTCTTTTTCTTTCTTTCTTTCTTTCTTTCTTTCTTTCTTTCTTTCTTTCTTTCTTTCTTTCTTTCTTTCTTTCTTTCTATCTTTCTTTCTTTCTTTCTTTTTCTTTATTTTTCTTTCTTTCTTTCTTTCTTTCTTTCTATCTTTCTTTCTTTCTTTCTTATATCTTTCTTTCTTTCTTTCTTATATCTTTCTTTCTTTCTTTCTTATATCTTTCTTTCTTTCTTTCTTTCTTTCTTTATTTTTCTTTCTTGCTCATATTTTTCTTTCTTTCTTTCTTTCTTTCTTTCTTTCTTTCTTTCTTGCTCATTTCTTTATTTTTTTCTTTATTTTTCTTTCTTGCTCATATTTTTCTTTCTTTCTTTCTTTCTTTCTTTCTTGCTCATTTCTTTCTTTCTTTCTTTATTTTTCTTTCTGGCTCATATTTTTCTTTCTTTCTTTCTTTCTTGCTCATTTCTTTCTTTCTTTCTTTCTTTCTTTCTTTCTTTCTTTCTTTCTTTCTTTCTTTCTTTTTCTTATATCTTTCTTTCTTTCTTTCTTTCTTTCTTATATCTTTCTTTCTTTCTTTCTTATATCTTTCTTTCTTTCTTTCTTTCTTATATCTTTCTTTCTTTCTTTCTTTCTTTATTTTTCTTTCTTGCTCATATTTTTCTTTCTTTCTTTCTTTCTTTCTTTCTTTCTTGCTCATTTCTTTCTTTCTTTCTTTCTTTCTTTCTTTCTTTCTTTCTTATATCTTTCTTTCTTTCTTTCTTTCTTTCTTGCTCATTTCTTTATTTTTTTCTTTATTTTTCTTTCTTGCTCATTTCTTTCTTTCTTTCTTTCTTTCTTTCTTTCTTTATTTTTCTTTCTGGCTCATATTTTTCTTTCTTTCTTTCTTTCTTGCTCATTTCTTTCTTTCTTTCTTTCTTTCTTTCTTTCTTTCTTTCTTTCTTATATCTTTCTTTCTTTCTTTCTTTCTTGCTCATTTCTTTATTTTTTTCTTTATTTTTCTTTCTTGCTCATATTTTTCTTTCTTTCTTTCTTTTTCGGTGCAGATTAAACGTATGTTTCATGGAACCTTGAAGAATTTGAGATCCATCAACTGAATCTGACCTTCCTGAACTGTTTCAAAGCTCATGTTTGACTCCGACGTGGCGTCGCCGGCGCGCCGGGAGCAGGGTCGCGCTCCGGTAACTTTCAGCTTTGTTTTCCGTGGCAGAAATTGTTTTAAGCCTCTTAAAGTTACGATGGAAGAAAATATTCCAGAGAAAATCCAGGTTGACAGCAGAGAAGCCTTTAAGCATCACCTGGGATGTGTTTCCAGGACTACCTGAACAAAGGCAATAACTCTAAATTTAACCAATCCAGAGTAAATCTGATTCCTGAAATGTCTCTGAACGCATATGTATATGAACGGAGGGAAATCTTTATCCCTAATGCGGTCCACTTTAGCTCTCCGAGGGCAGCGCGGAGAGCCTGACACACACATCAATAAGGTTGGGAGGATTCTTTGTCATTTTCCGGCTTTCCTCACTCACATTTTCCCCCTAAACGGCCTCAGTTATTACCGACGGGCCTCGGATGGCGACGTCCCGGCCCGGCGTGGACCGGCAGACAGATGCGAGCTGTCACAGGGAATGCAGGAGCTCGTTTGAATCTATTAGCGGGGCAGCCGAGCCAGAGCCGGGCCAGGCGGGGGGGGGGGGGGTTTTAGTCCGGCTAAAACCGCTCCAGAAGTCACCGTGCCAGAGTTCTGCTCCACACCGGCCCGGTTCCTCAACACCTGGTCAGAGGTGGTAGTAACGAGCAGGGATGGGCGGTATGGACTAAAAAATGTATCACGATCATTTCTGGCATTTATCCCGATAACCATAAAAATGACGATAAAAAAAATCTATCACCACATTCAGTCTTTGGAGCCAAATCACTGCTCTAAAAGATACTAAATGCTACTAAACTACACCAATTAAATTGAATTAATAAAAACAATTAAATGAGTTACACCTGTACTGCAAAACTGGAATGACTCAGATCCGCCATGTTTGTTACACAAACACGTATTAACGGGAATCTATCCTTCTTTCTGGCTCATTTCTTTCTTTCTTTCTTTCTTTCTTTCTTGCTCATTTCTTTCTTTCTTTCTTTCTTTCTTGCTCATTTCTTTCTTTCTTTCTTTCTTTCTTGCTCATTTCTTTCTTTCTTTCTTTCTTTCTTTCTTTCTTTCTTGCTCATTTCTTTCTTTCTTTCTTTCTTTCTTGCTCATTTCTTTCTTTCTTTCTTTCTTGCTCATTTCTTTCTTTCTTTCTTTCTTTCTTTCTTTCTTTCTTTCTTTCTTTCTTGCTCATCTTTCTTTCTTTCTTTCTTTCTTTCTTGCTCATTTCTTTCTTTCTTTCTTTCTTTCTTGCTCATTTCTTTCTTTCTTTCTTTCTTTCTTTTCTTGCTCATTTCTTTCTTTCTTTCTTTCTTGCTCATTTCTTTCTTTCTTTCTTTCTTTCTTTCTTTCTTTCTTTCTTTCTTTCTTTCTTGCTCATCTTTCTTTCTTTCTTTCTTTCTTTCTTGCTCATTTATTTCTTTCTTTCTTTCTTTCTTTCTTTCTTTCTTTCTCTTTCTTTTTTTCTTGCTAATATCTTCCTTCCTTCCTTCCTTCCTTCCTTCCTTCCTTCCTTCCTTCCTTCCTTCCTTCCTTCCTTCACGTACGTTGTGCGTGGATTTAACACAGAACCATAAATCAGTTTTACACAAAAACATCATCAACGGGAATTTATCGTTTTTACCGCGAGATGACAAATTCTTACCGTGAGGAATTTTCTTGACGGTTTATCGTGAACGGTAAAATATCGCCCATTCCTAGTAACGAGTTACATTTACTTGAGTAAGTTTTGGGAAATGTTGTACTTTTAGGAGTAGTTTTGAATCACTATACTTTTTACTTTTACTTGAGTAGATTTGTGAAGAAGAAACTGTTCCTCTTACTCCGCTACATTAGGCTACGTTGAGCTGTTACTTTTCTTTTATCCCTTTTATCCACGTACGCGTCAATCTCATGACATCACTGAGTGATTCTTTGGGAAAAATGTTTGTTTTTGCATGTTTTGTCACATTTACACAGACTCAAACACACACAGAGTTTCTATGAGTTCATGTTTGTTCTAGTTCTGCCTGGTTAAAAAAGAAAAGTACAAAGGCTTGAAATTTTGTGCTACTTGTGCTTAATTTATTTATTTATTCTGTTATTATTTTATTTATTTTATTATGTATTAAAGTACTTGAATTTACTTTAAGATTATTTTAATTTAAGCTATTTTTTATTTTTTATTAATTTTAATTTATTTTATTATTTTATTGATTTAATTTGCCTGAAGATGATTATTTTGTACTTTTGTCTGTTTGAATGGTTGTGTTAAAAAAATAAATCAGACGTTACTCAACAGTTACTCAGTACTTGAGTAGTTTTTTCACCAAGTACTTTTTTACTTTTACTCAAGTAATTATTGGGATGACTACTTTTTACTTCTACTTGAGTCATATTATTCTGAAGTAACAGTACTTTTACTTGAGTACAGTTTCTGGCTCCTCTACCAGCTCTGCACCTGGTCCGGCGTCTCCACGGTTACCGTTTCCCCGGGCCTCGGGGACCTGGACGGGCCGCCCCCACAGAGCAAAGCGCTCCGTGATGAATGGTTCTATTAGCGGCCCAGATTGTTAAAGTGTGATAGAGCAGCGGCGCGGGGGCGGGGCCGTCCACTCCCCTCCCGCCTGCACGCCGACGCCGCTGTAAATAGCTTGTTTTTATGTGTAAATAACGTATTAAAACTGGGCATTAACCGCGTCCTTTCATAGAGAGGAAATTGTTGTAAATAAATAACGCACGATGGGAATATAAAAGAGGGCGGGGCCGCCGTCCCGCCGCCGCCGGGGCTCGGAGGTGGGCGCGGCCGAGCTGACAGCAGGCCCAGCGCCGGCCGTAAACCATCCAGAGACGGTAACAGCAGCTGTTCATCACCGAGGAGGTGTTTCCTGGAAACCAGCTCCAGGTTCAAGGACCGGGACACCGGGACAAGCTTAAGGAGACGTTAGAAACCCAGAACCCACTGAAAACGGTGCATTCTGCACCGGGGCAGATGGCTTTGAATGGGAACTTTCCTGAGGTTGGAGGTCTGGTTGAGCGGGATGCAGAGGACCATGAGGACCACACTGCAAAAAATCTAAATCTTAACAAGAATATTTTTTCTTATTCTAAATAGATTTCTCATTTTTAGTCAAAAAAATGTCATTACACTTAAAACAAGACTCATCACTGGAAAAAAACAACAATTTTCACCTGTTTCAAGTAGATTTTCACTTAAAATAAGTAGAAAAATCTGCCAGTGGCAGGCTGGATTCTGAGAAGCTGCATCCAACGGGCCGGTCTGATGAAAACCAGGAAATGAAGAAACATCTGCTGTTGACCAGAGACCTGCAGGTCCTCTACTGACCACTAAGATCTGGATCCAGACCTGCAGGTCCTCTATGGATTGCTAAAATCTGTATTAAAACCTACAGTTCCTCTATCGACCCCTAGGGTCTGGATCAAGACTTGCACACTGCAAAAACTCAAAATCTTAACAAGAATATTTGTCTTATTTCTAGTTAAAATGTCTCATTTTTAGTAAAAAAAAATCTCATTACACTTAAAACAAGACTTATCACTGGAAAAAACAACAATTTTCACCTGTTTCAAGTAGATTTTCACTTAAAATAAGTAGAAAAATCTGCCAGTGGAACAAGATTTTTTTGCTTGTAATGAGAAGATAAATCTTGTTCCACTGGCAGATTTTTCTACTTATTTCAAGTGAAAATTTACTTGAAACAGGTGAAAATTGTCAAATAAGTTATTTTTCTGGGCCGTAAACCATTCAGAGACGGTAACAGCAGCTGTTCATCACCAAGGACCGAGGTGTTTCCTGGAAACCAGCTCCAGGTTCAAGGACCGGGACACCGAGACATGAAGGAGACGTTAAAAACCCAGAAACCACTCAAAACGGTCCAAACGCAAAGGCCCAATCTCAATTCTCCCCCTACTTTTCTTTACTCGCCCTTCTTTTCTTCACTCGCCCTTCTTTTCTTCTCTACCCCCTAAAAAAGAAGGGGGATATTTTAGGGCACTTGGCCCAGGTGCCTGTCCCATTTCTCCTACTCCCCCTCGTTTTCATCCCTACCCTGATCAGGAAGCAGAGAACCAAAAGCTGTTTTAATTTCAGCTGTAGCGCTGTTAATATGGCACTTTATTAAGTTTTAATATTTTTTCAGGCGTAAAAGTAACCGTTAAGATCCCCAACCTGGGCTCAGTTTATCCAAATAACGCCCGTTAAGAAATTTGACTCTACGTTTTCGGAGATGAGAAGAGCCGCCGCCCCCGGGGAGCAGCCTCAGCTCACGGCCCGAGAACAGACGTGTCCGCCGGGTCAACCCAGCGCCGTCGTCCCGGGGAAAAACCTGCAGCTCTGTTGAGAATTATGCTGGCTGAAATAAATCATTTAGGAAGATGTTTGTTTAATAGATGAAATCTAACAGTTGTAGCTACGCCTGTTAAGAAATTTGCTCCGAAAATTTAGAGATTTCTGCCTGCCGGCTCCGGAACTGATTTATGGTTCCGCGTTAAATCGACGCAGAGCCTACGGCGTAGGGTACGGCGTATGGCGCGCGTCGCCGCGTAACCTACGCCGTAGGCTCTGCGTCGATTTAACGCGGACCCATAAATCAGCTCCGCTATCTTCACTTCAGCTTTATCTGAAAGTGTGTAAATTACCCAGATAACAGCTGGATTACTTTGTGGTTTCTGAAAACTATTATATCAGAAACATCCAAAACAAATCTGACGAGTCACAGGATTATTTCTCTCTATTTCCCACAAAAAAAATGCTTGCTCCCTCGGTCACAATCTGAGACGAGTCTGCAAATTTGCCCTCGGTCGGCGAGTCAAATCGATACAGAGCCTACGGCGTAGGTTACGTAGCCTACGGCGTAAGTTACGTAGCCTACGGCGTAGCTTACGTAGCCTACGGCGTAGGTTACGTAGCCTACAATGTAGCTTAAGTAGCCTATGGCGTAGCTTAAGTAGCCTACGGCGTAGCTTACGTAGCCTACGGCGTAGCTTACGTAGCCTACGCCGTAACCTAACAGCCTTTATTCCAGCGCGATCTTCGCGAACAACGGACAAAAAAGGGATTATGTACATTCACTGAGTGAATATTATGAAAGTAAAATATATATTTCTGGCTAGAAATGTAATCAAAATGCATTTTTATGCAGAAACTAACTGAAAATATTGATTTTATTCACAAAAAATAAGAAAATGTCCGCCATGTTTTTTTTGGATTCAGTCCGCAAATGACAACGAAAAGCATTCTGGGAATTTTTACTCCCTCGCTTGCGAAGTCAGCATGGGAAATCCCTCGATGTGAAGGGGCTATTTTCAGCCCCTAGCCCTCGATATGCCCACTCCCCCTAGGTGAAAAGAGGAATTGGGACACCACTACCCTCACGGGAACGCGCAAAATGTAGGGATAGTGAAGAAAACGAGGGCGAGGGGGAGAATTGGGACGGGGCCATGGTCATAAAGACATGTTTCATCAGGTTTCATTAAGTAATGGTAATAAAAGCAGGTATTATACACTTTTATTGCACTATTATTTGTGTTATATTGCACTTTTTGCGTGCCTTAAATTAGCAAGAAGACAAATTATGTTCAAAAAGTTACAGGTATAATCCCTGATGCGTAATTTGCACTTTTAAAATAAAGAGATATGGTTGTGTTTTAATAGTATTCCTATATTTGAGCTGTTGAATGTTGTTCCTTGTGATAAAGCATCACAGGAACAATGTTTAGTATATGTGTAGATCAGGGGTCGGCAACCCAAAATGTTGAAAGAGTCATATTGGACCAAAAACACAAAAAACAAATATGTCTGGAGCCACAAAAAATGAAAAGTCTTGTATCAGCCTTAGAATGAAGACAACACATGCTGCATGTTTCTATATTAGTTATAACTGGGGAGAGATTTTTTTTTTCATTATGCACTTGGAGAAAAAAGTCGAAATGTTGAGAAAAAAGTCGAAAAGTCAAGATTAATGTTGAAGTAAAATCTTGATTAAAAAGTCGAAATGTCGAGAAAAAAGTCGAAATTTCGAGAAAAAAGTCGAAATGTTGAAAAAAAGTCAAAATGTCGAGAAAAAAGTCGAAATGTCAAGATTAATGTTGAAGTAAAATCTTGATAAAAAAGTCAAAATGTCAAGAAAAAAGTCAAAATGACGAGAAAAAAGTCAACATTTCGAGAAAAAAGTCGAAATGTCGGGATTAATGTTGAAGTACAATCTCAAGAAAAAAGTCGAAATGTCGAGAAAAAAGTCGAAATGTTGAGAAAAAAGTCAAAATTTCGAGAAAAAAATCAAAATGTCGAGATTAAAAAGGAAAGGAAAAAGGAAGAAAAAAAGTAGAAAAAGAAAAAAAAAGGAAAAAATAAGAAAAAAAGGAGGAAAAAGGTCAAACGTTTTTGAAAAAGCTAGAGCCGCGGGTTGCCGACCCCTGGTGTAGATGATTAAGTCACTTGTGCAACACCATCAATTATTTACTTTTGTTTGTTGTTATCTTTTTCTTTCACGCTCTCATTTTCTCTTCTGTCATTACTGAAGTTGAGGCGACGACGAACCTCAGAACAACTACAGTCCTCCAAGCTTCACAGGACGGTCCAGTTTCTTCACCAGCGCTGATCTAAGCTGTCGTTAGTTATTCTGCTGATATCTTGGACATTCCTGAATGAGACGTCACATGAAACCCGTCCCTGCCCCGCTGTGATTGGCTCGGTACATTCTGCACCGGGGCAGACGGCTGTGAATGGGAACTTTCCTGAGGTTGGAGGTCTGGTTGAGCGGGACATGGAGGACCATGAGGACCACACTGCAAAAACTCAAGAATATTTGTCTTATTTCTAGTTAAAATGTTTCATTTTTAGTAAAAAAAAATCTCATTACACTTAAAACAAGACTCATCACTGGAAAAAACAACAATTTTCACCTGTTTCAAGTAGATTTTCACTTGAAATAAGTAGAAAAATCTGCCAGTGGAACAAGATTTTTTTGCTTGTAATGAGAAGATAAATCTTGTCCCACTGGCAGATTTTCCTACTTATTTCAAGTGAAAATTTACTTGAAACAGGTGAAAATTGTCAAATAACAAGTTAATTTTCTGGGGATGACTCTTTTTTTAAGTGTAATGAGATTTTTTGACTAAAAATGAGACATTTTAACTAGAAATAAGACAAATATTCCTGGTAAGATTTTGAGTTTTTGCAGTGCAGGACTTAACTTGACTGGTCCATGAGTTTAAACAGCTAAACAAAAACAGTTTGACTGAAACCTGCTCATCTTGAGATGATGAATGTCTAATGTCATCTCAAGGAAACTCAGAGGGAACAGAAATGTGATTTTACAAAATTCACAGCAAATCAAAAGTTCAACCAAGGGTCCATCTCTCCTCCTGAATCGGTTAAAGGGGAACATCAGTCTTTCACATTTCTGAATACCTTCCTTCAGGTGTGTTTCTATTAGCAGGAATTCTGGGTAGATTTTTCAGGGTGGGGTCATTGGCATCATAGACATATATACGTAGACGCCCCATCGAGCGCTGAGCCGTACGTCAACGTCGCCGCCATATTGGATGTTCAAGACTGCTCTGCAAACTAATACAAGTAAATGGACTTATTTTCATAAACCGCCTTTCTACAAAGAAATTTACGTTTTACGTCTCATTTATTCATTCACACACGCACTAATATACTTGGGAAACATTTAGGCACCAAATATAATATATATTTAATTTTCTCAGATGGCAAAAATAAGAACTTTATTGATCCCACATAGGAGTAATTCATGTTATATCAGCTATAGAGAACAAGGTAGTGCCGAAAAACCATATATATATATATCCCCCCTCACAAAAATAAGAACATTGGAAAACTTATTTTCTCATCAACAAAACATATTTTACATAAACATATTTAAAATTTTTCAAGTAACAAAATAACACATTTGAACAATCTTTCAGATTTTTTCAGTTATTTCATTATCTGAAAAATGGTTCAAATGTGTTATTTTGTTATTTGAAAATGTTTTCATTTGTTTTGTTGATGAGAAAAATATGTTTGTCTATTCTTAATTTTTGTGAGGGGGGATAGACTATATATATTTTTTCGGCACTACCTTGTTCTCTATAGCTGATATAACATGAATTACTCCTATGTGGGATCAATAAAGTTCTTATTTTTGCCATCTGAGAAAATTAAATATATTATATTTGGTGCCTAACTGTTTCCCAAGTATATTAGTGCATGTGTGAATGAATAAATGAGACGTAAAACGTACATTTCTTTGTAGAAAGACGCTTTATGAAAATAAGTCCATTTACTTGTATTAGTTTACAGCGCAGTCTTGAACATCCAATATGGCGGAGACGTTGACGTATCGCAGCAGCGGGAAAGAACACTCGATGCGGCATCTCCATATACATGCCTATGATTGGCATATCCAGGAAGCCCTGTAAAAACCTTGATGGGGTGAGAAACATATCTTTAGTAGGAGAGGTGCTCAAGTCGGCCAACAGGAACGTCCTGGCGGAGGTTTCTGCTGATCAGGATCTCTCACGTGAAAATAAATCATTAGAATCAGAGACAATTTGCTGCCAAGTTAGAAAATCTATAGCTGGACCGACGAGTTGGTTCAGGTCTTGTTGGCGTACCGCACCAACGTAGAGGTTCGGCCAGGGTTTTCTTTTAATTTCAATCGCTACGACCGCGGGGGATGTTAAAAAAACAAGCAAAACCATAGTAGCTTCCATTGTTTACGTGTTCCTTCTCCTTTTATGTTGCAGCAAACAGAAAAATACGCTCATGACCGCCACCTGGTGGCCAGCTGTGCTGTTTGTTTCAGTCATACCTCTTTTCCACCAAACCGGTTCCAGGGCTGGTTCTGGTTCTGGATCAGTGGTGAGTTTGGAACCTTCTGGCTTTCTGTTTCCACTGACAAAGAACTGGCTCCGGTTCCAAGGTAGCACCAACTCTTTGTTAGTCTAGACCAGGAGTCGGCAACCCAAAATGTTGAAAGAGCCATATTGGACCAAAAACACAAAAAACAAATATGTCTGGAGACGCAAAAAATGAAAAGTCTTGTATAAGCCTTAGAATGAAGACAAGCGGGGGAAGATTATTTTTTTTTCATTATGATAAAAAAAGTATTTTCCGCACTATAAGGCGCAACTTCAATGAATGACGTATTGTAAAACTGTCTCCATATATAAGGCGCACCGCATTATAAGGCGCACTAAATATATGGTAAAATACCGACTATAGTGGCTGGGGTTGAGTTACGTATCTACCTGATGGAGCTGCACTACAGGAAATGCTACAAAATCCTACAGCAAATGCAAAAAAAAAAGAAGAAAAGTACCGTATGTCAAACTTTATTAACAAAATAAAAACCAGCTTTGCTCCGTCTCGTCAAATTCGCCATTATGCGAGTCAGCGTCGCTGCTGTTGTCTTGAACGTCTGTGACGATTCCTGATGTTTTTAGCGTCATTACTTCAGCGAAACCAACTACATTACCCACAATCCCCCTGACTACAGTAACAGAAATTACCGTAATGATCATATATAAGGCGCACTGCATTATAAGGCGCACTGCCAGTTTTTGAGAAAATTTAAGGCTTTTAGGTGCGCCTAATAGTGCGGAAAATACGGTACATAGAAAAAAGTCGAAATGTCGAGAAAAAAGTCAACATTTTTAGAAAAAGTTGAAATGTTGAGATTAAAAAGGAAAGGAAAAAGGAAGAAAAAAAGGAAAAAAGCAAAGAAAGGCAGAAAAAAAGGAGAAAAAAGGAAAAAAAGAAGAAAAAAAGGAAATAAAAGGTCGAACATTTTTGAAAAAGCTCCAGGAGCCACTAGGGCGGCGCTAAAGGGCCGCATGCAGCTTTAGGGCCGCATGCAGCTTTAGGGCCGCATGCAGCTTTAGGGCCGCATGCAGCTTTAGAGCCGCGGGTTGCCGACCCCTGGTCTAGAGGAAAGAACTGCTACGTAAGCGGAGGGGGTGGAGTTATTAAGACCAACGGCAATAGCAAGACAAGACAAGGCAAGACATTTTCAAATACGCGAGAAAAACAATATTGGAGCAAATACGTTGTTGCTGCTTCAACTTTTCGCGCAAACGCAGCGACGTAACTAACATTTGCAGTGACGTGATGACGTATCTCCCCTTAGCACCCGAGCTGTGGAAAAACAAACGGGTTCTCAGCTGGTTCAATAGTTGAAGGGTTATCAGTCAGTTAAATTGAAAGATTCTTCTCAGAAAGTTTCCCCCCCCAAAGATCTTTTCTTAAAGTCGTTCCAACTGACCTCTTTTGTGCTTGGAAACTTTAAACCGTGTCAACATTTGTTCTTTAAATCTGGCTCTAAGAACCGGGTTTAAAAGCAGAACCCGATCAGCTGGCTGAGGCCGCTGAGACGTCCGTTTGTTATCCGGCACAAGACACGACAACGCGGCTTTGTTCAAATATTGAAGCCGGATGGAGACTCGCCAGCTCCACATGTGAAACCGTCCTACATTGATGTTCCTGCATGAACAATTAATGCTGGACTTCTCCGTCATGGCAGGCCACCAAGTCCTTCATTAAAGAGAAGGAACGTGGCATCGGCAGCTCTATTTACATTTCAAAAGTGGCCCGTCACTCCCCATCCATGTCATCCTCGGAGCCGCTCCATCACCTCGTTCAGCTCCCAGTGATTTTATTCCCTGGAGGTAAGAACGAGCTCTTTTAACCTCATTACAGGCAGCTTTCATCACCCGCTCGCTGACATCTTTAAAACATTTCTGGCTCCGTGTCGTCCTCACCTCCACGTTTGTGGACGCTCGTCATTAAAACACCTCAGCGGGTCGAGGCGGGTCAGGCAGAGGACTCGGCAGCTACCGTCGCAAATTTATGGGTTTTCCTGGGATGTTGGAGTCCAGCCGAGAGGAGAACAAGTGTCCTAATGAGGCCTGTTCCTGAGATTCCTGCTCTCAAGTGGCATAGCTGATCTAAAATCAGTTTATCTCACACACGACAAGGCAAATTTAAATAAATCTTGTATAAAAATGAAGGTGGCTGATATCACCAGCCCGGAGTTGGTGAGGATGGAACGGAGGAATTCCAATGATTCAGTAGAGCCGGGTCCCGAACATCAGCCCTGCACCGCTACACCCACGTTCCTGGAAGAGGAAACCTGCAGTTCCTCCACCGACCACCAGGGTCTGGGTCTGGAGCTAAAGCTCCTACCGACCACCAGTGTTGGGACTAGCGCGTTATTTAGTAACGCGTTACAGTAACGCCGTTAGTTTTGCGGTAACTAATACTCTAACGCAGGGGTGTCAAACTAATTTTGCTTGGCGGGCCGGATTTGACCAATTTTTTTCTTGCACGCTTCTTGCACGCTCAAAATAACAAAAATTGTGCGGAAAATTTTTTCTCTAATTCTTTTTTTTTTACTATTGTTATCTAATCCAATATCAGTTTAGTTAATTTTAAAGGAAATATGCACTTTGTTTACACTCTAATTATGTAAAATATATTTCTTTAGGAACTTTTCTTGAAATTTCTCTTTTTTTTTCAAATTATGTAAAATACTTTTAATATCATTTTACAAAGATAAACAGAAACAAGTATTTTTTTACAAGTTTTTTTTATATTTAGCTTTTTTATAGGAAATTTAATTAAAAGCAAAATCTTTCTTATTACATCCGAGAGTGTTTCTTTGTGATTTAGAGATTTTTCCAGTACAATTAAGTGTATTTATTTTAAAAAATTGGCGGATATTTACTCCAGTGTACCGAAAAAGTCAGCACTTTTCTTTTAACTGTTTTACTTTGTCACTATCCTCGTATTCAAAACTGAAATTCTCTGAATAAATATCTTCTATCATCTTTTTTAGCAGTGATATTTTTCCTGCAAAAATATATAATATTAGTCAGTTAATAAAAATAAACGACCGTCTACAAAGAAATAAAATGGGCAAATGCATTCTAGAAAACTAAAAAAATGTTGAAAACTGCTCTATTTGTGGAATAAAGATGGATTTGTAGAAGAAATATATTATCGGATATGCTGCGATTCATGGCAATTATTTATGCCTTCCTTTTTAGTTAATCAACATTTCTGTTTTTTGCGTTGGAAACTTCTCGCGGGCCGCACATTTGACACCCTTGCTCTAACGCATTACTTTTTAAATTCAGTAACAGTTACCGTTACCAAACGGTGCGTTACTCCATTATTTCTGGCTACAGTGAAGCTTTTTTTCCCCACACGCGGAGACCGGAGGAAACGTAGTGGGCGTGTGTGTGCATTCAAAAACATGACGGTCATGAGCCAAGAGAAGGCGAGTTTCTCAACGTGGAGATATTGTCATTACAGTAATCCCTGGTTTTTCGCAGGGGTTACGTAACAAAAAGAACCCGTGGTAAGTTAAATTCTTTTTACAATTATTATAGAAGGCTTCAAATTGGGGAGATCAGCACGTATTCCACTGCTCTTCTGAGACGCTACATCCTGACTCTGTAGCGTCTTTTTCTCCTAAAGCCCACGGTGCAGGTGTGTTTTTTCGAGAGAAGAAAATAGTTATGGGTCGTTGTTGTCACTCTTTTTTCTTCTGAGCAAAAAGATTCTTATAAACCGACATGCCACCATTGGTTATATCTGAGACTGTAATGACCGATTCATCAAAGGGTCCCGTTCTTGAGCTGCTGCTGAAGCTCATTGGCCGTTCTCAGCTTGTTGCTAAGCAACCAACGTTATTGATACAGGAAGTGAAGAAGCGGGGAGACTGTTTAGCCCAAGGGTCGGCGCCGCCCTAGTGGCTCCTGGAGCTTTTTCAAAAATGTTTGACCTTTTTTTTCCTTTCTTTCTTCTTTTTTCTCTTTTTTTCCTTTTTTTCTTCTTTTTTCTTCTTTTTTTTCTCTTTTTCTTCCCTTTTCCTTTCCTTTTTAATCTCGACATTTCAACTTTTTTCTCGACATTGCGACTTTTTTCAAGAAATTTCTACTATTTCCTCGACATTTTGACTTTTTTTTCGACATTTTGACTTTTTTCTCGAAATTTTACTTCAACATTCATCTCGACATTTCGACTTTTTTTCATCTAAATTTCGAACTTTTTTCTTGGCATTTCGATTTTTTCTCGACATTTCAACTTTTTTCTCGAAGTGCATAATGAATAAAAACATTTCCCCAGTTATAACTACGGTAATATAGATACATGCAGCATGTGTTGTCTTCATTCTAAGGCTTATACGAGACTTTTCATTTTTTGCGGCTCCAGACATATTTGTTTTTTGTGTTTTTGGTCCAATATGGCTCTGGTTTCAGTTCTACTAGTCCTGGTTTCAGTTTAACTAGTCCTGGTTTCAGTTTAACTAGTCCTGGTTTCATTTCTACATGGTAAAAACAACAGCACTCTGTAGAATCGATGGCTGACATCACAGTGTCTGTTCCTCCGTTCGTCTTTAAGGGGGTCAGCTGAGGTCAGGGGTAGAAACCGGTGGAACTGTTGCGGGTTAATTGTTGCAGAGTGAAGGGAAAGCGGCCTTGGCCCGGTCTGAACGTGCTCACTTTGTCTAACGTGTTTGAGCCGATAAAACCTGGCACCGCTCGGCCCGAGTCGGGCTAAACTAATAATTCCTTGTGATCCTGGGCCGAGCCTCCGTTTCCCGCTTTGTCTCTTCGTTATCCATTAATGAGCTTCTTTCTCGTGGCAGGCCACCAAGGCCTTCATGAATCAGTAAAAATGTCACTAAATCACACATTTAATTAGCATTTCAAAGCCGGCCCATCAGCTCGTGGATCTCTGGAGCTCGGCGCCGTCCTCGACACCACCGGCCCCCGACTGCTGCTCTTTCTCTCCCTGCTTTTATACTCTGGAGGTAAGACGGAGCTCTTTGAGGCTCGTTATGCCGCGCTTTCATCACTCGTCCTCCGACATCTTTAAAACATGACTCCTCTGCTGGAGGAAGGCTGCTGCTCCTCATTTAGTTCAACAACACAAACGTTTGTTCTCACCTGCAGCAAACCCCCCCCCCACTGAGTCCACCTGTCATGTTTCTGTTCATAGTGTGGAGGCGGCACAAGCTGCTCATCTGCACGAGGAGGCGGGGTCCTCGGGTGATCTGCATTAACCGAGCGGCTCCTGCTCGGGATTCCAGTCAGACGCTGACAGGAAGTCACCTCTGACCGGTGGTGGTGGGGGGCGGCAGGTCTGAGGAGATCCAGCATCAGCTCCCAGGATGGAGCCTCGTCTTTCACATGTATATTTCATGGTTCCTGTTGGCCCCCTTTCCTTTCTGCCTCAGCAAGACCTGGACTGATTCTGACCCCCATCACGCTCGGACCGGAGAGACTCAGGTCTCAGGTCCAGTCTCAGGTCCGGTCTCAGCTAAAACATGATGGTCCATGCTTTCTACATCCAGACTGTTTTTTTTTTTGTTTTTTTTTATACTTTTTATTTTGTCTTTTTCAAGTTACACAAAAAGGAAAGAGAAAAAATAATAATAAAAATAAAAAATGATAGTAACAATCATAACATAACTTCCTGGGGGAGATGTAATATTCTGCCATTCTTTTCTTTCCCTTCTTTAAGGCATGGCTGGGATTTGACCTTAAATGTAGACCATTTTTGCCACTTTTGAGCAAAATCCCTTCCTCTAATTCTCAAACAAAAAGTCAATTTTTCCATGGCGTATATTTCTTCTTCTTCCTGGGGGATCACTTCTCATCCAGAGTCTTGTCTCATCCAAACTGTTTTTTAAGTTGTTTTATTTATTTATTTATTCATTGTAAATTTACAAATTTTACAAAGTAAATGAGTCAATTTGTAAATTTAATTTTTTTTATTATTTTATTTTGAAATGTATTATTAATTTATATATCATTGTTATATTACGGAGCCCCTAAAGGGACAAGGATTTTTTTTTTTTTATATAATTTACGCGCTTTACACGTAAAACCTTTAAGTGAGCACGTAAAGTAGTTTACTTGCAAGCAAAGTGGTAAAGTCCTTATAATGGAGTCCCAGGTTAAAATATAGCTCAGCTAAATCCTGTAATGTCATTTCCATTCATAAATAGAGCAGGGCGCAACTGGATTAGTCTCCTGTTCCAGCAATACTCCCAATGTACTTGTTTTTACGCGCTCACGTAAAACAACTTTTAGGCGCTCACTTATAAGTTTTGCGAGAGCGCGTGAAACTTTTTAGTGAGTGCATAAACGTTTTACGTGCTCACGTAAAAAAAATGTACGTGCTCACTTAAATGTTTCACGTGCACACGTAAAACTCATTATATAAAAAAATTAAAAATCCATGTCCCTTTAGGGGCTCCGTATTATATTAATTAATAATGTATTATTTATTATTTTATTTTGAAATGTAATAATTATCATCATCATCATCATCATCATAATGCATCCTATTTGTAAGGCACAGTGCCAGTACATTTAAAACTAGCAATAATATGTCGTAAAACTCAACCTTATAACACCTTCCTGAATAAAAAGGTTTTTAGGCCAGTGAAGAGTGAGTTGCAGTAGTCCAGTCTAGAGGAGATGAATATGTGTGTAAGAGCAGATTACAAGGTGCTGATTGGCTTCAATGTGACGGAGAAACCTATTTAGTCCGTGAACCTTTGTTGGCTCACCAGGTGTGTTTCCGACTGGTAGGAGGAAACAGTTTTTGACCGAACGCACGCACCTACGCACGGAATGTCATGCCGTGCCGGGCTGATGTATGTCTGTAACTGGCAAACTGGATTATGTGAGTGTAAAATAAATGTATATTGTGCATCGCAAAGAAAGTTTAAGTGGACATTCATTCATCATGCACCTGGCATATTAAAAGTAAGCGCGTCAAAAAGGTTCTTCCGTCGAAATACACCTCAGTGGCTTAAAGCGTTGGCTTAGCTCAGGGGTCGGCAACCCGCGGCTCTTGAGCCGCATGCGGCTCATTAGCGCCGCCCTAGTGGCTCCTGGAGCTTTTTCAAAAATGATTGACCTTTTTTTTCCTTTTTTTCTTTTTTTTTCCCTTTTTTCCTTTTTTTCTTTTTTCTTCTTTTTTCCTTTTTTTCCCTTTTTTCCTTTTTTTCTTTTTTCTTCTTTTTTCCTTTTTTTCCCTTTTTTCTCTTTTTTTCTTCCTTTTTCCTTTCCTTTTTAATCTCGACATTTCGACTTTTTTCTCGAGATTGTACTTCAACATTAATCTCGACATTTCGAATGTTTTTCTTGAAATTTTGACTTTTTTCTCGACATTTCAACTTTTTTCTCGAGATTTCGACTTTTTTCTCGAGATTTCGACTTTTTTCTCGACATTTCGACTTTTTTCTCGAGATTGTACTTCAACATTAATCTCGATATTTCGAATGTTTTTCTATAAATCTTGACTTTTTTCTCGACATTTTTCACTTTTTTCTTGAAATTTTGACTTTTTTCTCGACATTTCGACTTTTTTCTCAACATTTCTCCTTTCGCCATTTGCCTTCATTCTAAGGCTGATACAAGACTTTTCATTTTTTGCGGCTCCAGACATATTTGTTTCTTGTGTTTTTGGTCCAATACGGCTCTTTTCACATTTTGGGTTGCCGACCCCCTGGTTTAGCTACTACAATGTGGACGAGCTTCTCTGCGTCTGACAGGGTTAAAGTGGGGCGGAGTTTGGAGATGTTTTTGAGATGATAAAAGGAGGTTTTGCACAGGTGTTTTATATGGTCATTATATGGTCATCCTCAGGTGAGGATCAAACCTAACTCCCAGATTAGTGACTGTGGAGGAGAGGGGTGTGACCTGACCATGGAAGGTGAGGCGAGTTATGGAGGGTGACTGAACCTGGTGTGGACCAACCAGGAGGGCTTCGGTTTGGCTACTTTAGCTGGAGAAAGTTGTTGCTCATCCATGTCTTTATCTCCCCAAGACAGGCGGAGAGAAAAGAAATGGCTGCAGAGGGGCGTGGGGCAGTTTTTATGTAAAGCTGCGTGTCGTCAGCATAACAGTGGAAGGACATCTTATCTCTGCATGTAAATAATGAAGAGGATGGGGCTGAGGACCGACCCTTGCGGAACACCACAGGAGACAGATAGCAGTCTGGACTTGCATCTTCCCAGTGAGACATATTCAGTTCTGCCAGAAAGGTAGGACTGGTTTCAGAGAGAGGCTGGTTTCAAATTTAAACCAAATTTCAACAAATTTGTAATATTGGATTTTTTTTTTCTTTCCTGGAGGCTTTTATCTTTAAATCAGATTTTTTGTTTAAATTAGTATTTTTGTAGTAATATATTTTTCTTCTTTTACTTTGCAAATGTATGAATTAATAGTGACTTTTCTGACTTTTGATGGAATTCTACCCCAATCCCCTTAATCATGAATTATTGTTCCTGGTAGGGCTGGGCGATATATCGAGATTTTAATATATATCGATATATTTTCAAACGCGATATGGTACGAGACAATATCGGGGCGGCAGTAGCTCAGGTGGTAGAGCGGGTCGTCCAATGATCGGAAGGTCGGCGGTTCGAATCCCGCTCTGTCCCAGTTTGCTGTCGTAGTGTCCTTGGGCAAGACACCTTACCCACCTTGCCCCGTATGAATGTGTATGAATGTGTATGAATGTTGGTGGTGGTCGGAGGGGCCGTTTGGCGCGATATGGCAGCCACGCTTCTGTCAGTCTGCCCCAGGGCAGCTGTGGCTACAATGTAGCTTACCACCACTGGAGAGAATGTGTATGGATGAATAATGATTTCTGTAAAGCGCTCTGGGTGCCTAGAACGGCAGAAGGGCGCTATATAAATCCAAGTCATTATATTAATTAATATCGATTTAAAAAATATATATATATATTTTTTTTTTATGATTTTGATATAGCTTATTTTGTGACAAATTGACTTGAATGTTTTATTTGAGATTTGCATAAATGTTTTGTTATTTGCACAACTGTCAACCTCAGTGGAAAAGTCTGCCTGTTACAGTCTACATTGTATTAATTGCACAGTGTATTTTAATTTAATTGTTATGAGGAAAGGGATATTTGTTTTATTTTATTCAAGAAGCATTTTTATTCTATATATGCAGGCAGTTTATTTTTATTTCATTTGTTTTATACATTTTGATATTGTGCAGACCTCTGTTAATAAATGAACCTGTGTGACATTTGGCACGAGGCTTTGTATTAAAAATGACAGTTTTTTTAAGGGTTTGCCTCAGAAAAAAATGAAGCTAACAGAGATGCTATGCTATAATGCTTTGGGGGAAACCCCAATTATGTCACAGAAAAAATATCGATATATATCGAGTATCGCCATTCAGCTAGAAAATATCAAGATATGAGTTTTGGTCCATATCGCCCAGCCCTAGTTCCTGGCAAAGTCTTTTTAGCCTTGGATTGATTTATCTAAGTTGGCTATCCTAGCTAGCGTTATTTAGATAGTTAGTTAAACAGAGGAGTTAAAAAAGGGAGTTAAATAACCAAGTTGATTGGAAGAATTGAACGGAGTTAAACAACTGTACATGGTGTCCAACCATGACGGTTCTCAGAAGTTCAATGTCGGAACTAACTTGCGCTAAATGTTGCTCCATAGGATGTGAAAACTAAGAAGTTATACCCTTATATAAGACGTTACCTCTCATTTCGGAGGACGGAGGTTTCTTCTGAAGGTCCATGAACAGGTTCATTTTGTCTCCCTTCTCGACGGTCCTCAGCGCCGAGGTCTCCATTCCTGCCCCGGATCTCTGAGAGAGAAAACCAAATGAAAAGAGCCGTCAAAGCCGGACGAGATGAGACATCTGAGGACCGGGAGGTTCATGAGGGGATCCTCAAATCACCAGAGTCAGAACCTCCGGCCTGTCCGTCCCACTAGGGATGGGCGGTATGGACTAAAAAATGTATCACGAGAATTTCTGGCATTTATCCCGATAATGATAAAAATGACGATAAAAAAAATACCAATTCAACTCGACCTTTTTAACTATAAATCTATCACCACATTCAGTCTTTGGAGCCAAAGCACTGCTCTAAAAGATACTGAATACTACTAAACTACACCAATTAAATTGAATTCATAAAAACCAATTAAATGAGTTACACCTGTACTGCAAAACTGGAAATATTCAAACTCCTCGCTCTCAGATCAGCCTTCCGACATGTATGTTCTTTCTTTCTTTCTTTCTTTCTTTCTTTCTTTCTTTCTTTCTTTCTTTCTTTCTTTCTTTCTTTCTTTCTTTCTTTCTTTCTTTCTTTCTGGCTCATTTCTTCCTTCCTCCCTTTTCCTCCCTTTTCCTTCCTTACTTTTCCTTCCTTCCTTCCTTCCTTCCTTCCTTCCTTCCTTCCTTCCTTCCTTCCTTCCTTCCTTCCTCCCTTCCTTCCTTCATTCCTCCCATCCTTCCTTCTTTTTTCCCTTCATTCCTTCTTTCCTCCTGCTCTCTCCTTCCTTCCTTCCTTCCTTTTCCTTCCTTCCTTCCTTCCTTCCTTCCTTCCTTTTCCTTCCTTCCTTCCATCCTTCCTCCTGCTCTCTCCTTCCTTCTTCCCTTCCTCTTTTCTCCCTTCCTTCCTTTTCCTTCCTTCCTTCCTTCCTTTTCCTTCCTTCCTTCCTTCCTTCCTTTTCCTTCCTTCCTTCCTTCCTTTTCCTTCCTTCCTTCCTTCCTTCCTTCCTTCCTTCCTTCCTTCCTTCCTTCATTCCTCCCATCCTTCCTTCTTTTTCCCTTCATTCCTTCTTTCCTCCTTCCTTCCTTCCTTCCTTCCTTTTCCTTCCTTCCTTCCTTCCTTCCTTCCTTTTCCTTCCTTCCTTCCTTCCTTCCTTCTTTTTCCCTTCATTCCTTCTTTCCTCCTTCCTTCCTTCCTTCCTTCCTTTTCCTTCCTTCCTTCCTTTCCTTCCTTCCTTTTCCTTCCTTCCTTCCTTCCTTCCTTCCTTTTCCTTCCTTTTCCTTCCTTCCTTCCTTCCTTCCTTCCTTCCTTCCTTCCTTCCTTCCTTCCTTCCTTTTCCTTCCTTCCTTCCTTCCTTCCTTCCTTCCTTCCTTCCTTCCTTCCTTCCTTCCTTCCTTCCTTCCTTCCTTCACGTACGTTGTGCGTGGATTTAACACAGAACCATAAATCAGTTTTACACAAAAACATCATCAACGGGAATTTATCGTTTTTACCGTGAGATACAAATTCTTACCGTGAGGAATTTTTTTGACGGTAAATCGTGAACGGTAAAATATCACCCATTCCTACGTCCCACCTGTCCACCCTCAGGTGTGTCTGACCTTCATCCATCCATTTAGACCTGAGAGCAGCACCACCGGTCCTCCAACCAGCAGCTTCACATCCCTGTTGATGAAGTTTAACGACTGAAACCCAGTCTGGTGTCACTGAGACGAGGACTTTGACTGACAGGTGAGCTGCTGCGTTTACCGCCGTGAATGCCACACAAATGAAGCCTCATGGGAAGCTTCTTAGCTCAGGTGGTGTTTGATGCTCTAATGTGGGAGGGGGTCTGATCTGTCAGGATCTATCAGGCTGCACATTCCAGTTGGTTTGGACCTCTAAAATACACTCCAGCTTACGATATTTGGTCATAAAAAACACTTTCCACCACCAAAGCTTAGCGAGACAGTCATGTGATCACGTGAATAACTCCTCTATTAAACCCACAACCCGGCTGGTGGTGGTGAGGGAATACGTCCTCAGACACAGAACTATTTCACCGTGAGATTATTTTACAGAAATGATGTAAAAACAGGGGATGAGGTGTGGACTTGGACCAGGTTTTTTTTTTTTTTTTTCTTTTACCTTGTCTGCACAGACATATTAATGATTGATACCATGACGGTAGAAACCAAAGGCATATATATGTGCATTATTACTATATTTAATACATATATATACGCATACATATGCATATGGGGGGGGGGGGGGGTGACGACATCCACTGCCAATCCAGGAAGCAGGAACACACGGAGACACACGCCAAGCACTGGAAATCTGCAACAAAAAACCACAAACAAAACACGAAACCGGCACGGAGCCAACCAAAACATGAACAGCAATCGACCCAAATCTTGAGATCTGATCGCAGTCTGAGCTAAGCTACCGCTACCGCTACCTAACCCCAAAAACTACAGAGCCAGCATGCAGGTGAACAAGCCAGTGTGTATGTCTATGTGTGTGGGTGTGTATGTATATGATCATGCGTGTGTGTGTTTGTGTGTTTGTGTGTGTGTGTGTGTGTGTGTGTGTGTGTGTGTGTGTGTGTGTGTGTGTGTGTGTGTGTGTGTGTGTGTGTGTGTGTGTATATGATCGTGTGTATGTGTGTGTGTGTGTGTGTGTGTGTGTGTGTGTGTGTGTGTGTGTGTGTGTGTGTGTGTGTGTGTGTGTGTGTGTGTGTGTGTGTGTGTGTATGTGTATGTGTGTGTGTGTAATAAACCAAACAAAGCTCCACCTGAAGTGTATCTATAGTGGGGGAGGGGGGGAGCAACCCTGTCACCCGCGAGACCAGACGCCGACAAGGAAGAGCCCGGAACCCAGGCCACCGGCGACCCCACAGAGGGGAGAAGCAGGAGGGAGGCAACCCACCGCCTGCGAGCCCCCCCCCCGGCGGCGGCCGAGGGGGCCCGGGGGCGGGGCCCCCACGGCGCGGGAAAAGGCAGCCAGGGATCCCGCGGCGGCGGACCGCGACCCAGGCAATCCCCGGCCACCCGGTCCGGGCCGGACACGTGGCCAGGAGGCCCTCACCCTCCAGGCCAATGACCCCCACCCGGCAGGGGGCCAGCCTGCCCGGAGAGACAGAGCCGCCCCGGCCGCCGCCGCGGGCAGGTGCACCCACCCCCACGAAAGTGGCCCTCCAAGACCAGGTTTTTTTATGGACTTGGACCAGATTCAGGTCTGGACTTGGACCAGGTTCAGGTCTGGACCTGGACCAGGTCTGATAGTGGACTTGGCCCCACCAGCACTGGAGACAGATGAGTTATTGTATCGTCTCTCGTTGAACAAATAAACGCGTCTCCTGAACTCAAAGGTCAGAGTAAAACCAGCAGCGTGCCGTCAATCCCCCGCCAGCGCTGCGGCGGCGCGGCCCCGTCCCCGTTCAAGGGCCACTTGCAGGAATTTATGGGGGGCCCCGCACCTGTCCCCCGCCTGAGTAACGGCCGTCCCGTAAAACAGACCGGGGGAGAGACGGATCCTGCAGGAGGAGGTTGTTTATCGTTCCAGTCGTGGAAGAACAGAGACGGAGACGTGACGCCGGGATTTACAACAGCTGCTAACTCTTCAGTTAGGGAGGGAGGGAGGAGGAGAGGAGGAGGAGAGGGGAGGACGGGAGGGGAGGAGAGGAGGAGAGGAGAGGGGGAGGGAAGGAGGGATGGAGGAGAGGAGGAAAGGAGGGATGGATGGAAGAGAGGAGGAGAGGAGGAGGGATGGGGAGAGGAAAGGAGGGATGGAGGAAAGGAGGGATGGATGGAATACCAGAGGAGGGATGGAGGAGAGGAGGAAAAGAGGAGAGGAGGAAAGGAGGAGAGGAGGAAAAGAGGAGAGGAGGAAAGGAGGAGAGGAGGAAAAGAGGAGAGGAGGAAAGGAGGAGAGGAAAGGAGGAGAAGAGGAAAGGAGGAAATGGAAGAGAGGAGGAGAGGAGGAGGGATGGATGAAAGGAGGAGAGGAAAGGAGAGGAGGAGATGAGGAGATGGAAGGATGGATGGAAGAGGGGAGAGGAGGAAGGAAAGGAAAGAAGGATGGAATTATTGATTGCTTATTGGACAATTATTGGAAGATCATTGGATGACAGTAAAATTATTGGACGATTATTAGATGATTATTGTTCAATTATTGTTCAATTATTGTTCAATTATTGGATGATTATTGGACAATTATTGGATGATTATTGATTGATTATTGTAAGATTGTTGGATGCCTATTGGACACGTATTGGGTGATTATTAGAAAATTATTGGAAGACTATTGGACCTTTATTGGATGATTATTGGACGATTATTAGATGATTATTGATTGATTATTGGACAATTATTGGAAGATCATTGGATGACAATTGGACAATTATTAGATGAGTATTGATTGATTATTGGGTGATTATTGGATGACAATTGGACATTTATTGGATGACAATCGGACGATTATTGGGTGATTATTGGACGATTATTGATTGATAATTGGACAATTATTGGAAAGTTATTGGATGATAATTGGACAATTATGGGATGATTATTGGATGACAATTGGACAATTATTGAACGATTATTGGACATGTATTGGTTATTGGATAATTATCGTCCCACTACTTGGAGCTTTCTGTTTAACAGGTTGGTTAATTCTAATTCTTAATAAGAAAAACGAAATGCAGATCTAAAACTTCAGGATTATTACATTTATAAACTTTGTTCAACTCTATCCAATGATGAAAATCAGTTTATTGATTAGAGAAATGATTTATCTGCTGGCTGATTATTGATCATTTTTGAATAATTGTGACTGTTGATAAAAACCGATAAAAGATGAACGGAGCGTTCTCTGGTTGTTGATTCCAGATGTTTGGGACAAGCGCTGCGCTCTGAGGAGTCTTTACAGAGATCATTTCCACTTCTGGAGGCCGGATCAATCGCGTTAGATGACAGGGAGATCAGAGCTGCTCGTGTGTGAACGCCTGCTTGTTTCCAGGTTTTAAATAACTATTTCAGATTTATTTTCCAGACCGATCATTTCATAAATGAAGCCTAATTTGATCGTTTTGACTGTTATTTATTCTGCTGATGACAAATGTTCTGGTGTCTCTGCAGATGGAGAAGCAAATCCCTCCAGAGGCTCCAGTAACGTGATTTTAATGAAATAATTATGATGCCAAATGTATCCAGACACTTATATTTACTGAGATAAAGCCGTTTTAAATGATTTGTCCTTTTAGAGCGGAAATGTAATAAAGAAAGAAGAAAAGCATTTTCAGTGAGGTTCTGTTTGAAATCCTGCTGATTCCCTTTTAAAACAAGGAACCAAGTTTAATTCCTTTTTCTGTGTAAACAGTCAGTTAAAATATTTAAATTATTTAAATTTTAAAGCTTCAATGAAGATTTTTCCTTTTAGGATCCACAAACGAGCTGACAGAAGCCCAGAAGGACTGGAAAACCTGGAAAACCTGGAAATCATCCAGTGAAACTCCAAACCTTATTTGTATGAATGGATTGGCGGGTTATTGGAACATTGATCACGTTATTGGCTGATTAATGATTGATCTGAGTTTATAAACTGCACCTTGCAGATTCCTGGAATTCCAGGATTCCTCCAAACCTGCACTTTGGAAGAAAATGCTTTAATTTCTGGTTGTAAAGATGAGGGAAACTGGTCACATGACAGGAATGATGAGGTGAGTTCATACAGGTGAGTTCATGCCGGAGTCAGAGTGGATTTATCGATCAGAGATGGAAGTGAAACCTGCCAGAACGGAGTTAATGATCAGCACCAGAAGTGATGAAATTACATTTAAAAACAGGAAAATGTTCCGGGTGAGAAGGAAAATAAAGCAGCTCATATTAAACCCTCAGAGGGAATATTTCAAAGTGGTGGTGGAGCTTGTCAATCACTCACGGGGACTCCGGCGCGCGTCTCCGCTCCTCTCTGGTCCCGGTCCGGGTTGGGTCCAGGTTTGGGTCCAGGTTTGGGTCCAGGTCCTGGTTTGGTCGTGTCTCCAGTCCTCTTTCTCAGATCAAAGTTTTTCCTCCGTCAGAAACAAACTCCTCCGTGTGAGCGCACTCCCGTCCCCGCCGCGGCTCCGCTGCGTCATCGGCGGGACTTCCACAGCAACTTTTCCTCCGGTGCGTCTGAGCGCAGAGAGGATGCGGACGCTCCAGCGCTGCCGCTGGTACAGTGGCGCCACCAGGGGGTGGCCTGGGGTGGCCACGGCCCCCCCTACAAATATGCTGGCCATCCCACTGGCTCAATAAAAAAAAAAAAAAAAAAACACTTGCTGCAAAATGCATATCAGTAAGTGTTTCTTTAAGTATTTCTGAGCCTAATAATAATAAAAAAATTATATATACATATATATATATATATATATATATATATATATATATATATATATACATACATACATATATACATATAAAATAAATATATGACATATTAAAATATAGATGATGTATATTATATGTTAAAAATGCATATATATGCCTTAGGTTTTTACCAACATGGTATTAACTATTAATTGCGGTGGCCGAGACCCGCCATTGCGGAAAATTAAAGAAACGCTGCAAATAAAAACAAACGCTGCTGCAAATAAAATAAACGCTGCAAATATAAAGAAACGCCACTGCAAATAAAAATAAAAACGACGGAAATAAAAAAGCCACAACAGAAGTGAATTACCGGGGACTATTTTTGCTGATGCACCGGTGTTTTTTACGTGAGAGGAGAAGAAGAAGACGAAGAGGACGTAAGTGAAAAGGAAGAAATAAGAAGAGCGAGGAATAAGAAGAACGAACGAGAAAATAAGTGAAAAAGTTAGTGTTCAACGTCGCTACGTGTAATTTTTCATGTGCAACACCGGTGCATCGGCAAAAATAGTCCCCGGTAAATCACTTCCGTTGTGGCTTTTTTATTTGCGTTGTTTTTTTATTTTATTTGCACCGTTTCTTTTATTTGCAGCGGCGTTTTTTTCTGTTTGCAGCGTTACTTTTATTTTCAGCAATGGCGGGTCTCGGCCACCGTAATTAATATATATGCAGACAAGTTAGAAAGTAAAATAAAAAAAAACTGTATAATAAAGTCCTGTAATGATGTCTTTTAGTTTTGGTGTCCACTCCATGAATTTAAATTTAAGTCTGGCCACCACTATGAAAACTTCTTGGAGGCGCCCCTGTCCTGGTTCCCCCACCCGACATCCAAGAACCCCCCCACCCCACACAGCCCTCCCAGAACCCCCCAGAACCTCCCAGGACCCCCAGAACCCCCAGCACCCCCACACCGCTCCCTCCTCCTCTCCATCTCAGAGAGGACCTGCCCAGGGGCGTGGCCACATGAATGAGGGTCCCGGGCTAAACTGTGTGTGGGCCCCCTGACCTGTAATTGTAAGTAACTGAATGAATGAATGAATGAATGAATGAATGAATGAATGAATGAATGAATGAATGAATGAATGAATGAATGAATGAATGAATGTTTATTTATTTCGGTACATTTGTAACCGAAAGGTTGTAGGTAGAAGCAAGGCTTATATATGTGACCGATGTATGTCTTCTCGGCATTAATCACACTCTGGAACTCACGTGGTGGTAACAGCTCAAAGGGTGTTTATTCTCCAGCATTGAACAGAAAACGGGTCCAGGGAGTAGTGGAGTTGAGGGGGGATGAGGGAGGATGGCATCCCCTCCTGAAATAAAAACAGTCAAAATCATCCCCCCTGTAAAACTGCCATCCCCCCTTTCCATCCCTTATGTCATTTCATCAATGAATGTGGTTTTACTGCTATTTCAACATTTAGAGTCATCACCAGAAAAATAACACCAGAAAAATAACTTATTTGACAATTTTCACCTGTTTCAAGTAAATTTTCACTTGAAATAAGTAGGAAAATCTGCCAGTGGGACAAGATTTATCTTCTCATTACAAGTAAAAAAATCTTGTTCCACTGGCAGATTTTTCTACTTATTTTAAGTAAAAATCTACTTGAAACAGGTGAAAATTGTTGTTTTTTCCAGTGATGAGTCTTGTTTTAAGTGTAATGAGATTTTTTTTTTTCTAAAATGAGACATTTTAACTAGAAATAGGACAAATATTCTTATTTTGAGTTTTTGCAGTGATCCATTTTACTTATCCTGTGAAGGACAGAGTCATATTGATAAGTTCAGAAAAGTGTTTTTTATTGTTGTGTTTTGATGTATTTGATGTAAGCCCAGTGGATATTTAAAGCTTACAGAAGTCTGCATTTAACTGCTGCTATGTCATTCCTGCAGTATTTCTGCAGGTGTTTTGGTCACTGCTATTATTTATATTATATTATTTGTAATCAGCACAAATTATCTGTCCCCATATGATAAAATCCACCATCCCCCCTGATTTTGTTTTACAACTCGGGTACTGGGTACAATATACAGTGCACATTTACTGAGATATTTGTGGACCAAAGCACATGGTCTGTCTGCCTCATGGGAATCCTCCAGCACACTCTGAGTACTAGTACTAGTATACTATACAGAGTTCTGATTGCTTTACATATATTGATCGTATAGTGGATTTGATACAGTTACATTAAAGTGAAATAAATCAAATGTCTAATATATGAAATACAGAAAAATACATGTAGTATATTTTTACCATGAACTGTTACCCTTTTTTATATATTATTTATTTTAGCTTACTTGTCAACTACAATGAATTTGCACAAAACATGAAATTGTGACACTCAACATACCTGCAGCATTGAACAGAAAAGGGGTTCAGGAGAAAGTGCACATTAAGTCATATGTGTGGACCAAAGCAGTCCAGTCTGTCTGGGAAAACAACAATACAACCTGTCAGCTACGTAATAAACATGCCCAGAATATATGTTTGACTGAACAAAAAACGTGACAAAGTTGGTCTAATATAGACTGCGTTTACATGCATCAATAACCCTTTTAAAACCCGAATATTGGCAATAACCCGAATTTGCACGGCCATGTAAACACCAATAACCCCTTTGAATAACCCAAATTTGCTCATATTTGGGTTTTTAAAAACCCGAATATGACCCCTGGGTTACTGCTTTTAAAACATGAATATTTGGTCATGTAAACGCCTAACGGAATATCCCCATCAAACGGAACATGAATTTGTTTTCTGCGCATGCTCTGTTCGCAAGGAATCCTGGTCTTTTGAGTCCAGGAAGTTCTTATAAACACGGAGAAACCAAGACCAGGAGGAGACTAATCACTTCATAAATGTAATGAAGGATATGAACATTTCTGCATTTGTAGACGGTAGAAAGTACTGGTATAGCCAGATTTAAAAGAAGGTGAGTGAAAAGTTGCGCGAAGCAGCATTTTTTTTGAATTTGGATACAGGAAGAAGAAGCGGAAATGACGGGAATTGCGTCATGATGTTCTCCGTGCGTCGCTGTTTTGACCGAGATATACTAAATGATTAATTACCATGTAAACAGAATATTCCGAATGTTTCAATAACCGGAATATTAGCAATAAACCAAATTTTGACTGCATGTAAACTTTTGTCCACAGACATACAGACGCATTAAGGCTGGATTATGGTTCTGCGGTAAATCGACGCCGAGTGTGCGCCGCAGGTTGCGCCGCAATGAGCACCCCACGGCGCAAAAGAAGTCCGGAGGGTTCACGACGACGTCACGGCAGCGGCGTGTGCTCTACATTGGTTTGGCAGAACCATAATCCAGGCTTTACATGTCTCATGGGAATCCTCCAGCACACTGAGGATTTCCCACAATTCCCCGCTAATATGAAGCCTGATGCAGGCATGTAGAACAGCAGGTGGCGTAGTTTCCCCATTTAGCGGGATTTTAACTACAACCTTTTCAACTATGTTACATATATACCTACCCCTTTTACTGGTACCTTACATTGGTTACAGCAAATACTGTACAAAAGAGCAAAGCTCAAAAAACTTTGAAATTATTTTATCAGTAAACTCAAATATCCTATCATAGCAAAATAAAGAAAGACACAGAGCTCAAAACCCAAATGAACTTAAATTTCCCATCATAGCAAAAAATAAAAAATAGCGCATAGCTCAAAAACCCCAAAAATAAACTTAAGTTTCCCATCATAGCAAAAAAAAAAAAAAAGTAGTGCATTGCTCAAAATCCAAATTATAACAGTACAGAAGTTGGCAAACTTAATTTTCCATACCATAACGAGAAATTATGTAATTAAAAAGTATTTTAAGGCTGAATAGTGTACAACATGATTTGATATTTACAGGACAGTTGTTCCAGATGTTCACCCCTTTGACTGTGATTTTTTTTACATTGGTTCGGGTTTTCGGTTTTTCAAATAATAGTTCCTCTCATGTTGTATCTGGTGTCCCTCATTTTAAACAGATTCTGGACATGTGGAGGTAGAAGTTTGTTTCTGGCTTTGTACATGGTTTGTATTGTAATATAATCAACTAAATGCTTGAATTTCAGAATTTTTGGTCGACTTACGGAACTCTAAGAACCGAGCTACGACTTTAATCGTTTCAGCAGGATCTGAAATGATACAGGGCTGTAACAAACGGCACAAACGCACACTGTTACCACCGTGACAAATTACTATGTGTTTAACACAAAAACAAATAAAAGTAATCTGAATCTGAATATGAAATAAAATATTTTCATTATCGATCAAATAAAGTAAAAGATACACAGTAATCCCTCGTTTTTGGCAGGGGTTATGTTCCAAAAAGAACCCATGATATGTGAAATCCGTGAACAATTACAATTATTATACAAGGTTTCAAATTGCGGAGATCAGCGCGAGCATCAGCACCGCCCCACCGTGACCCAAGAAACTGGATTTGAACGGGAGAATCGGTGCAGAACGTTTTGTTAAAATTTGCAATTTTAAATTTGGCAAGCTATTTTTTTTTTATGTACATGTACATGTACATATTAAACCTTAACGTCATTGACACACAGGAAGTGAAGAAGCAGGGAGATTGCTTAGCCAATCAGAATGCAGAACACAATGCAAATCCATGAAGCAGCGAGACGTGAAAGGTGAACCTTGTTGTAGCGAGGGATTACTGTACATAAAAACATTAAACTGCAGTGATGGGGGAGGGTCGGAGCCTTTAATCTGTCAGGACATTTTTGTGGATCTTAAGTTTAAATTCGATTAAATATCTCTAAATTAAGCTAACATCCATTTAGCTAAGCTAGCATGATACGGAATTCAGAATTTAGTCACCTAGCTTCTGCTAACTTCAGTCAGCTAGCCTCGGTCAGCTAACCTCAGCTGGTCTCAGTACATGTGTTCCATTTGTCCTCGGAAGTCGGAATTTCCAAGTTCCGAGTCGGAATTTTCAACTGGAACACCCATCGAAGTGGGATTTCCTACTCGGAAAGTCGGAGAATCTTCACCACCCCCGAGTTAACATTCCAACATGGCTGCCCCCGCTGTAAACAGTAAGTAGAAGAGAGCTGTGCTCATTTCTGTTTCCTCTTCATCCACCGTGTTTGAAAGTTGCAGTAGGGCCGCATATTTGTCCAGAAGTTGCTTGTATTTGGACAAGGCAAGAGCTAGAAAAGCTTTCGTGGACGTGGCCATTTGTTTTCCGACTTTGTAACTGGAACGCTGATAACTTGGCTGGGACGCCATTCCCAGTTCCGAGTTCCGATTTCCGAGGTAAATGGAACGCGGCATCAGTCAGCTAACCTCAGCTAGTCTCAACTACTGCAGCTAGCCATAGTCAGGTAGCCTCATTCAGCTAGCCTCAGCCAGCACCAGCTAGTTTCGGTCAGGTAGCCTCAGGTAATTTTAGTCCGCTTTCTCAGCTATCCTTGGTCAGCTAGCCTTAGCTGACCTTCGTTCAGCTTGTTTCAGGCAGCTAGCCTCAGTCATATAGTCTCAGCTAGCTAACCTTAGCTAGTACAGTTAGCTTCAGTCAGCTAGCCTTAGCTAGTGCTACAAATATGTTGTTTTCTTCTTGAAGTCAGTTCATTGATCATCTGGAACAGAGCGAGTCGTTGAAACAGACTGTTGTTATCATTATTATTATTACTGTTATTGTTGTTATTGTTATTATTACCATTGTAATCATTGTTATTATTATTGTTATTATTGTTGTTATTATCATTAATAATTGTTATTTTATTATAACATTATTATTTGTTTTTAGTCATGATTGCACACATTTCACATTTCTTGTGTTCTTTAGTTTATTTCCAGTCAGTAGTTTAAACATTTGTGTTTTTTCTTGTCATTTCTGAGTGAATCATTTTAAATTATGCTCATTTTCAGAACAAAAGTGGTTTAAAATTGCATTTTTATGAAAACAAAATCCTGAGAAATCCTTAGCTTCAGGAGAAACTTAATTTATAAACTTCCTCAACATTTCCATGAGTCTTCTCAAAGTCCCGCGAGACTACAATTAGACTCGTACAGGACTGAGATGCGGGATTCCAACTGGAGCTGTGACGTCAGGCTCTCCGAGGCTGAAAGTCCCCGGTGTTTTGCTGCCCCCTAGCGGCGCAGCGCTGCTGCTGCTGCAGCAGCACCTCCTCCTGACCCCGAGCAGCTCACAGCAGCTTCACACCACAAAGGTTTCACCTACTTTATCAGGTTATCATCTGCTGCTGGTTTCTGTGACATGTCTGCTCATTGTTGGTTCATTTGCATGTTTATTTATTCACTTTAATATTATTTTGTTGTGTTTTTATTCACCAGTCCAGCACTTTGGTTCCCTTATGACATGTTATTTTTATTTATTTTTTTTTTTTGTATGAAACTTTATTTAAATTCCAGAAAATACAATAACATTAAAATAAATGGCAGGCATCATTCAATAATATAAAAAACAAACATACATAGGCATCATTATAGTCCAAAAAATATAAAATTGTTCTCTTCACAAAAAAAGCTACAATAAAGTGCAAGTAGTTCGTGACATTAACAATTACACTCAATAATAAAAGGAAGGCAATACATTCAGATATCCGTAAACATTTCTTTTATGAGGTTGACAGTGGTATTACATTTTTTGTTATTAACCAATTGTATTACATTTTGAAATCAAGTTTAAAGGGAGCTAAGGCTGGACAGGATTTGGAGAATTTTGCCTTATGAATGTGAAACTTAGCAACAAGAATCATTAAGTTGACCAGTTGTTGAATTTTGTAATTTTGGTTTTCGTAATATAGTAAGATATCTTTAGCTTCTAATTTAATTACATTATTAATTTGTATGTCAAAAAATTCTTCAAATTTTTTCCAGAAACCTAAAGTATGTTCACATTCATAAAACAAATGTATCCCTTATGACATGTTATAAGCTTACAGTATACGATTGACTGACGTTCTTCCTGAAAGGCTCAGTTATTATCCATCTTTTAATGGAGAAAAGAGACAATAATGACATTTATGTGAAGCAGAGGGATATTTATTCCCGGTTTGGATCATTGGGAGTTGTTTTAGTTGGGAGTATACATGGAAAACAGATGAAGGACAAATTTACTTCAACATGTTTAAATGTTTAAAGGACAGAAAAGCAAGAAGAAAACGTCTTCTCGTAAAAATGCATCAAACTCCAGCCTGGATTTATGATTCACATCAGGTTCGGTTGTAGAACTTTGACCTAGGATGGAACTATTCGGTGCTTGAACGTAAAAAACAACATTTCCTACTTTAAAAGTTTCTAAATCTGCTGTTGTGGGACATTGGGCATTGTGGGGCATTGTGGAAATATAAGTATTTGTACTTTTTTCCACCATGAATGTCATGTTTTATGTAACAAAAATTAAAATGAAATACAAAATAATAAAAAACATGTCTGGAATATCTGAAATGAATCTAAAGTTCCCCTCATGAGATCCACCTATCCACCTTCTGCAGCAGGAGGCAGCTGAACTTAATTTCTGTGTTTGAATCAAAGAAGTTTGTTTTTTACCTGTAATAAACAAAAACTTCTAATACATTTGACCAAAACGTATACAACAACATGAACTTATATTTAAAACATCTAGCATCACGATCTGATTCCTCTGCTGCAGAAATAAAGACGACTTGTGACAACGGGATTATCGAGGTGCAAACATGAGAAATAAAGAGAAAGGTTGCTGTAACTTGGAGTGTTGCATCCGCAGGAGGAGAGACCGGTCTGGGTGCCATGGGGATTTGCTGGTTCCATCGTTGAGCTCCTGCCTTTAGTTGTTTGTTCAGATCATGTGGTTGATTGTGAGATTGTTGCAGCTCCACTCTTGTGTAATTATCTGGTGATTTGGGGACTGTCGTGTCCTTCATGTGTCGTGAACGTATTGTTGACGTCACGTTTTCCTCATATGATTCCTCATGATTTGTGCTTGAAAAACCGCAACTTTCTACGTTCAAATTCCTTTTCGAACATCCGACCGTGAGCGTAGATTAGAAAGTTGCGTACGCACGTTTTTTGTGCACCGCACGTTTTGTACATGAGGCCCCTGGTGATCTGTGTTTTTTGGGTCCAAGTGATTCATCTCACCGTCTGTTTAAAGGCTGTTTGTTTTTGCTTTTTTTTTATTGTAAGACAAAATGAAAACAGCACAATCCAACCACCAGGGGGCGACACACTGACACAATGGACACAATGAACTACATAAATACATTAAAAAGAGACACAAACTTAAAGCAGCACAACGTAACTTAGATTAGCTTTTCTGAGTTTGGCGGCTCCTTTGGACAAAATCGGTATTGTTTTACCAGAAAGAACACTACGTTTCCCATGAGCACCAGCGCGTACTGCCGGAAAACTCCTGTCCCGTCGCGTGCATTTGTTTTGATGAGAGAAGACGGGACGGACTTTCAAAACTACTTTTCTGTTTCACCAAGTGAACAGACGGAACGCAAAAAAAAGATGTTAAACTGCTGGAAAGGAACTGGAATTTACCGGGATACCTTAAACAAGGAAGCCAGGGAGCGGTATATGGAGAAAATAATGATTATTAACGGTCTGGATCCGTATGAAATCACTACTAAAGAATGGAGCTCCTCGTCGGAGCGCCACTCTTTATAAGGATTTACTGCCGCAGTTCTGCAGAACCACCGTCTCCGGTTACCTTGTTTAGGAGTGTTTGGCAGCTGCTTTGGTAAATGTTTGACTCGCCATGTGTTTCAATAAATTTGTATAATAGTACAACATACAGTACATGTTTTGTATCCCTCTTACTTCTCTTTTCTTTTTTTTTGACTGCTATATTATGCTGAAGAGGCTCCGAGGCGTGAGCAATATTTTTTTTCCTCGTGAGATAATTTTTTTCCTCTGCAGCTACAAATAAGAGTTAATATTTTTTCCTCAACAAACTAGTTTTATCTGCAGATTGGGGTTAATTGCACCGCAGAGAGCTGGCCAGCAACTGCGTTTAGCTGGAGAAGTGGGGAATAAAACCCGTGTTTTGATCCGACCCGTCTGTGTGAGTGTTTGTGGCTTAAGGCTGATTTATGGTTCTGCGTTAAATCGACGCAGAGCCTACGGCGTAGGGTACGTGGCGACACGCACCGTACGTTGCGCGTCGCCACGTACCCTACGCCGTAGGTCTGCGTCGATTTAACGCAGAACCATAATTCAGGCTTTACTGTGTGGAAGGTGTTTGGTCGTTACAGCCGCGATCCAAGCGAGCCGACGACACCTTCACTCTTTTACTTTGTTATATCAGATACTCGGCCTGCGTGGTTCTGCCTCCGAGCAGGAAAGCGGTGAAAAGTTAAACCATTAGGATCTTTTCCCCACGTCTGTTGTGTGGAGCTGCTGCAGCCACAACAGCAACGGGTTACCAGCTTCTGCGGAGCTGCGCTCCAAGCCCCGCCCATTTTCGTCTCGACTACGAATCGGGAAGGAGGGGGAAGTGACGTATGCCGTAAAGCAGTCAAAGTCGTAAAGATTTGTAGTTTTTTAGTGTGGCTGGGTTCCTACCATGCTCGTCAAAGTTACATAGTGCCAGTGAAGGTGATACAGACCCCTCAGACCATGACAGAGGTTCATTAAACCTGTTGGAAGTTGATGTTCCATCACAATGACTCTGGAAATATTATATTAAGGGTGAAAAGTTACTTAGTGTCGCTTTAACATGCTCGAAAACACGCTTCCAGAGTCGCGAAAAAGTACGTATTTTATGGGCGACAGGCATGGGTCAACAAGAATGGGCTCCATACCGCCACCTATTTTATGTTTTTTGACGAGCCCCATAATATGGTTTGACCTGCAGCAATGACCTTTATGTGTCTATTGTATCAGACAAAGCCCTACAAAAAAGTCTCTTGGACCCATGCGCTAAGTTACACAGGAAGTCCAGCATTTTGAACAGAAAATGTCATTTTTTATGAATTCTGGTCATTTCCAGGCCTCGTACTTTAACGAACTCCTCCTAGAAATTTTATCGGATTGGCTCACAACTTGGTTTGTACAATCGACACATGGTTGACGCTAAATTGCGGAGCTTTTAAGTTTTACCAGAGGGCTTGACCGTAGTGATCCGGCGAAGTTTGAGGTCATGTTTAAGGCTCGCCATGAAACATCACTTGGCTGTAATTCAGCAATACATGATTTGATGGGGTTGAAAACGTATGTGCATGATTGTAGGCTGAGCCTGAAGACATCTATGGTGGAATATTCAGGATCGGTTGTAGCGCCACCAGATGAGTGGATGTTAAATCAATTAATTTGATATTTCATGGCTTGCATTAATGGGCGTGGCCTAATGGCTCAACAGCGCCCCCTAGAAAACCTTTCTCTACCATAACTTTGAATGGTTTGACATGAAGACTCGTGGGTGGTGTCATCAGACTCGGTATTGAGTACTTGACCGTCATTGGCCTGAATTAGCCCCGCCCCTTCTTCTGATTGGTCAATATTTGATAGTCCCTATTTTCTGGCATAACTTTTGAATGGTTTGACATAAAGACTTGTGGGTGGTGTCATCTGACATTGTTTTGAGTCCTTGACCATAATTGGTGCAAATTAGCCCCGCCCCTTCTTCTGATTGGTCGATATTTCATAGTTCCTATTTTCTGCCATAACTTTTGAATGGTTTGACATAGGAAGTCGTGGGTGGTGTCATTACCTAAAGTTATGGAAAACCACAGCGAAAAAAAAAGGACCTAAAAGTATGGAAAACCACCACAGAACAAAATAGGATCTAAAAGTATGGAAAACCACCGCGGAACAAAATATAATCTAAAAGTATGGAAAACCACCGTAGAACAAAATATAATCTAAAAGTACGGAAAACCACTGCGGAACAAAATATAATCTAAAAGTAAGGAAAACCACCGTGGAACGAAATAGGACCTAAAAGTATGGAAAACCACCGCGGAACGAAATATAATCTAAAAGTACGGAAAACCACCGCGGAACAAAATAGGACCTAAATGTATGGAAAACCACCGTGAAACAAAATATAATCTAAAAGTACGGGAAACCACAGCGGAACTAAATATAATCTAAAAGTATGGAAAACCACCGCGGAACAAAGTAGGAACTAAAAGTATGGAAAACCTCTGCCCTTACTTTTTAACAACTGCTGCTTTCTATAATTTTGCACCTCTTTTCTTATCATTTTATTTCATTTTATTTGTTATTTACTGTTTAATTGTGTCTTGCTGCTTTTAATGTTGATGTAAAGCACTTTGAATGACCTTTTGGTTGAATTGTGCCATATAAATAAACTTACCTTGCCTTATCTAATTAATCGCATTTTAATCTCATATCTGCTAAAGGTCCCCAAATAAAGAGTTTGAATTCTAGGACATTGTAAAATTGCAGTGCAAGACTAATCAATTGAATCACTAAGAAGAGAAGATTTGAAATCCACATTTTTATTGGTGAAGTGTTTGATAAATTAAATTCAAAAGAAAAAGCTCAAGCACGTCAGCAAACCAATTAGGCAAGGTGCATTATTCAAAAATGCAATACAAATAAATAAGATACAGAAATAAAATAAGGCTGAGTCTCAATAGGCACTTAAGGCACCAACATGGTATTTACCATTAATATGCAGACAAAACATTTTTTGAAAAATAAATGTAGAAGGTTGAATGTTTATTAATTATTTATTTAATTTGAGAGTCGTTCCATATGCCATTCAATGACCATAAAATGAAAGTGAACTTTACCTTTTTAATACTTTTTAATTTAAACCTTAACTCATACCTTTCCGTACATTTCGGCCGGAAAACTGCCGTATTTCACCCACTTTCGCGTAAATTTCCCGTTTTATAATATAATAATTTTTAAACAGCAAACTGAAACAAAAAAAAGCAAAGACTTTGTGTAAATATCTGTAAAAATAGGATATTAAATTAACTTTCCTAAAGAGGAGCAGGATGTTCAGTTAGGATTTCTGAAAGATTCATCTGCGTTTTTAGTCTCTAACGGGGGAAGAACGATGTCCGTCAGCGCCACCAGGGCGGCGACAGAGAGCCTCATGAGGGAAAATGACAAATAAAAATAAAATATAAATGTTAAGATAAAATATAAATAAAAATATAAATGTGTATATTAACTGAAAATATTTAAAATAAATAAATGTGCTTTAATTCACTAGTGTTTTCACTGAGGCTCTATTATAGGAATGACATAAGTACACAACATTTCAGTGTCAACAAAGGTACATAAAGATCAAATAATTGTAGATTATAAAAGTTTGACAGTTAATTATTTTAGATTTCTTGTAAATCTGTCTTAAAATGTAAGATACTTGACCTCGTATTTTTAATCCAAAACTCAACAGGTCTTTAACTATCGGATGTGACTTGGCGTCGTCTTACAAATACAACACTTCGTTTCACTAAAGTACATATAATGTTTACATTGTGGCGGACACAATTATGGACCTCGCACCCATCAGGACTGCAGGGAAGGGGGCGTGGTCACAAGTGTTTATTGGTTGCTTAGCAACACGTGTTTGTTACTGTTAGTTGTCAACTGTCAGTTCTGTTGTCAGTTGGATTCCGTTGTCTGGGAATAAAGTCCTGTTTTATCAACCTCTGGACTCGAGCCTCATCCTGCCACAACATCAAGTATAAAAATACCTTCTAGGTGGTTTAGAACCATTGATTGCAAAAATAATGAATTATAAACCCTGATAAAAACAAACGTATTAGATAACTGTATGTGTTATTCTAATATTCTAATAGGGCTGGTATCGAATCAAATGTCAGGAATCGATTTAATTCCAATTCTTAAGATTGAGAATCAATTATCACCATTTGATCCGATTCGATTCGATATTGATTTGTGTTATTAAAACTGTTTTTTGAGCTGTTGCCTGAATTATATGACTTTAAAATAACTAGTGAAATAATATCACAAAAATTATTGTGAAATAACTAAGACATAGATAACTCAACTAGGCCTTTCAATATTCATTTAAAGTGTAAAAACTGAGTTTACTTTAGCAAAGCATTTGGACCAAAATTCTACCACCAACAATGAAGTGTAAAGCTTTAAAAAAAAAAGCATTTCATTGTGTCTGACAAGTAGCTCAGAGGGTTAGATGAAGCTCTGTAATCCAGAGGTTGAGGGTTTGAGACTCACAGCTGAAAGACTTTTGTGGTTTTGACTCTAAATGTAGATAGAAAAGACTGAAAGAAATCCAGAAAACTACTGACAGTGTAGCTCAGGGTGTCAGAGAGCTACCTGGGGAGTCAGAGGATACAAGTTCAATCCCTGGGAGGATCTGGGTCAAAGTCATGGAGCCACAACTTATGATGGTTCAGTTTTTTTAAGTCCACCGCCTGAAACCAAAGGTTAAATGCGCTACGAGAACCGTCCTCAGTGTGAAGGGGATCGGTGGCGTGGCGGGTTAGTTCCCGGCTGTAAGACACCAGGAGGTCGGTGCACGCCGGTTCAAACCCGACGCCGGTACCCGGAGCCCTTAAAACTGGAGGCACTGTGGTGGGGAAGGGGAGGAGGTGAGGGTGTCTCCTCCCCGAAATACGGGGACACAGAGGTAGAGGGTTATGGAGGAGGAAGCAGGAGCAGAGGGGGTTTTACTGCTCAACATGGGACTAGAAGAGGATAGAGTAAATTACTTACATAACTAATTTACAAAAGTAGTAAGAAACTAAGTTATTTATGTTGGTAAGGTACTAATAAAGTAACGCTCTACTTACATACTTAAGTAGAGAGTACTTTATCAACATAAATAACTTAGTTTCTTACTACTTTTGTAAATAACTAAGATTAGTCTACTTAAGTATGTTAGTAAGGTAACGCTCTACTTAAGTAAGTAACTTAGATTTGTTGTTTGTCAGTAATTTACTCTATCCTCTTGTAGTCTCATGTTGATCACTAAAACCCCCTCTGCTCCTGCTCTCTGACACCCTGAGCTACGCTGTCAGTAGTTTTCTGGATTTCTTTCAGTGTTTTCTATCTACATTTAAAGCCTCTGGCTCTTCTTTTTGAGGTTGTTGGTCTGCAGCAGCTTTATAACAGCGAAACATTAACATAACAATATTGGACTTTTAACAGAAGCCATGTTTAACATCCGTCGGTACCTCAGCAGTAACTCAGTCCAGTCCACTGGCACTTTGAATTTTTAGACTTTATTTCATGAAAAGGTTTGTACAGAAAACAAAGCAGAAAAGCAGAATAGTCAAGTTTTTACCTTTAATTAAACCTTAGTTATAGTTGAATTAATTGAATAGTTCCTGATGTGATCAGATTCAAATAATTCAACTATAAAAGCTAGTTCATATGTTAGAAATGAACATCGTTGGTTCAAGAGCATGTTCCAAGGCATTCTTTGACTGGTAACCATAGAAACCACCATCATGTGTTTAATTGCTCTGTAAACGGAGCATTGAGGTAGTTTGAACCCCTGCTCCGTTTATTACCTTATCATCAGTTTGGACCCAAGCTGGAGTGCGTTGCTGTTGGTCAGTAACATTTCTGAAAATCAGGAACTTTGTGCTCGTGTCTGGAAACTGAAACTCAGAAATACTTTAATCTTTAGTCAGCGTTTTTGTTCAAATGAGTTTCTTCTCGTCTCTGCGGTGCAAATAAAGAGCCGTCATGTACAAAGCCTCTCTCACACGTCAACAAACAACCATCAACAAGTCAGAGACAGAACAAACATCTGTCCCCATTTCATGAACTTTGACCTCTGCAGTGTTAAACAAGAACCGAGCAGATCTCAGAAGTCGTCGGATACGCTTTGCTGTTATTTCACCTTAAAAATATCTAGAAAAATAGAACAAAACAATTTTAAAATTTTTCAAATAACAAAATAACATATTTGAACCATCTTTCAGACAACGAAATAATTGAAAAAATCAGAAAAATAGTTAAAATTTTATTTTGTTACTTGATAATTTAAAAATATGTTTCTCTATTTTTCTTATTTTTGTTAGGGGGGATATATTGTTTTTCGGCACTACCTTGTTCTCTATAGCTGATATAACATGAATTACTCCTATGTGGGATCAATAAAGTTCTTATTATTGCCATCTGAGAAAATTAAATATATTATATTTGGTGCCTAACTGTTTCCCAAGTATATTAGTGCGTGTGTGAATGAATAAATGAGACGTAAAACGTAAATTTCTTTGTAGAAAGGCGCTTTCTGAAAATAAGTCCATGTACTTACAGCAGTCTTGCCACATCCAATATGGCGGAGACGTTGACGTACGGCTCAGCACTCGATGGGGCGTCTACGTATATGACTATGCTGTGACATTTCAGTTTTTCGACTCGTACCCATAAACTTGAATTCGTGTTCACAATGAAGACTCGTAGTTGTATAAATTAGAGTTGTATTCACAAGACGTTGCACTCACAGCTTTTAGATTCACTCATAAAAACAATCCTAACCCTGATCATTTAATCAGACTCATGTGATATAAAAGTTCTTACTCCATATTCTTGGTCTTTCCTGATGATTTTGTCAAGGACTTAAGATATTTTCTCACACTGGACGGATGCTTTTACTCCAGGTTTCACATTTGAAGTTGACGAGGCAGGCACTCAGACTTGTTTTCTCAGCTCAGGTGGACATAATTTGTACAGAAAGCTTAAGATTTTTTTACCATCGGACTCTTTGGGAGACAAAATGTGTAAAATTCCCACAAATAAGCATTAATGGAGCATCATCTGCAACGTCTCTCACTGGTCATGTAAAGACTGCACCGGGCTCGGGCCACCACTGCATTGTGGGTAATGTAGTGTGGAGTCTCGTCGAGTATTTTAAATGTGCTGCTCGCTGGTGAAATGAGGATTATTGTGTAATAATTGGACCTAAACACTGAAGCTGAAACTCTTAATAATCTGAACAGTTCAAATTCCAGTTCCTGATCTGCAGATCTGAACAAGTTCTTCATTTGCAAATATGTTGAATTCAGTTAAACATTCTCACAGAAATGAACGTGTTCATGCACAACACAGGACTCAAGATAGTTGTAGATTTGAATGATTGACTTTAATATAGACATTTCCAGAGTTACAAAACACTTCTGATGCCAAACTCAAACAGACTTCAACTTCCTGTATTTCAGTCATGAACTCAGAACTTTGTGGCGGCTGACGGATGTTTCAATATAGACATTTCCAGAGTTACAAAACACTTGCCAAACTCAAACAGACTTCAACTTCCTGTATGTCAGTCACGAACTCAGAACTTTGCGGCTGACGGACCTTCCAGGATCTAGTACTCCTCTCCCTCGTCCTCGTCTCCGACGCTGTCGGTTCCCACCTCCTCGTAATCCTTCTCCAGGGCGGCCATGTCCTCCCGGGCCTCGGAGAACTCTCCCTCCTCCATCCCCTCTCCCACGTACCAGTGGACGAAGGCCCGCTTGGCGTACATGAGGTCGAACTTGTGGTCCAGGCGAGCCCAGGCCTCGGCGATGGCGGTGGTGTTGCTCAGCATGCACACGGCTCTCTGCACCTTGGCCAGGTCTCCCCCGGGGACCACGGTGGGGGGCTGGTAGTTGATTCCCACCTGGTGACAAAGAACAAAAAGAGGCATCAAAAGGATGAAAGTATCTGGAGCTGGACATCTTACTGTAGTACTGTTACTAGGGATGCACCGATTGTTCGGTAACCGAAATTGTTCAGCCGAAAATGGCAAAAAAAACACTTTGTGTTCGGTGGAATAACAGGGTTTATACAGCAATCCTTATGTTAAATACCAATTTAATACCTTTTTCACTACCATCAGATTGTTTTTAAAAACTCACAACTTTAAGTGTTAATCACGGACCTTTTAACATTATACAGATTTTGACCTATAGAACACTATACAGAACAGATTTATAGACTCATTTATGTTGACCAGATGTTTCACATTTCTTTCACTTTGTGAATGACAATAAAATAGACTGCTTAAAATGTAAAACATACCAATCTTTAAAAAAAAAATAATACCTCCGACAGTGAATTCAACACTTTTAATGACCTTAAATTTGGCAATTTTCATTTATCACTTTATTACTTTTTAAAACCCCGCGGAAACCCCGAATAAGTGGGGAAAAAAAACGAACAATTAATAACGGCATTGTAATATACGTTGCGCACCACAAACATAAAATCGTTGGCCAACTAAAAAGTAACCACATAAGAATTTTACCTAACATTCACCAGGAGGTGGAACCAAAACATAATGCTGGGAAATTAAAAAATTTTCAGTTTTTTTATGTTCAATAAATATTTTATACCTTGTAATTTTGTAAAAGATTTTTTTCTTTGAAAAGCATGCCTAAATTAAATTTATTTGATTTATGCAATGATGAAAAAATTGGCTAAATAAATGAAAAACTGCGAAGAACCATGTTCGGTATTCATTATTATTTTCGGTTTCGGCCAAAAATGTTCATTTTGGTGCATCACTAACTGTCTTTCAATGTTTGAACCCAAATTATTAGTTTTGTTTTTGTATAAAACTTCCTGAATCAAGGTTCATAAAAGGGTAGGCATAATAAGCCTTGGCTTCAGCCTATACCTTTTCGGTTCCACTTAAAAAATATTGGACCTTTTTTTTTTTTTTTTTTAACGTTGTACTATGTTGTATCCAAATGGACCGAAATAAAAAAACTCAAAATCAAAATCAAAACTGTTACTCACCTTGAAGCCGGTGGGACACCAGTCCACGAACTGGATGCTGCGCTTGGTCTTGATGGTGGCGATGGCGGAGTTGACGTCTTTGGGCACCACGTCTCCGCGGTACAGCAGGCAGCAGGCCATGTACTTGCCGTGGCGAGGGTCGCACTTCACCATCTGGTTGGCCGGCTCGAAGCAGGCGTTGGTGATGTCGGCCACCGACAGCTGCTCGTGGTAGGCCTTCTCCGCCGAGATGACGGGGGCGTAGGTGGCCAGAGGGAAGTGGATACGAGGGTAGGGCACCAGGTTGGTCTGGAACTCCGTCAGGTCCACGTTGAGGGCGCCGTCGAAGCGGAGGGAGGCAGTGATGGAGGAAACGATCTGACCAATCAGCCGGTTCAGGTTGGTGTAGGTGGGACGCTCGATGTCCAGGTTCCTGCGGCAGATGTCGTAGATTGCCTCGTTGTCCACCATGAAGGCGCAGTCGGAGTGCTCCAGGGTTGTGTGGGTGGTCAGGATGGAGTTGTACGGCTCCACCACGGCGGTGGACACCTGAGGAGCCGGGTAAACCGCAAACTCCAGCTTGGACTTCTTGCCGTAGTCGACGGAGAGACGCTCCATCAGCAGGGAGGTGAAGCCGGAGCCGGTGCCTCCGCCGAAGGAATGGAAGATGAGGAAACCCTGGAGACCCGTGCACTGGTCCGCCTGCGGGGAAAGACGCTCATCAGGACCAGTGTTGGGGTAGTTACTCAAAAAAAGTAATCCCTTACACTACTTAGTTACTGGTTGCTGAAAGTAATTAGTTACATTACTTTTGGATTACTCCACAATATCACCTGAGCTGCATCATAACTCGATTGCCAATGAACAACATATACAGGACTGTCTCAGAAAATTTGAATATTGTAATAGTCCTTTATTTTCTGTAATGAAAAAATGTCATACATTCTGGATTCATTACAAATCAACTGAAATATTGCAAGCCTTTTATTATTTTAATATTGCTGATCATGGCTTACAGCTTAAGAAAACTCAAATATCCTATCTCAAAAAATTTGAATATTCTGGGAATCTTAATCTTAAACTGTAAGCCATAATCAGCAATATTAAAAGAATAAAAGGTTTGCAATATTACAGTTGATTTGTAATTAATCCAGATTGTATGACATTTGTTTTTTTAAATTTCATTATAGAAAATAAAGAACTTTATCACAATATTCTAATTTTCTGAGACAGTCCTGTAGTTGGAACCTTATTACTGCAGTGCCCAGATCAGCACAAATGTGTATTCGTAAAGTCCCGTAAAATCACGTTAAGTCAGACAAGTGTTGCGCAACGCGTGAAGACGCATGAAAGGCAAGTTTGATTTTCTTTTCTGTTATCCCGTTCTATATGTAGCTGAAAAGCTTCAAGTAACTAAAGTAACGTAATGTTTTTTGTCTTAGAGTAACTATAATGTGATTACCCAAATTACAACTGTAACGCGGTACATTACTGCGTTACTGTCAAATGTAATCTCGTTACACCCAAAACTGATCAGGACACCTCAGCACACCCATAATGCACCGCTCACGCCAGCCCTGAGGCCAAACCCACCAGTTTGCGAGTCCTGTCCAGAACCAGGTCGATGATCTCCTTCCCTACGGTGTAGTGGCCGCGGGCGTAGTTATTGGCCGCGTCCTCCTTGCCGGTGATCAGCTGCTCGGGGTGGAAGAGCTGCCGGTATATTCCCGTACGGACTTCATCTGAGCAGGAGCAAAACACTCATTTACACAAAGTTCTTGTACACGTGGTACCCAGTCCATCAGCGCCACACTAACAGAACCTAAACTAGTTTATAAAAAAAGTCAAGAGTCTAACATTTGTAATATATTGTTTATAGACTTCGGACAAGAACAAATACGGTTATGGCCGTTAAAGCACTTTATGCAGTTGCCATTTAACATTTACTGCATTTTAAGCCTGTGTTGAAAAAAAAAAATTGATTTTCTGATTCTAAATTGATTCTCATATTAATTCCTAAAAATCGATTTGCATGTCTAAAGATCGATTTTTTTTTTTATTAAAAAAAAAATATATATATATATATATATATATTTTTTTTTTTTCATCATTACATTTGTCCTGGTGAACTTTAATCCCAGTAGTTTTGAAAACTCCTGAACTAAATTAACATTTCTTTAGAGAAAATGCTTGACATTTCAGCTTAAATTTCTGTGTTATGTAATGTTATATTAGTTCAATGAAGTTCATATTATCACTATCGCTTATTTGGTTTCTCTGTTATCGGACACGGTTTGTCATGAAATACCTGAAAAATGCACGGTGCTTCATGGCGAGCTGTGTGTCTGGTGACAAAATAAATCAGACAAGCTAAAATAATTTGTTTACTGCTTGCGCTGTTGCAATTTCTTTCTTTTTTTGCACTTTAAATGGATATTGAAATGCATATTTTAGTATTTTTTAGTTATTTCACAATAATTATTGTGAAATTATTATTTCAAGTTATTTTACAGTCATATAATCCAGGCAACACTAACCCAAATCAATATCGAATCAAATGGTGATAATCGATTCTGAATCTTAAGAATCGGAATCGAATCGATTCGTGACATTTGAATCGATACTCAGCTCTACTGCATTTATGTAAGAATCTGTTTTCCAAGACATTTTTAATCCCTGGGGCCGTCCGGTTTGTGTTGAGCAGAACGTACCGATGACCGTCGGCTCCAGGTCCACGAAGATCGCCCGGGGAACGTGTTTTCCAGCCCCGGTCTCGCTGAAAAAGGTGTTGAAAGAGTCGTCTCCTCCTCCCAGGGTCTTGTCGCTGGGCATCTGGCCGTCCGGCTGGATGCCGTGCTCCAGGCAGTAGAGCTCCCAGCAAGCATTGCCCATCTGGGCGCCGGCCTGGCCGACGTGCATTGAAATACATTCACGCTGTGGAAAAGTAGATAGAAGTTTAAACAGTTACATCAGAATTTAATTCAGTGATTTTTCAAGTGTTTTTTTTATATTTTACACATTTGAATTGAACCAGAATGCCACCAGCACATTTTTTTGTCCATTTCATGTTCAAATTCTGAAATTTAATCAAATGTACCACTTATAGTATTAAAATACTAATGACACACAGTGGTGTAGTCTACGTGATACACAGGTACACGCTGTGTACCCACTAGAAAATGTTAATGATTTGCGTAAACCCAGTGGTCTGTGACGATTCTGCAGGTGGTGGAAAAGCAAAATAATAAAAAAAAAAAGTGGTTTGTTGCAAAATGTCCCAGTTAAAATCAGTAAAAGGGTAAGCAGTTGAGTTTTGTGTTAAACTGGTGAAAAGCCTTCAAACAAACCATAAAGTAATAATGTAGTAAATACAGTTAATTCTAGGTAAAAAGGTAAATATATGTAGATAAGGTAAACTTTAAACTGTACCCAGAACACAGAATGTGTTATCCATCAGAGCAACACAGATACATTTTCAGCCAAAATAAAAAGCTCCAGTCTATTTATTTAAGAGTTCAAAGGGTGATCTCAACAATAATTGTTAAAAATTTAACAGACTGAAAAACAGCTTTCCCCCCAAAGCCATAATCGCCCTGAACATGTGAATGTCTTCATTACTGTCGTTTTTTTAACCATACCATGCAATACTTTTCCCAGCCCATATGTGCAATATTTCACCACATGTGTAGTTATGTTATCATCTGTAGATAGGATCTTAGGTCTTGATTTCACCATTCAAAATGCACCTTAACCTTGTTATATTATTTATATTTCTTATCCGTTTGCACTGTCTTGCACTGGAGAGGTGATGCTGCTCTTAATCTCACTGTACCCGTGTATAATGACAATAAAAGTATTCTATTATATTTTGGTCTGGTTTGAAGCCAATTTTAGACGTTTACTTGTTCATTTAGAATGATATGTTCCCCGTTACTACAATTGATGAGCCTTTAAGTTATTATTATTGTTCATTCATTGACTGCTTATGTTGTGGCCTTAAACAGGGAAAAGTAGTGAGGAAAGAGGTATAAAAGAAAAAACACAGTTCTCGCCTTCACTCGTTTGTATTAAGTATAACTATAAAAAGTACAACAAAAATCACAGGTATTCTCTAGTAAGAACACACTCAGTCTCAGGACTACAGCCTCGCAACCAAATTAATCCATATCCATTTCTTAATGATGCAAATTGCACCCTCAACCAATATAACACATGGATTCCAACCCAAATGAAATACATTTATCTTTTTTTAACTTATATCCTAATTAACACATTAAAAAAAACGTTATTTCATTACTTTAATAAGTTAGTTAATTAATCATTACACACAAAAAGCTTCACGTATGAAGCTGTACCCTCTTGCTGCGTCACGTGACCGCTTACTGCAGGTGGTAGCCAATGACAACGCGAGGAGGCGGAGTTATGGGGGCCGGAAGTGACGCTCCTCCCACACGTTCACAGACAGGTAGGGCCATTTTGCTCAGTATTTGAAATAAAAGACCATTAAAAATTTACTTCCATTCAGTTGAATTCTGTCCAACCAGTGTTACAAAATATGTAAAATTAAAATCAGGACTCATTAAATGCTGAAAAAAAAAAAGAAAAAAGTAATTTTCTCGATATCCTTTTGAAACTGCGCCACAAGTTCGCTCCAATTTCGAATCAGCTAAATGGAGGGAATTGACCATAATCAGCCCCGTCTGACATAAATCCGCTTCCGATGCGGTTTGTCAGCATTTTCTGTGTAATGTAGGAAAATACGTCACATTTCCAACAGTCGACAAAAAAAATAAAAAATTGAAATCACTGAAAATCGTCAGTAATGCGTAAATTTCGCTCTTCCAATATATATATATAATAATTCCCGAGCGTTTGTTACTCGTTACTTACCATCTTTGTGTTTTTTTTTCGCGCCTTCTCACCGACGTCCAAGTATCGGGTTCCGGAGGCAGAGTGATGGCGAGGAGCTGTGGCGGAGCTATTTATGCCCTCCCCGGAGGGGGCGGGGCCAACGGCCGTTTGAATCTCCGGACGGCGGGAGCGGACGTTGAGGCGTGCTGCGTTCAGGGGCACGGAAATAATAATACATATTTTTTATTTAACCTTTATTTAACCAGTACTCGAGTTGAGGGGGGATGAGGGGGGATGGCATCCCCACTGAAATAAAAACGGTCCTAATCATCCCCCCTGTAAAACTGCCATCCCCCCATTTCCATCCCTTATGTCATTTCATCAATGAATGTGGTTTTACTGCTATTTCAACATTTAGAGTCATCACCAGAAAAATAACTTATTTGACAATTTTTACCTGTTTCAAGTAAATTTTCACTTGAAATAAGTAGAAAAATCTGTCAGTGGGACAAGATTTATCTTCTCATTACAAGCAAAAAAAAATCTTGTTCCACTGGCAGATTTTTCTACTTATTTTAAGTGAAAATCTACTTAAGTGAAAATTGTTGTTTTTTTCCAGTTATGAGTCTTGTTTTAAGTGTAATGAGATTTTTTTTACTAAAATGAGACATTTTAACTAGAAATCTTTTACCTATCCTAAGTTCCTAAGTTCCTAAGTCACTTTTGTACAGACTCACCCGGCACTTTAAAACCTCATTTTGTACATTTCTGGTCTACATTTTATTTTATTGTTTATACTTTTTATTGTTTATACATTTTATTTTATCTCTTATATATTTGTTTTTATAATTGTATTGTGTTGCACCAATCACCATAACAAATTCCCCGTGTGAAAACTTGGCAATAAACCCTTTTCTGATTCTGATTCTGAAATAAGACGAATATTCTTGTTAAGATTTTGAGTTTTTGCAGTGATCCATTTTACTTATCCTGTGAAGGACAGAGTCATATTGATAAGTTCAGAAAAGTGTTTTTTATCGTTGTGTTTTGATGTATTTGATGTAAGCCCAGTGGATATTTAAAGCTTACAGAAGGCTGCATTTAACTGCTGCTATGTCATTCCTGCAGTATTTCTGCAGGTGTTTTGGTCACTGCTATTATTTGTAATATATTATCATCTGTCCCCATATGTCCACCATCCCCCCTGATTTTTTTTAAAAACTTGAGTAAAGTATATATACATACATACATACATATATATATATATATCCCACTATGCATGTTTTTTTTTTTTGGACTGTGGGAGGAAGCCGGAGTAACTGGAGGGCACCCACGCAGGCACAGGGAGATCATGCAAACTCCACACAGAAAGACCCTGCTGGGCCTGGGAGTCGAACTGGGGACCTTCTTGCTGTGAGGCAACAGTGCTAACCACCTAGCCACCGTGCTGCCAATATTACAACTTTATTCTCAAAATATTACGACTTTATTCTCATAATTTTACGACTTTATTCTCATAATTTTACGACTTTATTCTCATATTATTATGACTTTATTCTCGTAATTTCCAATTCCAATTCCAATTTCCTTAGTTTGGCCCTAATACTCCGTCGTAAGGAAGATCCCATTGAGATTAAAAACCTCTTTTTCCAAGGGAGACATGGCCAAGATAGGCAGCAGCAATTACAACACATAGTTACACAGAGTTACAAATGACAGATAAAACACCAACAGATAAAATACAATTAAAATTAAATTAAAAAAGCAAGTAAATCACAAAAAACAGGTGCATGTAATGGAGTCAGCCTCAAGTATTTTCAATTTAGATTTAAAAGTACCCAACATTTTCTTTTTTTTTTTAAGAAGGATGTGGGCTACATATTAGGCTACTACATGTTCAAATATTTACAAGAGAAATGCCACTTGTTTTTGATGAATTTTAAACATGTTGATGGTTATTTATTAAATGTACTTTAAACGGTTTGGATTTGAGTCGGCAACTGACTTTTTTGGGAGGGAAGTGGCGGCCGATCTTATCTTTGGCCGTTGGGAGGGAAAGCAGTGCAGCTCAAGCAGAACAGAAGCAGGGGGAGGTCCCTGAACGCAGCACAGCTCAACCAGAACAGAAGCAGGGGGAGGTCCCTGAACGCAGCACAGCTCAACCAGAAGAGAAGCAGGGGGAGGTCCCTGAACGCAGCACAGCTCAGCCAGAACAGAAGCAGGGGGAGGTCCCTGAACGCAGCACAGCTCAGCCAGAAGCAGCTCTGCGGGTCTGATGGTCACAACATTCTCACTTATTTCACATCACTCCTACTCTGACGCCTTCGAAGCCTCTCAGGTTTAATCCTGAGGTATTTCTGTGACGTAACGCCGAGCTGTTCAGAGCTCACTGAGCAGGAGGGTTGAGTTCTGGAAACATGAGCTTTGCGGCGTGATCTCACCCTGAAAACAAAGTCGGCCTGCACCAGCAGAAACGGGATCAGTTTGGTCACGCCAGAATGATGATAGCTGCACTTTGAAAACAAAAGACTGGAGAACCGTGCAGGACCAGCAAATCTATGTGAACTATTTATAATCCCTGCCCCGGGCGTGGCTGCGGTGTCATTTTATTCATCAGAGATGTCTGTATCCAGCAGTATACCCATGAATAAATGTATATATATATATATATATACATATATATATATATATATATATATATATATATATATATATATATATATATATATATATATATATATACATATACATATATATATATATATATATATATACATATATATATATATATATATATATATATATATATATATATATATATATATATATATACATATATATATATATATATATATATATATATATATATATATATATATATATATATGTGTATGTATGTATGTATATATATATATTTTTTTATATATTATATATATATATATATATTATGTATGTATGTATGTATATTTATATATATATATATATATATATATATATATATATATATATATACATACATACATACATACAGGTATGTATATATATATATATATATATATACATACATACATACATATATATATATATATATATATATATATATATATATATATATATATACATACATACATACATACAGGTATGTATATATATATATATATATATACATACATACATACAGGTATGTATATATATATATATATATATATATATATATATATATATATATATATATATATATATATATATATATATATATATATATATATATATATATATATATATATATATATATATATATATATATATATATATATATATATATATATATATATATATATATATACAGGACAGACCAAAAGAGGTCTCTGTTTCGACTCCCAGGCCCAGCAGGGTCTTTCTGTGTGGAGTTTGCATGTTCTCCCCGTGCTTGTGTGGGTTACCTCCGGTTACTCCGGCTTCCTCCCACAGTCCAAAAAGAACATGCATAGTAGGTTAATTGATGATTCTAAATCATATTTTCTATATATTTATATAATATTTATTTCATATTTATATTTTCTATATACTTATATGGATAATTATGTAGTAATAGGCATGTTTACTGTTAGGATTTCATGAAATTATTGAAGCTCAAAACTGTCTAGGCTCTCTCTTCAAAGTAATCTCATTCTGATTAAGAGCAAAGGGTAGACAGAGATTAGATTAGAAGTTAAATACAATACACATATTGTTGGAGAAAAGACTGGGGAAAGGCGACACCTTAAGGTGATTTCCCCTTGATAGCAATACACATACAATTTGTTGAGAGACGACAATGGAAAGAAACAGATGTTTAGCATTGGGGGGTCTGATCTGCGGTCTGGTTTGACACCTCAGATGGGAGACAGACAGTAAAGGAAATGTAGAGCTGGAAGTGACAAAGTTCGAGGGTCTTTTCCCGTTCCCTCCACCAATGAAATTCACTTGCAAAGAACACCCCCCTTTAGAGTATAAAATCAACTGGACTCATGAAAACGTAGTACATTTCTCTCCGACCCACCGTGGTCTGACAGAGGTGCACCTCCGGCCGGAGACAAATGTATCTCCGGCCGGAAAAACCTTGTGCTTGACGTGATTAAAAGTTGTATTAACCTGTAATTCTTTCCACTAGTCTTTCTTGATTCACCAGACAAACGAACACGGACTATCTTTCATTACGTAGTATTTATATAGACTATATTTATATGGATATTGTGTAGATATAATAATAGCAATAATGTAAATTCATAGAGTTATAATGGGGTAGGAACTAGGAAAAAGTGTATACTTCTTCCTACTCCTTTTTCGAACCTATGTGCATATGAAGATGTTACTGTTTATTTTTATTTTTTTTATACATTTATTCAAATTCATTCATTCAAATTAATTAACCCTGCAAAGGATATAGAGGGTAAAGATAATGGACGGATGGATGGATGTATGTATGTGTGTGTAAATATGTTTGTGTCTATATGTGTATGTATGTATGTATGTATGTATGTATGTATGTATGTATGTATTTGTGTATATATATGTATGTATATGTATATTTATGTATATATATATATATATATATATATATATATATATATATATATATATATATGGCAGCACGGTGGCTTGGTGGTTAGCACTGTTGCCTGGCAGGGTCTTTCTGTGTGGAGTTTGCATGTTCTCCCTGTGCCTGCGTGGGTGCCCTCCGGTTACTCCGGCGTCCTCCCACAGTCCAAAAAAAACATGCTTAGTGGGTTATATATATATATATATATATATATATATATATATATATATATATATATATATATATATATATATATATATATATATGGCTGCTGATCAAAATTTGATGTTATCATTTAATTCAACCATTAGAATGGTCAAAATGTCCGGTCAGCACAAGTCCGGTGCTCAGAAAAGAAGAGAAAAGAGAAGAAGAGAAGAAGAAAATAGAGTCCTCAAAGATTCTCTACACAAATATTTTAAAAAGGTGGTGACGGTGAAGCTGGAATTACTAAAGTCAGCGTAGAGCAAGGTAAGAAACAGCAGCCAACGTTTACCAACCTTGTAACTTAACCTAACTGGCTAGCTCTAATGTTAACGTCCATTAGCTTGTATAAAAACCTGAAGAGCAGAGGGAGAGGAGAGGAAGAGGGAGAAGGAGAGATCCGGGGGGCCCATCTTAGATTATTTTGTCCCGGGCCCCGGCAAGACTGTCAGTTGGCCTGCCCGGGAGTACTTGAAGACCTGAGCCAACCAAGTTAAAGTCACTAAATGTGAGTTTAAAAAAAAGGAAAATACAAATATCAAACACAGGAAAAGGATAAATGGAAACAGTATATTTATCACAAGGGGATCAGATGTTTTGGCTCTCTAATCTGAGTGCTTGCCGTGGTAACCTCTGCATAGACGTTGCGTGAGATATTGACATTGTTTGAGATAATTTGAGCGCCTGGATCGCTCAGTTGGAGACGCATCCGTGGGAATCCCACCTGAAACCATCTTCGTACGAGGTTGAGTCTCAGTTACGATCCGAAACGACGAGAAGGGGATTTATTTAGTTATTTAGTTAGGCTGGCGTGGTGAGAACATTGCCCCGGATCAGGGCAAAGTATTTGTGATAAGCTGCCCCTCGGGGTTGCCGTGGTAACACGACCCAACGGTTCAGCTGCGGCTGCAAAGCCTCTTTGGTTCACCCGGTTACGGCTCAGCAGGCCCGTGTTTCCTCTCGTCTGGTGTCGTGTTCAGCCAGTTTCCCGTTTCCATCTCCACCGGTGGTTCGTGAAGCCTCCGTCTGTGTGATGCAGGGCCGCAACGGGGTGAAACGGGAGAAAACCCTTCTTAAAAGTGATCAATATATCCCCTCAAATGAGACTGATTCCCTGCTGTCACAGGACCGAATCTGAGATGTGATCAGGAAAAAGTCGGTGGCAGAAAATGTAACCTGAAACTGAACAGGAACCCATACCAGTTCAGGTTACCGTGGCGATATAGCCAGGAAGTACTGGAGATTTTAGCTGATTGGCCCCCGGGGTGATCAGGAAACCTGTGGTGAGGAAGAGTCCTCCCTCCGGTCGTGGTTCAGTCTGAACCGACAACTTCTCCTTTATTACAGAAAACAACCAGCAGAACATATCTAACCATCACCTGAGAAATGAGGCCCAGAACTGGTTTTCTAGGTTTCACATCAGAGATTTCACTTGGACGTTACCCGGATACCTGTCTGGTGTCAGCTGAAAGGGCCTTTGTTACGAAGCGCCGTTGCATCACCACTTTGGTTAGGGTTAATTTGCAATTCAAACGTTGAAGACTGCTGGAGGGGGGGGGACTGAACACATGTGACGAGGGCAGGACAAACCTGGCGACCAACACAACACGTACATAACACATACATCTATCTATCTATGACTGTAAATTTGTTTATTGCTGTTGTAAAATATAATATTGGAATCTTGAGGTCAATGGATCCTAGTGGTCTGTAGAGGACCTGCAGGTCTGGATCTGGACCCTAGTGGTCTGTAGAGGACCTGCAGGTCTGGATCTGGACCCTAGTGGTCTGTAGAGGACCTGCAGGTCTGGATCTGGACCCTAGTGGTCTGTAGAGGACCTGCAGGTCTGGATCTGGACCCTAGTGGTCTGTAGAGGACCTGCAGGTCTGGATCTGGACCCTAGTGGTCTGTAGAGGACCTGCAGGTCTGGATCTGGACCCTAGTGGTCTGTAGAGGACCTGCAGGTCTGGATCCGGATCTTAGCTGGTAGCATAGTTGCTACTATGCTACCAGCCATTTTTTTCATAACGACGCTCTATGTGGTGTGTGGTGTAGTAACGTGACACACACACACACACACACACACACACACACACGAGGTTCATGCACCGCCACACAGCGATGACCCGTCGTCCAGCACAAAGATAATGTGTAACCATGAGTCCCCACGGCAGACACGTGAAGCTCATTAGGACCCGGCCACGAAGCACAGAGGGGGTTTGTTTGTACCGAGTAACGAAGTGGGACCCTGAGGGAACGTGCTGTCTCCATGGAGACTCATCAACCACCCAGGAAGACCAGGGACCTCCTGAACATCTGCATCCAGAAATCACCTGGAAATCCTTGGAGATGGACGGATGGACGGATGGAAGGATGGATGGATGGATGGATGGAAGGATGGATGGATGATGGACGGATGGATGGATGGATGGATGGATGGATGGATGGATGGATGGATGGATGATGGACGGATGATGGATGATGGACGGATGGACGGATGGATGGATGGATGGATGGATGGATGGATGATGGATGGATGGATGGACGGATGGATGGATGGATGGATGATGGATGGATGGATGGATGGATGATGGAAGGATGGATGGATGATGGACGGATGGATGGATGGATGGATGGATGGATGGATGGATGGATGGATGGATGGATGATGGATGGATGGATGGATGATGGACGGATGGATGGATGGATGGATGGATGGATGGATGGATGGATGGATGGATGGATGGATGGATGATGGATGGATGGACGGATGGATGGATGGATGGATGGATGATGGACGGATGATGGATGATGGACGGATGGATGGATGGATGGATGGATGGATGGATGGATGGATGGATGGATGGATGGATGGATGGATGGATGGATGGATGGATGATGGACGGATGGATTTATGGGTGGATGCAAAGACGGATGGATCTGAAATGTAAGATATTTTGGTCGGAATCTTCACTTCATTGCGTTTGGTGGTGAACAGGAAGTCTTGCTCTCTTCTCCCCTCGAGGTTCCGGTCTGCCGGGTCTCCTACATGGCTGGATGTCCCGTTGCTTCGGCTATACTGAAGGTCTCGTTGCTCCTGGAGGCATGTGTGTTTGGTATTCCTCGTCATGGCAACACACATTTTAAAAGACAAAAAAAGTTTAAAAGAAGTAGTCGATGCATAAGAGGACGGGTGAGGTGGTTGATGCTGAGCACGCTGCCATCTGGTGGTGGATAGAGGAACACCAGGCAGCCTCTGCATCCAGGCCACACCAACTTGATGGTGAGGGCGTATTCACCGTTATCTCTTACCCAAACTGTAACTTGGCCTAAATGTTCTGGGTATCCCTCCACAGGCGTCTGAACAAAGGGATGATGTGGTTTTGGTGATGTAGAATTGTCAAATTGGTTTAATTCTAGGGCTGGGTATCGATTCAAATGTCAAGAATCGATTCGATTCCGATTCTTAATATTCAGAATCGATTATAATGATTCGATTCGATATTGATTTGGCTTAGTGTTATTTAAAATGTTTTTTGAGCTGTTTCCTGAATTATATGACTGTAAAATAACTAGTGAAATAATAATTTCACAATAATTATTGTGAAATAACTAAGAAATAAATAACTCAAAAAGGCCTTTCAATATCCATTTAAAGTGCAAAAAAGAAAGAAATTGCAACAGTTCATGCAGTAAACAAATCATTTTAGCTTATCTAATTTATTCTGTCACCACGCACACATATTGCCATGAAGCACCTGGCATTTTTCAGAAGTGTCATAACAAACTGTGTGTCCGACTACTGGGATTAAAGTTCACCTGGCGAAAATGATGGAAAAAAAAAATCGATCTTTAGACATAAGAATCGATTTTTAGGAATTACCGGTAATATGAGAATCGATTTAGAATCGTAAAAATCGATTTTCAACACAGGCCTATTTAATTCACCGTACGAATTGTTACAGATTACTGTTGTAATAATGTATTTGACCTGGTCTTTGTACGTTTTAACCGTATAGAAACATAATTCTTGCCATTGTAAGAATGAGATGTACCTGCTGTACTCTACTGCCCTTACTTTTTAACAACTTATGCTTTTTATTATTTTACCTCCTTTCTTATCATTTTATTTGTTATTTACTGTTTAATTGTGTCTTGCCGCTTTTAATGTTGATGTAAAGCCCTTTGAATTACCTTGTATTGAATTGTGCCATACAAATAAACTTGCCTTACCTTGGTCCACTCCTCCTGACAGAACTCTGGAGGACTTTTCTGGAGGACTGAGGCCAGAGCCGTGTGATGGACAGTCCAAAAACGCCACTTTGTTGACCTTAAACCACTTTGTACCATGTCTGACACTTGGGGTCATTGTCCACCAGGAAGACCAAACTCCTTTTTAGTGTTGGAAACATTTTTAAAAGTGGAAGATATTTGTCTCCATGTCGGCTGTATACTCTAATCTGTTGGGGTTTTTTTTACTGTGGTGTTGGAACAGTGGGGTTTCTCTTGAATCAGGCTCTTTTAGCTCGTCTCGTGTCTCCTGAGCCTGATTGGTGAAGGTTAACAGCTTGTTTCCTGATGTCTTCCTTGTTTTCTTTCAGTCTGCTGAACCAAACAACCCGTCAAGAAAAAGCCCCCTGAACGACTTTGACCCATCATTCAGGAAATAAATGGTAAGATAACACTCTGGCAGCACACATGATGTTTCATTCATCTTTAATGACACTGATTTGATCCAGTACATTAGACATTAGTTATAACTTAAACCAGTTTTGTATTTGTTAATTCTATGTGGTGTAAAAATATCTTTTGGATGTGCTTCACTTTGCTTTCTGCAGCATATTCGGTGAAGACAGAACTGTTTTACTTTTGAAATGGTTCACTATCGGCATCCCATTTAACTGGACTCAAATTGTTCATTCAGAACATGAATTTCACTGGAAATGAACAAAAGAAAATAGCTTTGCATAGATGTGACTCGGCCTGTTGAGGACTGAAGGCCCCAGATGAAGTTCAGAGCTTAAAAATGCTTATATTGTGTCATAAATAGATGAAAAAAAAGTCAAGTCAGAACATAGATATTCACTGTAAGCGTTCCATCCCTCAATGAAAACGTGAGAATAAGTAAAATGAAACCACATGTGCATTAGAAAATTCAAGCCACACAATGATGTCCTCAAAATGGCCAATGATGGAAATTAAACACGACTTTTACCTCCAATAAACCTACGAGAAACCATAAAAATCATTAAAATGCAGAGCCTAGGAAACAGTTTTGTTGTTTTTAAATGTGGCGTTCCACAAGGCTCTATTTCAGGACAACTGCATGGTTTTTAAACAATCCCAGCCTCATTCTGCAGCCCGACATCGTGGAGTCACGGCGATCGTTTCACAGTAAATGACAAGACAACGCGATGCTTCATGCAATGAACTGCAAACATTTTGACTTTTATACAGTACATCTTTTACTTTTGACCAGGTTTAATTAGTACCACCACATGGGTCTGTGTTGTGAGTCCAGCACGGTAACTGCACTTGTGCTTCATTTCCACATACATGTGTGTCCAGTCCGTAAAACTGTACGACTTCACGTTGAACTGAGGCTCAGATGTTAAGACATATAAGCCGCTGTAGATGCATCCTTGTTACGCACCTTTCCATCATTTCAATGTAAAATGTTCGCTGAAAGCAACTGTGACATATTCATAGGAAAATGTTCAGTTTTGGTTGTTAGCCCCTTTTTGAGTTTTATTATAAAACCTCCTGGCGAACACTGCAGCTTGTCGTTAATCCAACACAAATGTTTAATTATTCTGCAGTGTGAAGGTTCACGTACGTGTATGTGGAAACAAGCTCTTAATCCTGGAATAATTAATCAGGACAAAAACATGCAATTTTTGTTTGAGTTTTACAGCAAAGAGTTCCAGTAAAACCAATCATTTATCTTTTAACTTTGCATAGTTGCAACCAGGCACTGTTTTCAGTAATTCTTTCGGATCATGTCGTGGGTCAGTAGACGTTATTGTGACGGGTCTGAGGAGGTGGAGCATTCACGGGGAGCCGTAGGCGGACCTGTCCTCAGACCTTCTGGGTAAAGTTCTCCGGGAAAACGCCTTTAGTGGAAATATCTTTCTTCTGCAACCACTTGGACTCCTTCAAGCCCAGGAGCCAGCCATCGTCCTGCAGACGGGAAAGACACGCACCAACATTCAGGGACAGTCATCAACGACGGACCAGGAAGTACATGTGTGGGTTTAAGGTTGCAAAAACCAGTGGTGAGAATCATCATTCGCCTCTAAGAAGTCACTCATTACCTTTGTTTCGTAAAATTTGGCATCCTTAATATCTATCAGATTAATAATCTCCACATTTCTCAATTTGTATATGGTTCTTTAAATAAAACTCTTCCTAACCTTTTTCACAATTTCTTTTCCCCGAACAATGAATTTCATAATTATTCAACCCGTAAAGCATCCCAGCTTCGGCCCCCACAATCGCGACTATTACATCTCAATTTAAGCTCTCCTACAGAGGTTCCAAGATATGGAATAGAGGGAATGCGCATGACGTCACAGATGCGACTTCACAGCGGGTTACGCCCACTGAGTGGCAGAAAGACTGAGTGTCAGAAAGACTGAGTGGCAGCCAATGTTCCCTCTAATTTTTCATGTATCTGGGCACACACACAAGCTCCCTGAGCAAACTGAGGACAACTGTGAGCAACATCACATATGCACGCTTTATTTTTAAGTATCTCATTCCACTTAAAACAAGACTCGTCACTGGAAAAAACAACAATTTTCACCTGTTTCAAGTAAATTTTCACTTGAAATAAGTAGAAAAATCTGCCATTGGGACAAGATTTATCTTCTCATTACAAGCAAAAAAGTCATGTTCCACTGGCAGATTTTTCTACTTATTTTAAGTGAAAATCTACTTGAAACAGGTGAAAATTTCGACTTTTTTCTCGAAATTTTGAGAAAAAAAATCGAAATGTCGAGAAAAAAAGTTTTGAGAAAAAAGTCAAAATTTAGAGAAAAAAAGTCAAAATGTCCAGAGAAAAGTTGAGATTTTGAGGAAAAAAAAGTCCAAAATTTTATGAAAAAAGTTGAAATGTTGACAAAATTTTGTTTTAATTGACCATTTTCACCTGTTTCAAGTAAATTTTCACTTGAAATAAGTAGAAAAATCTGCTAGTGGAACAAGATTTTTGCTTGTAATGAGAAGATAAATCTTGTCCCACTGGCAGATTTTTCTACTTATTTCAAGTGAAAATTTACTTGAAACAGGTGAAAATTGTCAAATAAGTTATTTTTCTGGTGTTATTTTTCTGGTGATGACTCTAAATGTTGAAATAGCAGTAAAACCACATTCATTGATGAAATGACATAAGGGATGGAAAGGAGGCATGACAGTTTTACAGGGGGGATGATTTGGACCGTTTTTATTTCAGGGGGGATGATTTGGACCTTTTTTATTTCAGGGGGGGGGGGGGTGATTTGGACCGTTTTTATTTCAGGGGGGGATGATTTAAACCGTTTTTATTTCAGGAGGGATGATTTAAACCGTTTTTATTTCAGTGGGGATGACTTAAACCGTTTTTATTTCAGGGGGGGATGATTTGGACCGTTTTTATTTCAGGGGGGGGTGCCATCTCCCCTCATCCCCCATTAACTCCAGTACTGCTGGTAGACACAGCAATGGTATGGATAGCTTTTAGCAGAGGCTTCAGACTTTCTCGTGTCCGGGATCCCCACAGCTCCTTGTATTCCCCAAATCCTTGAATACTTCTCCTCCTCTCGACTCGCGGGACCTCCGTAAAATGATTTATGGTTCCGCGTTACACCAACGCAGAGCCTACGCCGTAAGGTACGCGGCGACGCGCATGTACGTTGCGCGTTGCCGCGTACCCTACGGCGTAGGCCTTGCGTCGATTTAGCGCGGACCATAAATCAGGCTTTGCGAGTGAACGTCTCACGAGGGGCAGTCGCGTTGCGACGCCACTGTAGCCAAATTGCAAGGAGAGAACAGAGAACTGAGCTCATGAGAAGTCCCAGTACGCCAGAGGCTAATATTGAGAAGTGGGGGTACTCCGTACCGGCGCGTACCGGCCCACTTAAAGCACTGCGCTGGATAGACTTTCTTGTGCGCTGAGAATATGCGGGCAGTGCGCGATTGCGCACGCGCGCAGTTTAGAGGGAACATTGGTGGCAGCGTAAACTTTCAGTTTGCGCGACTGGAAAACATCTAAAATGGGAAAACGCTGTTGTGCGATCGACTGTACTCATAGATTTAGCAAGAAATCATAGTTATCGTTTTACAGACTGCCGAAAAATAAGCTTAAGAAAGACAAATGGATCGCTGCAATTCTCAGAAACAACTGGATTCCAGGCACCGAAACGTGGATTTGCGGTTCCCATTTTGTATCAGGTAATGTTGGATTTTTGGGTAGCTAACGTTAAACGGTCAAATCATAAAGTTCGGTGTCCTCATCACTTTAATTTTTACAACAAATCCTGCCCTGAAGTCGGACCAAGCGTCAAGACTTTTGTAAGCCTTCAAGCTTTGCTTCGTGTACTTCCCCGGCGTAGAAATTAAGTCCATATAAATATCAGGAAACTGGATTCGTGTCCAAATATTAATGTCCATGGACCACTGGTTCTTGGTAACTGTACCAAATATTAATGTCCATGGACCACTGGTTCTTGGTAACTGTACCAAATATTAATGTCCATGGACCACTGGTTCTTGGTAACTGTACCAAATATTAATGTCCATGGACCACTGGTTCTTGGTAACTGTACCAAATATTAATGTCCATGGACCACTGGTTCTTGGTAACTGTACCAAATATTAATGTCCATGGATGGACCACTGGTTCTTGGTAACTGTACCAAATATTAATGTCCATGGACCACTGGTTCTTGGTAACTGTACCAAATATTAATGTCCATGGACCACTGGTTCTTGGTAACTGTACCAAATATTAATGTCCATGGACCACTGGTTCTTGGGGTAACTGTACCAAATATTAATGTCCATGGACCACTGGTTCTTGGGGTAACTGTACGGGTCACTGTCAAGTCCAACTGCCTTTAATTTAAGCCAATAATCGGCTGTTATCCCATCTTCTCCACTAGTTGCAGCTGTTTTTGCCACTCAGTGTGAGTAAGGGGGCTGGTCCAGTGGGAATGTGACGTTAATGCAGATCCTCTATTCACTTCCTCCCCACCTGGTCAAACTTTTTCATGAATTATTTAAATCTGTGAAACATATTTTGCTATATCAATAGCTTAATGATATGATGTAAACTTCTAATTACTCACATTTGTCCCTTTTCCTCATTTTTATACAGTATTGTAGTTTTTTTCTTTCTTTCCTTTGTCTTTTTTATTTGTTGGGATATGTACTTTTCTGTGTGTGTGTGTGTGTGTGTGTGTTTGTATGCATTTATGTCCATGATAATGTCCATTTTTATGCTCATTTAAGGAAGTCCTCTTGTCAAGTCTAGAGTTTTTTGGACCTCCTTGCATATATGTCTATTTTCTTTTTATGGTAATTGTATAACAAGACCTGCATGGTTCTGACCTGTTCATCCGGGTTGTCGAAGGCCAAAACCAGCACGACATCTCCAACCTGCAGCTCCAGCTCGTCGCCGTCGGTGGCGGTGTACTCGTGCACTGCCTTCACCTGCAGTCAGGAAATCAGATTTCTGTTAAAAAAAGCAGAGAGCGCTGGTGTTTGAGGAAGTGAAATATAAAACGGACTGGCCTTGTAGAGGAACCCCGGAGGGAGTTCACCACCGGATCCGTTGGTCACCGAACTCTGCAACGAGAAGGAAAAGACGTCGGTTTGAGGAGGAAACGCAGAAGTTCTCAAGGTGGAGAAAAAAGACGAAAAGCTCAGAAGGGAAAGTTGTGTTTTCCACCAAATTTTGAGAAGTCCCGGACTACTCTAGACCTCGCGGACATCCGCTCGTGTCCTCCCAACTCTACCTCTGGCTCTTCCCCCCAGCCGCCCTGCCCCGCGCCGGCGCCGTCCTCGTCCCAGCTGGGTTCGGCGTAGGACTGAGCCGCATTGCCTTGGTCATCGTTCCAGCCGTCCCCGGCCGTCTCCGCGTCGTCCCACCCGGGCTGGGCGTTGCTCTGGGAGTAGCGCTCGCTGTCATCCCAGTCAGCCTGGGCCTCTTCTTGGTAGGGGTCTTCATCCTGGGGGGCTTCCTGCTCTGCGGGGGTCTGTTCTTGCTATCAGGTCAGGGGTTGTGGAGCATTTCAGGAGGTTTGGAATCAAGTGGAAAGGTAGGAAGGCGGATTGAAGGAGGACCAAGAGCATAAGGGGCATCATTTGGGTCGCGAAGGATTTAAAAAAGCCAAGGAAGGACGGAAGGATGGAAGGATGGAATGACGGAGGTTGAAGAGTTGGAGACTTTATTTCAGTCCAAAATTCTGGAAATGAGTGTTCTGGACTTCTGAGGGGGAAACTTGAATAAAACATGGACATATGCTTACCCACGAGTCCCATGCAGGCTCCTGCCGTGGAGCGGTGAGGAACAAGACCAAACACAAGTTTAACTTATTTTTACTGCTTTAAGAAACGTCTAACCCAGAATAAGTGAAGAGGTTTGCAGAAGAAGCAGATGAAACGGTGAAGACGCATGCAGAGTGGGTTTGATTTCAGGATCCACACTCGTACGGAGCCATGCAGTCGAGAAACATGCAGTCTGATGCTTTTACACCCCGGAGCAGATGTTTTAAAGGCTCTTTCATCATTCTGGTACAAACCATGAAAGTGGCCACACACTGGAGATGGTTGATAGGGAGGTCAATACTTAGTAATGTCTAGATCAGGGGTCGGCAACCCAAAATGTTGAAAGAGCCATATTGGACCAAAAACACAAAAAACGAATATGTCTGGAGCCGCAAAAAATGAAAAGTCTTGTATTAGAATGAAGGCAAATGGCGAAAGGCGAAATGTCGAGGAAAAAAGTCAAAATGTCGAGAAAAAAGTCGAAATGTCGAGAAAAAATTCGAAATGTTGAGAGAAAAGTCGGAATGTTGAGATTAATGTTGAAGTACAATCTCGAGAAAAAAGTCGAAAAGTCGAGAAAAAATTTGAAAATGTCGAGAAAAAAGTCAAAATGTCGAGAAAAAAGTCAAAATGTCGAAAAAAAAGTCGAAATGTCGAGAAAAAAGTCTAAAGAACAAAGGAAGAAAAAAATAAGAAAAAAAAGGGAAAAAAGAAGAAAAAGAGAAAAAAAAGTCAAACATTTTTGAAAAAGGTTCAGGAGCCACTAGGGCGGCGCTAAAGAGCCGCATGCGGCTCTAGAAACACACACACACACATGCGCACACACACACCCACCTTCAGAACTGGAAGTGTTACAGGCTGTAAAACTGCCACATCCCAGTCCAACAGGTTCACCCCTGACCAGGGCTCACACTGCTACACACACACACACACACACACACACACACACACACACACACACACACACACACACACACACACACACACACACACACACACACACACACACACACACACACACACACACACACACACACACACACTTACTGCTCTGGTAGAAATTAAACAGTGTTTGATGCAGTGGGCGGGAGGGGGTACTTGGTGTTGCCACAACCCTTTTTGGCTTTGTTGTTGTTCAGTAAAAAATGGCACGATAAACCTACATGTTGTTATTGATCTGAGGACCGACAATCAGCAGATGACAAATATACGAACTTCTGCTGACACAAATGGCGCTTTTAAACTAGTACCTACTCAGCGCGACTCGACTGGCCTCGTCCTCGCTTGTTTTTAGACACCCAGATCAGAAGTAGGAGGTTGGAGAAGCTGCTGTCACGTATTTGATTGTGTATCTAAACGAAGAAGACAACAACACTAAAGATGTAGAACCTGGAGGAAATGATAGATGTGCTGCTGGGTCTGTGGCTTGTGTTCGATATCAAGTTAAAAAATTAGAGTGAGAGAAGCTTCAAGCGGCAATGCTTTTTTTTTCTTTGTTTGTCTCTGCGCCGCTGAAAAGTCAGCTGGAGCTGCGAGCAGCTATGAAGTGACAGAGTTCCTGGTAGATCTGGTCGTTCCTTATCGCCCGTCTAGATCCCTTTTTAATTCTCTCCTCAGCCACCAGGTTTATGAACATCTGCACCTCAGAGTTGGATCACCAAACAGACTTTTGCTGCCATTGCTGGTCGAATAAAATGAAGAAGCCGCGAGTCGCTATGCACTGATTTCCGCTTCCTGACTCAAACGTCTGACTCCAACCCCCTGACCAATCGGTGGCCTGTAGTGTGATGACGTCAGATACAGCCGACTCAGCCGCTTAGAACCTCTGCAGAATAGTTACAGAAAAAGTATCTACTCCACCCGCCTTGACCCGTAGTGGAAAAGCGCAAAACCGGGGCGAGTCGAGTTGCGCTGAGTAGGTACTAGTGTAAAAGCGCCAAAAATGACCGATAAAAAGAGCCTAGTGTTTCAGCTGTGTGTTTCTGCTGTGGACGTGGTCAGCTGACCTGTGGCGTGGGGCTGCTGGGATCTGCGGGACCTGCAGCCTCTGCAGCCTCCGGGGCCACGTTCTCCACCGGGTCGGGCGGCGGCGGCCTCGGGTCCGGGGACGGCGTCAGTCTGGGCGGAGGGCGACTGGGGGGAGGCCCACTGGGGGGAGGCCCACTGGGGGGAGGCCCGGGTTTGTGAACCATCTCCGGGGTTCAAACACGCAGGATGCACGTGCACGTGGGCATGCAAGGAGGAGGGTGAACAGATTAGTGATGTCAGCCAGCGCCGGTGCTCACTTTGTAAGTCTAGTCTCTACTATTAGTGTGACTAGTTCTCTCAGGTCCTTCACATAGCTGGGAGGGAATACGTCAATTATGAAGATTGTGCACTTGGTAACAAGTTTTTGATATTTGGCATGGTGTTAGTTATGGACAGAAGGTTTTCAAAAAACCACCGCAAACAAATTGTGACACCCCCTAGTGGCCAGTTTGCAGAAAATTCAAAATGGCTCCCGCCGAAAAGACCAAAGGTCATATCTTAGCTACATTGTTGTATATTGTGACTTTTTCTACTTTTTTGGTGCTAGGAATTAATTCTGAGATCAATTTCCTATTTCAAGGTCATGTTGAAGGTCAAATTAAATTTTCAAGGTCATTTTTTTGCCCAAAAAACTCCATATCTCTAGAATTAAGTCACAGAGAAAAATGATATAGGGCTCTAAAGCCCATATTTTCACCCCCAAGGAATGCAGTTTTCTGTTTATTGGACAGGTCACTATCGCTGTAGTGTCAATAATCTAATTGGGTGAGAACAGTGGCCCAGAACTAAGTCACAGTGAAAGAATAGAATGTTATTAAAATAACACACAAAAAACATCAGCTGTGCATATTTAAACTCACTTACCACCAACAATTCCTGCCTCTATCGCCTCGCTTATTGATTCATTTTGAATTTTCTGCAAACCAGCCACTAGGGGGCGTTCCAATTTGTTTGCTGTGGTTTTTGAAAACCTTATGTCCATACCTAACACCATGCCAAATATCAAAAACTTTGTCACTATGTGCACGATTTTCATGAATTCCCTCCCAGCTAACAGTATTCACCAGTTTATTAGTTGAATTAGAGTGAGTTGAGTTTACCTTTGGTGCTGAGGTGGTTGGTTCACTGTGGTTGGTTTCCTCACTGAGAAATGAACAAGACAAATTTGGGTCAAAGAGGCGACAAACTCCCAAAACAACAGCTGCAGTTCCCAGCTGAGGCCACCAGCCGGAGACAACGCGCTGCAGATATTCGATGCGTCGTACCGGTTTCACAGCAACGTCATGCACACCAACATTTTAGAGACCAGCAGACAAAAGTTGACACTCAGAAAAAATTAATTCAAGAAATGAACATGCAGAAAATCTTAAAAACACAATTTTTTAATTCACGACCCCTGTGTTCAGAAAGATTTCTTTCTCTTGATGGAAGAAAAATGTTTTAGGAAAGTTGGTTTAGGCTGATGTTTACAGCTGAGAAGTATCTTTTCTTCTAACAACAGTCCACATACATACAACTGAGGTCAGCAGGAGCTCTGGAGGAGGAATATTGTCCCGTTATGGTCTGATAACAGACATTATTTACAAGACCTGATAGTGCCTTATGTTCCTGGCAGAGCTCTCCGTTCTCGGAGTGCAGGTTTACTCGTAGTTCCTAGAGTATCCAAATGTAGATTTGGAGGGCGGGCGTTCTGCTATCAGGCACCACTACTATGGAACCAACTTCCAATCTGGGTTAAGGAGGCTGACACCACCTCCACCTTTAAAACTAAACGTAAAACCTGTTTAGTAAAGCCTATAGTTAGTGTTTAGTAAACCTCTAGCTGGTGTTGGTAAATCTCTAGGTAGTGTAAACTCTAGTGTGTTAGAGTCAGTAGTCATAGTTGCAGCTATAGAACAAGACTATAATAGTTAGTCTCAAATATATCTTCGCGGTCGATATGCTGCTATAGGCCTATGCTGCAGGGGGGCACCGACATGATCCGCTAGGCGGTGCCTCTCACCCTTCTTCTCCTCTCCTCCTCCCTTCCTCTCTTCTCCATTTCCATTTTTATTTATAATAAATATCTCATAGCTATCGTTTTTGTCGCTCCTGTAGTTTCTTTTGCTGGCCCCCCTTTTTTCTCTTTTGTGCATGTTTGCAGGCCGGAGCCTCGGGAGCTGCGTGCTGGTCTGCGGTCCCGGCCCCCCCCCCCCATCCCCGGTCATCCCGTTGCTGCTTCCACCTGCCTACGTGGATGTCTGCTGTTGCTGCCGGAGCTACCTGGACATTTCCCATATTTTTCCTTTCATATTGCTTGAATTGTTTTCATGCGTTGTCTTGCTGAAGGATGCAAGACTGTCCCTAAAGAAGACGTTCGTCTGCAGAGACGTGGAACGTCTGCAGAGACGCAGGACGTCTGCAGGGACGCATGCAGCAGCTTTACCTCTTTCCACCTCCTCCGGTCTTTGAGGCTGCAGTCGCACCTTTTCTACAGCAGGGGGCGTCATGGAGGACATTACTCTCATGTCCTGTCTGCCCAGAAATGTTCAGTAGTGTGGGGACTAACTTACCCGAGCTGCCGCTGCTCCTCCAGTTTGGTCATGATGTCGTTCAGGTTCAGGCTGAGCTGCGGAGACTCAGACGTTAGCGAGCGATCAATCGATTTACGGCTGAGTGTGATCGATCACGCGGGATCAGAGTGACTCACTTTGCTCATTTCTCTGTGGAACTTCTCCTGATGACCCGCCAGGCTCTGGAATGTGTTCACGTAGATGCCGACACGTCTGGATGGACAAAAACGCACCGTTAGCAGTCGGTTCTGAGCAGTACTGGAGTTGAGGGGGGATGAGGGAATAAAAACGGTCCAAATCATCCCCCCCTGGAATAAAAACGGTCAAAATCATCCCCCCTGTAAAACTGCCATCCCCCCTTTCCATCCCTTATGTCATTTCATCAATGAATGTGTTTTTACTGCTATTTCAACATTTAGAGTCATCACCAGAAAAATAACACCAGAAAAATAACTTATTTGACAATTTTCACCTGTTTCAAGTAAATTTTCACTTGAAATAAGTAGGAAAATCTGCCAGTGGGACAAGATTTATCTATCTTCTTATTACAAGCGAAAGAATCTTGTTCCACTGGCAGATTTTTCTACTTATTTTAAGTGAAAATCTACTTGAAACAGGTGGAAATTGTTGTTTTTTCCAGTGATGAGTCTTGTTTTAAGTGTAATGAGATTTTTTTTACTAAAATGAGACATTTTAACTATAAATAAGACAAATATTCTTGTTAAGATTTTGAGTTTTTGCAGTGATCCATTTTACTTATCCTGTGAAGGACAGAGTCATATTGATAAGTTCAGAAAAGTGTTTTTTATTGTTGTGTTTTGATGTATTTGATGTAAGCCCAGTGGATATTTAAAGCTTACAGAAGGCTGCATTTAACTGCTGCTATGTCATTCCTGCAGTATTTCTGCAGCTGTTTTGGTCACTGCTATTATTTGTAATATATTATATTATTTGTAATCAGCACAAATTATCTGTCCCCATATGATAAAATCCACCATCCCCCCTGATTTATTTTTTACAATTCGAGTACTGGTTCTGAGTGACGGATGAAGGTGCGTATCTGCGGGTCTCACCTGTCCCACAGCGCCGGGAGCTCGTCCTGCAGGCCCACGTTCAGCTCCTCGAAGATCTTCTGAGCTCGGCCCAGCTCCTCCTCGGCCTGCACACACACACACACACACACACACACACACACACACACACACACACACACACACACACACACACACACACACACACACACACACACACACACACACACACACACACACACACACACACACACACACACACACACCCTAAATGATCTGGCTCTGCTGCGTCTCCAGCCTGAAGGCCACACGGGTCCTTGCAGGGAGACCAAAGAGTCAAGCGATGGTTCTGATTGATCGGGCTGCGATCAGGTCGGCAGACATGATCAGCAGAAGGACGGAAGATAACAAACCTCTCAGCAGCCAATCAGAGGACTGACACGTGTAAACTAAGAACTGCTGATTCTTTGATTGATGAGGTGATAATTTGGATTGTAACGGTAAAGGAAACTTTCCCACCTCACCGTGTCTGCAGGAGTGTTGATTTTATCAGCCTGGCAAGCTATCATTTTAGTTTTTATTAGTTTTAGTCACGTTCTACTCCTTTTAGTCATTTCAAGTTTCAGTCGACTAAAAGTCTGAGCATTTTAGTCTTATTTTAGTCCAATATTGTATTTAGCCAAACCCATTTTACAATTCAAACAAGGTTATCTTATTATTATATTATTGTTACCTTATAGACTCAAGAATACATTCATTCCAGATACAGAAGACTCTAATTTGAGTTTACAACATATTTATTTTTCCGCATTTCTCTCCGTCTTTTTCTTTTTCAACGACACATTGGGTTTTCTTTTCCACGTCTATGTAGGAAAGTGTATCCAAAGATGGATCTTCTTCTTCTCCAGCCCCAGAGCAGATCCCTGCGTTTCTCTCTGTAACTTTGTTTTTAATGACGTTAACTAGAGCTCTGCGTTAACGGCATCAGCCTCTAACTCTGCAGCTGCATCTTCTGGATCTGATTCCTGCTGCAGCGACTGGGATTGAGGACTAACGTCACCCAGCAGAACTAAACCAGAGAAACTACTGAAAACATGGACATTAAACCAGAGAAACTACTGAAAACATGGACATTAAACCAGAGGAAACTACTGAAAACATGGACATTAAACCAGAGAAACTACTGAAAACATGGACATTAAACCAGAGAAACTACTGAAAACATGGACATTAAACCAGAGAAACTACTGAAAACATGGACATTAAGGATCTTTTTTAGAACATTTCGCCTCGTTTGGTCAACGAAAATAAAGACACATTTTAACAGAGTTTTTATTTTGTAATCTACATTTTAGTCTCGTTTTTATTCCTCTACGATATTGCATTATATATTTAATTATCGTTATCGTCACATGGCCAGCATTTTCGTTGCGTCTTGTCTCGTTTTCCTCAGGTGATGAAGGTTCGTTGACGACGATATTTAATCATAAATTTTGTTAACGAAAGCAACTTTAGTCTGCAGCCATCAGCCCAAACCATGACACTTTTTAAATCACTGCAAAGATGAGCAGCAGATATTTCAAACACTGCGGGAGCTCCAGGTTCAGCTCCGCCCACTGCTGATCATGTGACCGCCTGCACACTTGAGTGTTTTACAGAGGTGTCAAATAACGAAGTACAAATACTTCATTACCTTACTTAAGTAGAAATTTTGGTTATCTATACTTCACTGGAGGACTTTTTACTTTTACTCCTTACATTTTCATGCAATTATCTGTACTTTTTACACCTTACGTTTTAAAAACAGCCTCGTTACTCTATTTCATTTCGGCCTTTAAAAAAAACTATCCAGTTAAATTGCTCCATCCGGATAGAGTGAATTTGGTTGTGGTTGTTTCAGATGTTCTTGTCCAGTTTTGTTCTTACATCCGTTCCCTCAGATTCCTGCAACTAAACTTGGATGTACATTCCAATAAAGGTTAGGATAAATGATAACATGCCTCTGAAGTTTGACTTTTTGCGCCATTACAATACTTATAGGCAACTAGTCATCATATCTCCTGCTCTCTGAAACACATGTTAATGCTCAATAGTACACATGTATGGTTCTTTAATATATTTGCATTATACTAAGATACATTCATTTTCAATGGCTTTTGTCCTTAATGGCTTTTTTCCCCCTTACATTACTTTTACTTTTATACTTTAAGTAGTTTTGAAACCAGTACTTTTATACTTTTACTTGAGTAAAAAACTTGAGTTGATACTTCAACTTCTACAGGAGTATTTTTAAACTCTAGTATCTATACTTCTACCTGAGTAATGGATGTGAATACTTTTGACAACTCTGGTGTTTTATTTAGTTATCTCTGGGGAAAGGGGGGGTGTGAGGAAGAGGAGAAGAACCAGAGCGTTCACCTGGTTGTAGGAGAGGTTAGTCTGAGCCACCTGGTGGGCTGAAATCAAACCCTGGGCCCAGCTGGGAGCCGCCATCTCCAACAAGGCCGCCGGCTAACCACAGCAAGCACACCCAGCATGCAGCAGGCGGAGGAGGCGGAGCAAACGCAAACACGTTAGTGCTGGAACACGCCGGCCTGAAAGACTCCAACAAAACTTCATGAGCTGGATGTAAAGGGTGAAACTGCAAACGCTGATTTAAGGTGGCATGAATGGAAATGACGCTTTTCCCTCTTCACCAACTAGAAAACTATAAATAAGACAAAAAAAAATGAAGGATCCAGACCTGCAGTTCCACCACTGACCACAAGGGTCTGGACCAGGACCTGAGGTGGAACTGCAGGTCTGGATCCTCCAGGTTAAAATGGCCAATAAACATATTCACAGTCTGGGAAAATAAAACGGCTTCATAGGTTTTTATGTAAAATATAAAATTAGTGATGCACCGATTGTTGGGTAACCGAAATTGTTCGGCCGAAAAAGGCAAAAAAACACTTGGTGTTCGGTGGAATAAGTGGGAAAAAAAACGAACAATTAATAACAGCGTTGTAATATAAGGAAATAGACTGGCCACTCCTGTAAAAGTTGCGCACCACAAACGTAAATCATTGGCCAACCAAAAAGTAACCACATAAGAATTTTACCTAACATTCACCACGAGGTGGAACCAAAATAACAATGCTGGGAAATTAAAAAATGTTCAGTTTTTTATGTTCAATAAATATTTTCTACCTTGTAATTTTGTAAAAGATTTTTTTCTTTGAAAAAAATGGTGAAAAAATTGGCAAAATAAATGAAAAACTGCGAAGAACCATGTTCGGTATTCGGCCAAGTGTTTATTATTATTTTCGGTTTCGGTTTCGGCCACAAATTTTCATTTCGGTGCATCACTATATCAAATAAAGAAATAGTCTGAAAGTCATTTACCTGAAACAGAAATGTCCCATATAAATGCTGCAGAAACAGTTTTATCTCTCATACCACCTTAAGTCGCTCGTGCACGCTCAAACGCACACAAACTGCAGGCCGAACGTCCAAACTGGTTGGCTGGTTACCTTGGCGATCTTGGCCTCGTCCTTCTTCTTGCCCTTCTGTAAGGAGCCGAAGTGATGGCGGGCGCTGTCGAAGTCCACCATCTTCCTCTCGCGCTTGGCGATGCGAGCCTGTCGCACATGAGCACAAGCTTCGGTCATGAACCGCGCTGGACGGACGAGCCGCCGCCGTGTCTCACATACATAAACACGAGTACGATCACAGCAGGGGAAACTGTGTCCTGTTGGACGGAGACGCCAGGACGTCCCAGGAAACAACCTCACGTTGGCCCTTTTCCACTAGTACCTACTCAACTCTACTCATCTCAACTCTACTCATCTCAACTCAGCTCTACTTGGCCTGGTTTCTTTTCCATAACAGCAGCGTAAACTTTCAGTTTGAGCAACTCAAAAACATCTAAAATGGGAAAGAGCTGTTGTGCTATCGACTGTACTCGAAATGGTGCGTCCGAAATGCCATACTAAACAGTAATACTAAAAAGTATACTTAAGTTCGGGACACCTTTGAGTAAATATCAGTAGTCTGCATTAATTCGGACGTACTATTCAGAGTGCACAGGTCACTTCCTGTCGGGAGGAATATTATACTTATGACATATACGTATCTGCGCAGCACCTAGCAACCAAACACCGCTGCATTGCATTGTGGGAAGTTTCTGCTTAGCTAGTGTCCATCAATCCATACTATGTATGGATTGATATACATAGTAGTATGTATACTACTATGTTTCGGACGCACTCATAAATCTCACATACTGTTTTTGCTATTCATTAAGGTGAAAGTATGCAATTTCGGACACAGCCATTGTTTTACAGACTGACGAAAAATAGGCTTAAGAGAGACAAATGGATCACTGCAATTCGCAGAAACAACTGGATTCCAGACACCGAAACGTGGATTTGCGGTTCCCATTTTGTATCAGGTAATGTTGGATTTTTGGGTAGCTAACGTTAAACGGTCAAATCATAAAGTTCGGTGTCCTCATCACTTTAATTTCGCCAACAAATCCTGCCTTGAAGTCGGACCAAGCGTCAAGACTTTTGTAAGCCTTCAAGCTTTGCTTTGTGTATTTCCCCGGTGTAGAAATTAAGTTCATATAAATATCAGGAAACTTGATTCGTGGCCAAATATTAATGTCCATGGACCACTGGTTCTTGGTAACTGTACCAAATATTAATGTCCATGGACCACTGGTTCTTGGTAACTGTACCAAATATTAATGTCCATGGACCACTGGTTCTTGGTAACTGTACCAAATATTAATGTCCATGGACCACTGGTTCTTGGGGTAACTGTACCAAATATTAATGTCCATGGACCACTGGTTCTTGGTAACTGTACCAAATATTAATGTCCATGGACCACTGGTTCTTGGTAACTGTACCAAATATTAATGTCCATGGACCACTGGTTCTTGGTAACTGTACCAAATATTAATGTCCATGGACCACTGGTTCTTGGTAACTGTACCAAATATTAATGTCCATGGACCACTGGTTCTTGGTAACTGTACCAAATATTAATGTCCATGGACCACTGGTTCTTGGTAACTGTACCAAATATTAATGTCCATGGACCACTGGTTCTTGGGGTAACTGTACCAAATATTAATGTCCATGGACCACTGGTTCTTGGGGTAATTGTACCAAATATTAATGTCCATGGACCACTGGTTCTTGGTAACTGTACCAAATATTAATGTCCATGGACCACTGGTTCTTGGTAACTGTACCAAATATTAATGTCCATGGACCACTGGTTCTTGGGGTAACTGTACGGGTCACTGTCAAGTCCAACTGCCTTTAGTTTAAGCTGATAATCAGCTGTTATCCCGTCTTTTCCACTAGTTGCAGACATTTTTGCCACTCAGTGCGAGTAAGGGGGCTGGTCCAGCAGGAATGTGACGTCAATGCAGACCCTCTATATATCAAGTTAAAAAATTAGTGAGAGAAGCTTCAAGCGGCAACGCTTTTTAATTTTTTTAGTTTGTCTCTGCGCTGCTGAAAAGTCAGTTGGAGCCGCGAGCAGCTATGAAGTGACAGAGCTCCTGGTAGATCTGATCGTTCCTTATCTCCGTCTAGATCCCTTTTTAATTCTCTCCTCAGCACCAGGTTTATGAACATCTGCACCTCAGAGTTGGACCAGAACAGACTTTTGCTGGTTGAATAAAATAAAATAAGAAGCCGCTCTTTCTCTGATGTCACATCCTGACTCAGACGTCTGACTCCAACCCCCCGACCAATCGGTGGCCTGTAGTGTGATGACGTCAGATACAGTCGACTCAGCCGCTTAGAACCTCGGCAGAAAAGTTACAGAAAAGTATCTACTCAGCACGTTAGACCCCTAGTGGGAAAGAACCAAACCGAGTGGAGGAGAGCCGAGCTGAGTAAGTACTAGTGGAAAAGTGCCATTTGTTTGTTTTTCTGCATTTATCACATGCATCGTATTTTGTCGTCTTCAAGGCCATCCATTCTTCTGCATTGCTCTGAAACTTTTCGTCATTTTGTGCCACATTGAATGATGAAAGTCTCTTATTTTGAAAGGCCAGCAGGACTGCAGTCTATTCTGCGTCTGCATGTGTTTCCTCTCAGAAGGGTTCCCACCTTGATTTCAGGAAACTGGGTCAGGTACGAGTCCATGCCGTGCAGGGATTTATCGGTGATGTTCACGTGGTAGTCCAGCCACAGCGTGTCCGTGTCCTGAAAAACAACATCCCAGAATCACTCTCCTTCAAGCCTTTCCCCTGAACCTTCTGTTTCCACACTGCCACCAACACATGAGTGATGTAGTCACGTAGTGACGTAGTGATCAGTCTCATTCTATACTCACACAACAGCTAAAGTAAATGTAGCCCCACTGCTTCTGCAGGATCTAATGGGGTAAACAGGTGTATAGCAACACAATGCTAAGAGGGAGAGACATTAGCAATGGTATAAAGCCGAGGACACACCAACCCGACGTCGCCCGCTGTCGGCCGACTGCTGTGTCGCCTCGCGTCGCCTGTGTCGGGCTCAAAAAGAAGCACTTGAACACACCGCAAAGACGTCACACAAAGGCCGACTATCGCGTACGTTCTGCGCAGTCTGCGTTTCAATTTGCTGCAATATTTTCGGAGAAGAGCCGCCGGTCCGGGGCGCAGCAGCAGCCCAGATCGCCAGGTCAACCTCCCGTCGTCCCGGGGAGAAACCTGCAGCTCTGTGGAGAATTACCGCTGGCTGAAATAAATCATTTAGGAAGATAAATGTTGGTTTAATAGATGAAATCTAACAGTTGTAGCTACGCCTGTTAAGAAATTTGCTTCGAAAATTTCAAGATTTCTGCTTGCCTGCCGGCTCGGGAGCTGATTTATGGTTCTGCGTTAAATCGATGCAGAGCCTACGGCGTAGGGTACGGCGTAGGGTACAGCGTAGGGTACGGCGTAAGGGCGCGCGTCGGCGCGTAACCTACGCCGTAGGCTCATGCGTTGGTGTAACGCAGAACCATAAATCAGCCTTTATTCTGGCGAGGTTTGAAAAAGACTTCGCAATAACGAGAAAACGAGTGATTATATACATTCACTGAGTGAATATTATGAAGGTAAAATATATATTTCTCGCTAGAAATGTAATCAAAACGCATTTTTATGCAGAAACTAACTCAAAATATTGATTTTATTCACTAAAAAATAAGAAATGTCCGCCATGTTGTTTTTTTTTTATTCAGTCCGCAAATGACGTCGAAAAGCATTCTGGGAAATTCTGGGAACAGCCAATCACAGAGTGATTGACCGACGGCCGATGCCAATTCGACATGTCGGCTGAAAAGCTGCCGACGGGCGGCCGACCTGTGGCGACATGCGGGACACACCGGGGAAACTAGCTCGCCCGACGCGCACTGATGCTCATCGACGGCCGACAGTCGGCTTGGTGTGTCAGGGCCTGAGAAGAAAAGGTTGCTGCACTACATCTGAACAAACCAGCAGACGTCTGGACCCACTAGACCAGGGGTCGGCAACCCAATATGTTGAAAGAGAACCATATTGGACCAAAAACACAAAAAACAAACATGTCTGGAGCCACAAAAAATGAAAAGTCTTGTATCAGCCTTAGAATAAAGGCAAATGGCGAAAGGCGAAATGTTGAGAAAAAAGTCGAAATGTTGAGAAAAAAGTCTAAATTTCTGGGAAAAAGTCGAAATTTCTGGAAAAAAGTTGAAATGTCAAGAAAAAAGTTGAAATTTCGAGAAAAAAGTCGAAATATCAAGATTAATGTTGAAGTACAATCTTGAGAAAAAGTCGAAATGTCGAGAAAAAAGTCAAAATGTTGAGAAAAAAGTCAAAATGTCGAGAAAAACATTTGAAATGTCGAGATTAATGTCGAAGTACAATATTGAGAAAAAATCTAAATGTCGAGAAAAATGTCGAAATGTCGAGAAAAGAGTCAAAATTTCGAGAAAAAAGTCGAAATGTTGAGATTAAAAAGGAAAGGAAAAGGGAAGAAAAAAAAGAAAAAAAAGGAAAAAAAGAAGAAAAAAGGAAAAAAAGGAGAAAAAAGAGAAAAAAAGGAAAAAAGAAAAAAAAAAAGGAAAAAAAAAGGTCAAACATTTTTGAAAAAGCTCCAGGAAGCCACTAGGGCGGCGCTAAAGAGCCGCATGCGGCTCTAGAGCCGCGGGTTGCCGACCCCTGCACTAGACCCACTGTGAAGCACGGAGGTGGAGGGATGCTGGTCTTTGGAGAGACCTGGTCAAAGTCCAGACCTGAACCTGGTTGAAACATCTACTGATGTTCCTACTGAAGGAAACATCTACTGAAGGAAACATCTACTGAAGGAAACATCTACTGGGGGTTCCTGCTGGAGGTGGATCTACAAGCGAGGGGTGTACTTAGTTTTTCGTGGTGTGGGGTGTCTGGCAGTGTGGAAACAAGGTCTTGTCCTGCAGAGCTGCAACAGTGAGTCCCACAGACCCCCCTCAGGGACCTGGACCTGCAGCAGACCCAGAACCCCATCAGGGACCTGGACCTGCAGCAGACCCAGAACCTCCTCAGGGACCTGGACCTGCAGCAGACCCAGAACCCCCTCAGGGACCTGGACCTGCAGCAGACCCAGAACCCCCTCAGGGACCTGGACCTGCAGCAGACCCAGAACCCCTGGTGTGATGGTTCAGGGGTCTGTGGGAAACACTGGAAGCCTCTGGCACTTTACCTCCAAGTTACAGTCCAACTCCTTCTCTATCATCTCCTTCAGGTGAGCAGAGAGACGCATGCAGTTAGAGGGAAACAAGAGAGGAGACATGAGCCGGACCTTCAGAAAACACACATGTAGGACCTGAACCCAGGACCTGAATCTAAGACCTGAACCAGGACCTGGACCAGGACCTGACCCAACGTGGGCCTGCAGAGACGGCGCCACCGCCGTTCAGCTTCTAGGACCTTTCTGGAGAACTTGTTTCATGCAGGTCTGTGTTGAAAAAATAGATTTTCCGATTCCAAATTGATTCTCATATTAATTTCTAGAAATTGATTCCTATGTATAGAGATCGTTTTTTGTCATTGTTACATTAAATTGAATTGATCGAACATGAAACAGTAGTGAATACAAAACAAAACAGTTATAATCAATAACAAATAAATGTAAATAAGAAAACTAAACTAAAATATGAATAAAAACATGCATCCATCATAATTAACATGCTTGAAAAGGAGTAGGAAGAAGTACAAAAGATTGCAGGGTTAATATGCAAAGATATGCGCCGTATTCTGTAGTTGAAAACGAGGATCTCAGTAACGGAACCAAACTACGTCATGGTGTCTCGCAAGAGGTAATAGACATGTATCAGTCGGTCCAAGAAAATTTGAAAAATAATATATTTTTATTTGACTTTTAATAAAAGTAAAAACAATGTTTACATTGTCACTGGCTGAGAATGTCTTTTTCATGTTAAACTTAAAGTAAAAGTGCATTAGTACATAATTAATAACAGCTTTAGGGTGAATTTTAAAGTCATATTTTTTATTAGGCACCAGGTTAGTGTCGTAATAGCAGATATAAACATCTCTGGCGTCCGTGTTCGGTAATTCTGCCCCACATGATGTTTCTAAAGCAGTTCTATCAGCATTCTGGGAGCTGATTGGTCCTTACAGCATCATTAGCTGCCAATACTTGCTGTTGAATCTCAATACAATACTAGTATTGATATGTTGCATAAATATATAGTCATGTAATTCAGGCAACAGCTCAAAAAACAGTTTTAATAACACTAACCCAAATCAATATGGGATCGAATCGGATCGAATCAAAGCGTGATAATCGATTCTGAATCTTAAGAATCGGAATCGAATCGATTCTTGACATTTGAATCGATCCCCAGCCCTATATGAGATGCTACAGAAGACATGTACGAGTTGAAGAGAGCAGATTCTGAATGTACATCATACACCGTATGTTTATGAATCACTACTTTTAGTCATCTGACAGACAGACGACTGAAAGAAGTCTTGAATAGGATTGAATCAAATCGTGATAATCGATTCTGAATCTTAAGAATAGAAATCAAATTGATTCTTGAGGTTTGAATTGGCCCTGGTTCCCCGGTTCCCTGGTTCCCTGGTTCCCCGGTTCCCTGCCTCACCTCCACCAGCGCGTTCATCTCCTCCTTTCCAAACCAGTCGGGCTCGTACATGTCGGCCAGACAGTCCTGCAGCCGCCGCGAGGCGTCGTGCATCGCTGAAACACAAACACACACCTTTCAGCTTCAGCAGACGTTTCTGCGGCGCGTCCTTGTACCGCCCAGACCATCATCCCTCCACCTCCGTGCTTGAGGGCGGGTTGGAGGTGAAACGCTGCGTCTCGGCACCAATAATAATGATCTAAGTCAGTGGTTCTCAACCTTTCTGGGGTCCTGGACCCCCTGCAAATGCAAATTTTTGGTCAACTCTGAGTCTGTTTTCTTTCGAAATGTCGAGATTAATGTTGAAATACAATTTCGAGAAAAAAGTCGAAATGTTGAGAAAAAATTCCAAATTTTGTGAATAAAGTTGAAATGTTGAGAAAAAATTCCAAATTTCGAGAAAAAAGTCGAAATGTTGAGGAGAAAAAAGTCTAAATGTCGAGATTAATGTTGAAGTACAATTTCGAGAAAAAAGTCGAAATGTTGAGAAAAAATTCCAAATTTTGTGAATAAAGTTGAAATGTTGAGAAAAAAGGCGAAATTTTGACTTTATTCTTGAAATAGTATTTCAACATTATTCTCGAAATTTCAACTTTTTTTCTCGACATTTCGACTTTTTTCTCGAAGTGCACAATAAAAAAAAATCTTCCCCTCTCAAATATTTTTTCTCCTGCCTGGCCCTAATACTCTTCCGTACTGCTACGTTCAGAACAAGCCGTCTTTTTTTATACGATCCATTATCATCTACTACTCCTTTTTTCCTTCTTCTTCTTTGTACTTATCCTGTTCTTCTTTGTTTTAGTTTTTTTTTAACATTATTGGAATATCAAGCGCTAAATTGAACGTTGGAAGTTAATGAGTGTTCCCCCAACAGCTTCCTGCAAATATTTCAAAATAAAAGCATTTTTGGAGAACTGAAAGGCATATCCCCACTGAAACTGGGGGGCTTTTAATTTGAAAAGGATGCAGATCATGTTACGTTTGTATCAACAGTGTCAAAAACCTTCCTATTTAGGAAAGCTTTTAACTGTTAAGGAGAGTAGAGAGGAGAGGAGGCTGGTGTATTTGTTCGCCGCTTCTCAGTCTCTGAGTTTTTACATTTTATTGATTCTGACCTTTTCCTGTACTTGTTTTAACTTGTTTTAATCTTGTAAGCACTCGGGGATTCCCTGAATGAAGAGTGCTCTATAAATAATCTATTATTATTATTGTTATTGTTGTGCAGTAACTTCAACAAGGCAAACGATTGCAAGATTTCTTATTAAAATAGAGTAACATTTTGTAAAACAGTAAAAGAAGGTCATGTGACCCTCTGTAATTTAGGTAGATAAAGGTGTCGGTCAAATTTGAATAAAAAAATAATCTATTTCTATAAAAGTTTCAGAGGATCTTCTTTAAAAATCTATATTTTATTATCACTGACCCCCTGCATTAACACCACGGACCACTAGGGGGCCGCGGACCCCCGGTTGAGAATCACTAAAGGGGTTGCCCACAATGTTTTTGTTTGGTTTTTGGCTCCAATCTTGTTAAATAAATGGTGATGTTTATCTGCCGGACCATGAAACCCGGGACACTCACTCTTCACCGCAGCCTGGTAGGCCTTCAGGTCTTTGTGCAGTTTGGTTCCTTCTGCCTGAAACGACAAACACAGATGAGAGGGGGGGATTCTGCATCCGAGGCTCACGTGACTCAGAAACGGAGGAAAATGGCCGCCCACCATCTGCTTGTTGAAGTTGGCCACCATCTCCTCGAAGGCGGCATCGCGCGTCTCGTCTGCTTTTCCCAGCTTCTGTAGGACCTGCGGGGCGAGACGAGCAGACGCCGTCACTCCATCACCTTCACCAAGACCCGGCGGTCACGTCTCAGAGGAGCGACGCAAATAAACACACAAGAGGCAAAACGCCTCACAGGAAACTGGAGGATGGAGAGAGGAGAATCCAAACCAGCAAAATAGAAAAGCATGTGGGCAAAACTGCAGACAGCTTCAGCAGCAGGAACTCAGTAGATGTTCCTTCAGTAGGAAACATTCAGTTCTGGAGTTGAGGGGGGATGAGGGGGGATGGCATCCCCCCCTGAAATAAAAACGGTCCAAATCATCCCCCCTGTAAAACTGCCATCCCTCCTTTCCATCCCTTATGTCATTTCATCAATGAATGTGGTTTTACTGCTATTTCAACATTTAGAGTCATCACCAGAAAAATAACACCAGAAAAATTACTTATTTGACAATTTTCACCTGTTTCAAGTAAATTTTCACTTGAAATAAGTAGGAAAATCTGCCAGTGGGACAAGATTTATCTTCTCATTACAAGCAAAAATATCTTTTCTACTTATTTTAAGTGAAAATCTACTTGAAACAGGTGAAAATTGTTGTTTTTTCCAGTGATGAGTCTTGTTTTAAGTGTAATGAGATTTTTTTTACTAAAATGAGACATTTTAACTAGAAATAAGACAAATATTTTTGTTAAGATTTTGAGTTTTTGCAGTGATCCATTTTCCTTATCCTGTGAAGGACAGAGTCATATTGATAAGTTCAGAAAAGTGTTTTTTATTGTTGTGTTTTGATGTATTTGATGTAAGCCCAGTGGATATTTAAAGCTTACAGAAGGCTGCATTTAACTGCTGCTATGTCATTCCTGCAGTATTTCTGCAGGTGTTTTGGTCACTGCTATTATTTGTAATATATTATATTATTTGTAATCAGCACAAATTATCTGTCCCCATAGGATAAAATCCACCATCCCCCCTGATTTTTTTTTACAACTCGAGTACTGGAAACATCAGTAAATGTTTCAATCAACAGGAACTCAGTAGATGTTCCTTCAACATGACACCAGGACAGAAATGTGCACAGCCGACCAGAGGTGAGGCATGTTGGCCTGAGCTCCTCCTTTCCTCATTTATTAGGGTCAGAGATCAAGACCTCGCGGCCTCGCGGCTCATGTAAAAACATCTCTGCGGACCGGGAACCAAATCCAGCGTCCACATTCATCTGCCGACTCAAAAACCTGTTTCAAGACTCCGAAACTCAAACCAAAGTTGTTTGTTTGTGTTCTGTCGTTTCTAGATCTGAGCAGATGAGCAGGTGGACGAACCTCCTCCTCCTTCTCCTTCTCCTTCGTCACCTCCACCACCTGCCTCCCTAATCCTGCGACGGACGGGACTTCCCCTCCGCGGCAGCGCTGCCAAGGTGTGTTTAACACTCTCACAGCTCGCTAGGAAGAACCATCTTCCTTCACTTTACAAAATGCTCAGAGATGAGATCGAGGTCTATTTCAGGACAACTGTGGGATCTGTTTCAGTGTTTGGCAGAGCCTCCAGTTGTACTTGTGTGTCAGACGCTGCGGTATGGAGCTAGAACAGTCTTATAATTCGCAAATGCACACACCGTTTCACAAATGCACAGGACAAGTTTCACAAATGCACACACCGTTTCACAAATGCACAGGACAAGTTTCACAAATGCACACACCGTTTCACAAATGCACAGGACAAGTTTCACAAATGCACAGGACAAGTTTCACAAATGCACACACCGTTTCACAAATGCACACACCGTTTCACAAATGCACAGGACAAGTTTCACAAATGCACACACCGTTTCACAATTGCACAGGACAAGTTTCACAAATGCACAGAACAATTCACACGTGCGTCACACGGCTCTGGTTGAACGGCCCGACAAACCATCTCCGATCGCGCTGTTTTCTTTACCGAGATCACAAGAAAAGCAGAACAGTGATCTCCTCTCCATCCTGTTTATTTATCTTTTATCTCCTGTTGCTGTTTATTTATCTTTACTCCACCAACTCGAAATATTAATTACTTTTCTAAGCGAACGGCGCTAATGCAGTTCAAACAGCAGGTGTATCCGCCCCTTTAATCTAATTGGTTTACGAGTAAGTCGTGTTTTATCCACTGCTCTGCGTCTCCCACGTGGGGTGCGCTCTTATGATTGGATGAAACAAAGGAAGACATCTGTCTGGTTGCAGATCCTTCTGTGTTAAAAAAAATGTATTTGTGGATCGAGTCACGTCAGGGGAGTCTCAAAACTCACACACAAATCCAGCGCAGCTCACAGACAAAAATACATTTGTATATCTTGTCCTACGCACGTGTGAATTGTTCTGTGCATGTGTGAAACGGTGTGTGCATTTGCAAATCGGTGTGTGCATTTGTAAAACTTGTCCTGTGCATTTGTGAAACTTGTCCTGTGCATTTGTGAAACTTGTCCTGTGCATTTGTGAAACTTGTCCTGTGCATTTGTGAAACGGTGTGTGCATTTGCGAATTATGAGACTGTTCTAGCTCCATACTGCGAGGACACGGTCGGTTCCTGTGTTGAGTGAGGACGTTCTGGTCACCGTGGGGACGGACCCTCAGGACCTGGTCCAGAAGAGTCTCGCGTCGGGCCGGGTGTTCAGTTTCAGGCCCCAAAAATACCCCGGCGCAGACGCGCACGGGCGGTTTGTGGGGTATTAAGGGTGACGGGGAGGCGGTCTGAGGGTAAATATAGATGCACTCGCCGGAGCCGGGAGTCCGGGGAGGACAGGTGCAGGAGCCGAGCCGGGCGCCTCCACCTCTCATACGTTCGTCTTCCAGGGAAATAAAAACTCGTTTGTTTGCTTTTCATCTATCAACTTCCGCTCGCCAGGGTTCGGGTCGGCTCCCGTCGCCCCGTCGCCCCGCCGGCTTCATAAAACCAAACTCCTCCCGGCTCGACCGGGAGGAGTTTCCCAGCATGCCCTGCATAGTGCAGCCGACCAGATGGCATTACAATCACATATCACTATGGCAACCATGGAGCCCCCAGCAGAGGCCCCGGGGTCAGGACTGGACCTGGTGACGGCTGTCAGTCAGTCGTGAGGAACCTGAACATCCTCGCGGTTGCCACGGCAACGCCGTCGATGTCTCAATCAGTGCGTTTACATGGGAAGTTTAATTCCTCTTTAATTCAGAATTAAGATTAAATCCGATTTAAAATGAGTAAAAATTACCAAATAGAATAATTCCACGATCATGTATACACTCATTCCTCTTTAAATTAATTCTGGTCTTTCTTTCTGCTCGTTCCCTCGCCCGTCTGTCTCCATGACGCTTATATTCCGCTGGGCTTGTTTTCCAAACAAAGTTTCAAGATGGCAGCACGCAGTAAACGGTGGTCAAGAGCAGAGAACATTTATTTAATAAATATCTTGGAGGACCTGGAAATAATTAAAATAACAGATGGCAGGAAACATAGATAGACGTAACTTCCGGTCCGCCCCCCTATCCAATCAGAACCTTCCCAACCCCCAGACCTGTAGAGGAATTGGATAAAGCCGATCAAACGTGTTTTCCATGTAAACCTCAATTCAGAATTACTATATCCATATAAACTTGAAGGAAAATAGTTTAATTCGGAATTATTTAATTCGGAATAATTAAATCCGAATTAAAACCCTAACCCTAATAATTATTCCTGGCATTAACATGATATATTGTTTCATATTATTATATTAAGTTATGAAATCTCATGGGATATATATTATAATAGTATCATTATATTGTTATATATAATAGTATGGTGATATAATTTGGTTATATGTTATAATATTTTATAAAAATTATGTTATATTAGGATATTACTATATTATTATGCTATATTTATATGATATCATGCTACACCACTCTATTCGATAATTATTTATTTGTTTACTCTCGAATTAATATTCTCAATTTATGTATCTATTTTCATCATCTTATTAACACTCACACACGGCACGCACGCACACACACACACACATATTGATGTTGTCTTTTGTCGTTGTTTGCACTGTATGTTAATTTAAAAAAAAAAAAAAAAAAAATCCGAATTAAAAAACATCATGTAACCGTGGCCAACGTGGTTCCACCAACAACAAGCACGGTTGCTCATTACTGCCACCTACAAACGTAATACTTCCTTAAAAAAGCTGGCGTGGACTGAAAAAGTATTTAAATCAAGAGGAAAAACGTAATTTCCACCAAAAAACTTCCAAACAGCTAAACGAACCCGTCGTTAAGAACGACCACAGGAAACTAACCAAACCAAATAAGAGTGTACAGATTGTAACGCGTGAAGATGACCACTCTGACACAAAAACAGCCCAACTCTGGATTTGGTCTACAGCCCTCATAAATCATAATCCAGAGGAAAACCGGACTCAACCGAAGTCGTCTTTGCCGTCTTGGATCGTTTCTGCTGCAGGGTGGAAGAGCACCAACAAGTAGCCATCTCAGGAGGACACAATCTTTTCCTGAATCTTACAGGATATTTACTGAGGGGATATTGTAATAGAGCTGTCAATCATCTAGATCAGGGGTGTCAAACTCATTTTGCTTGGCGGGCCGGATTTGACAAACTTTTTTCTCGCGGGCCGCACGCTCAAAATAACAAAAACGGTGTGAAATTTTTTTTTTCTAATTCTTTTTTTACTATTGTTATTTAATCCAATATCAGTTTAGTTAATTTTAAAGGAAATATGCCCTTTGTTTACACTCTAATTATGTCAAATATATTTCTTCAGGATCTTTTCTTGACATTTCTCATTTTTTTCAAATTATGTAAGATACTTTTAATATCATTTTACAAAGATAAACAGAAACAAGTATTTTTTTATAGGAAATTTAATTAAAAGCAAAATCTTTCTTATTACATCCGAGTGTTTCTTTGTGATTTAGAGATTTTTCCAGTACAATTAAGTGTATTTATTTTTAAAAATTGGCGCGGATATTTACGCCAGTGTGCCGAAAAAGTCAGCACTTCTTTTTTAACTGTTTTACTTTGTCACTATCCTCGTATTCAAAACTGAAATTCTCAGAATAAATATCTTCTATCATCTTTTTTAGCAGTGATATTTTTCCTGTGAAAATATATAATAGTAGTCAGTTAATAAAAATAAACGACCGTCTACAAAGAAATAAAATCGGCAAATGCATTCTAGAAAACTAAAAAAAATTCGAAAACTACTGTCTTTGTGGAATAACGATGGATTTGTAGAAGAAATATATTATCGGATATGCTGCGATTCATGGCAATTATTTATGCCTTCCTTTTTAGTAAATTAACATTTCGTTTTTTTGCGTTGGAAACTTCTCGCGGGCCGCATGAAAATCTCTCTCGGGCCGCACATTTGACACCCCTGATCCAGATGCATTGGTTCTTTTGTTTTAGACTAGATTAAGGAGGTTGGAGCTGGAGGAGGTGGAGGAGGTGGAGGGGGCAGCATGCCAGCAGACAGACAGCTGAAGCCGACACACCCCCTCACCCCCTCCACCCCCTCACCTCCAGCTCAGCCCGACTTCACAGGGAAGATGATACCCTGACCTTCCTCTGAGTTCTCGGATCCTCAGGCCAGTTTAACACCGTTTTCTGCTCCTTGGACAGAAAAGACTTTTCTGTAGCTGAAGGATTCTGTTTAGGAACATGGTGAAATAACTTGAGTTGTGAATGTGCTGTTATTTTTGCAAGAAAAAGGGAGAAAAGCATGTGGGCAGAACTACAGACAGCTGTGATTCAACAGGTCCAGCTTCAGCAGGAACTCAGTAGAACAGCGGTCGGCAACCCAAAATGTTGAAAGAGCCATATTGGACCAAAAACACAAAAAACAAATATGTCTGGAGCCGCAAAAAATGAAAAGTTTTGTATAAGCCTTAGAATGAAGACAACACATGCTGCATGTATCTATATTAGCTATAACTGGGGGAAGATTTATTTTTTTCATTATGCACTTCGAGAAAAAAGTCAAAATTTTGAGAAAAAACTCGAAATGTCGAGAAAAAAGTCGAAATGTCGAGAAAAAAGTCAAAATTTTGAGAAAAAACTCGAAATGTCGAGGAAATAGTCAACATTTCGTGAAAAATGTTGAGAAAAAAGTCAAAGTTTCGAAAACAAAGTTGAAATGTCGCGATTAATAATGAAGTACAATCTCGAGAAAGAAGTCGAAATGTTGAGAAAAAAGTCGAAATGTCGAGAAAAAAGTCAAAATTTTGAGGAAAAAAGTCGAAATGTCGAAGAAATAGTAAAAATTTTGAGGAAAAAAGTCGAAATGTCGAGGAAATAGTAAAAATTTCGTGAAAAATGTTGAGAAAAAATTCAAAGTTTCGAGAACAAAGTCGAAATGTCGGGATTAATAATGAAGTACAATCTCGAGAAAAAAGTTGAAATGTCGAGGAAATAGTCAAAACTTTGTGAAAAATGTCAAAATTTCGAGAAAAAAGTAGAAATTTCGAGAAAAAAAGGCAAAATTTCGAGAAAAAAGTTGAAATGTCGAGAAAAAAGTTGAAATGTCGAGATTAAAAAGGAAAGAAATAAGGAAGAAAAAAAGGAAAAGAAAGAAGAAAAAAAAGAAAAAAAGGAAAAAAGAAGAAAAAGGAAAAAAAAGGTCAAACATTTTTGAAAAAGCTCCAGGAGCCACTAGGGCGGCGCTAAAGAGCCGCATGTGGCTCTAGAGCGGCGGGTTGCCGACCCCTGCAGTAGATGTTTCCTGTCTGACTTCATCAGTCTCTCATGGTTCTGGAGGAGTTCTGGCTTTTATTTCTAACGATACTTCAGTTAATTGAAGTCCCTGGACCTTCACGTCTCCACAGATCTCTGAAGGTCCACCAGCATCTCAACCAGGTTCAGGTCTGGACTTTGACCAGGTCGTTCCAGAGCTGCTGTATTTATTTTATTTTTTCGTCATTCTGTGAAGGAATAAACCTTTAACTATCATACTATTTAAAATCTCTCCCCTTTAAAGTTCCATAAAAGCAACATTCAACCCGTCAAAGGTACAGTAATATTTCAATATCCCTTTACTGATCATCCACTGTATGATGAAAACTGGACAAAGCCTCTGTGACCTCATTTAAAGGGAATCTATTATGAAAAACACGTTTTTCTTGCTTTAACATACAGGACTGTCTCAGAAAATTAGAATATTGTGATAAAGTTCTTTATTTTCTGTAATGCAATTAAAAAAACAAAAATATCATACATTCTGGATTCATTACAAATCAACTGAAATATTGCAAGCCTTTTATTATTTTAATATTGCTGATTATGGCTTACAGTTTAAGATTAAGATTTCCAGAATATTCTAATTTTTTGAGATAGGATATTTTAGTTTTCTTAAGCTGTAAACCATGATCAGCAATATTAAAATAATAAAAGGCTTGCAATATTTCAGTTGATTTGTAATGAATCCAGAATGTATGACATTTTAGTTTTTGTAATTGCATTACAGAAAATCACAATATTCTAATTTCCTGAGACAGTCCTGTATATAAAGTGGTCTCCCCTCAGCCTGCTAAACTCAGAGAAGGAGGAAAGCAACCAAATTCTGCAGTGTCTGTACAGCCGCCCGGATGAGCCGTCCAGTGTGATGTGGATCTACGAGCCAATAAGATTCTGCTCCCGTCGTTACGTAACGACAGGAGCGATGCGTGAAACCACGCCCACAACTAACTCTGGCCGGAACAACAACGACAACTCCGCCGGCCGGAGCTTCTGCCATTTTCTACGCGTCATTCAGGCAGCCAATCAGCACAGAGCCTCATTATCATAGCCCCGCCCACTCAGAATCCTGCATAGATAATGAGGTTAGAGACTGGGATGATAAAGACATGGCTTAGAGGCTGAATTTCTAATTTATTTAGCAAAAACAATCAAAAGTTTGTTTTTAAGACATTCAAGGCCTGTTTAAAATAGGTATTAGATGCCATAATAGGTCCCCTTTAAATGTTTAAAGTCCAGTTTCAGGTCTCTGGATCCGTGGGACTCTCAGAAACTGGATCTGCCCAACCCTGGTTAGTCCAGAAAGGTGACGAGTCTTTAGCCTGCTTACTAGCTCAGCCCAAGCCATGTCAACAGACTGCCGTTCCACGGTCATTCATAAATCCACGCCCCCTAATTATGCATAAATAAATAAATTAATTACTAGTTCTCAATTCTAGATTTCATCTCCAACTCCGGGGACTAAACTGTTTTTTGTTCTAGACCAAGGGTCGGCAACCCAAAATGTTTTAGAGCCATATTGGACGAAAAACACAAAAACAAATATTTCTGGAGCCGCAAAAAATGAAAAGTCTTGTATAAACCTTAGAATGAAGGCAACACATGCTGCATGTTTCTATATTAGTTATAACTGGGGGAAGATTTTTTTTTCATTATGCACTTCGAGAAAAAAGTCGAAATGTCGAGAAAAAAAGTCGAAATGTCGAGAAAAAAAGTTGAAATGTCGAGAAAAAAGTTGAAGTACAATTTCGAGAAAAAAGTCAAAATGTCGAGAAAAAAGTCAAAATGTCGAGGAAATAGTAAAAATGTTGTGAAAAAAGTCAAAATGTCGAGAAAAAAGTTGAAATGTCGAGATTAAAAAAGGAAAAGGGAAGAAAAAAAGAGAAAAAAGAAAAAAAGGAAAGGAAAAATAGAAAAAAAGGAAAAAAAAGAGAAGGAAAAAAAGGTCAAACATTTTTGAAAAAGCTCCAGGAGCCACTAGGGCGGCGCTAAAGAGCCGCATGCGGGTTGCCGACCCCTGTTCTAGACTGTAAATATGTTTATTTCTGCTGTAAAGTTGATCCAGACCCTAGTGGTCTGCAGAGGAACTGCAGGTCTGGATCCAGATCCTGGTGGTCTGTAGAGGACCTGCAGAGGAACCCACTCGTAAAGACGAATCATTCAAATATTCTGTGTAAACAAAGTGTAATGTTTTGATGAGCAGGACTTGTTTCCTGGTTGGACAACAAGGTCCAGGACAAAAACCCCCAGTGACCCGGTCGGTACCCGAGGAGCTCCGGAGGAGAATCTATCTCCACTCCCAGATCCGTTTCCAGGGGTTTAAGGTGGAGACGGAGCTGCAGACCAGGCCGGCCGTGAGGGGTGTCAGCGTGAAGCGTCTGCTGACTGAGTGACAGCACTCCTGGCGTGGCACTAAGGTGATTAGAGGGTAAAACCTCAGCAGGCTTAAGCAGCAAGAGTGATTAGGACGGACAATAATAACTCGGAGCCCGACACAGACGCTCGCTCGGGTTTCATTTGGTTTTCTGTCCTGGACGAGTATTTCATTCAGCAGCTCCCCTCAAACTAACGTCTTACTACTAATGGGAAAGAGAATATTCTGGATTCACGTTTTAGGGACAGAGATGTCAAGATGGTGTAGAAACGTCTGACTGACAAAACACCCAGGTTAAAGTCTAGGTCACAGCCAACGTTACATTTTGTTACTGTTACAGTTTGTTTTTACATTTTAAACCCATCGTAGTAATCTAATTGTACAAAACCTTTCAAAAAGCTCCTGGTGTTTAATCGGCTGATGGCTTCAATGAGATTTGAAACAATGAATTCAAAACTTTGAACCCTTAAAAGTGCATGATTGTTAAAAAAAGGCTTAACTTACCGCATTAAAATACTGCAATCATAAATGTATGTTAAACCCCTTAACGAGCATAACTTACTTAGCACTTTCTTAATTGATGTAAAGGCCTTGAAAAGCCCTCGATTAATTAGTTTTCAGGTAGACTTGAAAGAATAGCTTCCATGTAGTCTAAGGCCACATTTACACATAGACAGGTATTTACAAAAACTGATATTTCCCCCTCTACGTTTTGAAAAATACCATAATTTACACAAACCGGCATAAATATGCTGTTAAGGTGCTATGAGCAGCCAAACCTGCAGGGGGCAGTGTAACGAGAAGATAAAGTCATGCTAGCCAATCAGAATCCTGGAAAAAAACATCAACAAATGACACGTAGCCAAACAAATTGTAAACACATGATGCTGGTGACGTTTCTGTCTCATAATGTGACGTTCTGAAGCCTAAATGGCCGTTTCCATCCGTTTACAAGCAAACGTGAAGTTGGAGTTTTTGCAAATCTCCACTTTGGCCGTAGTTTTCAGAAATGATCGTTTTTGGTGACTTTGAGCTTCGTTTTCGTGTAAAGAACGGCCAAAACGCATGAAAACACCACCGTTTTTGCTACGTGTAAACGGGGCCTAAAACATTACTTCTTAAAGCCACCAGATGTAGTAATACCACGTGTGACCAGGTGGGGGAGAACATCACAATAAAGAGACCGTCCCCCCTCAGTGGCAGCTCTCTATGCTCACATGTGGTCAGAAGTAGCATTTAAAAATAAGAATAATGCTTTAAAATACCTCGCTTAAGCTTTTTCTTCAAATGTCAACAGCATCTCTTGTTTTATTTAAAGGTTTTAAATCTTTAAAAGCGGTTTACTTTTGACCTCATACGTACAGGAGCGACTCAATCACGCGGTTTGGGGTGAGACTGGGGTGAGGGCGTCCGGGTGCCCACCCGGGTCACCCCAGGGTGTCCCAGTCGCCCCAGTCGCCCCGGTTCGGTCCAGCAGGACCGGGGGCTCCTGGTATTTGTGCTACAGAGTCAGGGATCCAGTTTCACAGCAGGACACCGTGTCCTCCTACCTTCTCCTGCGCCCTGTTTAGTCTCTTCTGGACGTTGATGGCCAGTTTCCCGGCGGTCACCCCCTTCCCTATCTCAGCCATGTCTGAGGGTTCCCGGCGAGGAAGAGGAGGATGAGAAGCAGAGGGAGAAATGTGGCTGAGGGAGAGCCTCCTCGGGCAACGGCGGCGCGTAAGAACCCCTCCGGTGATCTACCTGGATCAGTAATCCAGTTGACAGTTTCTTAAAGGCGCAGTGTGCAACTTAATCCGGGTTTTGTGTGTGAAAACAAAGGTCGGGGGACGTTTGGTTACAAAGCAGAGGCAGATTCAGATATCCTGCTGCTCTCGACTCTTTCTGTCAACTGATGCAGAGTTCAGCTCCAAATGGAAACATATTAGGTTTCCTCTCAACTCTTCCTCTTAAAGGCGCAGCAGGTTGGTATTATTAGCAGACAACTGTTGCACATGCAGCTGCTGCGCTGCTCACCGACCACGTCCAGTGCTGTTTCTAGCAGAGCTCAGGGCCACTATAGGGGGGAAACCATACATTCATAAAAACCATAGATGGTGTAACACTGGACTCACAACCTGTGACATCACGCACCAAGAGTGCTTTTAAAGCCTCTTCTTCTTCTTACTGCAGGCTACCATGTTGTAAATGGGTGGAACGCCCAGACCTGGAACCAGCTGGAACACACCCACTAACTGTCAATCACAGTTGGCTATTTTCACTGATTCACTGGGCTAAAACAGGGCTAATGGAGCAAAAACCAGGATAAACTGAGCTAAAATCAGGGCTAATGGAGCTGAAACCAGGATAAACTGAACTATAACCTGGATTCAACTAGTCAAAACCAGGGCTAATGGAGCAAAAACCAGGATTAACAGATCTGAAACCAAGAGTAACAGAGCTAAAACCAGGGTTATGGAGCTGAAACCAGGATTAACAGAGCTAAAAACAGTGCTAACGGAGCTAAAACCAGGGCCAATGGAGCTAAAACCTGGATTCACTGAGCTAAAATCAGGGCCAATGGAGCAAAATCCAGGATTAATTGAGCTAAAACCAGGACTAATGGAGCAAAAACCAGGATTAACTGAGCTAAAATCAGGGCTAATGGAGCTAAAACCTGGATTCACTGAGCTAAAATCAGGGCTAATGGAGCAACAAACATGAGTTAAAATCAGGGCTAATGGAGCAAAAACCAGGATTAACTGAACTAAAACCTATTCACTGAGCTAAAACCAGGGCTAATGGAGCAAAAAACAGGATTAACTGAGCTAAAATCAGGGCTAGTGGAGCAAAAACCAAGATTCACTGAGCTAAAACCAGGGCTAATGGAGCTAAAACCTGGATTAACAAAGCTGAAACCAGGGTTTTCTGAGCTAATACCAGGGCTAATCGAGCAAAAACCAGGATTAATTGAGCCAAAACCGGGGCTAACTGAGCTGAAACCAGGTGAATTACAACCTGCCAATTAGCCAAAACCAGGGCTAATGGAGCAAAAACCACGATTAACTGAGCTAAAACCAGGGCTAATGGAGTTGAAACCAGGATTAGCAGATCTGAAACCAGGTATTAACGGAGCTAAAACCAGGGTTAACGGAGCTGAAACCAGGATTAACAGATCTGAAACTGGGGGTTTCTGAGCTAAAAACAGGGCTAACGGAGCTAAAAATAGGGCTAACGGAGCTAAAACCAGGGCTAACTGATCTGAAACTGAGGCCTTCTGAGCTAAAACTGGGCTAATGGAGCTAAAACCTGGATTCACTGAAATAAAACCAGGACTAATGGAGCAAAAACCAGGATTAACAGATCTGAAACCAGGATTAACAGAGCTAAAACCTGGATTCACTGAGCTAAAACCAGTGCTAACAGAGCTAAAACCAGGATTAGCGGAGTTGAAACCAGGATTAGTGGCCCATTGGTGGGTTACAACATAAACTTTCGTATGATATTTTGCCTCCCTGTGGTCAGAAGTGTATTGATAGATTGATTAAACTGGTTCCAGTGGCAGTGTGAGATACAAACATGACACAGTAACTCATGGCTCTTTTCCATATAATTTAATTTCAAAAATAAATCTTTGTAATATATCATCATCCATTAAAAACTACAGAAACATTACTGGATCTTCTATAAACAAACTTAAATACAATCTATCATTTGTTCTATAATCTCTGTAATAAAGTAAAAAAAAACCATCAACAAAAAAAAACAGTAAAATATCTCTGTGGACTTTTCTAAAGAACTAAATCCTTAACTTTTCCCTTAAATCTCCAACAGGTCTCTTCCAATAATAGTTCAAATGACTGATTTCTACAAAAGTCAATTGGGGATATATGCAGAAAATATTGTATTTATGGCTTAATTATCACAATTTTTCTTGCATTTTCAGGTTCAGTATTTTTGCTATAAATCATTGTCGGGGAAAAAAAAGGAAAGAAATAAAAACCATATGATGTTTTATGTTCATTATAAAAGGTATTTATATCCCTAAAATTTGTTTTAAGTCATGGAAAGTCAATTAAAAGCAACGCTGCAGAACTTTTATTCAACATCCTCCATTGAGTCATAGTCATAAATGCTGCTAACGGTGCTAGCATTGTGGCAACCGCATGCTAACAGATAACAGGCAAAAGTAAAAAAATGTCCTGAGTGACATCTTCCACTGAATTTTGTATTTCCTGTCAGCGATAGTGTCTCAAACAAATTTTTAGCTTAAGTTAAGTGAGCCAAGCTGAAGTAGCTAGCTGCATGAGCTGATCTCGCTGCTCTAAAGTTCAGTGTTCGAGATTATCACCCATTAAACTAACTACAGTTTAACGGGAGTCATAGTTAATAAGATGTCCAGGTCAATTACCACAATTTTGGTGTTTTTAAGGGACTAAAGAAAAGTATCCCCTTTAGTTAAGACCATAAAATGTCTTAATTACCAACAAAGGGTCAAACTTTTCATCTAAAATCCATTTAATTCATAAATCCAAACCCGTCAGTTACTGTACAACAAAACAAAAATAATCTGATAAATAACATCAGAAATATATTAATGTGATATAAAATAAAGGTGCCACTCTTCAAACAACTTAAATTAATAGATACGGTACATATGGGACAGAAAACATGTTGAAATCTGCTTCATCGGTTGATTCCTGGCTTCTGAAATCTGCAGTGATTTCAGGGTGAAAGGAGGCGGTTTCACCAGACGGGGATGTGGATCTGTGGACCGTTGGTTCTTCCTCGGCGGGAACTCATCCGTCCCCGGTTCCTGTTCCCAGTCCCTGTTTCTGGTTCCCAGTTCCCTGTTCCTGGTCCGTGTTCCCAGTTGCTGTTTCTGGACCCCAGTTCCCGATCCCCCGTTCCCCGTCTCAATTCCCAGTTCCCTGTTCCCGGTCCCTTTTTCTGGTTCCCAGTCTCCGGTTCCTGTTCCCCAATTCCCAGTCCATGTTCCCAGTCCCCTGTTCCCAGTTCCTAATTCCCAGTCCCCTGTTCCTAGTTCCCCAATTCCCGGTCCGTGTTCCCAGTTGCTGTTTTTGGACCCCCATTCCCAGTCCCAACGATAAGAATTTGTCATCTCGCGGTAAAAACGATAAATTCCCGTTGATGACGTTTTTGCTGATTTATGGTTCTAAGTTAAATCGACGCAAGGAAGGATGGATGGATGGATATGAGCCTGAAAGAAAGAAAGAAAGAAAGAAAGAAAGAAAGAAAGAAAGAAAGAAAGAAAGAAAGAAAGAAAGAAAGAAAGAAAGAAAGAAAGAAAGAAAGATAAATTCCCATTGATGACGTGTTTGTGTAACAAACATGGCGGATCTGAGTCATTACAGTTTAACAGTACAGGTGTAACTAATTTAATTGGTTTTTATTAATTCAATTTAATTGGTGTAGTTTAGTAGTATTTAGTATTCTTTTAGAGCAGTGTTTTGGCTCCAGAGACTGAATGTGGTGATAGATTTATAGTTACAAAGGTGGAGTTGAATTGGTATTTTTTTAAATAATTTTTATCGTTATCGGGATAAATGCCAGAAATTATCGTGATACATTTTCTAGTCCATATCGCCCATCACTAGTTCCCGGTCCCTGTTTCTGGTTCCCAGTCCCCTGTTGCTGGTTCCCCGTTCCAGTTCCCTGTTCCCGGTCCGTTTTCCCAGTTGCTGTTTCTGGACCCTAATTCCTGGTCCCCTGTTCCCAGTCCCTGGTCCCTCAGTCCATGTTTCTGGTTCCTGGTCCCCCGGTCTGTTCAGGTCCCCTGGTGTAGTTCCTGGGGGTGTGGTTTTGGGGGTTCAGGTGTAGTTCTGGGGGTTCAGGTGTGGTTCTGGGGGTCCCGGCCCCCCCTCATGTGTGGCCCTGGGCCACCCCCAGTGGGTGCAGGGTTCCCGGGTCCAGCAGCTTCCCCCCCAGCCAGTACAGCAGCCGTGAGTACCAGTGCATCCCCCCCCGGGGCCCCCGGGGCCCCCCGGTGCCGCCGGCCCAGCGGTGCAGCAGCCTGAGGGGGGCGAAGGCCCGGTGGGCCAGCCGGTGCTGCGGCACCACGCCGTAGCAGGACGCCAGCACGCCGTCCACCACCACCGTCCCCTCCAGGGTGAGCGGCGCGAACACGCCCCTCCCCACCCGGACCCCGACCCGGCTGATCCGGGACAGGCGGGGCCCCCCCCGGCCCCCCGCCAGCAGCAGGCACTGCCCCGGCCGGGCCTGGCTGGCGAACACGGCCCTGAGGGCGCCGCGGCCCGGCGCCGCCCCTTCGGAGCAGTTCCCCGCCACGAAGACCAGGTGGGCGGCGGTGAGGGAGAGCCGCCCCCCCGCCTCGGTCTGCAGGGAGTAGAAGAGAGCCGGCAGGGCCGGGTCCCGGTCCAGGAAGGTCAGGACTTCGCTGAACACCAGGTCCCCTTCGCCGCCGCCGCCGTGGCCCGACGAGGCCAGGACCCGCTCGCCGGGCTGCAGGTCGCTCAGGGGCCTGCGGGCCCCGCCCTCCAGCATCACCCAGGCGTCGCCGGGGAAACAGCCTCCGGACTTCGCTGCCACCGAGTGATCTGAGGACGAGCAGACGGGCGGAGACGGTGAGGGGGGAAGAGCAGCAGCAAAGAGCAGCAAAATCTGGAGTAATAAAGCCTGGATTTAGACAAAACCTGGATTTAGACAAAGCCTAGATTTAACAAAATCTGGATTAATAAAGCCTGGATTAAGACAGTCTGGATTAATAAAGTCTGGATTAAGACCGTCTGGATTAATAAAGTCTGGATTTAGACAAAGCCTGGATTTAGACAAAGCCTGGATTTAACAAAGTCTGGATTAATAAAGCCTGAATTTAGACAAAACCTGGATTTAACAAAGCAGCAATTTAAACAAAATCTGGATTTAACAAAGTCTGGATTAATAAAGCCTGGATTAAGACAAAACCTGGATTTAACAAAACCTGGATTAATAAAGCCTGGATTAAGACAAAACCTGGATTTAACAAAGTCTGGATTAATAAAGCCTGAATTTAGACAAAACCTGGATTTAACAAAGTCTGGATTAATAAAGCCTGGATTAAAACAGTCTGGATTAATAAAGCCTGGATTAAGACAGTCTGGATTAATAAAGCCTGAATTTAGACAAAGTCTGGATTAATAAAGCCTGGATTTAGACAAAACTTGGATTTAACAAAGCAGCAATTTAAACAAAACCTGGATTTAACAAAGTCTGGATTAGTAAAGCCTGGATTAGAACAGTCTGGATTAATAAAGTCTGGATTAAGACAGTCTGGATTAACAAAACCTGGATTAAAACAGTCTGGATTAATAAAGTCTGGATTAAGACAGTCTGGATTAACAAAACCTGGATTAAAACAGTCTGGATTAATAAAGCCTGAATTTAGACAAAGTCTGGATTAATAAAGCCTGGATTTAGACAAAACCTGGATTTAACAAAGCAGCAATTTAAACAAATTCTGGATTGAACAAAGTCTGGATTAATAAAGCCTGGATTAAGACAGTCTGGATTAACAAAACCTGGATTAGGCAGTCTGGATAAATAAAGCATTGATTTAGAAAAAGTCTGGATTAACAAAGCCTGGATTTAGACAAAACTTGGATTAAGACAAAGCAGCAATTTAAATAAAACCTGCATTAATAAAGCAGCAATTTAAATAAAGTCCGGATTTAGACAAAACCTGGATTAATAAAGCAGTGATTTAAATAAAACCTGCATTAATAAAGCAGCAATTTAAATAAAGTCCGGATTTAGACAAAACCTGGATTAATAAAGCAGTGATTTAAACAAAACCTGGATTTAACAAAGTCTGGATTAATAAAGCCTGGATTTAGACAAAACCTGGATTTAACAAAGCAGCAATTAAAACAAAGTCTGGATTTAACAAAGTCTTAATTAATAAAGCCTGGATTTAACCATTTAACAAAGCAGCAATTTAAACAAAACCTGGATTAATAAAGCAGCGATTTAAACAAAACCTGGATTTAACAAAGCAGCAATTTAAACAAAACCCAGATTTAGACAAAACCTGAATTAATAAAGCAGCAATTTAAACAAAATCTGGATTCAACAAAGCAGCGATTTATACAAAGTCTGGATTAATAAAGCAGCAATTTAAGTAAGGTCTGGATTTAACGAAGCCTGGATTTAGACAAAGCAGCAGTTTAAATAAAACCTGGATTAATAAAGCAGCAATTTAAAAAAGCCTGGATTTGAACAAAGCAGCAATTTAAATAAAGTCTGGATTTAATAAAACAGCGATTTAAATAAAGTCTGGACTTTACGAAGCCTGGATTTAGACAAAGCAGCAATTAAAACAAAACCTAGATTTAGACAATGTCTGGATTTAGACAAAGCAGCGATTTATTAAAAGTCTGGATTAATAAAGCAGCAATTTAAATAAAGTCTGGATTTAATAAAGCAGCAACTTAAACAAAACCTGGATTTAACGAAGCAGCAATTTAAATAAAGTCTGGATTTAGACAAAATGTGGAACTAACAAAACATGGATGGATTCAGTAGAGCCTGGATCTGAACTAAACCTCATTTTACACTAAATCCCATTTCAAAGCCTGGATTTAACCCAAAGTTTCAAAGGAAAGTGTGCAGAATCTCGGCTCCAGGTCCTGGACTGTGGCCGGGTTTACTTTCAAACGTTTCCTTGGAGAAATGTCCAAGAACAAAGAGTCTAAACATTTATCAGGAAACCTCCCCCCGAAGGGAAGTTAAATAATTACAAAAAACAGAAAAAGAAAGAACACGAGTTGCTCTGGGAATGAAATACCAGCAATTCAAACCCGACAAGAGCATAAAAGCCGACTACGGCATCGATGTCATAGAAGCACTACTGCTCCGAACCAGGCGGACCCGGGACCAGAACCTGCAGGGGGCGGTCCGGGGACCCAAGACCGGTGCCGACCCCGGCACAAAGCAGAAACTGAAAAACTATGAAACTGACTTTGATTTCATAGGAAGTCAAATTAATGTTATTTGCCATCCCATAATTCCAGCCTCATTGCAAAGTCATCAAACAAAAACCTCTATAAAAGTTTGTTTCTTCCCCAGCCAGCGGGAGGTCAGAGGTGATGGTCTCCTAGGTCCCGGTGCACCGTCGCCCCCCGGTGGCCAACCCCCCTCACTACACCCAGCTCCCCTCAGTTGGTCACAACTGTTGCTCAGCTGCCAATAAGCAAAGAACAAAACAAAAAAAAAACAAGAAGAAAACAAAAATACCAACTTGATTGGTTGCCCGTCTGATCAAGTCAAGGACTGGGCCCTCGCAACCCGATCTGGGAGGGAAGAAGACAGGGGGAGGAGGAGAGAAAAGAGGACGGGAAGAGGGAGAGGAAGCAAGAAAAAGAGACAGAAAAGGGAGATCTCAGTTACCACCATTAAAAAAAAACGTGTCAGGACTGTTTTAGTAATATTTCAGCTCCCAGGTCCGTTTGTCTGTTCCCCTTCACAACGGCTGAAGACTAAAGCCTGAATTATAGTTCTGCGTTAAACCTACGCCGTAGGGTACGCGGCTACGCAGGAGTCTCTCCGTAGCCTGACGTGCACCTCCCAAAAAATTTAACTACACGTCGAGGCGATGCGGACCCAACACAGACCGTGAGGGCTGTGATTGGTTCGCTTGGTAGCAACGCATTTCCGGTTCCGGTTCGTGAAGCAGTCGTGAACTTTCAACACTCTTTTCTTCGTGTGTGTGATTTTTTTGGGTTGTTTTGTTTTTTTGCACAATAGTTGTGCTTATCTCTTTGATTCACTGTGACCGGAAAAACCGCAAGCTAAACAAAAGTATCAACTAGCGCTCTAGGGGGTACTGCACCGCGGAGAAATGGAGAGACGAAGAAGTACGAAGGGTTCACGACGGCGTTACGGCAACGGCGTAGGCTCTGCGTTGGTTTAACGCGGAACCATAAATCAGGCTTAAGAGACTAAAGCCTGGGATATACTTGCAGTTCAGACCGCGTACGCATCATGGCCGCCACGCGTATCCTGCGTTCATTTGACGCGTCGACCTGCACGTTCTCAAAAAGACACTCGGTCTGATACCAGCTGGTCACAAGTGACGGACGCGGAAGTCGCCGTTTCCTTTGCCGAGATTGCAACCAAAGCAATGTTATAATCTCCTACATCATCCAATGGTGTCATGTTAACTTGTTCGTTGTTCTAATCTGCTACTACCGCTGCTACTATCTACTACTAAATATTTAATCACTTTTCCAACTGTTGCTCTGATTACTGCCCCCTATCGGCCACCGCCGGTACGACGCACTCTCCCCGCATACTACGCAAGCGATGTTGCAGTTGGTGGTGCACGAGAACGGACGCAAGCACCAACAGCAAGTATATCTAGGGCTTAAAGACTAAAAAAACTATTCCTACTTTCACATAAAGACACAGGCCAGGATTCCAGCTATTAAATACAGATAATAACATCCGGAGAAAAGGACGATGGAACAAACCAAACCCCAGAACGACCCCCGCCACAGAAAAGAGCTCATATCTGTTTGGATTCACGTATTTAAAACCTGGACACTCTACAGATCCATCGTACTACATCTCACCATCAGCTCCACCAAGACGGAGAGTTTTTAGAGGTTTTTGAAGACAAATGTTTCGACTTTTGCTACAATTATTCAAAACTAAACTATAAAACTGCTTTTATTTGATATAAATGTAACCAGATGTATTAAACCCTTTCAACTGGAACAGTTCTGGGTTGGTTTGGGAACTCCTCAGGGTGTCCTGGCGCCTCCATGTGGAGTTTTGTGCGAGGACGTAGCTCAGGAAGGATGATTGACAGCTCGCTGGAATCTTCACAGTGGACGGTTTGTAAATCTGGAGTCTGATTTATGATGGTGAAACACCAAAGCTGAGAGCTGGACGACAGGAAGTGGAGTTGTTGTTGTTGTGCTGTCCTCCGTCCGCTAGCTCAGTGGGTCGTGGTCCCGGTTCTGGAGGTGCTAATTAGCGACAGGCTAACACTGCTGAGCTTGGGCCAACCTAAACGTGAGGTTTCCACGGCTGCAGCTCCCGTGGAAGATCACTGAAGTCCAGAGTTGGAGGTTTCCAGACCACTTTCTTGTGGTCTAGGTCTTGTCTCGGTCTCTTCATGTCTCGGACTCGGATCATTGAGATGCCGTTGCACCAAAGTGACAGAATCTGGTGATCAGCAGTTCTTCCTCTTGTTAATGTACAGTTTTGTAAACTATTTGTATTTTGCATCTGATTTAATGTTTTGGTGCATCTGCATGTGTCTGTATTTAATTACAGTTTTGTATTTATAACGGCTTTGTTTGAATAAATATATGAATTTGCATATCGTTGTGATTGATTAAGCATCAGGTCCATTTCAATGATGCTGATATACGGTGTAATCTGATTACTATAATGGTAAACAATGTAATTTCAATCTTTAATATTTAAAATTCAGGTTTCTTCTCCAAATTAAGTCCAATTTAAATCAGTAACATTTCCTATTCAGTACTTTTCTGAGGTGGAGGGGGGTGCTGGAGCTGGTTATTCTGCTAGAGGACTTTGGGACTAGTTAGTAGTCGTGTCAATCCTTAAAAGCACTGGAGTCAATCCTCCAATAGTGTAGAAATAGCGGTAGTGCAGTCGCCACACAGATCTGATCTCAGCTGATGGATGGAAACATTTATAGTGAGTTCAACATCATCATCCACTTCTCTGTGTTATTGAGCTGCAGTTGAAAACAAGCTCATATGGAAACTAGCTGAACCAGGATGATGTTATACAATCACGCAGGATCAGGAAATAACTAGATTTACTTTAGGTCTTGAGCTGAACTAGTCTTGGTCTTGATTCTCTCTGTTCTTTAGACGGTCTTGTCTACTGAAGTCCTGGAAACGAGGGCCGACTTCTTCAAATGCTTCTTCGTCCCAAAGTCAGATTTCTGCAACGTAGACGGACGTAAAGCAGCTACCAGGGGATCCCTGGGAGCCTCCAGAAGAAACCGCCTCGATGAAACCCAAAAGTGGTTTCAAACCGTGAAGGCAGTATTTCTGCAGCCTGATCCGTGACGTTACCTCAGACATCAGCTCTGTGGAGTACCGATGAGGTTATCTCTGCAAGGAAACCCCAAACAACGGGCTGGGCCGACAGGAAGTGGCTAATGTGAGGGGAGAGGAACAGCTGAGCATCTACATGCAAACAGGGAGAGCTTTGACGAGCGGGAAAGAAACAGGCAAAAGATGCAGCAGGTTGTGAATCTTTAATAAAAACTGGTTCCTCCAACAGAATACAATAGAAAGAGCAGCATCTACTGACATCTAGTGGTCAGATTGGAGATGGCAACCGCCTCAAACGTCACGGATCATTCATTAAAAGCTGCTTCAAGAGACACAAAAGTCTTGTAATTCAGCAAAAGTTCATGAGTAGCTCCAGATGAATCAGCTTCAGCACCATAAACCGATAATATCCTGCATTTGAAGTCCGTTGTGTTTGAAAGTGTCTTGTTTCCTGAACGTCCAACATCACCATCGCCTCCTCCTTCTCCAGATTTCCTAGCAGAGATCCTGGTTTGATGTCCTAGATTAGCTCCGATTTCTCCTCGTCTGAAGTTTTATCTCGTTTCTTACCGAGCAAAGCATCGATTGTGGTTGTCATAGTTTTTTTTTTTTTTTAATAAAAGCCAAAGTCCATTTGGTTTTGTCTCGTTTTATAAATATTGCGCCACTTTTGTCCCAAAGATATTCTCCTTTAGTTGCTTGTGTAGGTAGATGCTTCCATTAGATCAGGGATCGGCAACCCGCGGCTCTAGAGCCGCATGCGGCTCTTTAGCGCCGCCCTAGTGGCTCCTGGAGCTTTTTCAAAAATGTTTCACCTTTTTTTTCCTTTTCTTTTTTTCTCTTTCTTCCCTTTTCCTTTCCTTTTTAATCTCGACATTTCCTTTTTTTTCCCCTTTTTCTCTTCCTTTTTTTCTCTTTCTTTTCTCTTTTTTTCCCTTTTTTTCTCTTTCTTTGTCTTTATTTTCTCTTTTTTCTCTTTTCTTCCTTTTTTTCTCTTTCTTTTCTCTTTTTTTCTCTTTATTTCTTCCTTTTTTCTCTTTCTTTGTCTTTATTTTCTCTTTTTTTCTCTTTTTTCTCTTTTTTTCCTTTTTTTCTTTCTTTTCTTGTTTTTTTTTCTTTTTTCTTCTTTCTTTCCTTTTTTTCCTCTTTTTTTTCTTCCTTTTTCCTTTCCTTTTTAATCTCGACATTTCGACTTTTTTCTCAACATTTCGACTTTTTTCTCAACATTTCGACTTTTTCTCAACATTTGAACTTTTTTCTCGAGATTGTAGTTCAACATTAATCTCAAAATTTTGACTTTTTTCTCTAAATTTTGACTTTTTTCTCCACATTTTGACTTTTTTTCCGACATTTCTCCTTTCACCATTTGTCTTCATTCTAAGGTTTATACAAGACCTTTCATTTTTTGCGGCTCCAGACATATTTGTTTTTTGTGTTTTTGGTCCAATATGGCTCTTTCAACATTTTGGGTTGCCGACCCCTGCATTAGATGGTTCCTTCAGCAGGAACTCTCAGTAGATGTTTCCTGTCTGACTTCTGGAGGAGTTCTGGTCCGTTCTTCTGTCCACCGTAGCTTCAGGTCATTGAGGTTTCTACACGTCTCCTCAGTTCTCTTAAAGTCCACCACAACATCTCGACCGGGTTCAGGTCTGGACTCTGACCAGGTCGTTCCAGAACCTGGATTCGTCTCCTGGGGTTCGGGTCTGGTTTTAAGGTTCAGTCTTCTTCTGATGGACTTCAACACCTGACATGTTCGGTGATGTCCTAGATTTGAGATGGAGCTCTTGGGTTTTTAGTTTCCCAGGGTCTGATCTTGGACTGGATCTCCTCAGACTCAGATTCAAAGTCTAAAAATGGTTTTATAACCTTTCCAGATCGATGTGCAGCAACAGTGACTGCGTTTCCATGCATCAATAACCCTTTTAAAACCCGAATATTGGCAATAACCCAAATTTGCACAGCCATGTAAACACCAATAACCCTTTCGAATAACCTGAATTTGCTCATATTCCTGTTTTTAAAAACCCAAATATTACCCCTGGGTTACTCCTTTTAAAACCTGAATATTCGGTCATATAAACGGAATATCCCCATCAAACGGAACAGGAATGTGTTTTCTACGCAGGCTCTGTTTGCAAGGAATCCTGGTCTTTTGAGTCCAGGAAGTTCTTATAAACACGGAGAAACAAGACCAGGAGGAGACTAATCACTTCATAAATGTAATGAAGGATATGAACATTTCTGCATTTGTAGACGGTAGAAAGTACCAGGATAGTGAGATTTACAAAAAGGTGAGCGAAAAGTTGCGCGAAGCAGCATTTATTTGAATTTGGATACAGGAAGAAGAAGCAGAAATGACGCTAATTGCGTCATGACGTTCTCCGCGCGTCGCTGGTTTGATCCAGATATCCCGAATGATTAATTACCATGTAAACGGGGATAACCCTGTTTGCTCACGCATGGAAACGGAATATTCCGAATGTTTCAGTAACCGGAATATTAGCAATAACCCGAATTTTGACTGCATGTAAACGTAGTCCGTAACTCTTCTCTAAGACCATTGCTGATGTCTTCCCCTCTTGGTGTGGGGTTACCACGCACCTGAAGGCTCCAGACCAGAATGTTTTACTTTTTTTATTTTTATTAAGATATGGCACTTTTGGGAAAAAAGTTGCCTGTTCCTCGTCTGAGGTGGATTACGTCTAAACCCGAGACCTTGATGCTGCTTATGTTCCTACTTTTCTGTTTTATTTTGATTTCTGTAAGAGCTGAAACCTTCGATGCTGCGATCGTTCGGACTTCACCCGCAGCTGTCGGCCGCGCCGCTCACCTGACTTGACGCTGCAGTGGATGTGGGCCTTGGACTCGTAGTAGACCCAGTCGAACCCGGCCTCCACGGCCAGCCGGGCCAGCATGGCGTACTTATTCCGGTCGCGGTCGGACGTGGTGATGTCCACGGCGCGGCCCTCGTAGTGCAGCGACTCCTCCGAGTGGTGGCCGTCCTCGTCCCAGCCCTCGGTGACCCGCAGCCGGACCCCGGGCCACACGTTCCTCACCGAGATGGCCAGAGAGTTCAGCTTGTCTTTGCAGCGCTGCAGCAGAGGAGAAACCACAAGAGCTGCAAGATCCACAAACCAATATCCATCTGGACCCAAAAACCGGGTCGGTTAGTCCTGAAAACCAGGATTAAAGGTTGTGTTTTATGCAGTTTTAGTGCCAGATCAGTGGAATCATACTTTTAACGGCCTGGTTCTGCTGTTTTCTGTGGGATGCTGTGAACTAGGAATGGGTGATATATTTTACCGTTCACGATATACCGTCAAAAAAATTCCCCACGGTAAAAATTTGTCATCTCGCGGTAAAAATGATAAATTCCCGTTGATGTCGTTTTGGTGTAAAGCGGATTTATAATTCTGCGTTAAATCGACGCACAACGTACGTGTGCAGGAAGAAAGGAAGGAAGGAAGGAAGGAAGGAAGGAAGGAAGGAAGGAAGGAAGGAAGGAAGGAAGGAAGGAAGGAAGGAAGGAAGGAAGGAAGGAAGGAAGGAAGGAAGGAAGGAAGGGAGGAAGGGAGAAAACAAGGAAAGGAGGAAGGGAAGAAGGAAGGAGAGAGCAGGAGGAAAGAAGGAAGGAAGGGAAAAAAGAAGGAAGGAAGGAAGGAAGGAAGGAAGGAAGGAAGGAAGGAAGGAAGGAAGGAAGGGGGAGAAGGAAGGGAGAAAACAAGGAAAGGAGGAAGGGAAGAAGGAAGGAGAGAGCAGGAGGAAAGAAGGAAGGAAGGAAGGAAGGAAGGAAATGAGTCTGGAAGGAAGGAAGGAAGGAAGGAAATGAGTGTTGAAGGAAGGAAGGAAGGAAGGAAGGAAGGAAGGAAATGAGTCTGGAAGGAAGGAAGGAAGGAAGGAAGGAAGGAAGGAAGGAAGGAAGGAAGGAAGGAAGGAAGGAAGGAAGGAAGGAAGGAAGGAAGGGAGAAAACAAGGAAAGGAGGAAGGAAGGAAATGAGCAAGAAAGAAAGAAAGAAAGAAAGAAAGAAAGAAAGAAAGAAAAATTCCCGTTGATAACGTTTTTGTATTGGTATTTTTTTTATCGTTATCGGGATAAATGCCAGAAATTATCGTGATACATTTTTTAGTCCATACCGCCCATCCCTACTGTGAACACCGTGTTTCCCCCTGAACCAATCACACACTCAGTGCCAGTCACGTGACCCCGGGGACAGAGACAATTGACCCTTTGTCAAGCCCCGCCCCCGTTGCTAGGCCGTTACTATCGCTCCCGTCCACTTCCATTGTAAAAACGGGGTTTTACATCACTTTATTTCTAATTATTGGACCAAAGAAAATCAACAGCAACTACATATGAATAAAAAAACTTGATCTACGGTGTAGTAAGTTGAAAAAAACTCACTACACCGTAGTTTTCGGCAAAAACAAGATCTTTTGATGAGTTTTTTTTTTTCAATTTATTTATTTTTTTTCCTTTTTTCCCTTATAAATATCAACAGTGACGTTCCATTACAGACCTAAATGTGTACTAGTCTGTGCATATCAATAAATATATGTGCAATGATGTGCGTGTCGTATGTTGTTCAATACAACTGATCAGACCAAGCGCAGACACAAGCTGCTCTGATCCAGACGGGTGGAGTTGGAAAAAACTGTCACACAATGTCGAGAGAACGAGACAGATTCAGGACATTTCCATCAGAAAAAAGAAAAAAACTAAAGAAAATGGAAGAGTTTAATGATTCTCTGAAAGGCTTGTTGATAAATTTGTTACAAAAATCACCGATCCGACCGGGTCTCAAGCAGCCGCGGGGCCCCGCGTCGAGGCAAGAGATGATGATGAGGCAGGGGAAGGTATCCAGTATTTTGCTAATTGGAGAGTTAAAATTGCGCATATAGACACCCGATCTGACCCGAAAAACCCAAAAATTTTGCGCGTGCTCGCTACGCTCACGCGTGAGGGTCAAAGGGTCAATTGGAGGATGTTACTTTTGCTAATCTGTGGGCGGAGTTTAGAGGACCTGACTGGTCTTCATTAATCATTCCTGCATCTCTACACTGGTGACCTGACAGTTTAAACCAGTTTTAACCCTTAAAAAGTGGCAGAATGTGAGGTTCAGATCTGCCCGTGTTACAGAGCAGCCGTTCCTCTTTACCGCCTCCTCCTCCGCGCTGCGGCTTCTGTACGTTCATTATTTATGCTTCCAAACTACTTCCTCAATACTTTCTTCTCTGAACCTCTTGAACTCGACCGCTGCTGGTTTTAAACCTTCATGAATTAAATGATCACGTGGTTAAAGGCCGTCGTCTTCTTCTGCTGCACAACTTTAAGCCCATTCAGGATGCGGCGGGCTCCTCACAGAGAGCCATTCTACCGGCGCCGGCGGGTCCCGTCACCCGGGTCGCCCGCCCCTTTGCTGCGGCTCCAGTCTTCCCACAATGCACCCCCGCCGCCGCGGTGTTTGCTCTCTGTGGCGGAGGGGAAGAAGGGGGACTGTGACAGGAACGGGACCTCGCGGCCCTCCAGACCTGGACTCTGGTCAGGGGGAGCAAACAGAAGGTGAGAGGGCCCATTCAGGGCCCGGCTCAACTCCCAGGGGCCCCGGCCGCCCCGGTAGCTCATCAGGCAGCATTGTTGGGGCGGCGGCTCCGAGTCTCTGTCCTGGGTGACCTGTCAGGTGACCCATCGGGCAACCTGTGGGGCGACCTGGGGGGTGACCTCCCAGGTACGCAGTAGTGTTGTTTTTGTCAGTCTGTTTCAGTTTTATTTTTAATTTAGTCTTTGGGTCAAGCTATCATTTTAGTTTTTATTAGTTTTAGTCACGTTCATTCTCCTTTTAGTCGTTTCAAGTTTCAGTCGACTAAAAGTCTGAGCATTTTATTCTTATTTTAGTCAGAATTGTCCAGGACTATTTTAGTCTAGTTTTAGTCAAAGATTGTATTTAGCCAAACCCATTTTACAATTCAAACAAGGTTATCTTATTATTATATTATTGTTACCTTATAGACTCAAGAATACATTCATTCCAGATACAGAAGACTCTAATTTGAGTTTACAACATATTTATTTTTCCGCGTTTCTCCCCATCTTTTTCTTTTTCGACGACACATCGGGTTTTCTTTTCCACGTCTATGTAGGAAAGTGTATCCAAAGATGGATCTTCTTCTTCTCCAGCCCCAGAGCAGATCCCCGTGTTTCTCTATGTAACTTTGTTTTTAATGGACGTTAACTAGAGCTCTGCGTTAACGGCATCATCCTCTAACTCTGCAGCTGCATCTTCTGGATCTGATCCCTGCTGCAGCGACTGGGATTGAGGACTAACGTCACCCAGCAGAACTAAACCAGAGAAACTACTGAAAACATGGACATTAAACCAGAGAAACTACTGAAAACATGGACATTAAACCAGAGAAACTACTGAAAACATGGACATTAAACCAGAGAAACTACTGAAAACATGGACATTAAACCAGAGAAACTACTGAAAACATGGACATTAAACCAGAGAAACTACTGAAAACATGGACATTAAACCAGAGAAACTACTGAAAACATGGACATTAAACCAGAGAAACTACTGAAAACATGGACATTAAACCAGAGAAACTACTGAAAACATGGACATTAAACCAGAGAAACTACTGAAAACATGGACATTAAGGATCTTTGGTAGAACATTTTGTTTCGTTTTGGTCAACAGAAATGAAGACACATTTTAGCAGAGTTTTTATTTTGTAATCTACATTTTAGTCTCGTTTTTATTCCTCTACGATATTGCATTACATATTTAATCATCGTTATCGTCACATGACCTGCATTTTCGTTGCGTCTCGTCTCGTTTTCCTCAGGTGATAAAGGTTCGTTGATGACGATATTTAGTTAGAATTTTCGTTGACGAAAGCAACTTTAGTACGCAGGCTGTTGTTGCGTTATCTTGTGTTCATCTCAGGTCTGTTTTAAAGGTATTGTGACATGAAAAACACATTTTTCTTGATTTTTTGTGTTTTGTTGGGTGTCTTGACATGAATTACACCCAAAAAACAACAAACTTTTAACATTCAGTGTATTGTGTGCTTTCTGGGATTTTCCGCATAACTGTGCAAAAACGGCGCATGTGGTTTGCTGGCGGGCCGTTACGTCAAGGCCCGCTAAATCACCGCCCCCTCCACCCAGCTCCCTGTCTCCTCTCCTCTCCAGTGCACCATAAAGGCTGATTTATGATTCCGCGTTACACCGACGCAGAGCCTACGGCGTAAGGTTACGCGGCGACGCGCACCGTACGCTGAACCCTACGGCGTAGGCTCTGCGTCGATTTAACGCGGAACCATAAATCAGGCTTAACACGGAGCTGTTTAGAGCCTCTTTTGTTCTAATCACCGGAGGAGAACTGCTAAAAAGACCCGCGGCCACTGACTGGACTTAAGATAAGGGGACAGTGCTGCTTGCATGCCTTTATTTTTATGATTGTTTGCTGTGGTTCGCCCTGCTGCTTTTCCGTGCATGCTTCGCCTGTCGCTCCCGGCTCTCTCCGACACCGCTGTGAGCGTATGGCTGGAGGAGGAGGAGGTTTGGAGGAGGAGCGGAGCAATGATTGACAGGAAAGGGGGGAAAGGAAGCATTTTTCACGGGGCAAAAAAACACTGTAATAAAAAGCCAGGAAAAGAGTACTAGAGTGAAGTTTTTCTTGTTACACTCTTTTAGACACATTTGAGGGATGTTGGCCAAGACTTTTAATAGTGTTAAAAGCATGTTAAAAATTATGTCACAATACCTTTAAAGCCCGTCGACGCACCACTGTTGCCTAGAAACGTCTGGTTTCTCCCTGATTTGTCACGTTTGGTTGAGGAAGAACTTTGTTGGTACAGAAATACTCTTAATGCTGGTAACCATGGCGATGGAGTAGGAAATCAGCTTGAACGGCATCCGACCTCTGAACGGTGCTCTTTATCTTTACAGAGATGACGGCGCTGATTATGGACACTGTTTTACTCCTACGGCACTAATATTTGTTTTTGAAATATTAAATGAGAGAGACTTGCAGAGGCCCTAAATATGCGATTATTTCAGGACTTAAAACACAAATTGTAATTTAACTGCGTTGTTTAAATCAGAGCAGATTAAGGCTTCAGATATCCCCACAGTTGATAAATCTGTTAAAAGGAAAGTGGCCACTAACACGCATTGGCCACACGAGGGTGCCGTTTCTCCTACTTTCTTTCCCCATCAAACCTGTTAAACGCATAAGAAGTTGCTGATAAAATGTATTGAAAAATGTAACACATATAAGTTCAGATAAACATAATTAAGAGAGAAGTAAATGTCTTTCTGACAGCAGCTGTTGGATGATTGGATGTTATTGAACCCACTGGTCAGCTGTATCAGTTGTTTGGTTGAAAATAGAACAACGTTTGAGAAAGTAATTTATGTCAAGATCGTAAAGAACAACTAGACACGCCCACTGTGACGTCATTTACTGGTTTCTGCAGAGATGAAGTTTTTCCTCCCAGGTCCCCTGACGTATTTGTGACTGTATAATTATGTAGTTTATGTTGTATACACAAATGTCTGATGTTGCTCTCAATTCTGTATATACCTATGTCTTTTGCTTCAATAAAGTTGAGAAAAAAAAAATAAATACGTTTTTCCTCCTACGAGGCAGCTGGCTGGCCACGCCCCCTTCACGTCAATCACAGTTAACAGTTTTTATCCCGGCTGGCTGATCAATCTCACTTTCTGAACATCTGAAACTTCTGGGGTGTTAAAAAAGAAACAAAACAAACCCGGAGTCGTCTTTGGAGGAATAAAGCGATTATGAGTCCGTACAACTGTAAGTAGATAAAACAAAGAAAAAGAAAATAAATCAAATCAAACAATGTTGTCATTTAAAAAGAAATCACCAGAACTCCGTTTGGCTTGAATGGATTAAGTTTTGATTGTGAAATATTGTAAATGACTATATTTGAAAGTGAGAATTTTCCCCTAAAACGTCTCAGGTTTGAAATGTTCTGTGATAATTTCTAAAACAATGACCTCCTTGTTTAAAATCAGAGAAGTGTTCTGGACCTAAACTTGGGATAAACTTGATATATTGTAATGTAAGTTTTCTTGGGAACCCCTTGAAAATGAGATGGCACATCTCAAGGGGCTATCCTTTAATACATTCTGAAATCACGGCTAAATTCTGACAATAATCCGATCAAAGTCTGATTTGATTCTATTCCGACTTGGATTTATTTAAGACGGAGATGTGAATGCGCGTCCCCGCGGGCTCGTTAAAGCGTTAACCCCCCCTGCCCCCCCCAGGCCTCTCAAAGCCCCCACTGATGCGGCTGCTCATGAATCCGGGCCCATTAAGGCTGCAGACTGGGATTAAACCCTATAAACGTCTTTTTCCATGTTGGCTGTGATAAGAATAGCTCGCGGCGCGGCGGCCACAGATGCCTTTTCACGGCGCTCGGACTGGATGTGGAGCGGCGGCTGTTTTCTCTCTGCGGTCGCGGCAACGAGCTGGACTCCATAAATCAGACCAATCCATTTAGTTGCTTTTCCTTTCAAGGTATCCAGGTCGACGGGGGTTTCTGGGGGAGCGGCTCAAGCCCCAAACCGCTGGCTGCACAAACAGCGGACGCGCGGGCGCCGGAGCGCCTGCATGTGCATGTGCGCACCTTGGAGTTTTCACTAAAAGAAGGAAAAACCTGCGCAGTCTCGATGTGTTATATATAATCCTCCAGCTACGGCTCCTTTTGCACGCAAAAAGAGCGGCCAGTTGCACGAAATGCGAAGTAAAGGTGACAGTGTAACTTCTTGCAGCGTTTTCATGCACAGTGCGTCTGTGCGGCAGGAGCGCCCAGGAAAAGCGCATAAAACTCGAGTGACGACGGTGGGAAAAGGGAAAAGTCCGTATAATTAAGGCCCACGCAGCTTCACGGCAAAAACACAGGTTTTATCCGACTGACGCGCATTTCTGAGCAGGACCCGGTGTTGTGCCAAAAAGAGATTGACTGCCAGAATCAAATTTCTCTCCTGAAAATCGGTCTTTTTACCTGCCAAAAATTGATTGAAGGCCAAATACAGTTAATGAAAGGTTGTTTCTACCTAAATATGATTTGATCTCATTATTGAGCTTCATAATATAGGCTAAACACTAGAGCTCACAGGATTGCTTTTAACTCTTTTAAAGGACCATTACAACACAGAATAGGCATTTTCACCTGCATGTGCGCACCTTGGCGCTGCAGAAAGCGTCGCCGGACGAGTTTTCACTAAAAGAAGAAAAGACCTGCGCAGTCTCGATGTGTTATAATCCTCAGTTACGGCTCCGTTTTTACGCGAAAAAGAGTCGCCAGTTGCACATGCGAAGTAAAGGTGACAGTGTAACTTCTTGCAGCGTTTTACATGAACGGGAGCGTCTGTGCGGCGCAGGAGCGCCCAGGAAGAGCGCATAAAACTGGAGTGACGACGGGGGGAAAAGGGAAAGGTCCGTATAATTAAGGCTTCAGCAGGAGTGAAGAGGGCTATTTTTACACGGCGCTGCGAAAACAAACAGAAAAGTAACAGGGAATAGTAAAAGACAAGAGGGAGGCTGTCTGCCGAGGCTCGGGGCTCATAAATTGTGAGCTGCAGCGGGGACGCGCGGCGCGCTCACGGCGCGCTGCAAGAAATGTCAGGCTGCCATAAAGATGCTCTGCTCTTCATCTACCTCACAAAAACAAACACAGTTTTAAAGTTTACACCCACAAACTATATGTCCAAGACAGAAATAATAATAATTTATCAGGAAATCGTGTTTTTGATGAAGGTGAAGATCCGATCATATTTACCGCAGATGCAGAACATCGGTTAATTAACTTTTGTGCTGCGTTATTTTAATACAAATTCAGCATTTCAGTTTGTTTCATAACATTACAAAGTGAGGCTTGTGCGCAAGTTCTGTTTTCAGTCTCTCAGGTCGACATCAGGCATCGGCCGACGCGTAAAAGTTGGGCGTGTTGGAACGGAAACCAAATCCACTGCGTTTCGTATTACTTAAGTTTAAGTTAATATTTCTGAAAGTTCTCCCAGATATTGATTCTTTTTTTTAAGTCTAGGACCGTCTTGTTTATAGTTTAGCAGATATGTCAGGAATCACCCAACTCCGCTAATAAATCGATGTTTAATCCAATATCCGCTGTTTATGTACAGCTTTATTTACACAACACTTCCAGCTGAGGTGATAACAACGAGCCGTCAATCACGGGGCGTGACGGGTCTGACCTCCATCACGTGACCCGGTCTCGTGCCAAAAAGTGATTGCCTGCTAGAATCTGATTTCTCCCCTGAAAATGGGTCTTTTTACCTGCCAAAAATTGATTGAAGGCCAAATACAGTTAATGAAAAGTTGTTTCTGCCTAAATATGACTTGATCTCATTCTTGAGCTTCATAATCTGAAAATCTGACGTTTTAGCGCTGTCACTCAACGGGCTGCTGTGCGCGCTCCCGCGGCCAGAAATGAGAAGAAATCAGATTCTGGCAGGCAATCACTTTTTGGCACGACACCGGATCCTGCAGAAACGCGCGTCAGTCGGATCAAACCCGTGTTTTTGCTGCGTGGGGTGAAAGAGCGACAAGTGGGCTGATGGTGGAGCCTCCAACCCTCTGAGATCGAGTTTACTCGAGGTTTGAAGGGACATTTCTTGCAGCGTGCACGCAGCCAGGTGACAGCCCGCGGGAGCGCGCCTCCTCACTCCCCACGTGGGTGTGTGGACACGGACTCACCCGCGGGGAGGAAGCCCGCGGTTTCCAGGCCTGGATATAAATACTTTATTCCTGGGGAAATAAGGGAGTCAAATAAATTCCACGGCGGCCACATCAACGAGCACGGACGGGAGCGGGAACGCGCCCGGCGGCGCTGAAAGCGGCTGAACTTGAGCCGAACCCCCGAAACCAAAACACGACGGCTCGGGACGTTTTTCCACCCCAAAAACACGACGGAACACAGAGGACGCAGTGTGTCGGACTGACCGCGACGCTTTTCGTTCACGCGTGAAGCCGTCACCTCCACGCACGGCCCTGCGCGCCCCCGCGGGTCTGGGGAGAATGCGCGCTTCTGTCATCCGCAGGAATAAAAAACTCCACGCACGAAACTCGAGCCGTGGCGTCAGCTAAAGTTTGAGAACTAAAGGTTTGAGGAGGCTGAGTGTGTCCACGCGTGTCGGTAGGATTGCCACCTTTCAGAAGCAGAAATAAGGGACGCCCCGATTTCAGCAGCGCAGGCGCCGAAAAAAAGGGATATCCCGAAAACTTCTAAACATAGAAATGTTTTTATTTTATATGAAAAAACTAAATGCATTGATTTAAAGTTTAAAGTGCTTTAATAGCATTGAACTTGCATGACTGTATAGACAACCATAACTGAAATGCCATGTTTCCACATCAGCCCAGATGTAGAATATGCAGGCGAATGTTTTTTTTGGCAAATGTAAATCAAGTTAGCAAGTTTTAAAGGATGAAATTATTTGTTTTGTTGTTGTTTTTTTTTAACTTCTCATGAAGTGTTATTTCTTTTTTTTTTTTTTATATGTAGCCTACACAAATAAAATAAATCAAATCAAAAGGTCGGGAAATTAGAATATGGTGTAAAAGTTCATTTATTTCAATAATACAGCTTAAAAGGCGAAACTGATTACATCGTCTCATTGCATGCAAAGCAAGATGTTAAACCTTTGTTATAATTTTGATAATTGAATTGTTTAGAGATTTTTTATTTGGGGTTTTCATAAGCTGTGAGCCATAATCACCAAAATTATAACAAATAATGAAATTGATTATTTTCTGTATAAAAATTGAATTTGCTTGAAATATCTAACTTTTCATAGTGGGAAATAATATATTTGTTTCACCTTTAGTTGAATTTACTGAAACACATGAAGTTTTGCAATATATTCAAATGTTCCGACCTTCACCTGAATATTATGACATCAATAAATAACAGCATATGTCCGTATTGGTTCAATACGGAACGCAACTTTTAATTCCCATAACAATTCCGTGTTTTAAGGGCCATGGCAACCCCGGGTTACCTGCGTCATCATGCGGTCTGCACCTGTGTTCTCCTCATCCTTGAAGATGATGTCGGGGTTGTAGTTGGCTGTCAGCTCCTTGAAGCGCTCGGAGCTGCGGGTGATCTTGCCCTCGTACCTCCCACTGGCTCCCAGCGTCTTCTCGGCCACGTTGGGGCTGAACTGCTTGTAGGCGAGCGGCGCCAGCTTGCGCGGTGCGCGGCGCCGGCCGTGTCCGCGGCCCGGCCCGCAGCCCTGCAGCCCCGGCGGCAGCAGCAGCAGCAGGCAGCCGGCCAGCAGCGCCGCCAGCCCGGGGAGCCGCATTCACCTGGCGTCGGTTCCCCCCGGTGGGTTGACTCAGGCTGGGGCAGCAGCAGGACTCGCCATTCCCGGCGCGTAAAAGCGGCCAACCCGTCCTCTGCGAGCGCACGCCGGCGCACTGGCATAAATAGGCATGCGGGGTTTGTCTTGGCTGGGGGGTTCAAAGCCCCTCCGGGTGGGAGCCGCGGGACGACGCGCTGCGTGGGCCGGTCGGAGGGAATGTCACCGACCCGAGCAGATGAGGCGCAAGCCGCGCCCCGCCGGCCCCGCCGGCCCCGCCGGCCGCGCCCCTCCCACCGCATCTGTTTGCTGTCTGCCTCGGGGACGCGCGCTGCTGCGGTCCTGTCGGACCCGGAGCAGGTGCGCGCCTCGGAGACCAGGGGGGGACATCCGGGTACCACAGCTGAGGAGAGGTGCAGTTCCCGGGACGGTCGCTAGGGGGCGGGGCGTGGCCCCCAAACCCTACATATGATTAAAGGGGCTTTAATATCCGTAACTCTGCAGAGTTACGGAGTCCCCAGAAACATCTGGGTCGAAGGACGAAACCCGGAAACATCTGGATCGAAGGAGGAAACGCAGAAACATCTGGGTCGAAGGAGGAAACGCAGAAACATCTGGGTCGAAGGAGGAAGGAGGAAACCCAGAAACATCTGGGTCGAAGGAGGAAGGAGGAAACCCAGAAACATCTGGGTCGAAGGAGGAAACCCGGAAACATCTGGGTCGAAGGAGGAAACCCGGAAACATCTGGATCGAAGGAGGAAACCCGGAAACATCTGGGTCAAAGGACGAAACCCAGAAACATCTGGGTCGATGGAGGAAACCCGGAAACATCTGGGTCGAAACCCAGAAACTTCTGGGTCAAAAGAGGAAACCCAAAAAACATCTGGGTCGAAGGAGGAAACCCAGAAACTTCTGGGTCAAAAGACGAAACCCAGAAACATCTGGGTCGATGGAGGAAACTCAAACATCTGGGTCGAAGGAGGAAATCCAGAAACATCTGGGTCGATGGAAGAATCTCAGAAACATCTGGGACGAAGGAAGAAACCCAGAAACATCTGGATCAAAAGAGGAAACCCAGAAACATCTGGGTCAAAGGAGGAAACCCGGAAACATCTGGATCAAAGGAGGAAACCCAGAAACATCTGGGTCGAAGGAGGAAACCCGGAAACATCTGGGTCGAAGGAGGAAACCCAGAAACACCTGGGTCAAAAGAGAAAATGCAGAAACATCTGGGTCGAAGGAGAAAACCCAGACACATCTGGGTCGAAGGAGGAAACCCGGAAACATCTGGGTCAAAGGAGGAAACTCAGAAACATCTGGGTCAAAGGAGGAAACCCAGAAACATCTGGGTCGAAGGAAGAAACCCGGAAACATCTGGGTCAAAAGAGGAAATCTGGAAACATCTGGATGGAAGGAGGAAACCCAGAAACTTCTGGGTCGAAGGAGGGAACCCAGAAAGATCTGGGTCGAAGGAGAAAAACCCAGAAACATCTGGGTCGAAGGAGGAAACGCAGAAACATCTGGGTTAAAGGACGAAACCCAGAAACATCTGGGTCGGAGAGAAAACCCAAAAACATCTGGGTCGAAGGAGAAAACCCAGAAACATCTGCATCGAAGGACGAAACCCAGACACATCTGGGTCGAAGGAGGAAACGCAGAAACATCTGGGTCGAAGGAGGAAACGCAGAAACATCTGGGTCAGAAAGAAAACAAAAAAAAAAACATCTGGGTCGAAACCCAGAAACTTCTGGGTCAAAAGAGAAAAACCCAGAAACATCTGGGTCGAAGGAGGAAACCCGGAAACATCTGGATCGAAGGAGGAAACCCGGAAACATCTGGATCGAAGGAGGAAACCCAGAAACATCTGGGTCAAAAGAGGAAACCCAGAAACATCTGGGTCGAAGGAGAAAACAGGAACTTCTGAGTCGAAGAACGAAAACCCAGAAACATCTGGGTGGAAGGAGGAAACCCAGAAACATCTGGGTCGAAGGACAAAAACCCAGAAACATCTGGGTCAAAGGAGGAAACCCAGAAACATCTGGGTCAAAGGACGATACCCACAAACATCTGGGTCGAAACCCAGAAACATCTGGGTCAATGGAGGAAACCCAGAAACATCTGGGTCGAAGAAGGAAACCCAGAAGCGATTCTGACGTGACCGGAACGGTTCTGAGGAGACCCGGTCGGCATGTTCGTCTCTGGTCCGCTGACGTTTGACCCGCTGAGGGAATGAGGAGCAGAAACAGCCCATGAAAGGATATTTAATCTTTATCTTTAATTCAAAGTTTAAAACAAAAAAACACCTCCATGATTTCCCTGATCAGCCACTAAAACACGTTTATAGTTTCGTTAAAAAGACACGTGTAAAAACATCTCAAATCAACAGTTGAATGAAACCGTCCAGTAAAATCAGCCCTTCAAAATAAAAGCTGAAAGTCCAGTAAAATCAGCACTTCAGAATAAAAGCGGAAAGTCCAGTAAAATCAGCACTTCACAATAAAAGCTGAAAGTCCAGTCAAATCAACCCTTCAGAATAAAAGCTTTGGTTTAAAACGGGGAGTTCTGTTGGACCGGATCATCTGAAAAGTCCCACTTTCTTCTTCTTGGGTTTGGAGGCGGGTCTCTGCGGCGAGGGGGGCGGGGCCGGCGTGACGGACGGGCGCTGCGGAGGACAGACACGCCTGATCAAACCAACAAAGCTTCAGTTGGACCTCAACAACAAGTGAGACGGGATTCTGGTACCTGCTGTGTCGCGGGTCCGTCCCGGGTTTCCGGGCCGTTGGGGGTCGGGTCTCCGTCCTGATCCGCTGGCTCGCTCTCAGATCGGTCATCTGGCGGCAGAGAGACTGGGTCAGATCTCCGGGACGGGGACGGTTGTGGACGCTGTCACAAACCCCCAGGATCTGTAGCGGAGCCAGAGGGGGCGGGCGCCCCGGGGCCCACAAGCTCATAGGGCCCAATGATAAGGCCCCGTTTTGTGTGATACGTTCATATATACCGTATTGTCCCGAATATAAGACGACCCCGATTATAAGACAACCCCCTCTTTTTCAAGACTCAAGTTTGAAGAAAGACTTTTTGAACACCAAATTCAATTTTTATACAGAAAATAATTACAGTACATCTGAAACAATATATTCGAGAGAAAAAGCATGTTATTTTGACTATTTGAAATCTTGAAGTTTGCATCATAACTTCTCCTCAGCTGCCGGTTAACCTGCCGAACTTCCACCCTCTTTTCTCCAGATTGTCGCTACGTTTCTCCATTTTCTGTTATCTCTTCTCTTATTTTCTTTTCTTTTCTTTCTTATACTATTTTTTATTTTTCTTCTTCGTGACAGGTTCGCTTTGGCCTGGGGAGTTTAGTTCCGCATTCGCTTTAAAGATATTTGGCACCATCTAGCGGTGTAAATGGGTATAACGTCTAGACCCCGAATGTAAGACGACCCCCACTTTTTTAGTCTTATTTCGATGCAAAAAACACCGTCTTATAGTCAGGCCAATACGGTAATTGTAAATTGTAGGCTATAATTACGATAAAATGTGTAATTTTAGACCAGTTATGTTGTTTTTTTGTATTTAAGCTGTATCAAAGATGGAACTGAGTCAGTCCGTGACTATCTGAGTTTTCAGGGCCATGTGATTGACAGCTGTCAGGCCTGTGTGTGTGTGTGTGTGTGTGTGTGTGTGTGTGTGTGTGTGTGTGTGTGTGTGTGTGTGTTCTTCTGAACAAGTTTGTGACTCTACTCTGCTTTCTGCAGCATAGTCCTATAGGCTTGGCTCAATAAAAGTGAGAATAAATGTAGTTTGATGGGTAGGATGAGGTGTTGTTGAACGTTAAAATGACTATCATAAGGGCCCATGGAGAATGCTCCGCCCCCTCTGTACTGAGACCCGCGCTCCGCCACTGCCCAGGACCCACCAGGTCCAGATCCAGACCCTAGTGGTCCATAGAGGACCTGCAGGTCTGGGATCGGACCAGGACCGAGCTCACCTGTGGCTGCGGTGTCGTCTGGTTCTGCGACCCGCTGCTCCTCCTCCCGTCTGCGTTTCCGGGGGGCAACGACGGCGGCGTACAGCTGCTGCAGCGGAGCATCAAAGCCCAGCGCGTCGCAGCGTTCCGGCTGCAGCCCGGGCAAAGCCTGATGGGAAAAAACCTGCAGGTCAGGTTTACACAGTCTCAATGGCTGCGTCTGAAATCCCATCCTTCCACCCTAATGAGTTTGCAAAAACAGTATGTGAGATTTTTTAGTGCATCCGAAACATTAGTACGTACTCAATAGTATGCGCCATCCATATTAATTCCGGTGAAATTTATTAGTGTGGATTGATGGACACTAGCTAAGCAGAAACTTCCCACAATGCAATGCAGCGGTGTTTGGTTGTGCTACGCAGATACGTATATGTCATTTAGGGCTGCAGCTATCGAATATTTTAGTAATCGAGTATTCTACTGAAAATTCCATCGATTAATCGAGTAATCGATATTATATAATACATTAGGTTCATGGCTGTGCATTTAAAAACCCTGAACTTACACCAGTCGACCAAATTCACTGCCTTCACTCAAAAAACTAAGGATCTTACCAAGAAATGTTCTTATTTCTAACCTAAAAATGCCATTACACCTGATAACACACATCACTTAAAAGGTTAGGTGTTTTTCCCACTTTCATTTGTGTCAAATTTTAAGTTCTAGTTAAGTTTTAAGTTAAAGTATAAGATTTTGAGTTTTGGCAGTGTTAAAAATAAAATTATTAGACCTGCTGTATTGGAGCACATTAGGCTTCAGTGCTGCTTGTTTTATCCATGAATGACTACAGAGCTAAAATTGAAAACTACCCAGTTAGCTTTATTACGTTTTTATTTTTCTGACATTTTCTGCCTTTTCTTTTAGTTAAAACTGTATCGGGAACAGATGTTTAGAGGAACCTATGTATGTACCGGGTTAGAGGGGGAACATACAGGAGAACGGACCAGAAGAATATAGCGTGGATTAAAAATAAAAGTTAAGCACTGAGCTACATGTGCCTGAGCACGGCATGTTACTAAAACCAAACATATCCGCTGACTCTTTCTTCTTCCTTTACGTGCGCGGCACAGTGCGCTGTACTGCATTAAATGTAGTCCGGGCGAAACACCTGCTTTGAGCTGCAAAACTAAATGATTCCTTGAGGCAGAGAAAAATCCTCAATCATTTTTTGTAATCGAATTATTCGAGGAATCGTTTCAGCCCTAATGTCATTAGTATAATATTAAAGGGGACCTATTATGGCATCTAATACCTATTTTAAACAGGCCTTGAATGTCTTAAAAACAGGCTTTTGATTGTTTTTGCTAAATAAATTAGAAATTCAGCCTCTGAGCCATGTCTTTATCTTCCCATTCTCTAACCTCATTATCTATGCAGGATTCTGAGTGGGCGGGGCTATGATAATGAGGCTCTGTGCTGATTGGCTGCCTGAATGACGCGATACACCGCTACGAAGAAATGGCGGAAGCTCCGGCCAGCGGAGTTAGTTGTGGGCGTGGTTTCACGCATCGGAGGCCAACCTATGTGTGGCAGGGTGGAGTAGCTGCAGCCAATCAGGCTGACGGGACACAGGTGTGTCCCGTCAGCCTCTCCACCCTGCCAGCCTTGATAAGGACTGGGAGACTGCAGCTGTGAAAGAGGTTCAGACTGAAGCTGAAGCTGCTGGCGTGAGGTGCTTGTACACTGTGTGTTGGTGAAACTGGGCTAATAAAAGGGTTCTTCACAAAGCTCCGTGTCTCTCCATCCTGTCGGTCGGGCCCTGTGGCACTCACCGTGCTACACTGGCGCCCAACGTGGGGCCCGATAGGATGGGGAAGGGGGGCACGGAGTGGGCCCTGGAGGCGCTCGCCCAGGCCATGGCGGACCTGACCGCCGTGTTCCGCGACCAGGGTGAGCGGCAGCTCGCCGCGATGGAGGCGCTCGTGGCCGCGGGGCGACCCACCCCTGCACCACGCCGGAGGGTCGCTGCAGTAGCGCAGGAGGGGCTGGAGGCGCCGCAGCTGAGAGGCCGGGAGGCAGAAGCTGCGGGCCGCCAAGCGACGGCTCCCGAGGAGGTGGAACCCGCGGAGCTGCCCACCCGTGCTCCACGCCTGAGGTTCACCGCGGCAGCGCTGGCGGCGCTGCAGCCGACCGGCCGTGAGGCAGTGGCTGCAGGTCGCCAGGCGACGGCTCCTGGGACGGAGTCGGAGGCAGCTGCGGAGGTGGAGTCAGAGGTGGAGTCAGAGGCGGAGTTGGCTGTGGAGGCGGAGTCGGAGGCGGCTGTGGAGGTGGAGTCAGAGGCGGAGTCAGAGGCGGACCAGCAGGGCTGCGCCGTGGAGGAGGCGGTCCCGGAGGCGGACCGGCAGCTGGCGCGGGGCCGCGGCACGGAGGAGGGGGTGGTCCTGGATGCACCGTTTGGCCCGAGGCCACAATGGGCCCGGCCCCGAGAGCGGCTTCCACGCAGGTCAGGCCGACGGCGGGGACGACCCCCCGACCAGGAAAGCCCGGGGGGTTCCGGGCTTCCTCTCCCGCTCCGAGGGGAGGGGGGAGGCTCGGCCGGACGGACCCCGACTCGAGGTTGGCGTTGGGGGTGTGTGGCAGGGTGGGGTAGCTGCAGCCACTCAGGCTGACGGGACACAGGTGTGTCCCATCAGCCTCTCCACCCTGCCAGCCTTGATAAGAAGGACGGAAGCAGACCAGAGGGGACGAGCAGCTCGGCTGACGAGGCCTCTGAGTGTGTGTGCACGTGCAAAGAACAATAAAGTCTTGCAACGATCCCGGTGTCCGCTGTCTCTGTGACCCCCGTAGCACACGCAGTGTTACACTATGTAAATCACATTTTGGTTATGTAACGACGGGAGCAGAATCTTATTGGCTCGTAGATCCACATCACACTGGATGGCTCATCCGGGCGGCTGTACAGACTCTGCAGAATTTGGTTGCTTTCCTCCTTCTCTGAGTTGGCAGGCTGAGGGGAAACCACTTTATATATGTTAAAGCAAGAAAAAACCTGTTTTTCATAATAGGTCCCCTTTAAGTATAATAATATTATTATATGATATTAATATTATTAATTATTATTATTATGAATTAATAATATTATATTATTCGTATATAATAATAATATATAATGTCATCTTGTTTCGGCCAAGATAAACGTGAAAGAGCGGTGCTGCTACTGCTGCTGTGACAGGAGTGGTTACCATGGTAACAACTCCCCCTCCCAACGGCAGGAAGTGCCGTGTGGCTCTGAGTAGTACGTCTACTGATATTTACTCAAAAGTGTGCCGAACTAAAGTATACTTTTTGAGTATATACTGTTTAGTATGGCATTTCGGACGCACCGAATGTGACGGATCTGTCCAGGTGTTTGGGGGCGGGGCCAGTGCAGGGGGCGGGGCCAGGGGCGGGGCCAGTGCAGGGGGCGGGGCCACCCGCAGATAAGAGGCGGCAGAAAAACAGCCGCCGGCCACTGAACCTCTTTTATTTCTTCCTCCGACGCAGGACAAACTCTCCGAATTAGCTCCTCAAATATTGACGGGGGGGTCGGCGGTCTCGGGGGGGGCCGGGGGTCCGGGGGGGGGGCCCTGAACACACTCTGGTCAGCCTCCAGCTGCCGCATTGATTTATTTCTGTTTTCTGTTTGTTTAAATCTGGTAAAAATAAATGTGAGGCTTGGCTCTGCTTCGGGGACAGAGGGACCAATGTGGGGGAGAGACGCCTGCCTCTCTCTCTCCCCCTCTTCCTCCTGCTCCCCCTTTTCCTCCTCTTGCTGCTCCCCCTCTTCCTCCTCTTCTCCTGCCTCCCCCTCCTCCTCTTGCTGCTCCCCCTCTTCATCCTCTTCCTCCTGCTGCTCCCCGTCTTCATCCTGCTGCTCCCCCTCTTCATCCTCTTCCTCCTGCTGCTCCCCGTCTTCATCCTCTTCCTCCTCCTGCTCCCCCTCTTCATCCTCTTCCTCCTCCTGCTCCCCCTCTTCATCCTCTTCCTCCTCCTGCTCCCCCTCTTCATCCTCTTCCTCCTCCCCCTCTTCCTCCTTTTCATCCTCCTGCTCCCCCTCTTCCTCCTGCTGCTCCCCCTCTTCATCCTCTTCCTCCTCCTGCTCCCCCTCTTCATCCTCTTCCTCCTCCTGCTCCCCCTCTTCATCCTCTTCCTCCTGCTGCTCCCCCTCTTCATCCTCTTCCTCCTGCTGCTCCCCCTCTTCATCCTCTTCCTCCTGCTGCTCCCCCTCTTCATCCTCTTCCTCCTCCTGCTCCCCCTCTTCATCCTCTTCCTCCTGCTGCTCCCCCTCTTCCTCCTCCTGCTCCCCCTCTTCCCCCTTTTCTTCCTCCTGCTCCCCCTCTTCCTCCTCTTGCTGCTCCCCCTCTTCCCCCTTTTCTTCCTCCTGCTCCCCCTCTTCCTCCTCTTGCTGCTCCCCCTCTTCCCCCTTTTCTTCCTCCTGCTCCCCCTCTTCCTCCTCTTGCTGCTCCCCCTCTTCCCCCTTTTCTTCCTCCTGCTCCCCCTCCTCCTCCTCCTGCTCCCCCTTTTCCTCCTACCGCTGCTCCTCTTCCTCTTCCTGCTCCCCCTCTTCTTCCCGGCACCCTGTTTCTCCTCCTCCACCTGATTCTCTTCCTCCTCATCTTCCTCCCCCTCCTCTCTTCCTCTTCATCCTTTTATTCATCCTCCTCCTCCTCCTCTTTTTCACCATCCTCCTCCCCCTCTTCCTTTTCCTACTAATCTTCCTCCTTCTTTTCCTCCTCCTGATTCTCCTCCTCCTCCTCTTTTTCTTCATCCTCCTTCTTCTCCTCCCATCTTAGTCCTTCTTCTCCACTTCCTTCTCCTCTTCCTCCTTCTGTTCTTCTTCCTCCTCCTTCTACCCCTCTTCCTCCCCTCCTCTTCTTCATCCTTCACCCCTCTTCCTCCCCTCCTCTTCTTCATCCTTCTCTGTATCCTTCTCCTCCTTCTCTCACCCTCTTCCACCTCTTCATCCTCCTCCTCCTCCTCCTCACCTCTTCATCCTCCTTCTCCTTCTCATCTTTTTCCTCCTCCTCCTCCTCCTCCTCTTCCTCTTCCTCCTCCTCCTCCTCCTCCTCCTCCTCCTCCTCCTCCTCCTCCTCCTCCTCCGTACATGTGATACCGCAGATCTCCACTAGGGGGCAGGATTCACAAGAACCCGTCCGGCGACATGACGTCGGTCGTTTCCTCCAGTTTTAACCAAACTCCACAAGCGGGTCGTTTGGTGCCCTGATGCCGTTTTCCGTTGCCGTGGCAACAGACCTCGGAGGAAACGCTTTACTTGGACGAGTCTGACGCCAACGAGGCGCCAGCCTGAACATCCGAGGTTCTGGGGGAGGAAGACGTTTCCACATGTCCAGAGGCATGCTGGGAAAGCCTCGTAGGGTGGCTCTTGAATCTGAAACTCAGTGCCGGTTTCTGTAGTTGCCACGGCTACCGGCACTGGCCTTGGACGCAGGGCTGAAGCACAGCAGAGAGGGAGGGGGCGGAGCCTGCAGCTTTTTTCTTTCAGGACCAGAAGGAAAGAGGCCTCAGGTGTGAACGCGGTGGCGAGACGCTCGTGAGCTGCTGCTGACGGGGAATGAAACGCCACACGGGGAGTAAAGCGGTGATGACCGCAGGTCGTGACCTCCAGCTAGGGATGGGCGGTATGGACTAAAAAATGTATCATGATAATTTCTGGCATTTATCCCGATAACGATAAAAATGACGATAAAAAAAATACCAATTCAACTCCACCTTTGTAACTATAAATCTATCACCACATTCAGTCTTTGGAGCCAAAACACTGCTCTAAAAGATACTAAATACTAATAAACTACAACAATTAAATTGAATTAATAAAAACCAATTAAATGATTATACCTGTACTGCAAAACTGGAATGACTCAGATCCGCCATGTTTGTTACACAAACACGTATCAACGGGAATTGATCTTTCTTTCTCTTTCTTTCTTGCTCATATCCTTCCTTCCGTCCGTCCGTCCGTCCGTCCGTCCTTCCTTCCTTCCTTCCTTCCTTCCTTCCTTCCTTCCTTCCTTCCTTCCTTCCTTCCTTCCTTCCTTCCTTCCTTCCTTCCTTCCTTCCTTCCTTCCTTCCTTCCTTCCTTCCTTCCTTCCTTCCTTCCTTTCTCATATCCTTCCTTCCTTCCTTCCTCATATCTTTCCTTCCTTCCTTTCTCATATCCTTCCGTCCGTCCGTCCGTCCGTCCGTCCGTCCGTCCGTCCGTCCGTCCGTCCGTCCGTCCGTCCGTCCGTCCGTCCGTCCGTCCGTCCGTCCGTCCGTCCGTCCGTCCGTCCGTCCGTCCGTCCGTCCGTCCGTCCGTCCGTCCGTCCGTCCGTCCGTCCGTCCGTCCGTCCGTCCGTCCGTCCGTCCGTCCGTCCGTCCGTCCGTCCGTCCGTCCGTCCGTCCGTCCGTCCGTCCGTCCTTCCTTCCTTCCTTCCTTCCTTCCTTCCTTCCTTCCTTCCTTCCTTCCTTCCTTCCTTCCTTCCTTCCTTCCTTCCTTCCTTCCTTCCTTCCTTCCTTCCTTCCTTCCTTCCTTCCTTCCTTCCTTCCTTCCTTCCTTCCTTCCTTCCTTCCTTCCTTCCTTCCTTCCTTCCTTCCTTCCTTCCTTCCTTCCTTCCTTCCTTCCTTCCTTCCTTCCTTCCTTCCTTCCTTCCTTCCTTCCTTCCTTCCTTCCTTCCTTCCTTCCTTCCTTCCTTCCTTCCTTCCTTCCTTCCTTCCTTCCTTCCTTTCTCATATCCTTCCTTCCTTCCTTCCTTCCTTTCTCATATCCTTCCTTCCTTCCTTCCTTCCTTCCTTCCTTCCTTCCTTCCTTCCTCATATCTTTCCTTCCTTCCTTTCTCATATCCTTCCTTCCTTCCTTCCTTCCTTCCTTCCTTCCTTCCTTCCTTCCTTCCTTCCTTCCTTCCTTCCTTCCTTCCTTCCTTCCTTCCTTCCTTCCTTCCTTCCTTCCTTCCTTCCTTCCTTCCTCATATCTTTCCTTCCTTCCTTCCTTCCTCATATCTTTCCTTCCTTCCTCATATCTTTCCTTCCTTCCTTCCTTCCTTCCTTCCTTCCTTCCTTCCTTCCTTCCTTTCTCATATCCTTCCTTCCTTCCTTCCTCATATCTTTCCTTCCTTCCTTTCTCATATCCTTCCTTCCTTCCTTCCTTCCTTCCTTCCTTCCTTCCTTCCTGGCTCATATCCTTCCTTCCTTCCTTCCTTCCTTTCTCATATATTTCCTTCCCTTCTCATATCTTTCCTTCCTTCCTTCCTTCCTTCCTTCCTTCCTTCCTTCCTTCCTTCCTTCCTTCCTTCCTTCCTTCCTTCCTTCCTTCCTTCCTTCCTTCCTCATATCTTTCCTTCCTTCCTTCCTTCCTTCCTTCCTTCTTTCCTTCCCTTCTCATATCCTTCCTTCCTTCCTTCCTTCCTTCCTTCCTTCCTTCCTTCCTTCCTTCCTTCCTTCCTTCCTTCCTTCCTTCCTTCCTTCCTTCCTTCCTTCCTTCCTTCCTTCCTTCCTTCCTTCCTTCCTTCCTTCCTTCCTTCCTTCCTTCCTTCCTTCCTTCCTTCCCGTACGTTGTGCGTTGATTTAACGCTGTCTTCGCTTTACACAAAAACATCATCAACGGGAATTATCGTTTTTACCGCGAGATGACAAATTCTTACCATGGGGAATTTTTTTGACGGTTTATCGTGAACGATAAAATATCGCCCATTCCTACCTCCAGCCCATTTTCTGAGCTGATCAAAACACCGGAAAGTTTCTCTCTGCTTCTATATCAGAACTAGAGGAGGAGGAGCCTCACCTGGTGGCCCCGCCCCCAACCCCTCCCCCCAGACCGCTGTAACTCATCACATGTGGTGAGAGGATGGTGAGAGGATGGGGAGCGGCGTCGGGGGCTAATATTAGCAGCTAAACAGCTCTGGGGGGGTCTGGTGCCAGGGAGTCTCATCCTCCTCTTCATCACTTCTGCCCTCATGTTTGCTCTCCTTCATTCCTTTAACTTCTCTCTTTGTGACCTCAACTTCCTGTGAGGAACGGAGAGTCGCCGCTTACGTTTCAACCCCCGTGGAGTCGCGGCGGCGTCCTCGCACGTGGTGGCAAACAGGAAACGGCCGTGACGAAGGAGCAGCGGCTCATGTCGTCCACAACCACCTCTTCCTGCACTGATGCCGCTACGAATGCTGATCCTGGGTCATCCTTTTTACGGGTTTCCATGGTTACTGAAGACCATTTACAACCATTTCCTCGCAGTCAATGGCTTTTATAGGCAGGAGATAACCAAAACAATCGTTCATTTTGTGATACAAGCATGAAATTTGGTACACACATAGCCAAAGGTTTCCCCAAAAGATATGGACATGGAGCCATCGTGAATTTTCAACATGGCACCCATGGCAGCCATTTTTCATAATGGATGCCAGAAACAAGTGTTTTCTAATGAGTGATTAGTTGAAAAAGAAAGAGGAAAAAAGAGAAGATGAAAAAAGAGAAAAAAGAGGAAAAAAAGAAAGAGGAAAAAAAGAGGAAAAAAGACAAAAAGAGGAAAAAACAGGAAAAAAAGAGAAGATGAAAAAAAGAGGGAAAAAAAGATAAAGGGTAAGAGGAAAAAAGAGGAAAAAAAGAAAAAAAAAATAAGAAAAAAGAGAAGATGAAAAAAGGGAAAAAAGAGGAAAAAGGAAAAAAAAGATGAAAAAAAGAGAAAAAAAGAGGAAGAGGAAGAGGAAAAAAAGAGAAAAAAGAGAGAAAAAGAGGAAAAAAAGAGGAAAAAAGGAGGAGAAAAAGATAAGATGAAAAAGAGAAAAAAATAGGAAAAAGAGAGAAAAAAAGAACCAGGGCAAACTGGCAACTCATTTTAACTAATCACTCATTAGAAAACACTTGTTTCTGGCATCCATTTTGAAAAATGGCTACCATGGTTGCCATGTTGAAAATTCACGATGGCTCCACGTCCATATCTTTTGGGGAAACCTTTGGCTATTTGTGTACCAAATTTCATGCTTGTATCACAAACTGAACGATTCCTATACATTTTATAGCTAAACAGCTGGACTAAGAGATTTATTAAAAGATTGCCCATTTACAGTTTTGCCACTTCTTGAAACGTGCTTTTCAAGGTTGACGACCATTTTCGTGGGATTAAAGCACTTTATACTAACTTTATGTCATATGAAACAGTATTGTCAGAGATCGGACCTCAGACAATACTGAGTATCCCAAGAGGCCTCAGTTTCCAGATGCTGCTGACCATCATCCTGCAGGTGTATGTTAAAACCATACCAAGACATGGGCAGTTATCCAAGAGAAGCAACTGATGCATCAGTCTGGAAAGAACATTTCTGAACAACCAGGAGGTCACTGTTCTACGGTGAGAAGTACTGACATGTGGAGAACATTCGAGACCGGCGACCTTCAGAGATTTGAGGAGACGTGGACGTCCACAAACCTCAAAGAACTGAAGTAACGTTGGAAAGAAGAACGGACCAGAACTGAGAGTTACTGCTGAAGGAAACATCTATTCAAATGTCAAAAATCGATTCGATTCCGATTCTTAAGATTCAGAATCGATTATCAAGATTTGATTCGATTCCGATTCTTAAGATTCAGAATCGATTATCAAGATTTGATTCGATTCGATTCCGATATTGATTTGGGTTAGTGTTATTAAAACTGTTTTTTGAGCTGTTGCATGAATTATATGACTATGTAGTTATGCAAAATATTACTACTAGCATTATATTGAGATTCAACAGCAAGTATTGGCAGCTAATGATGCTGTAAGGACCAATCAGCTCCCAGAATGCTGATAGAACTGCTTTCAGAAACATCATGTGGGTCAGAATTACCAAACAGATCCAGGGAGGAAACAGAGACGGATGAAATCAGTTTTATTTTTTCCCACATTCCGTTTTTATTTGTTCCATTTTCGGTCTATTTTGGTTTTTAATTTTTTGAGCATTTGGTTTTTAGCATGTTTTGCAAATATAACCCCAAGACAGTATATAAAGTAATGAAATATAGACAATTTATGCAATTATAACCTAACACTTTAATGTTTTCATACCTTTAAACATATTTAAAGGCAAAAACATGGCACCAGTTATTCTCGTGTCCAACAAAATATTCCTTTTTTTGGGGATAAACAAAAAAATAACCAAAAGTTGTAATGTAATGATGAAAAAAAATACATAAACAAATAAAATAAAAAAAATAAATAAATAAATAACCCCCCCCAAAAAAAATAAAAAATAAAAAAAATCGATAGAAATATGAATCGATTTTTAGGAATTAATATGAGAATCGATTTAGAATTGGGAAATCGATTTTTTCAACACAGGCCTAGTTCGAGCACAAATAATGTCAAAGTGAAAGGTTCTACCTTTGTAATTTCACTACGACTACGAGAGGATGATTTTTAAACCAGGAACCGGACCACCGAGGGGTTCAGACGTTCCTACGTCCCGGTGAAGGACGAGCAGCTCAGAGGAGACAGCTGGACCTCAGACGGAGATGCAGGATCACTGACCTCAGGCCGCAGTGACGACAGTGATTTAACGCCACGTTGGGAGACGCATGTGCGGCATGCAGTAAAACTGCCACCGGCGAGGGGGGGGCGTCGGTATATTATGGCTTTAAATAAATCCCAGGATCCTCTCTGCTCTGGCGTCATCCGCACCTCCTCTTCATTTACCTTTCACCTGCCGGCGGCTGTCGTCACGTCTGACCAGCCGATGATTGACGCGGAGCCCGGTGGCCTTTAACCGCCACCACCGCTTGTTCTGAGGTCCGGCTGCAACGGCCCGGGAGGCTGGTACCCAGTACTCGAGTTGTATAAAAAAATCAGGGGGGATGTTGGATTTTATCATATGGGGACAGATAATTTGTGCTGATTACAAATAATATAATATATTACAAATAATAGCAGTGACCAAAACACCTGCAGAAATACTGCAGGAATGACATAGCAGCAGTTAAATGCAGCCTTCTGTAAGCTTTAAATATCCACTGGGCTTACATCAAATACATCAAAACACAACAATAAAAAACACTTTTCTGAACTTATCAATATGACTCTGTCCTTCACAGGATAAGTAACATGGATCACTGCAAAAACTCAAAATCTTAACAAGAATATTGTATATAATAATGTATAATAATGTCTTATTTCTTGTTAAAATGTCTCATTTTAGTAAAAAAATCATCACTGGAAAAAAACAACAATTTTCACCTGTTTCAAGTAGATTTTCACTTGAAATAAGTAGAAAAATCCGCCAGTAGAACAATATTTTTTTGCTTGTCATGAGAAGATAAATCTCTGATTTTTCTACTTATTTCAAGTGAAAATTTACTTGAAACAGGTGAAAATTGTCAAATAAGTTATTTTTCTGGTGTTATTTTTCTGGTGATGACTCTAAATGTTGAAATAGCAGTAAAACCACATTCATTGATGAAATGACATAAGGGATGGAAAGGAGGGATGGCAGTTTTACAGGGGGGATGATTTGGACCGTTTTTATTTCAGGGGGGGATGCCATCCCCCCTTATCCCCCCTCAACTCCAGTACTGCTGGTACCGGGCCCGCCAGGCCACCGAGGGCCTGATTACAGACCGGCAGCCGCAGGACAGCTTTGTTTTGATTCTGTCTTTTACAAACGATAAAGGAACTGCGGCTTGAATCACCATAATTTCATCCTCCAAATGTTAAAAAGCACCGAAGAGGCCGAAACGCCACAAACCCAGAAAGGAGGTGACGTGAGACATGCCTGGGGTTTAAGCCGGAGTGATCATTCAACACCTGCAGGTGTGGACACGCGGATCTCTGCAGCCGGCCGGGTTCTGCGCGGACTTACTGGACGCACCTCTGGGATTTATGGAGTGCTAAATTTGGGGAGGTGGGGATTTAAATGCATCATGCAGAGTGATTTACTGAGATTTATGGCCTCGTTATTTACAACTGTGGAAATCTTGTGTTTTGTGAGTCCAGCTGTTAATTCACCTGGAGCGTCGGAGGAAAATTATGACTAAATATCGTCGTCAACGAACCTTTATCACCTGAGGAAAATGAGATGCAACGAAAATGCTGGTCATGCGACGATAACGATAATTAAATATATAATGCAATATCGTAGCCGAATAAAAACAAGACTAAAATGTAGATTACAAAATAAAAACTCTGCTAAGATGCTTCTTCATTTTCGTTGACCAAAACGAGACCAGCTGATGCCGTTAACCCAGAGCTCTAGTTAACGTCAATTAAAAACAAAGTTCCATAGAGAAACGCGGGGATCTGCTCTGGACCTGGGAGGAGAAGAAGAAGATCCATCTTTGGAAACACTTTCCTACATAGACGTGGAAAAGAAAACCCAATGTGTCGTCGAAAAAGAAAAAGACGGGGAGAAATGCGGAAAAATAAATATGTTGTAAACTCAAATTAGAGTCTTCTGTATCTGGAATGAATGTATTCTTGAGTCTATAAGGTAACAATAATATAATAATTAAAATAACCATGTTTGAATTGTAAAATGGGTTTGGATAAATACAATCTTTTGAATGGTTTGGACAATTCTGACTAAAATAAGACTAAAATGCTCAGACTTTTAGTCGACTGAAACTTGACACGACTAAAAGGACATGAATGTGTCTAAAACTAATAAAAACTAAAATGATAGCTTGACCCAAAGACTAGACTAAAACTAAAATTGAAACAGGCTGACAGAAACAACTCTAGTCGGAGGAAAGCCTGGCAGCAGCAGGTTGGTGTCGAGTCATGTGACCTTTCCGTTTACAGACGAGGGCATAATGAACTTAGCTGGTCCCAAACCTGCAACCTCCGAGGAGCAAGACATGTCACACCATCTCACTACTTACTCAACAAAAACCTAAACATACTCCAGGATTCAGCCGTTTCAGGAGGTCGGCCACTCGGCCCGGGTCCTCGTTTTGGTAATGTGTGAGTGACGTCCTCAGGAACCTGGCTTTCTTCAGGCCGCCTCAGGAGTTCCCCAAGGATCCGTTCTGGGACCTGTCAGGTATCTCATGTGTGGATAGACTTTATCAAAGGTTTTCACTTTGATCAAGTCTTCCATTTTGATGCTGATGATGCTGTGATTTACAACGTCCAAAGGTCTTAGGCTTCCCAAGTCGCGGTGTTTTACGAAAACTTTTTAAAGTATCCCTGGAGGCCAGAGTACTTTTACACGTTACACATCCAGCCTCCCAGGTCGTACTCCAGACCCCACTGATGGAAACGCAGCTCAAGGCAACGCTAAGGACGAAGGAAAACTGTTTTTCTTGACCTCAGGAGTTCCCCAAGGATCTGCTCTGGGGCCTCTTTTATTCACATGTTCTTTACACGTTAAAGCTGAATAAACGCCACAAAACTGCCAAAAAGTATTGTTTTCTTTTTCATAATATCCACTATTACCGTATTGACCCGAATATAAGACGACCCTGATTGTAAGACGACCCCCTCTTTTTCAAGACTCAAATTTGAAAAAATACTTTTTTAACACCAAATTAAATTTTTATACAGAAAATAATTACAGTACATCTGAAACAAATGATTATAACAATATATTTGAGAGAAAAAGCATGTTATTTTGCCTCATTCAAATCATGATCTTGAAGTTTGCATCATAACTTCTTCGACCCACTTTTCTCCAGATTGTCACTACGTTTCACCATTTTCTGTTATCTCTTCTGTTATTTCCTTGTCTTTTCTTTCTTACCGCTATTTTTTATTTTTCTTCTTCGTGCTACTGCTATTTTTATTTTTCTTCTTCCTGACAGGGGTTTGCTTTGGCCTCGGAAGTTTAGTTCAGCATTCGCTTTAAAGATATCTGGCGCCATCTAGCGTTGTGAATGAGTATAACGTCTAGACCCCGAATGTAAGACGACGCCCACTTTTTCAGTCTTATTTCAATGCAAAAAACCCCGTCTTATATTCGGGCCAATACGGTATTTGATTCCTCAGCTGGATGGAAATGGAAAATAAACTCCTGAGAGACAAAAGTATCATCTCAAGTAGGTTTAGAGTGAAGAAACCTGGAGAGGTTTGGAAACTTGACTAAAGTCTTAATCTTAGAGACCTGTGATTGTCTGACTTGAGCATGTGGACACGTAAATCAGAGACAATGATTTGGTAAAACGTAACATCTGCATTGTTTGTCATGAATCTTGAGCAGAAGCTCACTCCTGTAGGCCTCAGCTCAGGTCAGACATGTTTAGGAGACACTGAAGGCACCAGCCGAGGACGTCTTCACCAGTGTCGGATTTGTTTTTCCGATGTAGTCGTGAAAAGTAATAAATGTTCCTTCTATCGATGAATAATAATAAAGCCATCAGGTAACCGGAGAAGAAGTGAATCATGAATCAACCCGTGACTCTAAACCCTCATTCTCCGCCGCCGCCGTCGATGTCACCCACAATTACATCAGAGAAAATAAATCTTGTTGGATTCTGCTGCTTGAAACACTCAGCTAGTCTGGTAAACAGCAGCCTGTGTGCAGGACGACACGCATCATTGCCGTCTGGCTCGCCATCCTGGAAAGCACAAAAGCAACTGGAAAGAGACATAAACGGCTAGAAGGACCAAACGGGAAATGGTGAGTGGATCCTTTGGGATCAGACGTGGTCTGATCCTTAAATCCCAGATAAGCACGAGCCGATAACACCCTAACTATTATGTTTTCCAGAAACATTGGTGACGGGACAACAAAGTGCAGCCTGGGAGCTTCAGCTGGGAGAGCCTCGTGGCTCAGCGACGAGGACTTCCCGTCCCTCCCCGTCTCCAGAAGGCGGACTCAAATTGACCGTCTGTTGTGAGTGTTTTTCTTCCAGACTACTGGACGGGGTGATGCATCAGCAGAACCTGACACAACAACCGTGGAGGGTCCAAAGATGGTTCGGCTCGGCAGAACGGCCCCAAATAATCAGATCTGTCCAACAGTTCAGACGTCACAACATCTGAAACTAGTGATGCTGAAGCTGAGATGAGGACTTGAGGAGCTACAATGGACCCCCAACAAGCCCGCCAGAAGAACCCCAGGTCCGGATCTAGACCCTAGTGGTCAGTAGAGGAAGTGCAGATCTGGATCTAGACCAGGGGTGTCAAACTCATTTTGCTTGGCGGGCCGTATTTGACCAATTTTTTTCTCGCGGGCCGCACGCTCAAAATAACAAAAATGGTGCGAAATGTTTTTTTTCCTAATTTTTTTTTTTTTTTTTTTTTTTTATTGTTATCTAATCCAATATCAGTTTAGTTAATTTTAAAGGAAATATGCACTTTGTTTACACTCTAATTATCTAGAATATATTTCTTCAGGATCTTTTCTTGAAATTTCTCGTTTTTTTTTCAAAATATGTAAGATACTTTTAATATAATTTTACAAAGATAAGCAGAAAAAAGTATGTTTTTTTTATATTTCGCTTTTTTATAGGAAATTTAATTAAAAGCAAAATCTTTCTTATTACATCCGAGAGCGTTTCTTTGTGATTTAGAGATTTTTCCAGTACAATTAAGTGTATTTATTTTTAAAAACTGGCGCGGATATTTACGCCAGTGTGCCGAAAAAGTCAGCACTTCTTTTTTAACTGTTTTACTTTGTCACTATCCTCGTATTCAAAACTGAAATTCTCTGAATAAATATCTTCTATCATCTTTTTTAGCAGTGATATTTTTCCTGCAAAAATATATAATAGTAGTCAGTTAATAAAAATAAACGACCGTCTAAAAAGAAATAAAATCGGCAAATGCATTCTAGAAAACTAAAAAAATGTCAAAAACTGCTCTATTTGTGGAATAACGATGGATTTGTAGAAGAAATATATTATCGGATATGCTGCGATTCATGGCAATTATTTATGCCTTCCTTTTTAGTAAATTAACATTTCGGTTTTTTGTGTTGGAAACCTCTCTCGGGCCGCATGCGGGCCACGGGCCGCACATTTGACACCCCTGATCTGGACCCTAGTGGTCTGTAAAGGAACTGCAGGTCTGGATCTAAGCTAAAATAACCGCTTGCTTGGATCAGAACAGCAGACGTGTCTTTACCTCGTTAAAGTATCTCTTAGTGAATCATTTAGTGAAGTTCCGGGGGAACGTCTCATGGGTTTGTTCAACGAGGACGAGACAAATAACAGTCTGTGTGACGTGGACGAAGATTAGGCCGGATTTTATGACAAAGCAGCAAACCAGCCACCGTTCAGGGGTTCACATAGTTTCCTACCTCTGTAAATAGAAGATGTTTTTCTTGACAGTTTTTTTTTCCCATGGTTCCATGGGGGCCAGAGTAAATCCAGAAATTTCAGCACCTTGTCAGGCTGCTGGAGGTCGGCGAGACTCCCGGCTGCCACATTAACAACCTGCGGCGGGACATTTTGGTCGTCGTCTCGCTGCAGTTTCACTGACAGGACGATTGATGAGGGTTTAACCCCCCAGCTGCCGCGCTGCTGCCGCTGCAGGCCTCAAAGTCACGGCACTGCCACCAGACAGGGATGCAGGCCCGTCTCCCCGACCCTCCGGTACCAGACGGGCCTGAATGTTGTAGCCAGCGTGCTAAATGTCTTCATGGCTTGATGGTTGTGCCGCCCGTTTGTAGCCTCGCCCACTTGCCACCTCGCCGCCGAATTCCTCGGGTGGGTGGGAAAGGAGCGGCTGGCCGCCGTTTCTCAGAGCGGCCGTCAGCAGCGACCGGCTCCATCTTACAGCACCAGGAAACCTGGTGCTGTTCTGGTCTCTGGGATGGATCCGAGATCCGAATACGTCACCCGAAGGTTTTCTGGAGGGCCGGTTGTCGATAGGCGACTCCGCCCATTCCCAGTTAACCTAAATGAAGCAAAATGAGTTTTCCTTCGTCTTTAGCGTTGCCTTGAGCTGCGTTTCCATCAGTGGGGTCTGGAGTACGACCTGGGAGGCTGGATATGTAACGTGTAAAAGTACTCGGCTGTTTTCGTAAAACACCACGACTTGGGAAGCCTAAGGACAGTTTGGACAGTTGTGTAAATCACAGCATCATCAGCATAAAAATGGAAGATTTGATCAAAGTGAAAATCTTTGATTAGTGCAGGAGATAACCAAAACAATCGTTTAGTTTGTGATACAAGCATGAAATTTGGTACACACATTAGCCAAAGGTTTCCCCCAAAGATATGGACGTGGAGCCATCGTGAATTTTCAACATGGCACCCATGGCAGCCATTTTTCAAAATGGATGCCAGAAAGAAGTGTTTTCTAATGAGTGATTAGTTGAAAAAGAAAGAGGAAAAAAAGAGAAGATGAAAAAAGAGAAAAAAGAGGAAAAAAAAGAGGAAGAGGAAAAAAGACAAAAAGAGGAAAAAGAGGAAAAAAGAGGAAAAAAAGAGAAAAAATAGGAAAAAACGAAGATAAAAAAGATAAAAAATAGGAAAAAAGAGGAAAAAGAGAAAAAAAGATGAAAAAGAGAAAAAAAGAGGAAGAGTAAGAGGAAAAAGAGAGGAAAAAAGAGAAAATAGAGAGAAAAAGAGGAAAAAAAAGAGGAAAAAAGAGAAAAAATAAGAAAAAATAAGAAAAAAGAGAAGATGAAAAAAAAGGAAAAAAGAGGAAAAGAGAAAAAAAAGATGAAAAAAGAGAAAAAAAGAGGAAAAAGAAGAGGAAAAAATAGGAAAAAAAAGAGAAAAAAAGAACCAGGGCAAACTGGCAACTCATTTCAACTAATCACTCATTAGAACACACTTGTTTCTGGCAGCCATTTTGAAAAATGGCTGCCATGGTTGCCATGTTGAAAATTCACGATGGCTCCACGTCCATATCTTTTGGGGAAACCTTTGGCTATTTGTGTACCAAATTTCATGCTTGTATCACAAACTGAACGATTCCTATACATTTTATAGCTAAACAGCTGGACTATAAAGTCTATCCACACATGAGACACCTGAGAGTTCCCAGAACGGATCCTTGGGGAACTCCTGAGGCGGCCTGAAGAAAGCCAGGTTCCTGAGGACGTCACTCAAACGTTACCAAAACGAAGACCCGGGCAGAGTGGCCGACCTCCTGAAACGGTTGAATCCTGGAGTATGTTTAGGTTTTTGTTGAGTAAGTAGTGAGATGGTGTGACATGTCTTGCTCCTCGGAGGTTGCAGGTTTGGGACCAGCTGAGTTCATTATGCCCTCGTCTGTAAACGGAAAGGTCACATGACTCGACACCAACCTGCTGCTGCCAGGCTTTCCTCCAACTAGAGTTGTTTTATCAGCCTGTTTCAATTTTAGTTTTAGTCATCTTTGGGTCAAGGTATCATTTTAGTTTTTATTAGTTTTAGTCACGTTCATTCTCCTTTTAGTCGTGTCAAGTTTCAGTCGACTAAAAGTTGGAGCATTTTAGTCTTATTTTAGTCAGAATTGTCCATTTTAGTCTAGTTTTAGTCAAAGATTGTATTTATCCAAACCCATTTTACAATTCAAACAAGGTTATCGTATTATTATATTATTGTTACCTTATAGACTCAAGAATACATTCATTCCAGATACAGAAGACTCTAATTTGAGTTTACAATATATTTATTTTTCCGCATTTCTCCCCGTCTTTTTCTTTTTCAACGACACATTGGGTTTTCTTTTCCACGTCTATGTAGGAAAGTGTATCCAAAGATGGTTCTTCTTCTTCTCCCCCCCAGAGCAGATCCCCGCGTTTCTCTAACTTTGTTTTTAGTTGACATGAACCTAGAGCTCTGCGTTAACGGCATCAGCTGGTCTCGTTTTGGTCAACGAAAATGAAGACGAGTTTTTATTTTGTAATCTACATTTTAGTCTCGTTTTTATTCGTCTACGATATTGCATTATATATTTAATTATCGTTATCGTCGCATGACAAGCATTTTCGTTGAGTCTCGTTTTCCTCAGGTGATAAAGGTTCGTTGACGACGATATTTAGTCAGAATTTTCGTTGATGAAAGCAACTTTAGAATGATGTTCCAGGCTTTGCCTGCAGACACGACTCGGGGTGGAAAACAACCTGGAGCTCAACTGCTTGTTTAAAACCTCCAAAGTCCTTTCAGACTAGGGCCACGTTTACACATAGCCGGGTATTTACAAAAACGGATATTTCCCCCTCTACGTTTTGAAAAATATCCTCGTTTACAGGAACCCACATAAATATGCTGTTAAGGTGCTATGAGCAGCCAAACCTGCAGGGGGCAGTGTAACGAGAAGATAAAATCATGCTAGCCAATCAGAATCCTGGAAAAAAACGTCAACAAATGACACGTGTGAAGCCTGAATAATATGGTTCTGCGTTAAATCGACGGCGTAGCCTACGTACGGTGCGCATCGCCGCGTACCCTACGCCGTAGGCTCTGCGTTGGTGTAACGCGGAACCATAAATCAGCCTGGACTGCCAGTTACTTCCAAGATGAACGAGAGTCTTTTGTTTGGAGTGACAGAGAAGTGGAGTTACTTTTAAGTGTGACTTTAGAATATAAAACAGGTAAAATACAAGAAAATATTGACGGTGGCCAAACAAATTGTAAACACAGGTCACACACATGATGCTGGTGACGTTTCTGTTGCATAATGTGACGTTCTGAAGCCGAAATCTCCGTTTCCCTCCGTTTACAAGCAAACGTGAAGACAGAGTTTTTGAAAATCTCCACTTTGGCCGGAGTTTTCAGAAATGATCGTTTTTGGTGACTTTGAGCTTCGTTTTCATGTAAACAAACGGCCAAAACGCATGAAAACACCACCGTTTTTGCTCCGTGTAAACAGGGCCTAAATGTCAAAGCTTTTCTCTAATGTTTAGCGTCCATGCGCTCGGTCTGACCTGCTTCCACTAGAGTGGAGGAAGAAACGAGGAGACTTTCTTTTACACGAGGGAGTTTTTTTTTTGAGCGTTTCCTTCCCTGGCAGACACTAAACCATCCGTATCTGCTCGTCCTCAGCCGTGCCGCCGCGCTGGGCTGCATCCATCAGCGGCTGTGGTCACAGGATTCAAACATTTCCTGCCCTGCTCTTAACTTAGAGCCTCCAGCTGAGGCAGTCAGATATTAGGATGCGTCTCCTCCCGGTATGCCAGCGCAGCGCTTCACAGGCAGCGCTACGTAGCAGTTAAGGATCATTTTTCCACCCGCTTGAGCACGTATTCATTACCGTGCTTTTATTGGAGGCGGATAACTGCACATCTCCGCTCTGTGAAGGAGAGGGAAACGGTTCCTCGTTGATTGTGTCGAGGCGCCCTCACCAGAAAAATGCTAACTTTGGAGTAACTTGGGCCATTTTTAGACGTCGCAGCGCTTCAGCCCGATTACGTGCCTCTGTGAAGCGCGGCTGAGGGCTTCTGGGCAGATGTGGCCACTAATTGTCAGATGCTGTTGTACTGCAGCGCGATGGCTCTGGAGCTGTGAAGCCGCCGTCTAATGAAACAGGAAGTGGGCGGCGTTCCCGGACTGTGACGCTCCAGCTCGGGGCTGTGATGACGCTGCCGGAACGTGCGTCACCGTGACACAAGCAGCACGTGAGCGTGAGGTCAAGAACCCGCCTCGGTGACACACGGAAACCAGACGCGGGCGTCGCGGCGGCTCAGCCGGGCCGCGGCTCGCCGCCACCGCATGACGACGGTCCACCGAAGGACTCCGACCAGAACAAACCGTGACGCCGGAGCGGCTCAGCCTCCAACTAACCGTCATCGATGTAACACCTTAATCCGTCAGTTATAGTCCGGGGGAAAACTCCCCGACACCTGATTCAGAACCAGTACTGAACCCCTCAAATACTTGACTGAAAGCTAATAATAATGATAATAATAATAATGGATTCTATTTGTAAGGCACTCTTCATCCAAGAATCTCAGAGTGCCACAGTAGCCACAGAGAGCCAGTACATAGTTAAAACTAACAATAGTAAGTCATAAAACTCAACTCAAAAACACCTTCCTGAATAAAAAGGTTTTTAGGACAGTCTTAAAAGAGTCCAGTGTCTGTGCCGCCCTCAGACTGTCAGGGAGACGGTTCCATAAAGCCTGATTTATGGTCCTGCGTTAAGCCAACGCAGAGCCTACGCCGTGACACCGTCGTGAACCCTTCGGACTTCTCCGTCTCTCCATTTTGCCGCGGTGCAAACCCCCCAGAGTGCTAGGGGGTTGCGATCTTCTCCGGAGAAAAGAAAAGGCGATTCATGCTCGAAAACCTTCCAATGTGGCTGAATTACAACAATTTTATTGTTATCGTCGTCTCTAGTTAATTCTTTGTTTAGCTTCTGGCTTTTCCGGTCACAGTGAACAATGGCAACCGAGAGAGAACCGGAACCGGAAATGCGTTGCTACCAAGAAAACCAATCACAGCCCTCTCAGTCTGCGTCGCCTCGACGCGTAGTTAAATCTTTTGGGAGGTGCACGTCAGGCTACGGCGTAGCTACGGAGATAATTACATTACAACTTTTGGTTATTTTTTTGTTTATCCCCAAAAAAGGAATGTTTTGTTGGACACGCGAATAACTGGTGCCATGTTTTTGTTTAAAGGTATGAAAACATTAAAGTGTTAGGCTATAATTGCATAAATTGTCTATATTTCATTACTTTATATACTGTCTTGGGGTTACATTTGCAAAAAATGCTAAAAACCAAATGCTCAAAAATTAAAAACCAAAATAGACCAAAAATGGAACAAATAAAAACGGAATGTGGGAAAAAATAAAACCGATTTCATCCGTCTCTGTTTCCTCCCTGGATCTGTTTGGTAATTCTGACCCACATGATGTTTCTGAAAGCAGTTCTATCAGCATTCTGGGAGCTGATTGGTCCTTACAGCATCATTAGCTGCAATACTTGCTGTTGAATCTTACTATAATAGTAGTAGTAATATTTTGCATAACTACAGTCATATAATTCATGCAACAGCTCAAAAAACAGTTTTAATAACACTAACCCAAATCAATATACGAATCGAATTGGATCGAATCAAATCTTGATAATCGATTCTGAATCTCAAGAATCGGAATCGAATCGATTCTTGACATTTGAATCGATCCCCAGCCTTATTAGGCTCTGCGTTGATTTAACGCAGAACCATAATTCAGTCTTAAGCGGGGCGCTACTGAGCAAAAGACACAGATTTGGGAAAGCTTTCCCAAAGCGAAGGCTGGTCCTCACCCCGGATCTGAAACTCTGCGTGGTATTCATCAGTGGACATCAACATGCATTTAAACTTTATTCTGGCCTGTCCTATGTCCATGGTACTGTCAAAGCTGAGGGCCTCGCAACAACACACGCACGAGAGAACGAACACTAGGGATGGGCGGTATGGACTAAAAAATGTATCACGATAATTTCTGGCATTTATCCCGATAATGATAAAAATGAAGATAAAAAAAATACCAATTCAACTATAAATCTATCTCACTCTCAGATCCCCCATGTTTGTTACACAAAAACGTCATCAACGGGAATTTATCCTTTTTTCTGGCTCATTTCTTTCTTTCTTTCTTTCTTTCTTTCTTTCTTTCTTTCTTTCTTTCTTTCTTTCTTTCTTTCTTTCTTTCTTTCTTTCTGGCTCATTTCCTTCCTTCCTTCCTTCCTTCCTTCCTTCCTTCCTTCCTTCCTTCCTTCCTTCCTTCCTTCCTTCCTTCCTTCCTTCCTTCCTTCCTTCCTTCCTTCCTTCCTTTTTCCCTTCCTTCTTTCTTTGCTCCCTTCCTTCCTTCCTTCCTTCCTTCCTTCCTTCCTTCCTTCCTTCCTTCCTACCCTTTTCCCTTCCTTCCTTCCTTCCTTCCTTCCTTCCTTCCTTCCTTCCTTCCTTCCTTCCTTCCTTCCTTCCTTCCTTCCTTCCTTCCTTCCTTCCTTCCTTCCTTCCTTCCTTCCTTCCTTCCTTCCTTCTTTCCTTTTTCCCTTCCTTTTTCCCTTCCTTTTTCCCTTCCTTCCTTCTTTGCTCCCTTCCTTCCTTCCTTCCTTCCTTCCTTCCTTCCTTCCTTCTTTCCTTCTTTCCTTCCTTCCTTCCTTCTTTCCTTGTTTTCTCCCTTCCTTCCTTCCTTCCTTCCTTCCTTCCTTCCTTGTTTTCTCCCTTCCTTCCTTCCTTCCTTCCTTCCTTCTTTCCTTGTTTTCTCCCTTCCTTCCTTCCTTCCTTCTTTCCTTGTTTTCTCCCTTCCTTCCTTCCTTCCTTCCTTCCTTCCTTCCTTCCTTCCTTCCTTCCTTCCTTCCTTCCTTCCTTCCTTCCTTCCTTCCTTCCTTCCTTCCTTCCTTCCTTCCTTCCTTCCTTCCTTCCTTCCTGCACACGTACGTTGTGCGTGGATTTAACGCAGAACCATAAATCAGCTTTACACAAAAACATCATCAACGGGAATTTATCATTTTTTACCGCGAGATGACAAATTCTTACCATGGGGAATTTTTATGACGGTTTATCGTGAACGGTAAAATATCTCCCATTCCTAACGCACGCACGCACGCACGCACACCAAATTTAGGTCCAAAAGAGAAGCTGAGAGAAGATTTATACTTTTTTTTTTTCATCTTTGAGCTCCATGACCAGGTTTAGCCTGTGTGTGTGTGTGTGTGTGTGTGTGTGTGTGTGTGTGTGTGTGTTGGTGGGAAGCGCAGACTAATTCCACCCATGTAAATGTTGACCTGAGCTGGGCGGGGTGTTTGTGTGGTGACCCGGTGGGGAGGGGCTCCTCACGGAAAGCTAAAAGCTGCTGCTCCTGTCATCATCGTCCCTCGGCCCTTCGCTCTGCTCGCGGCGGCAAAGCCCAGGCCACAAATGGCACCCGCTGGTGGAAACGGTCAGAGAGGGGGGTGATTAGGCGGAGGATTCTTGAAGAAGATATTTGTCTGCTCGGCTCTCTGCTGGCACCGAAATAAATGTCAGAGAAGTTCAAGTTTGAGGAATAAAAAGAGTTTGGTGGCTTGTACGGAACGGCGACGCGTTTACGCGTGACGCTGAAATGGAGGTCAAAGTGTGTCCGACCTCTGAGTCAGACGAGAGCAGAAAACATCGGCACCCGTTTCTACGCTGGTTTTTTCTCTTGGGCCGTGTGGGCGGGGTAAGGGCGGAGTCTGGGCGGGGTTAGGGGCGGGGTTAGTCCGTCGTCACCTCCATCCACGGTTCTCCTGAAATGTTTATAGTGCAGGAGATAACCAAAACAATCGTTCAGTTTGTGATACAAGCATGACATTTGGTACACACATAGCCAAAGGTTTCCCCAAAAGATATGGACATGGAGCCATCGTGAATTTTCAACATGGCGCCCATGGCAGCCATTTTTCATAATGGATGCCAGAAACAAGTGTTTTCTAATGAGTGATTAGTTGAAAAAGAAATAGGAAAAAAGAGAAGATGAAAAAAGAGAAAAGAGGAAAAAAAGAGAAAAAAAGAGGAAAAAAAGAGGAAAAAGAGGAAAAAAGAGAAGGTGAAAAAAAGAGAAAAAAATAGGAAAAAGAGGAAAAAAGAGAAAAAAAGAGGGGAAAAAGAGGAAAAAAGAGAAGGTGAAAAAAAGAGAAAAAAATAGGAAAAAGAGGAAAAAAGAGAAAAAGATAAAAAAAAGAGAAGATGAAAAAAGAGAAAAAATAAGAAAAAAGAGAAGATGAAAAAAAGGGAAAAAAGAGGAAAAGAGAAAAAAAGATGAAAAAAGAGGAAAAAGAAGAGGAAAAAAAAGGAAAAAATAGGAAAAAAGGAGAAAAAGATGAAAAAAGAGAAAAAAAGAGGAAGAGTAAGAGGAAAAAAGAGGAAAAAAGAGAAAAAAGAGAGAAGATGAAAAAAGAGAAAAGAGGAAAAAGAGAAAAAAAGAAAAGAGGAAGAGGAAAAAAGAGAAAAAAGAGGAAAGAGGAAAAAACAGAAAGTGAAAAAAGAGAAAAAAATAGGAAAAAGAGGAAAAAAGAGAAAAAAAAGATGAAAAAAGAGAAAGAGTAAGAGGAAAAAAAGAGGAAACGAGAAAAAAGAAAAGATGAAAAAAGAGAAAAAATAAGAAAAAAGAGAAGATAAAAAAAGGGAAAAAAGAGGAAAAGAGAAAAAAAGATGAAAAAAGAGAAGGGAGAGGAAGAGGAAAAAAGAGAGAAAAAGAGGAAAAAGAAGAGGAAAAAAAAGAGGAAAAAATAGGAGAAAAAGATGAAAAAAAGAGGAGAAAAAGAAAGATGAAAAAAAGAGAAAAAATATGAAAAAGAGAGAAAAAAAGAACCAGGGCAAACTGGCAACTCATTTCAACTAATCACTCATTAGAAAACACTTGTTTCTGGTGGCCATTTTTAAAAATGGCTGCCATGGGCGCCATGTTGAAAATTCATGATGTCTCCATGTCCATATCTTTTGGGGAAACCTTTGGCTATTTGTACCAAATTTCATGCTTGTATCACAAACTGAACGATTCCTATACATTTTATAGCTACACAGCTGGACTATTAGGCAAAAATGCAAAATGCACCTTTACTCAGGTGCGTTTTCATCGGGGTTCTGGGAGCGTTGCCATGGAGACGGCCACAAGCGGAGATGCAAACACGAAGCCGGTGAACACGCCGGGTCTCAGGCACGCAGATAAATACAGCACGCACGTGCTAAACGCCACACACACACACACACACACACACACACACACACACACACACACACACACACACACACACACACACACACACACACACACACACACACACACACACACACACACACACACACACACACACAGTGATCTGGTGTCTGATGTGGTGAAGTCCTTCCCAGACGGTTCTCTCTGGTCTGCAGCCTTTCATCCTCTGTGGCGAGACTTCTTCTTCTTCTTTTTCTGCTGTTTCTGACCCCCAACCCCCCCCCAGAAACAGAGGCGTCCCTGTGGCCGGCTGTAACTTTCCGTGACTCCTCGTACCTGAGCTGGAGCTAAAAACGGGATTCTTTCCCGGTCGGTCGGTTTCAGAGCACCGGCGCCGACAGACGGACTTCTTGGAGCCGCTCACCTGGATATAGGGCTGGGGATCGATTCAAATGTCAAGAATCGATTCGATTCAGATTCTTAAAGGGATTGTGACATGAAAAACTAATTTTTCTTGATTTTTTGTGTTTAGTTGGGTGTCTTGACATCAATTACACCCAAAATCGGGGGAATCGATTATCAAGATTTGATTAGATTCGATTCCGATATTGATTTGGGTTAGTGTTATTAAAACAGTTTTTTGAGCTGTTGCATGAATTATATGACTGTAGTTCTGCAAAATATTACTACTAGTATTATATTGAGATTAAACAGCAAGTATTGCAGCTAATGATGCTGTAAGGACCAATCAGCTCCCAGAATGCTGATAGAACTGCTTTCAGAAACATCATGTGGGTCAGAATTACCAAACAGATCCAGGGAGGAAACAGAGACGGATGAACCGACCAAACCGACCAAACTGTCGTTTACCGGCAACAAAACAAGAACCAGAACCAGAACCAGAACTGTCGTGTCAACGGAGAAGCTGAACGACGGAGAACTGGACCTTTACAGGTTTTCAGCTGCTGCACCGACCTCCAAACACACGAGGAGGAAGTGACACATTCAACACACACTTCTGAAACCTCTCACACGCACACACACACTCAGACATGACAAATTCTACACCTGAACACCAACAACACACCCTGAGTGGCACATGAAAGAGCCTCGTGGTGGTCTGTGTGTGTGTGTGTGTGTGTGTGTGTGTGTGTGTGTGTGTGTGTGTGTGTGTGTGTGTGGCTCCCACCTTTGCCATGAAGTCCTCCCTGTACGTCTTCTCCAGGAAAACATCCGTCTTCAGGCGTTCTGAGTGCAAACACACGGTTCCACGTTAGCTTCAAACTTCAGGGTTCTGTTGGGTCTGATTCTGGGTTTTATGGGTCTAATATCCAGTATTGATTGGACACCAGCGAGAGGAGGAATGACATCATCCTCAGGACGCTCTTATCTGAAGTTGTTTCCTCCATTTTATTAGTTTGATCATGTCACGACCATGTCCATGACCCTGTCACGAGGGCAACTGTAAGAGGAGACTGCATGATCCCACACAGACGCACATCATGTGGACAGGCAGTACTCTCATGCGGGGGTAGCCGCATATGGAACAGTCTACCAACTACCATAAGAGAATGTGACACATATGCAACATTCAAAGTTAACTTGAAAAAATGGTTGCTAAACAGACAAACTTGTGACCATGTTTGATGTAACCGCTGTTATCATGTAGCGCGTTCATACCATTATTACTACTACCTCTCTTTTATTTTTGATTATTTATTTATTCAAGTCTTTATTCTTGTTATTTCTTCTTACTACTACTATTACAATTATCGTTGTTGTTTTAATTCCTTTGCCTGCTTCTCTACCTCACCCCCCCCGCCCCCCAATTTTTTTCTCTTTTTTCTTTGCCCCATTCCCACAGTTCAATGACTTCAAACTAACATCAATCCTTTAACACCACATCTAAATCAATAAAGTGACCCTTTTCTCAAGTCCGCAGTCCCATACACCACGCACTTTATACCTCTACTCTGCACCTTATAACTGTGACACCAGCACTTTACATTAGACACTTGCACTTTACTTTAATCTGCTGCTACGACTATAACTTATGAATGTAAAATACTGTGAAATGTGTTATGTGGTTGGTTGTATTATTGTTGTAAAGGTTATATTATTGTACTATTGTATTTCATAACTGAACACTGTATTTTATATCCTCTTTATGCCTGTATATCCCTGTTTTTATATCCTAGCGGGGGGGACTGCCAATGGGAATTAGCCAATAGGCTACAGTTGGGTGCATCTGCCTTTATTTTTAAACGCGTAATGATGTGCACTGTCCATCCTCATCAAATAAATAAATTGATTTGAAATTGAATTGAATTTATATTTTCATTTAAGGGATTTTATTAGATTTTACTAATTTAATAATATTTAATCACAGATGTTTTATTGTTTTATTCTTAGTGGAATTTTGGATTAAATGTGCGACCGCCGTGACCTCAGTGACCCCAGCGAGAGTCGTTTGATATTTTATGTACAGGACTGTCTCAGAAAATTAGAATATTGTGATTTTCTGTAATGCAAATACAAAAACAAAAATGTCATACATTCTGGATTCATTACAAATCAACTGAAATATTGCAAGCCTTTTATTATTTTAATATTACAGGACACGCTGGAGAGACTATCTCTCTCGGCCTGGGAACGTCTCTGGGAATCTTAATCTTAAACTGTAAGCCATAATCAGCAATATTAAAATAATAAAAGGCTTGCAATATTTCAGTTGATTTGTAATGAATCCAGAATGTATGACATTTTTGTTTTTTTAAATTGCATTACAGAAAATAAAGAACTTTATCACAATATTCTAATTTTCTGAGACAGTCCTGTATATCGTTTACAGTAGGGCTGGGTATCGATTCAAATGTCAAGAATCGATTCGATTCCGATTCTTAATATTCAGAATCGATTATCATGATTCGATCCGATTCGATATTGATTTGGCTTAGTGTTATTTAAAATGTTTTTTGAGCTGTTGCCTGAATTATATGACTGTAAAATAACTAGTGAAATAATAATTTCACAATAATTATTGTGAAATAACTAAGAAATAAATAACTCAAACAGGCCTTTCAATATCCATTTAAAGTGCAAAAAAGAAAGAAATTGCAACAGTTCATGCAGTAAACAAATCATTTTAGCTTATCTAATTTATTCTGTCACCACGCACACATATTGCCATGAAGCACCTGGCATTTTTCAGAAGTGTCATGACAAACTGTGTGTCCGACTACTGGGATTAAAGTTCCCCTGGCAGAAAATGATTTAAAAAAAAAAAAAAAAAAAAAAAATTTGATCTTTAGACATAAGAATCGATTTTTAGGAATTAATATGAGAATCGATTTAGAATCGGAAAATCGATTTCTTCAACACAGGCCTAGTTTAAATATGTCGCTGCTGGTGCTGCAGCTGTTGCATCATGGGAGTCATGTTTTCCTGTGAGGTTAGGGTCAGGTGAGTGCGGTCACCTCGGGTCAGCGAGGCTCCGTTCTCGCGGTAGTCCTGGATCTCGGCGTCCTTCCTGGCCAGCATCCCCCCCAGCTGCTCCAGCTGCTGCTGCAGCAGGCGGCTCATGGCCAGCAGGGGGCGCACCAGCTGCTCGCAGGCCTGTGGAAACACACACAGATGACCCCGCTGCTCGACCCCTCCACCCCCCCGGGGCTCCAGGGTTACCGCGTGTTACCGTGGCGACGGGGGCGGGGCTCAGCCGGAACTCCCAGTGGAAGGGCAGCCCGCCCAGCTCGCTCTTCAGCCTCACGGCCAGGCGGCCGTCGTCCCGCCGCGTCAGAGAGACCTGCGCCTCCCCGCCGCCGCCCGACAGGCAGGGCCGCGCCGCCTCACGCAGGTGGGAGAAGAACGCCTCGGCCGACGCTCGCAGGCGCCGGTTCAGCTCCTGGGGGGGGCGGGGGGGGACGCACAGTTAGGTCATCAGTTAAATCAATAAGGTCACATGACTAGGCCTGTGTTGAAAAAAATCGATTTCCCAATTCTAAATCGATTCTCATATTAATTCCTAAAATCGAGTCATATGTCCAAAGATCGATTTTTTTTTTCTTTTTTTTTCTTCTTATATTTATGTATTTTTTTTTTTTTTTTTCATCATTACATTACAACTTTTGGTTATTTTTTTGTTTATCCCCAAAAAAGGAATGTTTTGTTGGACACGAGAATAACTGGTGCCATGTTTTTGCCTTTAAATATGTTTAAAGGTATGAAAACATTAAAGTGTTAGGTTATAATTGCATAAATTGTCTATATTTCATTACTTTATATACTGTCTTGGGGTTACATTTGCATAAAATGCTAAAAACCAAATGCTCAAAAATTAAAAACCAAAATAGACCGAAAATGGAACAAATAAAAACGGAATGTGGGAAAAAATAAAACCGATTTCATATGTCTCTGTTTCCTCCCTGGATCTGTTTGGTAATTCTGACCCACGATGTTTCTGAAAGCAGTTCTATCAGCATTCTGGGAGCTGATTGGTCCTTACAGCATCATTAGCTGCCAATACTTGCTGTTGAATCTCAATATAATACTAGTAGTAATATTTTGCATATTTTGCAAGTTCTCCCACTTAAAAAGCTGAGAGAGGCCTGTGATTTCCATCATAGGTAACTTCAACTATGAGAGACAGAAAGGGGTGAAAGAATCCAGGAAATCCAAATCACTGCTCTAGAAGAGGAATGGGCCAAAATACCAGCAACAGTGTGTGAAAACCTTGTGAAGACTTACAAAACGTTTGACCTCTGTCATTGCCAACAAAGGTTATATAAGAAAGTATTGAGATTAACTTTTGTTATTGACCAAATACTTATTTTACAGAGGAATTTACCAATTAATTAATTAAAAATCCTACATTTCCTGGATTCTTTCCCCCCATTCTGTCTCTCTTATGGCACTTTTACACTAGTACCTACTCAGCCCGACTCGACTCGCCCTCGTTTCTTTTCAACACCCAGATGAGAAGTAGGAGGTTGGAGTGAAGCTGCTGTGACGTATTTGATTGTGTGATCTAAAGGAAGAAGACAACAACACTAAAGATGTAGAACCTGGAGGAGATGATAGATGTGCTGCTGGGTCTGTGGTTTGTGTTTGATACCAAGTTAAAAAATGAGAGTGAGAGAAGCTTCAAACGGCGACGCCGTTTGTTTGTCTCGGTGCTGCTGAAAAGTCAGCTGGAGCCGTGAGCAGCTATGAAGTGACAGAGTTCCTGGTAGATCTGGTCGTTCCTTATCGCCCATCTAGATCCCTTTTTAATTCTCTCCTCAGACACCAGGTTTATGAACATCTGCACCTCAGTGTTGGATCACCAAACAGACTTTTGCTGGTGGAATAAAATGAACAAGAAGCCGTCAGAGTCGCTCTTTCGCTGATTTCCGCCTCCTGACTCAAACGTCTGACTCCAACTCCCCGACCAATCGGTGGCCTGTAGTGTGATGACATCACAGCCTGACTCAGCTGCTTAGAATCTCGGCAGAATAGTTACAGAAAAAGTATCAACTCGGCACGCCTCCACCAGCCTCCACCCCTAGTGGAGAAGCGCAAAACCGAGGCGGGTCGAGTCGAGTCGTGCTGAGTAGGTACTAATGGAAAAGCGCCAACAGTTGAAGTGAACCTATGATGAAAATTACAGGCCTCTCTCATTTTTTAAGTGGGAGAACTTGCACAATCGGTGGCTGACTAAATACTTTTTTTCCCCACTGTCTGTCAGCAGCCTGAGACACCTCATGGCCCCGCCCACCTGCGCCCGGCTCTGGACGTCCGCCGCGTCCATCCTCTCCTCCCACACGCAGTGCAGGTCGGTCAGCAGGACGCGGTACGCCGTCTCACCGAACCAGCTCTTGGCCAGGAGCCGGCACCCGCCGAGGCTGATGGGAAGCCAGGGGCTCCGCAGGAGGACGTCCTCGGGGGAGGAGACGTCGACGTCCATGACGGCGTGCAGCAGGAGGAGAGCTCCGTCACCTGAGGACATCAGAGGTGACGGAGAGACTGGTGAGAGGGACATAGAAACCTCCCCTGGTGACGCCCTCGGAGGACGTACTCAGAACCGCCCTTGTGGTTTAATAAAGTTATAAATATACGCATGCGCACACGCACACGCACACACACACACACACACACACACACACAATTGAATTTTCTAATTATTTTTGTCCAACAAAAACATTTTAGGTTTTTTAACCTGAAATGTTTCAGCTATTCCTTCGATGGATGGATGGATGGATGGAATTATGGTTGGATGATGGATGGATGGATGGATGGATGGATGGATGGATGGATGGATGGATGGATGGATGGATGGATGGATGGATGGATGGATGGATGGATGGATGGATGGATTTTTTAATTACCGACATGTTTCGGTGATTCCTTCCACCTTCATCAGTTGATGATGGTGTTTGTGACTGTCATTTATCAGCTGATGTCAAAAGGATTTGACAGGTGAGTCCCGCCTTCTTCTAACATCAGCTGATAAATGATGTCACACACACCATCACGTGACTCTGATGAAGGCGGAAGGAATCACCGAAACATGTCAGGTAATTAAAAAACATCTGACAAAAAGAATTAGAAACTTAAATTGTAAATCCATACAAAATGAACTTCTTTAAATCATACACACACATATATATATACACACACACACACAGGACTGTCTCAGAAAATTAGAATATTGTGATAAAGTTCTTTATTTTCTGTAATGCAATTACAAAAACAAAAATGTCATACATCCTGGATTCATTACAAATCAACTGAAATATTGCAAACCTTTTATTATTTTAATATTGCTGATCATGGTTTACAGTTTAAGATTAAGATTCCCAGAATATTCAAATTTTTTGAGATAGGATATTTGAGTTTTCTTAAACTGTAAGCCATGATCAGCAATATTAAAATAATAAAAGGCTTGCAATTTTTCAGTTGATTTGTAATGAATCCAGAATGTATGACATTTTTGCATTACAGAAAATAAAGGACTTTATCACAATATTCTAATTTTCTGAGACAGTCCTGTAATAAATGAGCTGATTAGCCCCGCGGTGTAAACACAACCCACCAGACTTCCTGTCAGAAACAACACACTTTTACTATCTCCTCATTTTCACTAACTACAGACGAGAAGTAGATTAAAATTGACATTAAATTACATTTTCAAGGCTTAATTTTCAATTCGGCGTCAATCTAACTCACACTCAATGAATAATTATTGATAAAAATCACCTTTTTAGTTCAAGATTAAGGTTCTCATCTTCAAGCATCGACGAGCTTTAGTTCATTTTACCTTTTCTTTTGTTAGTCAAATTAATTTAACCCATTATTCTATCGTAACTGGTCACAGAGCATCTAGAAAAATGGAAGAAAAGAAAAGAAAAGAATAATAATATCGTAAAAGTACCCAAGTTCTCAGAAGGAAGCGCCGCCGGTTGTTGTTTACAGCTAAAAATTCCGACTCCGGTGTGAAACAAGTGTTCGTTACCAAGGTTCCGCCTGTCAACAAAAAGAGAAAAAAACACACGTGTATTCTGGTCTATGTCGCCATCTCTTTTTCACTTCAAGCATGTCCTTCTCAAGAATGAAAAGAGATACATTATATCGTTTTTCTCTCAAAGGTTAACAGTTTCCTGAGGTCGTAGATTCTCGACACCCAACAACAACATATAGGAAGTAGAGAAAATATGATACGGCAGGAAATCTGTATTTTATTTTTTATTTTTTAAGGTGGTAACGGTTGTGACAGTATCTGGTTGTCTCTATTCTGGCTGCTTGTCTGCTCCAGCAGGTTGATGGGAGAATCAGAATCATGTTTATTTGGCCAAGTCAGGTCAAACAAGACATTTGACTCTTAGACAAATGACTCTTATTAACATATATACAATTTTAAAAAAAAGTGAAAGGTGCAGCAGTATGAGGTAGACATGATTAAATAAATGAAATGAAATAAATTAAATGAATACTAAATATAGTAATAATGCACATATATATATGCCTTAGGTTTTCACCGGCCTGTTATCAACCATTAATATGTGTGCAGACAAAAAAAAAAAAAAATAATAATTTTTTTTTTTTTTTTTTTTTTTGTCCCTCTGTCTGGGCCCCCCTGTCAATCGGGCCCTAGGCACGTGCCTAGTTTGCCTTTGCGTTAATCCGGCTCTGGCCCCAACACAGTATACAGTAGTTCACATGTGCAGTTTGCTTTTATATTGTTAATCTGCTTTTATTTTGTTATTTCTTTTTAACTGGAACGTGCTCTTATTTTGAAAAGAGAAGAAAAACGGAAATGGACGAAAAGGGGTAAACAGTGCAGCAGCAAGAGCTCAGTAAGATAAACGAGATAAAAGAAGGATGAAAGGGGAAAGAAAAGCAGGAGTTATAGATCCAGTCAACAGGGCAACAAGGTTTTTTTATTTATTTGCCTCAAAAAATGTATTTGAGTTGTATTTCCAACTTTTGGTGCTAACAGATTTTAAGTATTTAAGTATTGTTTTGCCTTCTGTTTGCTTGATTTTGATTTATCTCTTATGTTGGTCTATGAAGTTAAGAAAAGGCTCAATAAACGACTTAAGACCATCAGTCCAGACTTGGTTTTATCTCGACTGGGACGCTTTATTAAGATTTATTCAGGTTTTCCATGTGGAATGTGTTTCCCCTCCTTTCCGTTTGTTGTTGCAGTTCCGCTGTTCGTCCAGCAGATGGCGACATTTCACCAGATCGGCCGCCACGGAGAGGAATTGAACAAATCAATTAACACACACACACACACACACACACACACACACACACACACACACACACACACACACACACACACACACACAAAGAGACGAATTATCAAATTTTTTCCTCAAAGTTGAACAGTTTCCTGAGGTCGTAGATTCTTGACACCCAACAACAATCCTCAATCCTCAAAAAAACTACTTAAGTAGTGTAACTAAGTACATCTACGTCGTTACTATACACCTCTGCGAGCTGGTGAAACTTTCACTGTGACATCAGGGTTTATGATGGGATCCTTTCACAACTCAAGCTTTTAATTTGGAGGTTTTTTTACAACCTGAGGTCATGTGACTTACAGGAAGTAAGCTGAGGCGTGTCACGCGACTGAGTCAGATCAACCCTGCGGCGTGAACGGCTCAGACATGGACGAGCTTCTTTCAGACTTTCCTCGATTGGACATGGAAGACGGAGAGGCGGAGAGCTCCAGACCGACTGGGGGGGCCGGAGCTCCAGAAATCAGGTGAGTGGGGCCCCTCCGGGCCTCATCAGGGCCACGTCTGACCCAGGCTCCAGCCACACCTCCTTACTAGGGCTGGGGATCGATTCAAATGTCAAGAATCGATTCGATTCGGATTCTTAAGATTCAGAATCGATTATCAAGATTTGGTTCAATCCGATTTGATTCGATTCCGATATTGATTTGGGTTAGTGTTATTAAAACTGTTTTTTGAGCTGTTGCATGAATCATATGACTGTAGTTATGCAACATATTACTACTAGTATTATATTGAGATTCAACAGCAAGTATTGGCAGCTAATGATGCTGTAAGGACCAATCAGCTCCCAGAATGCTGATAGAACTGCTTTCAGAAACATCATGTGGGTCAGAATTACCAAACAGATCCAGGGAGGAAACAGAGACGGATGAAATCAGTTTTATTTTTTCCCACATTCCATGTTTATTTGTTCCATTTTCGGTCTATTTTGGTTTTTAATTTTTGAGCATTTGGTTTTTAGCATTTTTTGCAAATGTAACCACAAGACAGTATATAAAGTAATGAAATATAGACAATTTATGCAATTATAACCTAACACTTTAATGTTTTCATACCTTTAAACATATTTAAAGGCAAAAACATGGCACCTGTTATTCTCGTGTCCAACAAAACATTCCTTTTTTGGGGATAAAAAAAAAACAAAACAAAAGTTGTAATGTAATGATGAAAAAAAAAACCATAAATAAATAAAAGAGAAAAAAATAAATAAAAATCGATCCTTAGACATATGAATCGATTTTTAGGAATTAATATGAGAATCGATTTAGAATTGGGAAATCGATTTTTTCAACACAGGCCTACTCCTTACGACGGTTCTGCTCCCTGCAGAGACGAGCCAGCAGGACCCGCAGCAGACGGACTGACGCTGATCAGCTGGAACGTGGACGGGCTTGATGGAGAAGAGCAGCCGGCGCGGGCCAGAGGCCTCTGCTCGTATCTGAGCTCGTGAGTCAGCCCCTCCCAGCCGCTTTGCAGGCTCCGTCCTCTAAAGTTAAAGGCATTTTGTCTGCCCCCCCCCCAGATACTCCCCAGACGTGGTGCTGCTTCAGGAGGTCGTCCAGCCGTACTTCCGCTTCATACACAAGCGCCTGGCAGACACCTACACCTTCATCAAGGGTCAGAGACTCGGTTAAAGCTCCTTTTCTGCGTTGAGACGGCAGTTTGAAGCTTCATCTCCGATGCCGACAGGTGGGGAGACGGGCTACTTCACCGCCATGCTGCTGAGGACGTCTGGACTCACGCTGCTGGACACCCAGATCATCCCCTTCCCCAACACTCGCATGATGAGGAACCTGCTCGTCGCTCAGGTTCCAGCTTCCACTATAGAGGGAATGTGCATGACGTCACAGATGTGACTTCACGGCAGGTTACGCCCACTGAGTGGCAGAAAGACTGAGTGGCAGAAAGACTGAGGCCCTGTTTACACGTAGCAAAAACGGAGGCGTTTTCATGCGTTTTGGCCGTTCGTTTACACGAAAACGAAGCTCAAAGTCACCAAAAACGATCATTTCTGAAAACTCCGGCCAAAGTGGAGATTTTCAAAAACTCCGTCTTCACGTTTGCTTGTAAACGGAGGGAAACGGAGATTTAGGCTTCAGAACATCACATTACGCAACAGAAACGTGACCAGCGTCATTTGTGCGACCTGTGCTTACAATTTGTTTGGCCACCGTCAATATTTTCATGTATTTTACCTGTTTTATATTCTAAAGTCACACTTAAAAGTAACTCCACTTCTCTGTCACTCCAAACGAAAGACTCTCGTTCCGTCTTGGAAGTAACTTTTTGGTTCCGCGTTACACCAACGCAGAGCTACGGCGTAGGGTACGCTGCGACGCGCACCGTACGTAGGCTACGCCGTCGATTTAACGCGGAACCATATTATTCAGGCTTCACACGTGTCATTTGTTGACGTTTTTTTCCAGGATTCTGATTGGCTAGCATGACTTTATGCTTCTCGTTACACTGCCCCCTGCAAGTTTGGATGCTCATAGCACCTTAACAGCGTATTCATGCGGGTTCGTGTAAACGAGGATATTTTTCAAAACGTAGAGGGGGAAATATCCGTTTTTGTAAATACCCGGCTATGTGGAAACGTGGCCTGAGTGGCAGCGTAAACTTTCAGTTTGAGCAACTGGAAAACATCTAAAATGGGAAAGAGCTGTTGTGCGATCGACTGTACTCATAGATTTAGCAAGAAATCAGAGTTATCGTTTTACAGACTGCAGAAAAATAAGCTCAAGAGAGACAAATGGATCGCTGCAATTCACAGAAACAACTTGATTCCAGGCACCGAAACGTGGATTTGCGGTTCCCATTTTGTATCAGGTAATGTTGGATTTTTGGGTAGCTAACGTTAAACGGTCAAATCATAAAGTTCGGTGTCCTCATCACTTTAATTTCACCAACAAATCCTGCCTTGAAGTCGGACCAAGCGTCAAGACTTTTGTAAGCCTTCAAGCTTTGCTTTGTGTATTTCCCCGGCGTAGAAATTAAGTTCATATAAATATCAGGAAACTGGATTCGTGGCCAAATATTAATGTACATGGACCACTGGTTCTTGGTAACTGTACCAAATATTAATGTCCATGGACCACTGGTTCTTGGTAACTGTACCAAATATTAATGTCCATGGACCACTGGTTCTTGGTAACTGTACCAAATATTAATGTCCATGGACCACTGGTTCTTGGTAACTGTACCAAATATTAATGTCCATGGACCACTGGTTCTTGGGGTAACTGTACGGGTCACTGTCAAGTCCAACTGACTTTAATATAAGCCGATAATCGGCTGTTATCCCGTCTTCTCCACTAGTTGCAGCTGTTTTTGCCACTCAGTGCGAGTAAGGGGGCTGGTCCAGTGGGAAAGTGACGTCAATGCATACCCTCTATATGGAGCTTCATCCTTGTCCCACGCATACAGGGATTTCTTCAGATTGTTCTCTTTGTGCTATTGTGAATAAAAAAGGGTGAGATTTGAGAGGGCATTGTTGACGGGTCGTTCTCCTCCCTAGGTGTTGTTCAGAGGGCAGAAACTCTGCCTGATGACGTCCCACTTGGAGAGCTGCAAGGCCAGCGCCGGCGAGCGGATGAGGCAGCTGCGACTGGTGATGAGGAGGATGAGCGAGGCCCCTGGGGACGTGACGGTGCTGTTCGGAGGAGACACCAACCTGAGGGACCCCGAGGTCGGACTCTGACGGCATCAACTCTGGAACATGTTTCATTCATATCTGAGTTTGAGGCCCTGTCCCAATACTATCACTACTCCTAGTTTTCATCCCTAACCCTAAATTATGCGCGTTCCCGTGAGGGTAGTGGTGTCCCAATTCCTCTTTTCACCTAGGGCAAGGGTCGGCAACCCAAAATGTTGAAAGAGCCATATTGGACCAAAAACACAAAAAACAAATATGTCTGGAGCCGCAAAAAATTAAAAGTCTTAGAATGAAGGCAACACATGCTGCATGTTTCTATATTAGTTAGAACTGGGGGAAGATTTTTTTTTTCATTATGCACTTCGAGAAAAAAGTCGAAATGTCGAGAAAAAAATCAAAATGTCAAGATTAATGTTGAAGTACAATCTTGAGAAAAGAGTCAAAATGTCGAGAAAAAGTCGAAATGTTGAGAAAAAAGTCAAAATTTCTAGAAAAAAGTTGAAATGTTGAGAAAAAAGTTGAAATGTCGAGAAAAAGTCGAAATGTTGAGAAAAAAGTCAAAATTTCTAGAAAAAAGTCGAAATGTTGAGAAAAAAGTTGAAATGTCGAGGAAATAGTCAAAATTTAGAGAAAAAAGTCGAAATGTCGAGATTATTGTTGAAGTACAATCTCGAGAAAAAAGTCGAAATGTTGAGAAAAAAGTCGAAATGTTGAGAAAAAAGTCGAAATGTCAAGATTAAAAAGGAAAGGAAAAAGTAAGAAAAAAAGAGAAAAAAAGGAAAAAAGAAGAGAAAAAAAGAAGAAAAAAAAGAAAGAAAAAAGGTCAAACATTTTTGAAAAAGCTCCAGGAGCCACTAGGGCGGCGCTAAAGAGCTGCATGCGGCTCTGGAGCCGCAGGTTGCCGACCCCCGACCTAGGGGGAGTGGAGAAAACGAGGGTAGTGGCTATGAATCTGTCCCTACGGATCAAGGGTTTTCAGATGCTGACTAGCTGACCTAGGGCCAGAAAAATTTCCCAGAATGCTTTTCGTCGTCATTTGCGTACTGAATCAAAAAAAAAAAAACATGGCGGAGATTTCTTATTTTTTAGTGAATAAAATCAATATTTTGAGTTAGTTTCTGCATAAAAAAGCATTTTGATTACATTTCTAGCGAGAAATATATATTTTACTTTCGTAATATTCACTCAGTGAATGTACATAATCACTCGTCACTCGTTTTGCTCTCAGCTTCCTGATTTTAGGGGTGGTGCTGAAAGTAGGAGTAGTGGGAGTATTGGGACAGGCCCCTGGGAAGATTCAAGTGCCCTAAAATCTGTGGCTTCTTTTTTAGGGGTAGTGGTAGTGAGGGAGGGCTAGTGGTAGAAAGTAGGGGGTGTATTGGGATTGGCCCTGGAACTGCGGTCAGCCGGTAACCTCCACCTGTGTTTGTGCTCCAGGTGATCAAAGTGGGGATTCCCAGCGGGGTCTGCGACGTGTGGGAGGTGCTGGGAGAACCCGAGAGCTGCCGCCACACCTGGGACACCTGGGCCAACACCAACAAGGACATGCGCTTCAAGAGTCGCTTCCGCTTCGACCGGTTGTACCTGCGGCGGGCGGCCGAGGCCGAGGCCCCGCCGCTGGAGCCCCGCAGCATGGCTCTGGAGCCCCGCAGCATGGCTCTGGTCGGCCTGGAGAAGCTGCAGTGTGGCCGCTACACCAGCGACCACTGGGGGATCCACTGCTCCTTCACCGCGTAGAAACCAGAACCACGAGAAGTGTCCTTGTAAATGACCATGTGCAGAATGTTTCTATAAATGTGTTTTTATGTTTACTCACTTACTTACACTTACTTGTTAACGTTCTTTAAAGCCAGGCTTTTATTTTATTTGTTATATATTAATGACTTATGGTGGACTGGTTTAAAGGTTTATGATGGACTGGTTTCATGACTTATAGTGGACTGGTTTGCAGATTTGCGAGGCCCTGTGCGAAATGGCTAGCGGGGGGGGGGGTTTCGGGTCGGATCGGGTGTCTAAATGCGCAATTTTAACTCTCCAATTAGCAAAATACTGGATACCTTCCCCTGCCTCATCATCATCTGGGCTTGCCTCGACGCAGGGCCCCACGGCTGCTTGAGACCCGGTCGGATCAGTGATTTTTGTAACAAATTTATCAACGAGCCTTTCAGAGAGGCATTAAACTCTTCCATTTTCTTTAGTTTATTTTCTTTTTTCATCCCCTGATGGAAATTTCCTGAATCTTTCTCGTTCTCTCGACATTGTGTGACAGTTTGTTCCAACTCCACCCGTCTGGATCAGAGCAGCTTGTGTCTGCGCTTGGTCTGACGCAGTTGTATTGAACAACAGACACGCGCATCATTGCACATATATTTATTGATATGCACAGACTAGTACATATTTAGGTCTGTAATGGAACGTGACTGTTGATATTTATAAGGGAAAAAACGAAAAAAAAAAAAAATTGAAAAAAAAATAAAATAAAAAAAAAACGGCCCCTTGGGGCGCGATGCCGCGTGCGGTCGCATGGTCTGCACGGTTCGCACTCTCCTTTCGGTGGCCCTGGCTGGAGGACTGGTTTATGGTGGACTGGTTTAATGGTTTATGGTGGACTGGTTTAATGACTGATGATTGGCTGGTTTGCTAGTTAGTGATGAACTGGTTCAATGGTTTATGGGGGACTGTTTAGTGACTGATGATGGACTGGTTTAATGGTTTATGATGGACTGGTTTGATGGTTTATGGTGGACTGGTTTAATGGTTTATGGTGAACTGGTTTAAAGGAGCTTGAGGCTCCTTTTAAGAAATGAGACTCTCTAGCGCCACCCTTCACCACGACGGCTGTTGGGGGTACTGCAGCCAACAGTGAAGCCGGCACGGGAGAACGGGGAGAACGTGCATGCAGCGTCATGTGACGTCACATCCGCAGCCCAGCGCGGGAAATTCGGGACCGAATTGCAGCACATTTTGCAGCACACAGCCTGTTCAAGGCAAAGGAGAGATACACTAGAGGGCTCATTCTTTTGGGTTTGGAACGCTTCATCTGACATTATTACTAGAAAACTTAAAATGTATACGGATTTTTTTCATAAATCTTGCCACAATCCGGCCTCAAGCTCCTTTAATGACTAATGGACTGGTTTAATTGTTTATGGAGGACATTTTCCAGACTGGTTCTTGACTGGTGTTTTGAGTTTAGTTTCTACTGGTTTTATCTCGATCCTGCAATGGTTTTGGATCAGTGCTTGACTATTTAATGATCCTCCGCTTGGCTCTGAAGTAAAACCAGCTCTTCCTCGTGTTTGATCGCCTTCACTGCCGTCCGCTCCTGTATGTACATGATTCTGTCGTCAGTTCTCCTTCTTGTCCTCTTTTATCTGCTGCCGTCTTTCCTCATTGATCTCTTCGGTAGATGGAGACAGATATTTAGTAGTTTTATCTTGAAGGCGTCTCGCCGAGACCTCGTAAACATCCAGCGCTTCGGACTTTAGCAGTAAAAGTTTACCGGCAGCAGCAAAGTTTATCTGCAAGACTAAAAGAGTGTCGGGAGTATTAAAGTGAGCTTAACTGACACAAAAGCACCTGGCTGATAAGAGGCACAAGGTTTGTTTGGTTTGCAAATTTTATAACGTATTTATGTCCAGCTTGACTTTGGTTGCCATGGATACTCTCAGTATTGTGGTTAACGGTAGCTGTTATTACCGACCGAGCGAGCAACTGTGTCGGTCTGTATTTAAGTTAAATGAAACTTATATGAATGTAGTAAGACTAACTCTATTTTATTTTATTTTATTCCTTTATAGCTCTTACGGTGTGTTTGCAGTGTGTTTACAGCCAAGGAATAAAAACATTGTGAACCATCAGTTTGAGAGTCATCCATCATTCCTGTCCGTCCCGCCTCGCCGCACTTCACACATGACGAGCTCAGGATTGACCGGTGGTTATGGGAGGTCTGATGTTTGGAAAAGTTCATGGCATCTATCTTTTTTCTGATTTTGTAGCTTGAAAGCAGTCATGTTATTCCCACTTCCAATCTCTGAAATAAATGAAATGTAGTTTTAGATGATTAAGCTAAGCGTTTGTTGCTTTCTGTTATTATAACAATGATCTCTTTAGTATAACATTTACAATCTCAAAATTCATAATAATGCTCTAATGCTCAAAACGGAAGTTGATGTTGCAGAAATCATGAGCATCAAACCACAAATCACTGATATTTACCAGCATAATAAATGTTAGCTATAAGAAACACAGGTGACTCCCTACCTTTGAGCGGCCACACAGCCCAATATGTGTCCATTCCTAGTTATTTATGTTCCAGTTGTCTGCAAGCATCCACTGATCAAAAGCATCAACATGGGTTTTCAAAAATGATTCCAGCTTATGAATATCGTTCTGTAAAGTCCATTTGTTTACCAACTTTATTCGTCAAATAAAATACAGACTTCCTGCCGGATCGATATTTTCTCTAGCACTAAAGGGCTGAGTATACTTCTGCGTCACACACACGCAGAGCACACGGCGCACCCGTGGTGCCGTCACGAATCGTTCAGAGTTCTCCGTCTCTCCATTTGGTCGCGGTGCAGTACCCCCCGCGGCCACTAGTTAGCGATCTTTTTCTGAATGGTTTATCCGACTTTTTCCGGTCACAGTAAATCAAAGAAATAAGGACAACTATTGTGCAAAAAACAAAAACAAAAAAAATCACATATAAACGAAGAAAAAAGCCCTGGAAGTTAACTACTGATTCAAACCGGAAACCGGAAATGCTTCGCTTTCAAACGAACCAATCACAGCCCTCTCGGTCTGCGTGTGGACGGCGTCTCCTCGACGCGTAGTTACAATTTTCGGGAGGTGCACGTCACTGACGGCGCATGTGACGGCGTGTCCTCTGCGTGTCCAAAAACCACACGCCGTAGACACGGCGTCGTTTTGACGCAGAAGTATAATTCAGCCTTAACAAACAGCATAACGTTTACACAGATAGAACACCAACAGGACCATGTCTGATAATTGTGAATAAATTAAAACAGAAGTGTTATAAATTGTTAAACTAGTGTTTAACAATTTAAAGAGTGTTTACCTTATTGAAATAAATAGCAGCTGTGTTGGATTATGAACTTTCTTTCTGGACTTTCCAATTTGAAATTCCACTTCAGGAAGTTTTCCGTTTTCATAAATTCCGACTTTTGATTTCCAGGCACAAAAATAACGTCCTTTAAACGTATAAAATAGCATAAAGTGGATTACTGCATTTAAAATTTTGTTCAATTAAAATAAAGTACTACCGTGTGGTTTAAAAATGAATAGAAATATCTAAACTTTAAACTGGTGTACATGGTGTTGAAAATCAGGCGCTGGCCCTTTAAGCGTCACGTGACCAGTCTGGTAGCCTGGGAGACGCTTTGTTTACTTCCGGGTTGAAGACAAGCGGGGCGCCGAGTCGCACACGACACCGAGCAAAGCGGATTAAAGCAGCGATGGCCGGGGAGGCAGAGGACGAGATCCCGGGTAAAGAACCGCAAACAGGACCGGGTTTTCCTGCCGAAACATTTAAACACCTTATCCGGCTGAACCGCCCTCACATGTGGTGTTTGTGCTGATTTAATCCCAGAACTGCTGCAGCCTCTTCCTCCATCTGCACACATTCATGTCCGCTTTCCCTCAATGTGGAGGGATGTAAAGTTATTAGATATGGGGTTTATAATCTAATTTCTGTTTGTTAGCTCTCCCAAACTAATGTCAGCGTTTCATATTTATTATTACCTGAAGTTTGTGATTTTAAATATATTATAGAAGTTTTGACAGTAGGGACTAAAGCATCATAAAAACACTTTTTTCTTTGAAATGTTTAGTCTTTAAGCCTAAAAATGTTGTTTTGTTTACCGATACCTTTGCTCTTCGATTTGTTATTCAGATTAAAATTTAAAATACTTTATTAATTCCAGAAGGGACATTAATTACAGTTTATTTAAATTAAATTTGTTTGTAAATTTAAAAGATTGAGCTTGTTCTTGTATGTATATATATATATATATATATATATATATATATAAATTGTGTCCATAGTTACCAACAGATGTGGACAAATGTTATTGAACAGAAATGAAGCTAAAACAACATCTGGGCGATAATAAATATTGGATTTAAGAGTGTAAATTGGAGCTAAGTGCTGATAATTAAACTGATCATCATCATTGATGAGCTGATCATCAAGACAGCAGCAGACTTCCTGTCCTCTGGACACATGAAGACCAACGTGGACACGTTTGGTCTTCATGTCCAGAACCATGTTTGAAAAATAATAACAAGAAACAACAGTATTTCAGCAGAACCACCTCAGACCCAGTGTAAAGCACGGTGGTGGAGGGATGATGGTCTGGACCCGGACCAGGAATCCTCTAAGATCGATGGAAAATAAAAGAATGAAGGTTTTGGGAAGATCTGCGGTGCGTCCGAAATGCCATACTAAAAAGTATACTTAAAGGAGCTTGAGGTGGGATTTATGAAAAAAATTCGTATACGTTTTAAGTTTTCTTGCAATTCTGGGCCCGAATTTCCCGTGCTGGGCTGCGGATGTGACGTCAAATGACGCTGCATGCGCGTTCTCCCCGTTCTCCCGTGCCGGCTTCACTGTTGGCTGCAGTACCCCCAACGGCCGTCGTGGCGAAGGTGGTGCTAGAGAGTCTCATTTCTTAAAAGGAGCCTCATGCTCCTTTAAATTCTGCACACTTTTGAGTAAATATCAGTAGTGTGCATTAATTCGGACGTACTATTAAGAGCGCACACGGCACTTCCTGCCGTACGGAGGGGGGGGGGTTGTTACCATGGTAACCTGTCACAGCAGCAGTAGCAGCGCTCCGCTCCGTTCTTTCCCGTTTATTCTGGCCGAAACAAAATGACATTATATCATATTATTAAATACGAATATTATTATATTAATATTATATAATAATATTATACTTATGACATATACGTATCACTTAGCAACCACTGGGGGGACTCCTCACATATTTACTGCTACGTTTTTTTTGGCTTCATTATGTTAAATAAATAATTGGTGAGTGTAAAAGTTTCCTGAGATCCAAAGCAGCACTATGTAACTTTTCCACCTTAATCTAATATTTCATCATCATCATTGTGATGGTACATCAACTTCCAACAGGTTTAATGAACCTCTGTCATGGTCTGAGGGGTCTGTATCACCTTCACTGGCACTATGTAACTTTGAGGAGCATGGTAGGAACCCTTCCAAACTAAAAAACTACACATTTTTACGGCTTTGACTGCTTTACGGTATACGTCACTTCCCCCTCCTTCCCGATTCGTAGTGGAGACGAAAGCTGGGCGGGACGTGGAGCGAGAGCTCAGCAGAAGCTGGTGTCATGGCCGAAGCAGGGAAAAAAACGAAGAAAATAAAAGTTTTATCACAGGAGGCGAAAAAAGAAAGTGGGAGAGTAACAAGCTAAATGCCCGGACAAGAATAAACATTGGCCCGGCGTTCACTCGCTGGCGTTAGCTGAAAGACGAGGAGGGATGTACAATACAATTGAATAGAATTACAGCACTAGAGGAAAGAATGCAATGCAAAGAAAATGTATAAAACATTTCTAGTATTTTTCCTGAGAACTGTAAAATTGTGCAGGGCTGATGTGCAAAATATAAGAAATGGGCATTCAGTTATTCACAGGTTATAAAGTATTTTTTTATTTTGTCACTAAGTATGTTGGACTACTAATTTATGACAAAGTCCCTCTAAAGTCCCTTCACTAATAAAACCAAGTTGAACTTAGTGATTTTCAACATCGTCATATTATATTGTTTAGCCAAAAATAGATACATTACCTCTTCATTATCCATCCTGCAAACGACCGCTGAAAACAGAAAAGTAGTTTTGAAAGTCTGTCCCGTCTTCTCTCATCAAAACAACGAAGGGGACAGGAGTTTTCCAGCAGTACACGCTGGTGCTCATGGGAAATGTAGTGTTCTTTCTGGTAAAACACTACCACTTTTGTCCAAAGGAGTCGCCAAACTCAACAAAAGCTGAAAGTTACATTGTGCTGCTTTAAAACAAAAAAGGGAATAATGGGGAGGAGACTTGTAAGAGTTTTTATTGACGTTTGTCAGAGGAATCGAGCTGCTTCTTTATCCCGGGAACTGATTCCTGGGAACTAAAGTTTTCCTAAAGTGAGTGTGTTTGTTGTGCTTCCATGAGGAACTGATGAAGAACCTTTCTCATCGGTTCCTTGTGAGAAAAGAGAACGTTTCTGTATATCTTCCAGCGGTGCTTCGTGTTTGAGTTCAGGTTCCAGGTGTTGGCGTGGAAGTTCCCGCTCAGACGGTGACGTATAAACTGACCTCTCAAGAAAAACATGAATTTCAAATGTCCGTTTCTCGCAGGATCGGGGGCTGTTTTCACTTTCGGGAAGAGCAAGTTTGCCGACAACATTCCCAGTAAGTTCTGGCTGAAAAACGACGTTCCTCAGGAGATCGCGTGCGGAGACGAACACACGGCGTTGATAACAGGTAACCTGGTCCAAGCATCTGTTTGGTGTTTATCTTTTATTGCTTTGTTTTATGTTGATTTGAAAATGTTGAAAACAGGCTCTTTAGTCCCAGGAACTGTTTTCTGGGAACTAAAACATGTCATGAGTGTGTGCTTGTTGGACCTCGACAGAGGTGTCTTCAGTATTCACATTCATTACTCAGGTAGAAGTATAGATACTAGAGTTTAAAATACTCCTGTAGAAGTTGAAGTATCAACTTAAGTTTTTTACTCAAGTAAAAGTATAAAAGTACTGGTTTCTGAGTAGGTATTAGTGGAAAAGCACCACTAGAGTCTGGTTCCTGATGTGAGGTCGTCTGGGTTTTTGTCTCTGCAGAAAACGGGAAACTCTTCATGTTCGGCAGCAACAACTGGGGCCAGCTGGGTCTGGGCTCCAAGCTGACCGTCCACAAGCCCACCTGCGTCAAAGGTGAGGGGGGTCCGGTCCTATTCTCTCCATCCACCGTTTTCTCCTGATCAATCGTTTTCTCTCGATCCATCGATCGATCGGTCATTTTCTCCTGATTGATTGTTCTCTCCTGATTGATCGTTTTCTCCTGTTTGATCGTTTTCTCCCTCTCGATCGTTTTCTCTCAATAGGTTGTTTTTTTCTCCAGATTGATTGTTTTCTCTCGATCGATTGTTTTCTCTCGATCGATTGTTTTCTCATGATTGATCGTTTTCTGCTCATCGATCGATTTCTTCCGATAGGTTCTTTTCTCCTGATCGATCATTTTCTCTCGATCCATCGTTTTCTCCTGATCAATCATTTTCTCTTGATCGATCGATAGATCGTTTTCTCCTGATTGATCGTTTCCTCTCGTTCGATTGTTTTCTAATGATTGATCATTTTCTGCTCATCGATCGATTTCTTCCGATAGGTTCTTTTCTCCTGATCGATCATTTTCTCTCGATCCATCGTTTTCTCCTGATCAATCATTTTCTCTTGATCGATCGATTGATCGTTTTCTCCTGATCGATCATTTTCTCTCGATTGATCGTTTTCTCCTGATTTACTTTTTTCTACTGATCGATTGTTTTCTCTCGATAGGTCGTTTTCTCTCGATCGATTGTTTTCTCATGATTGATCGTTTTCTCCTGATTGATCGTATTCTCTCGATCCATCGTTTTCTCCCTATCAATCATTTTCTCTTGATCGATCGATTGATCGTTTTCTCCTGATCGGTTGTTTTCTCCCGGTCGGTCGTATTCTCTCGATAGGTGTTTTTTTTCTCCTGATTGATTGTTTTTTCCAACGGCAGTCCGATAAACTGTGTTTGTGTCGTTTCAGCTCTGAAGTCGGAGAAGGTCCGGCTGGTCGCCTGCGGACGGAACCACACGCTGGTCTGCACAGGTGGGTACCGGGTCGGTACCGGGTCCGGGTGGGTGCCGGGTCCTTCCGTTCAGGGCGAACGCTGAACTCCTGCGTTGGTGTGTTCGCAGCGCGGGGCCGGGTGTACGCCTGCGGCGGGAACAGCGAGGGCCAGCTGGGGCTCGGCCACTGCGAGGAGAAGACCAGCTTCCACAGGGTCGACTTCTTCGACGCGCACGGACAGATCAGGATGCTCGCTGCCGGATCCAACACGTCCGCCGCCCTCACAGGTGAGGGTGGTTGTTTCCTCCTGAGACCCGGGCTTTTGTTTGATGTGCATTTTTTATGTCTCCTTACTATTTGCGATCTGTAGGACCTAATTTTTGTTGAAATTACATTTTTGCTTTCTATGTGCTGTTGAACTATGTCAAATCCAATGGCCTCACATGAGGACAATGGGTTTATTTTTGCATATACATTTTTTCCTTGCTATTTGGGATCAGGAGGACCCAAATAACCTAAAAATGAAATTTTAGCTTTCTACAATAAGTAGTTATCTCAAAAACCACCACAACTGTATTTCCCTTTCTTGGTCCTGCCCTGCGTCCGTGCACATCCTGGTCAGGTTCTAATGATAAAAATATGATACATTTTATTTGCAATATACTCAGCATTTTGAATGAAATAAAGTGCTACAGAGTAAAAACATGGATATTAGGTTATATCTCTATATCATTAATGTTTATATATCATTTTCAATTGTTTATTTCCTATTACAAGGAAATAAAAACTTGCTCCACTGGCAGATTATTCTACTTATTTCTAGTGAAAATGTGCTTTAAACAAATAGAAATCTAAAAACAAGTTTTTTAAGTGTAATGAGACTTATTTTGACTAGAAATTGGACATTTGGGCAAGAAATAAAGACAAATGTTCTTGGAAAGAATTTACGTGTTTGCAGTGAAGATAGACCTGATGTCCTCAAACGAGTACTTCATGTTTACAGACGTTGTAGCTTGCTAATATTACTCAAATATATCAAAAAAGCATGCCATGTGAAGCTGCAGACGTTATTGTGCATAAATATACTAGTATCAATCAAAAAATGAGGTTAGGATTTTTACCTTGTCCATATTTCTATCGGGAGCTGCCATAGAAGACTTTCATTGAGATCCCAGCCATCTTGTTTTTTCCCAAATTAGTGTAATTTCATTATGAGACCACTAGATGGTGCAGGCGGGGGTCCCGGATGAGGACAATGGGTCAATGTTCGTGCAAATGAAGTATCATGGCGCAGAACAGCAGAAATGTAATGTCCTTGTATGAGGACGCAGGGTCTCAGGAGGTTAACGCCGGGTCTCCCGGCTGTCTGAACCTGACCTTCATGTCTGCCGCCTCCTGCAGCCGGCGGGAAGCTGTACATGTGGGGCGACAACACGGAGGGCCAGATCGGCCTGGGGAAGGAGAGCCAGGCCTCGTCGCCGCAGGAGGTCAGCATGCGGCGGCCCGTCAGCTGGGTGTCCTGTGGATACTACCACTCCGCTCTGGTGACAGGTGAAGCCGCCGCCGCAGAACAATCATCGTTTTCCACAATGCTGGTCTCTTTCCCCGTTGGCGTTGTGCTAACTACCTGAATTCTTCAGACCGCAAACTGCTAAACGTCTACTTTTAAAGATCAAAAGCTGCCGGCCGTCTTCGGTCCGACGGAGGCGGTAAAGGGACTTTCTGTTGTTTGGAGGTTTCTGCTTCATCTTTATTGAGGGATGGGGTTGTCATGGAGACGGCTCAGCAGGGAGGAAGAAGGCTGTACAACAGCTTTATGGGCCTCAGGATAGAGGCCGAAGCCTGGTTGAACCTTTCTCTCGATACGTTGTTTTCTCTCGATTGATCGTTTTCTCTCAATCTGTGGTTTTATCCCGATCGTTTCCCACAGTTTTTCTCTCAATCAATCTTTTTTTTTCTAGATCGGTCGTTTTCTGCAGGTCGGTTATTTTCTCTCGATCAATTGTTTTCTTTCGATCAATCATTTTCTCCCGGTCAGCCTTTTTTTTCTCGATCAATCGTTTTCTCTTGATCGGTCATTTTCTCTCAATCAGTTGTTTTCTCCCGATTGGTATTTTTTCTCTCAATAAATCTTTTTTTGTCTAGATCGGTCGTTTTCTCCCGGTCGGTCATTTTCTCTGGATTGATCGTTTTCCTCCTGTCTACGTTTTCTCTCGATCAGTCACTATCTCTCGGTAGCCCGTTTTCTCTGAATTGATCGTTTGCTCTCGATTGATCGTTTTCCTCCTGTCGGCCATTTTCTCTCGATCAGTTGTTTTCTGGTCGGTTTTTCTCTCAATCAATCTTTTTTTGTCTAGATCGTTTTTGTCTGGTCGTTTTTTCCCGGTCAGCCGTTTTCTCTCGATTGGTCGTTTTCTCTCGATTGATCGTTTTTTTCTCGATCAATCTTTTTTTTGTCTAGATTGGTCTTTTTCTCTCGATCAATCGTTTTCTCCCGGTTGGTCATTTCTCTCAATACGTTGTTTTCTCTCGATTGATCGTTTTCTCCCGGTCTGCCGTTTTTTCTAGATAGGTCGTTTTTCTCTCACTCAATCTTTTTTTTTTTCTCGATCAATCGTTTTCTCCCGGTTGGCCATTTTCTCTCAATTGATCGTTTTCCCCTTGTCTACGTTTTCTCTCAATCAGTCATTTTCTCTTGATCGCCCGTTATCTCTGGATTTATCGTTTTCTCTGGATTGGTCGTTTTTCTCTCAATCAATCTTTTTTTGTCTAGATCGGTCGTTTTCTCCCGGTCATCCGTTTTCTCTCGATTGATCGTTTCCTCTGATCGTTTTCTCTTGGTCAGTGTGTTTCTCCTGATGTGTGATTTCCTGCTCCGTCTCAGTGGACGGGGTTCTGTACACGTTTGGCGAGCGGGACAGCGGGAAGTTGGGTCTGGGCACCGAGCAGCTGTCCGGACACCGAGTTCCTCAGCGGGTGAAGAGCATCACGGAGCCGGTGAGGCAGGTGGCGTGTGGCGGCGGACACACGGTGGCGCTGACAGGTGAACCGCCAACCTTCTACTTAGTTAAAAGCAGACGTATCTCAGGATCACGTGCTGGGATGTATCAGATCAAGGATGACATGACCGTCTCTCCCCAGACGACCACGTCTTCACCTTCGGCCTCGGCCAGTTCGGCCAGCTCGGCCACGGCACCTTCATCTTCGAGGCCCGGCTGCCGCGGGCGGTGGATCACTTCCGGACGGGCCGGGTGAACCGGGTGTCCTGCGGGGAGAACCACACGGCCGTCATCACGGGTGAGTCCCGCTCTAAGGGTGCTTTCACCTCTGTCCCGTTTGGACCAGTTGTTCCGAAACAGGGAGCGTTTCCCCCTAAAGATCGGTTCGTTTGGTATATGTGAACACAGCAATCGCGCTCGGATGCGGCACAAAACAAGCGAGCCGAGATCTCCTAGGAGAGGTTAGGGTTAGGTTCTCTGCTCGTTTCCATTCCAGACCTGGAGCGGGTCGTTTGCAGTGAGAACATAATCGACACAGCAACCGACACAACTCCATTCATTGTGTTTGTGCGACCGCGGCACAAGGAGAAGAGTCGGTGCAGAGACTCCACCACCTTCTCTTCTATGGACGTGCCGAGAAGTCGTCCCAGCGTGGCATGGTGAAATCAAAAAATGTTCAATTCGGGCAGGCAGGCACGGCGCAAATGAGCAGAGCGTGTTGTGCCGTGGTATCACATACACATTAAATGGGATCGCCGGTGACGGTCTGCACTTTGCGCTCTCTCTGTGAAAGGAGTTATAACCATTGTTGTTTTTCCCGTGTTCAGTTCTGACCAATGAGAGAACAGTTGGTTCACGCATGGCATTTGTTAACAGCTTTGAACCGCTACAGACGGTCGCCTTGTGAACACAAACACCCCAAATCAACGCACTTTAAAATACAGAGGACCGTTGCTATGGAACAATTTACCTACATCACTAAAATCAATATCTTCACTGGCTTTGTTAAAAAAAAACACTTGAAAAAATCATTTTTTAGTTAAGAAAAATCAGAAACACATCTGGAGTTGTTAAATTGTACTTTTTTTCATGCAATTATCCTACATTTTCTTCATTTTTTTCACCTTTCAATAATTCAGTAGTGTTTTTCTTTTTCATGTTAAATTGTCTTTTTCTGTCTTATATTATCTATTTCTATATTGTGTTTTTGCTTTTGCTGTTTTTTCTGTTGTTTATGTTTGTTTTATAAAGGGGAGGCATTTTCATAAGCCTTTTTGGCTTCCACCTCTCCTGCACAATGCTTCATTTGACCTTTGTTTTTTACTGTTATGTTTTATGTGCAAAATAAACTAAACTAAGCTAAAACAAGAAACAAAACAACTGTATCGATTTAACCCCTGAATTGGAACAAAACAAACGGGCCACAGGTCTGAAAGCACCATAACACTCACATGATCCCCTGCTGCTCAACGATGACTGGCGTCTGCCTCTTTGCAGACGATGGCGTGCTCTACACGTTCGGCGACGGCAGACACGGGAAGCTGGGCCTGGGGGAGGAGAACTTCACCAACCAGTTCCAGCCCACGCTGTGCCGGCGGTTCCTCGGCTGCCACGTCCAGGCCGTCGGTGCTCCTCTAACGTTCTCCCTCTAAATGTGGTCACATGTGGTTCTGATTGACTTGCTCCCTCCAGGTGATGTGCGGCGGCTGCCACATGGTGGTGCTGGCCCGTCCGCGGGACCCGGGCGGCGCCGACGTGACCCTGGAGGAGGACGACGTGACGCAGGACTTCCTGCTGGGGGAGTCGGACGGCGGCTCCGCCCTGCGGAGGAGCCTGTCCGCCCGGGTCCGCCGGAGGGAGAGGGTGGGTGCTGCTCGCCACGCCGCCGGTTCTGCCCTCGCGGCCAGTACTGGAGTTGAGGGGGGATGAGGGGGGATGGCATCCCCCCTGAAATAAAAACGGTCACAATCATCCCCCCCTGTAAAACTGCCATCCCCCCTTTCCATCCATTATGTCATTTCATCAATGAATGTGGTTTTACTGCTATTTCAACATTTAGAGTCATCACCAGAAAAATAACTTATTTGACAATTTTCACCTGTTTCAAGTGAATTTCCACTTGAAATAAGTAGGAAAATCTGCCAGTGGGAAAAGATTTATCTTCTTATTACAAGCAAAAAAATCTTGTTCCACTGGCAGATTTTTCTACTTATTTCAAGTGAAAATCTACTTGAAACAGGTGAAAATTGTTGTTTTTTCCAGTGATGAGTCTTGTTTTAAGTGTAGTGAGATTTTTCTACTAAAATGAGACATTTTAACTAGAAATAAGACAAATATTCTTGTTAAGATTTTGAGTTTTTGCAGTGATCCATTTTACTTATCCTGTGAAGGACAGAGTCATATTGATAAGTTCAGAAAACTGTTTTTTATTGTTGTGTTTTGATGTATTTGATGTAAGCCCAGGGGATATTTAAAGCTTACAGAAGGCTGCATTTAACTGCTGCTATGTCATTCCTGCAGTATTTCTGCAGGTGTTTTGGTCACTGCTATTATTTGTAATATATTATATTATTTGAAATCAGCACAAATTATCTGTCCTCATATGATAAAATCCACCATCCCCCCTGATTTCTTTTTACAACTCGAGTACTGCTCGCGGCCCGGCACCGGTGAATAAAACCCGCTCCGTCCTCCGCAGGAACGATCTCCGGACCAGTTTGGTGCCATGTTCTGCACGCTGCCCAGTGGGCCGTCCGGCCCGGTCCTGGCGCCGCTGCCCGTCCTCGACCAGACGGTCCCGGCCCGACCCGCCAGGAAGCTGCTGAACGGAGCCCGGCGGCCGGGCAGCACCGGGTCGACCCAACGGGGTAAATACCTCACCACCACCGGAGAAGGTTGCAGACTTCGGGGACCTATTATGAAAAACATAATGCTTTAACATATATAAAGTGGTCTCCCCTCAGCCTGCCAACTCGGAGAAGGAGGAAAGCAACCAAATTCTGCAGTGTCTGTACAGCTGCCCGGATGAGTTGCCAATGTGATGTGGATCTACGAGCCGTTCAGATTCTGCTCCCGTTGTTACGTAAAATGCGATTTACATCGGTTGGCCTCCGATGCGTGAAACCACGCCCACAACTAACTCCGCCGGCCGGAGCTTCCACCATTTTTTCGTAGCGGTGTATCGCGTCATTCAGGCAGCCAATCAGCACAGAGCCTCATTATCATAGCCCCGCCCACTCAGAATCCTGCATAGATAATGAGGTTAGAGAATGGGAAGATAAAGACATGGTTTAGAGGCTGAATTTCTAATTTATTTAGAAAAAACATTTAAAAACTTGTTTTTAAGACATTCAAGGCCTGTTTAAAATAGGTATTAGATGCAATAATAGGTCCCTGTTGGGTCCCAAATCAAAATTACATAAATTCATAACGAGGAAAGACACAGAGACTACATTGGAATGGTTTAATGCCCTTCTGCAGAAGGGGGAAGAGCAGAGGGGCTGCAGGGCAACGTGGCCCTCATTCGAGAACTCCTGAGCTCCTCCCAAAGATCTTCCTCCTGCATGAGCTTTTTATTAAGAAACTTCGACAGGAAATGACCATATACGGTAGACAATGAACAATTGGAAGAAAACAGGAAATATACGGAGGTAACAGACATCGGGGTTAAAAGGTCACACATGTGAGATTTCAGTTAAAGAGGAACTAATCTGGTATGCAGAAAAGCTTAAAGTTTTTAAAAGCAATGGGTCAAATGGGTCAAATGCTTTCCGGACAAAACGGGAAGTTTGAACAGATGCGTCCAGCTAACCTTTAAAGACAATGGGACAGCTGTTAACAAAGCATGTGATGGTTTCATAAGGATAAACTAGTTCAAAAGTTTGATTAACCTCACAGTCCCCTTTAAGGGTGAATTATGGTTCCGCGTTAAACCTACGCCGTAGGGTACGCGGCTACGCGGGAGTCTCTCCGTAGCCTACGCCATAGCCTGACGTGCACCAACGCGTTGAGGCAACGCAGACCCAACGCAGACCGAGAGGGCTGTGATTGGTTTTCTTGGTAGCAACACATTTCCGGTTCCGGTTCGTGAAGCAGTCGTGAACTTTCAGCGCTCTTTTCTTTTTTTTTTTTTTGGGGTTGTTTTGGTTTTTTGCACAATAGTTCTCCTTATCTCTTTGATTCAATGTGACCGGAAAAACAGGTAGCTAAACAAAAGTATCAACTAGCTGCAGGAGTGACGGAGAAGTCTGAAGGGTTCACGATGGCGTCACGGCAACGGCGTAGGCTCTGCATTGGTTTAACGCAGAACCTTAAATCAGGCTTTATTTTCTTTAAATTCATGTAAACTATGATTTTATCTCATTAATTAGTTTCCATCGTTTAATTAAATTAAATTCAAGTTTTACTTTTTTATATTTAAAAAAAATATTTTTATCTTTTTCTCTGAAGTTAAATTACTTTATATTTATCCGATATATTTTATTTTTTTATCTAAAATAATTTTCCAGTTTTGGGTTAATTTAATTTTATTGTCGCAGATATTCTTTGAGGCATTTTATTTTTTTTCCTTTCTTTCCCGTCACCGGTGTCGGTCCAAGGGGTTCTGGAGGCGCCAGGCGTCTGTAGATGACCCGATTACCCCAGCAGAGGCTGGAGGATGGAGTTATAACGGTGTTCTGCCAATTTCTGCTCCCTGCCGAGAAATGCTACTTTGTGGTTCTGCGCATGCGCACAGTCGATTTTCAAAGTTTGCATAATTTCTTGCACGATGTAAAATTGATAATATGGGATGTTGAGTATTTGATCTTTCAAAATACACGACCCATGACATGAATTACATTACACTTTGTGAACATTATACGATAAAGAGAAAAAACAACAATTCTATCGCTTTATTAGATATTCATTCAGTCATTGGCCTTTATTTAACCAGGCAGGTCATTAAGAACATATTCTTATTTACAATGACGGCCTGGCAAGCGACAAGGACCACTTGGGGGAAAAGGAAGTGGTTTAGGGAGTAAAACACAGTAAAATTGTAGCTCTACAAAGGTAGAAAACCATTAGGGAGCATTTTTTGGCAAAGGAGCAGAAATTGGCAGAACACCGGCACCAGTCCGACCCGACGGCTGAGCGGGTCGGACTCATGCCGGTCTGTGTTTCAGAGCAGACCCGGTTCCAGGCTGACAGCGCCGAGGACGGTCTGACTGACGCCGACAGCGTTGGAGGGCTCGGAGAAACCACAGACTTCCTGAACATGGTGGGTCCGCCGGGTCGGTCCCGGGTCCATCCCGGGTCCATCCCTGGTCCATCCCGGGCATCCCTGCTGGTACAGGTTGAATCGGACCTTCATGAAGTCTCTGTTTCCCTCCGACAGACTCACGTGATGAAGATGGAGCCCGGCGAGAAAACTCTGGCCCTGTCTCCACTTCAGAAGGTAAACGTTTCCCTTCTCAACCTGCTTGAACCGTCTGATCTTAAAACGCTGCTAACGACCCGGAGATGAACAACAACCAGAGCTAGGTAGAGGAGCCAAGAATTGTAGACGCAGAATTGGGGCCCTTAGGCTGCAGCCTAGGGAAGCCTGTGCATTAATCCGCGCATGCACACGTGACGTTTCGAGTGCATTTTGCTCTTCTTCAGACTGAAGAAGCAGGAACTCTGCGAGGAACCTGTAACACCTGACCTCTTATGGCACTTTTCCACAAGCACCTACTCTGCACGCCTCCACCCGCATCGGCCCATAGTGGAGAAGCACAAAACGGGGGCGTGGCGAGTAGAGGCGAGCAGAGTAGGTACTAGTGGAAAAGTGCCATTAATTCCTGTGGAGGAGTGACGGGGTACTTACTGTATTGGCCTGAATATAAGACAGAGTTTTTTGCATTGAAATAAGACTGAAAGATTGGGCGTCGTCTTACATTCGGGGTCTAGACGTTATACCCATTTACACCGCTAGATGGCGCCAGATATCTTTAAAGGGAATGCTGAACTGAACTCCCCAGGCCAAAGAGAACCCCTGTCACGAAGAAGAAAAATAAAAATAGTGTTTGCACGAAGAAGAAAAATAAAAATAGTGTTTGCACGAAGAAGAAAAATAAAAATAGTGTTTGCACGAAGAAGAAAAATAAAAAATAGCCGTAAGAAAGAAAAGAGAAGAAAATAAGAGAAGAGACAGAAAATTGAGAAACGTAGCGACAATCTGGAGAAAAGTGGAAGATCAGCAGGTTAAGGAAGTTATGATGCAAACTTCAAGATGATGATTTGAATGAGGCAAAATAACATGCTTTTTCTCTCGGATATATTGTTATAATCATTTGTTTCAGATGTACTGTAATTATTTTCTGTATAAAAATTGAATTTGGTGTTCAAAAAGTCTTTCTTCAAACTTGAGTCTTGAAAAAGAGGGGGGCGTCTTATGATCAGGGTCGTTTTATATTCGGGCCAATACGGTAGTTCTCTTAATTGTTGTAACATAAATAATTGCACCTAAAAAGCCTCCGTGTTGTTGTTCGTCGGAGGTTGTATTTGTCTCTGATCAGATGATTCTTTTTCGTTTTTATTATAATTTTACAGAAACTAAACTTAAAGGGGGGGTGTTTCTTTTTCACCTCCATCACGAGTCGAGGAAGCGGCTGGCGCAGCGTCCATGTTCTTCATCTTTCTCTTTTTCTTTTCCATGTCTGTCTTCCTCTCTCTTGCATGCGTCTCTCCCTTGCTGCTTGTTTCTGCTGCCGGACCAGCGGAGGGCGGTGCGAGCTAAACCCGAGACCCAGCAGAGACTCTCCCAGCGGGCCGGCTCCCCGCCCAGGGCCTCTCCTCGCCGGGCGCTGCCCACCGAGCTCCTGGCCGGCGCCGCCGCTCGCTCCCTGAGACGGAGGAGCGGGAACAAGGAGAACCTGCTGGCGGCGGCGCAGCGGCTGGGCGGGAGGCCCGGCAAGGACAGAACCCCCCGGTCCCGGCCCAGGAGTCCAGAGCCCGGGACCGACTCCAGCGTGGCCGAGGTCAGGCAGGTCAGGGTGAGGAGCAAACCTGAGCCCGGGAGAGTCAGCTCCTCGGAGGAGCAGAGCTCCAGAACCGGCAGGTCCAAACCCAGTTTGACCAAAACATCCAAGGACGCGAGGAACCGAAAGGATCAGGGCAAAGATCCAAACAAGTCCGGCCTCCGTCTGCTCGCCGGAGCCGCCGCACTCGCCGCCGGAGCCGGGCTGACGGCGGCCGGGCTGACGGCGGCCAGCCTGCGCTCTGGCTCTGCCTCCCCGTCGCAGAGCAGCGCCGGGAACCGGAGCGGAGCCGGGAACCGGGGCGGTGCCGGGAATCGGGGCGGAGCCGGAAACCGGGGCGGCGCCGGGAACCGGGGCGGAGCCGGAAACCGGGGCGGCGCCGGAAACCGGAGCAGCGGCGAGTCGGAGTCACGCAACCGATCCACCGTCAGCATCAACATCATCCCTGCAGACGACGACCAGAGGACGAGTCTGGACGAAGACGAGGAGCAGACGGACTCTGCTGCAGCCGAGGAAGAGGAGGAGGAGGAAGAAGAAGAAGAAGAGGAAGAGGAAGAGGAGGAGGAGGAGGAAGAGGAGGAAGAAGAAGAGGAGGAGGGAGAGGAAGAGGAAGATGGGGAAGATGGAGAAGAAGAAAGCCAGAGAACAATTTCAGACCAGGAAGAGGAGGAAGAAGAAAATGAGGAGGAGGAGGGGGAAGAAGATGGGGAGGAAGAGGAGGAAGATGCCAGTCAAAGCTCCCAGAAAGGCACTGATGGTGAAGGAGAGGAAGATGGGCAAGAGGAGGAGGAGGAGGAGGAGGAGGAAGATGAGGAGGAAGAAGAGGAGGAAGATGCCACTCAAAGCTCCCAGAAAGCCACTGACGGTGAAGGAGAGGAAGATGGAGAGAGCAGCTCTCTTTGCCCAGAAGATCGGTCTCAAACTGATGAAGATGAGGAAGATGAGGAAGAGGAGGAGGAGGAGGAAGAGGTGGAGGGTAGTGGTGAGGAGGAAGAGGCTGACACCAGTCACGGTACGGAGAAGGCAACAGAAGACGACGAGGATGATGAAGATAGTGACACTCTTCAACCGGAAGACCAGTCTCAAACTGATGAAGATGAGGAGGAGGAGGAGGAGGAGGAGGAGGAGGAGGAGGGAACGAGTGGAGCGACAGAGAGTGAAGAAAAAGAAGGGAAGAACAAAGATGTAGATGAGGAGGATGAAGAATGGTCGAGTCTCGCGACTGAGAACAAAGAAGAAGAGAGCGAAAACGAAGAGGAAGAGGAGGAAGAAACGGGAGGTGAGGAGGAGGAGGAGGAGGAAGAAGAGGATGAAAGTGAGACTTTGAAATCTTCAGAGAGAGGGACAGAAGAAGAGGGGGAAGAGGGAGAGAGTAGTGAGGAAGAGGAGGGGGAAGAAGGGACTGAGGATGGAGCAGAGGAAGAGGAAGAAGAGCAAGAAAGTGAAGAAGGTGAGGAAGAGGGTGAGAGTCAGGAAGAGGAGGAGGAGGAGGAAGAAGAAGGTGAGGAGGAAGAAGGAAGTGAAAATGAAGAAGAGGATGGAGATGAGGAGGAAGAAGAGGAAGATGAAGAAGGAAGCGAAGAAGAGGAAGAGAGTGAAGAGGAGGAGGAGGAAGAGGAGGAGGCTTTGAAAAAGAAAAAATCTTCTGAAGTAAAAAGTAAAAGTTTAAAATCTTCATCTGGAAGGAACCGAAAGTGAGCAGGCGAGGAAGATCTGATCGATCTGATCGATCAGTCCAGTTATCGACTGCGCTGAGACGATCTGACGATAAAACATTTAAAACTTTCAGGACGGTTTTCTGGCTCTTCAGCGATGGAGAGACGTCGTCCTGCTGCTTTTTACTTTTCATTTTCAGACAAATCAACGATGAGTCAAAGATTTTAAAAACTTTTCAAGATTTTTGCACAAATATGCAGTTTAGTCTGTTTATCGCTTGTTTTATTCTAAAGCTTTAGTTGCATCAGCTGATTTTCAGGCTTTTCAGCAAAAATGTCCATAATTTCATGCAAGAATCGAGTTTCTTCGTCCAGATTTCTGAGCAACAGCTTCTTTTCCTTTTTTGTGCCTTTTTTTGTTAATTTTCTTCGCTCTGTCTTGTTTTTGTCTTGTTTTACTTACGTCTGCTTTTATCTTCACGGCTTCAACGTCTTCAGTTTGACGCTCTTTGCCCTCTTTTCTCATCTGCTGATTGTTTTTCATTTTTCCTATTTTTTTAAATGTTTATTTGAAATAAAAAAAATCTGTCAATTTAATCATTTTTTTAGCCTTAATCTCTTTCAACTCTTTGATCTCTTACAACTTTCTTTGTTGTAAGTTTGATTTCTGCTTTGATTGAATAATTGTGATTTAGGAAGTTGATTTTTTTTATTTTTTATTTTGTGTTTAAAGTTTTATTTGTTTAAATTTCTTTGAATGATCAGATGGGATTTACCTTGAAAATGATTTTAAAGCTTATTTTTCTTTCGCTGGACTTCATCAGATGATTTTGTTGTCCCAGAGTTTACGTATTACGTCCTAAAGTATTTTTAAACATCAATTTAACTTGTTTAACCGGCAGCCTCGGAGAAGGTTTCTGGTGTCGCCTGTTTTAAATGTTAAATATTGAAACTCGGCATTTCCTGATGAACACACACCCGGGTAGTTTTGATCACAATTACAGTTATGTTTGTTATTTCAGGGAGAATTCTTGTTTCTTGCTGGTCAATCTCTGGCAGGAAACATTTAAGTGCTTATTTCATTCTTCATTTTTCTACAAAAATGTAAACATTGTTGTCAAAACACTCCATACCTGATACTTTTCCAAAAATGTATTTCAAAACTTAAAAAATGGTGACTTGATTACTCCGACATGAAAACATCACAACCTGCTGCAGGAAACGTATCCGTTATCAATGATCGTAGCACACAGGTGCCGGAATCAATAATCGTATCAATGATCGTAGCACACAGGTGCCGGAATCAATAATCGTACCAATGATCGTAGCACACAGGTGCCAAAATCAATAATCGTACCAATGATCGTAGCACACAGGTGCCAGAATCAATAATCGTACCAATGATCGTAGCACACAGGTGCCAGAATCAATAATCGTACCAATGATCGTAGCACACAGGTGCCGGAATCAATAATCGTACCAATGATCGTAGCACACAGGTGCCAGAATCAATAATCGTACCAATGATCGTAGCACACAGGTGCCAGAATCAATAATCGTACCAATGATCGTAGCACACAGGTGCCAGAATCAATAATCGTACCAATGATCGTAGCACACAGGTGCCGGAATCAATAATCGTACCAATGATCGTAGCACACAGGTGCCAGAATCAATAATCGTACCAATGATCGTAGCACACAGGTGCCGGAATCAATAATCGTACCAATGATCGTAGCACACAGGTGCCAAAATCAATAATCGTACCAATGATTGTAGCACACAGGTGCCAAAATCAATAATCGTACCAATGATCGTAGCACACAGGTGCCGGAATCAATAATCGTACCAATGATCGTAGCACACAGGTGCCACAATCAATAATCGTACCAATGATCGTAGCACACAGGTGCGAAAATCAATAATCGTACCAATGATCGTAGCACACAGGTGCCGGAATCAATAATCGTACCAATGATCGTAGCACACAGGTGCCGGAATCAATAATCGTACCAATGATCGTAGCACACAGGTGCCGGAATCAATAATCGTACCAATGATCGTAGCACACAGGTGCCGGAATCAATAATCGTACCAATGATCGTAGCACACAGGTGCCGGAATCAATAATCGTACCAATGATCGTAGCACATAGGTGCCAGAATCAATAATCGTACCAATGATCGTAGCACACAGGTGCTACAATCAATAATCGTACCAATGATGGTAGCACACAGGTGCCACAATCAATAATCGTACCAATGATCGTAGCACACAGGTGCTACAATCAATAATCGTACCAATGATCGTAGCACACAGGTGCTACAATCAATAATCGTACCAATGATCGTAGCACACAGGTGCCAGAATCAATAATCGTACCAATGATCGTAGCACACAGGTGCCAGAATCAATAATCGTACCAATGATCGTAGCACACAGGTGCTACAATCAATAATCGTACCAATGATGGTAGCACACAGGTGCCACAATCAATAATCGTACCAATGATCGTAGCACACAGGTGCCACAATCAATAATCGTACCAATGATCGTAGCACACAGGTGCCACAATCAATAATCGTACCAATGATCGTAGCACACAGGTGCCAAAATCAATAATCGTACCAATAATTGTAGCACACAGGTGCCGGAATCAATAATCGTACCAATGATTGTAGCACACAGGTGCCAGAATCAATAATCGTACCAATGATCGTAGCACACAGGTGCCGGAATCAATAATCGTACCAATGATCGTAGCACACAGGTGCCAGAATCAATAATTGTACCAATGATCGTAGCACACAGGTGCCAAAATCAATAATCGTACCAATAATTGTAGCACACAGGTGCCGGAATCAATAATCGTACCAATGATTGTAGCACACAGGTGCCGGAATCAATAATCGTACCAATGATCGTAGCACACAGGTGCCGGAATCAATAATCGTACCAATGATCGTAGCACACAGGTGCCAGAATCAATAATTGTACCAATGATCGTAGCACACAGGTGCCAAAATCAATAATCGTACCAATAATTGTAGCACACAGGTGCCGGAATCAATAATCGTACCAATGATTGTAGCACACAGCTGCCAAAATCAATAATCGTATCAATAACTGTATCACACGGCTCCGTTATCAATAATCGGATCTTCCGTGTTTTACCAAAACGTTCCTGTTCCTTGATGATGTCACTTGAGTTTTCCGTCTTTCCTGATCTTCTTAATTTTCCTGAACTTCGTCTCAAATCCACCACGAACTCGGACCTGGAGCACGTTTGGTGAATAAAGAGTCGCGTCATCTGCAAACAAAAGTAGGAACCTCTGTGGTCCCAGACGGGCTCCCTGGGGTTCTCCCTCACGGAGGCAGAGGTGTCAAAAGTATTCACAATCATTACTCAGGTAGAAGTATAGATACTACAGTTTAAAAATACTCCTGTAGAAGTTGAAGTATCAACTCAAGTTTTTTACTCAAGTAAAAGTATAAAAGTACTGGTTTCAAAACTACTTAAAGTATAAAAGTAAAAGTAATGTAAGGGGGAAAAAAGCCATTAAGGACAAAAGCCATTGAAAATGAATGCATCTTAGTATAATGCAAATATATTAAAGAACCATATATGTGTACTATTGAGCATTAACATGTGTTTCAGAGAGCAGGAGATATGATGACTAGTTGCCTATAAGTATTGTAATGGTGCAAAAAGTCAAACTTCAGAGGCATGTTATCATTTATCCTAACCTTTATTGGAATGAACATCCAAGTTTAGTTGCAGGAATCTGAGGGAACGGATGTAAGAACAAAACTGGACAAGAACATCTGAAACAACCACAACCAAACTCACTCTATCCGGATGGAGCAATTTAACTGGATAGTTTTTATTAAAGACCGAAATGAAATAGAGTAACGAGGCTGTTTTTAAAATGTAAGGAGTAAAAAGTACAGATAATTGCGTGAAAATGTAAGGAGTAAAAGTAAAAAGTCGTCTGAAAAATATTTACTCCAGTGAAGTATAGATAACCAAAATTTCTACTTAAGTAAGGTAACAAAGTATTTGTACTTCGTTACTTGACACCTCTGCACGGAGGACATGCTGAAACCAGTTTCACCAAAAATAAATCAAATCCTGGGTGAAGAATGAACCAGTTTCCGTAAAAAGCAGTTCAGTTCTTCCCGCTGATATGGAGGACAGGACGTGTCCACCGGGACTCACGGAGGATTTCATCAGGTTTGTTTACGTTGTCGTCTTGGCGCTTGTTGTCCCAGTTGACGTCCTCTTTCCCAGCATTCCCTGCTGCAGTCCCTTAGTGCTCAGCACCGATCCTCTCTTTCCCATTTTAGTATAATTTATAGTGACTCTTGCGGTTCCTAGTTTTTGTTTTCCTCCTCCTCCTACTGAAGTCCCTTTAGTCCACGTGACCCCGTGACCTCCTAAAGCTTTGTCAAGTAGCCGAGTCGGAATAGTTCAAGAAACGTGTGGTTTTTTCTCCCTGTGCCGATATTTCTTTAACAAAAAAAAACTCCCAACTGTCCAGAAATGCTTTTATAACCTCCTCAGATCAATATTTGCGCCTCTAGTCCAGCTGTGTAGCTATACAATGTATAGGAATCGTTCAGTTTGTGATACAAGCATGAAATTTGGTACACAAATAATACATTTGGTAGACAAATAGCCAAAGGTTTCCCCAAAAGATATGGACGTGGAGCCATCGTGAATTTTCAACATGGCGCCCATGGCAGCCATTTTTAAAAATGGCTGTCAGAAACAAGTGTTTTCATATGAGTGATTAGTTGAAATGAGTTGCCAGTTTGCCCTGGTTCTTTTTTTCTCTCTTTTTCCTATTTTTTCTCTTTTTTTCATCTTCTCTTTTTTTCCTATTTTCTCCTCTTTTTTCCTATTTTTTTCCTCTTCTTTTCCTCTTTTTTTCCTCTTCTTTTTCCTCTTTTTCCCTCTTTTTTCTCTTTTTTCCTCTTCCTCTTCTTTCTCTTTTTCTTCTCTTTTTTCCCTTTTTTCATCTTCCCTTTTTTCTTATTTTTTCACTTTTTTTCATCTTCTCTTTTTTTCCTCTTTTTCCTTTTTTCCCTCTTTTTTTTCTCTTTTTTCCTCTTTTTTTCCTCTTCCTCTTTTTTTCTCTTATTTCCTCTTTTTTTCCTATTTTTTTCTCTTTTTTTCATCTTCTGTTTTTTCCTCTTTTTTCCCTCTTTTTTCCTCTTTTTTTCCTCTTCCTCTTTTTCTCTTTTTTCTCTTTTTTCATCTTCTCTTTTTTTCCTCTTTCTTTTTCAACTAATCACTCATTAGAAAACACTTGTTTCTGGCATCCATTTTGAAAAATGGCTGCCATGGGCGCCATGTTGAAAATTCACGATGGCTCCACGTCCATATCTTTTGGGGAAACCTTTGGCTATGTGTGTACCAAATTTCATGCTTGTATCACAAACTGAACGATTGTTTTGGTTATCTCCTGCACTACTCTAACGCTGAGATAAAGTCCCGTTTATACTGAGACCTTCCACCGGCTGACTTGGGTTCGGGTGTTGTTTCTGGAGTTCAGGATGTGGCGGAGATGAGGAGGAGAGATGATGATGGCGAGGAGGAGGAGGAAGAGGAAGAGGAAGAGGAGGAGGAGCACGAGGAGGAAGAGGAGGAGGAGGAGGAAGAGGAAACCGCCCCGTCGGCGCCGCCACCAGAAGGACCCGTGCAGGAGGCCCACAACCCCGTAAGTACTCCAGCCAAACAGAGCAGGATGTGCTGGTGTGAGTGCGGGCGCTGACCTTTGACCTGTGGTCTCCTCTGAAGCCGGCGGAGCCGGACGCCCCCCCCGAACCCACAGCTGAGGGCAGAGAAGACAAGACGGACGGCAGCTCCGGCAGCCAATCAGGCTCCAGCAGGAAGGTACGTGACCTCAGACTCCTGAAAGGCCACAAATAATCAAATTAATCCTAAATCAAACTGATATTCTGTCCAATCAGCTTTCAAGGATCTGCCCCGCCCCCTTTTCCAAATATGGTCATTCCTGTTTCCATTAAAGCTTAAGGGCCAATCCCAATCCCCCCCTACTTTCTACCACTAGCCCTAAAAATGAGTAGGGCCCTTGTAATGTTCCCTAGGGATTGGGACACCACTTGCTACGTCACTGCGTGGTTTACGTTCGGGTACGTAAGCGACTGTGTAGTTACGTTTGCACATACGTCACACCATATCAGGAAGCCCAGAGATAAAAGCTGTTTTAATTTCAGCTGTAGCGCTTTTAATATGCCACTTTATTAAGTTTTAATATTTTTTCAGGCGTAAAAGTAACCGTTAAGATCCCCAACCTGGGCTCAGTTTATCCAAATAACGCCGGTTAACAAATTTGCTCCGACGTTTTTGGGATGAGAACTCGGGAGCTGATTTATGGTTCCGCGTTAAATCGATGCAGAGCCTACGGCGTAGGGTGCGGCGTACGGCACGCGTCGCCGCGTAACCTACGCCGTAGGCTCTGCGTTGGTGTAACGCAGAGCCATAAATCAGCATTTATTCTGGCGAGATCTGAAAAACGGGCAAGCGAGTGATTATGTACATTCACTGAGTGAATATTATGAAAGTAAAATATATATTTCTCGCTAGAAATGTAATCAAAATGCATTTTTATGCAGAAACTAACTAAAAATATAGATTTTTTTTCACTAAAAATTAGAAATGTCCGCCATGTTTTTTTGTTTGATTCAGTCTGCAAATGATGACGTAAAGCATTCTGGGAAATTTTTCTGGCCCTCGGTCAGCGAGTCAGCATCTGAAATCCCTCGCTCTGTAGGGTTAGATTCATACACCCTAACCCTCGACATGTGCACTCCCCCTAGATGCAAAGAGGAATTGGGACACCACTACCCTCACGGGAACGCGCAAAATTTAGGGATAGGGATGAAAAGTAGGAGTAGGGGGGGGGATTGGGACAGGGCCTATGTATGTTCACGGATCTGCCCCGCCCCCTTTTTCCAAATATGGTCATTCTTGTTTCCATTAAAGCTTGAATGTGTTTCTGTATGTTTTGACCTTAAAGGTCTCAAGTCCTCGTGAACTACTGCCGGGATTTTATTTATTAGTCGGCTTTTAACGTCTAAAAAGATTAAAGTACTTTTTTTTTCAGTCCGTGTTTATTTAACGATAACTAAGCTAAACAGACGGCCTTGTGGGTAATCCTGAGTACGTCCAAGTTCCAGCTCATATTTGATAGCGAGCCTCACTGGTGGTGTTTTTATGTTTCTACACATGTAGGATTTTCATGTGATTCGTAGATGAATAAAGATAAAGTGAATAATAAAAGTTAATATTGACCAACAGGAAGTTGTGTTCTGTCCTCAGCCGTCCCTCTTCAGACGCCTGTCCTCCTCCAGGTCCAAGCAGACGGGCGGCTCCCCGCTCGAGGGCCCCGCCGGTGGGGGCGGAGCTGTGCAGGCCCCGCCCCCGGCTGCCGGGACCCTGCAGGGGCCCCGGGGCCCCCGCTCCGGGGCCTGCAGCATGCTGTAACCACGGTAACAACAGGAAGTCGTTCGCCGTGATGTCACAGCAGGGGGTGTGGCCTCTTTTAAGGGAATATTCCAGTGAACGTCACCAGAAACCCTGATCACGTTTGTTTCTCACTGGTGTCAACGTGGACGGATGCAGCCCCGTCCCGGACGAGACAGGATCAGTTCTGCGACACGAATAACTGAACTGCTGCGTTTTCAAAACCACAGACGTTCCCTGATCCGGTGAACCACATTAAAGGTATAGTCTGTGATCGTATTCAAAAACGTTTATTGTTATACTGGGTGAAATGGTCCTTCCATCCCGACAGTAGCCAGTGAATAATGTGTTCAGAAAAAGGCAAAAAAACATCCGACCTCTCTGACAGCTTTAATCCTGTAAAAACTCCGACCAATCTGTTTTTAGCGGACCGAATGGCACGGATTGGTCAGAGGACCAGAGGATTGGCAGGGGGGAAAGAACCAATCAGATGCCTTCATTTTAAGCCCCGCCCACGCCCCCCTCCGTCCCATGCGCGCACTCGTCTCTCTGCATCCAGCCCCCGTGTCCGCTTCCCACGGGTCGTCCTCGGCTCAGAGTGTCCCAGTGTACCCCCCCGAAAAAAATAAAATTTGCACTTAACTCAATCGAAAATGTAATAGAACCCAATAATGTAATATCTTCACCAATAATGTAATAAAATATCCTGACGGATATTGTAATAACATTTTTACCGATAATGTAATACCTTATTACGTTATGGAGAATTTATTACATGCTACTCAAAGTCTGCAATTTAACCCAATAGTCTTTCTGGTGTTTCAAATCCAGCGTATATAACATTCTTAGATACTTAAAACACAAAATGTAGAACTATGGACTGAAAATGAACATATAAATTACATTATTTGTCAAGTATCAGTTTTGGAAGAAAAAAAAAAGACCCACCTTAAAATGTAATAAATTCCCAATAATGTAATAAGGTATTACATTATTGGTAAAAATTTTATTACAATATCAGTCAGGATATTTTATTACATTATTGGTGAAGTTATTACATTATTGGATTTTATTACATTTTCGAATGAGTTAAGTGCAAATTTTATTTTGATGTAATTTTTTATTACATTTTCAGGAAATTATTACATTATAGGGTGCTACACGGCGTACCCTATGCCGTAGTCTCTGCGTTGGTGTAACGCGGAAGCATAAATCAGCCTTCAGTGTGTCTCTGTGTGCTGTTCTGAACTTCTCTGTTGTCTCATTTTGCTGGGACGACGGGTCCCTCCGCCGAGACACAACTTTTGCGGTATGCGTTCATTGTTGTGTCAAAAATGATGAAATCAGAAACGGTACAGATATTCTGTGATATTTTTTTATATTTATAAAAAAATAAAATTATAAAACATAAAGGATCCCCATAACTTTGATTGGGTGGGCAGGATGCACGTTTGGGTGGACACAGCCCACCCCTGCCCCCCCCCCTAAAACCAGCCTCGCTTACAGGTGAATGAGACATGGGGTAGTTTTGTTGAAAATGTGCTGTCCAAAATGTCCTGGAAAACTCGACTCCTGCAAATGCGCGTTCCCCAAAGTTTGTGGGGGCGGGGCTTTGGACGGAGCGCTGACGGGAGGGGGCGGGGCTTAGAGGAGGGGGCGGGGCTTAGAGGAGGTGCCACTTTCAAATCTTGCTAGCTCTCCAACATTACAGACTATACCTTTAATCAATGAAGGAACCTGAACTTGAGCGGCTTCGTGCTGGTTCCGGTTCCCGCCAGCAGGCGTTTCATCAAACACTGGAGGACTTCTGGCCCGGTCGTCTCCAGGCTGCATCTCTTCTTCAGCGGCGACCTCTGACCTCAGGCTGTAAATCATGTGGAATATTCCTTTAAGCTGCCGCTTTTTTCTAATCCTCCTCCACCAGAACCACCAGCTTTACTTGACTTTTGACTTCAAATGTTGGCACATCTTCCTCTCCAGCCACTGAGCCTCTGTCTGTGTGTGTGTGTGTGTGTGTGTGTGTGTGTGTGTGTGTGTGTGTGTGTGTGTGTGTGTGTGTGTGTGTGTGTGTGTGTGTGTGTGTGTGTGTGTGTGTGTGTCAGAGTCATCAGTTACTCTCAGTTACGAGCAGCCCCCGGGTCTGGCAGTCAGAAGGCGCGCCGATTTTTTCCAGTGGCCAACCGCGGTACTGCAACCAAAAATCCCATGCGGCCCAGAAAGCTTTTTTCCCATAGACCGCAATAGTAAAAGAGAAGCCTCTAAAACTGTTCACAGGACACCTCCAGCTGTAATCACCGGCTATTACTAATCTTTGTATTCTATATTTTTAAGTCATGGACTTTATATCCGTCAAAAATGTTTTATAACGGCCAGAAAAGTAAAAGAAAAGTCTCTTTCTGGGCGTGACGTCACGGCTGACGTCACAGCCGTGTCCGTGCATTCCACGGATGTTTTATATTAATATATATTATATAATTATATTATATTAATACATTAATAATATATGTAATGCTATACATGTAATAATATACATTAATTAATATATTATATTAATACATATTATATTAATATTCGCGTCATTGCCCCGGGGCATGATGGGAGGCCCCAGAGCATCATGGGAGGTGACTCAACTGCGCATGCTCTATGGGCCGCTGTATGCGGAAGTAAACCCGGAAGTCAGAGATTTTTTCGGCGGATGCGCTGGCTGAGCAGAATGCATTGAAATGAATGGGCGGCCATTTTTGACGTCCGATCCAGTTATTATTATAGATCCATGGTTACGAGTCAACGACTCCTGAAACACACAACTCTGGACACTGGAGAGGCTAATTGCACTAATTAACCACACAGTGTGTGTGTGTGTGTGTGTGTGTGTGTGTGTGTGTGTGTGTGTGATTATTGATTATTTATTATCAGATGTTTCTGGAGCACATTTGCACTTTTGATCGGTCCATGTTTCTCAGAACAACTGTTTTATACTCTTAACATCATAATCTAATGTAAACGTGTGTTTTTTATCATTTTTGTGAGATCAATAAAGAGTTTTGATACAATGTTGAAACACGAGTGTTTGGTTTTGAACCGCAGAACGACTTTAAACTGGTTTTTAGGTCAAAACTGATGAGAAAAACATTCAAAAACACTAAAGAACGAAGCAGAAATGTCTATTTTAGAGAAAAGTTCAATGACACTTTTCCTCAAAATAGCAAACAGTTAATGTTTCTCTATTAGATTAAATTAGATAAGTATGATTTAATCTTTTTGCTGGTATAACTGCGGGTTTAGATTTATTTCATGCTTGTAGCTGGGTTTTTATTACATTAATAATATTATATATATATATTTTTTTTTTAATATGGGTTTTATCATATTTTGTATTTTATTTAATTGTGCTGTAGTTTTGTTTTATTTTAATTCATCACTTATTTTACTCCATTTTACTTAATTGTATTTGTATTTTTATTTTGTTTAATGTTTTTTATAAAATATATTTTAATTGACTCATGTTTTTTTAATGTTTTGTTTATTCATTTTTTATTCTGATTTGTATCTACTTTTCCTTCCAGTGTCATCAGATGACTGGATGTGAGAGGACTATTTTTTATTCATTTTTCCATTTTTCCATTTTTCCAGATAAATTAGTAAGAAATTAAAGCTGTAAAGAGATTTATAAAAACAATGCCACATAAATGACGCTCAAACTTCTAAAACATATACAAACTTTTTTTTAATATAAAAAGCAACAAAGAAACATGGAAAAGAGACCACTTTTATAAATGATGGGCGACAATAAATAAACGGATAAATCTAAATTAATAATGTCTTGACTTGATTTGACCCAAACAAACAAGAAAAAACCTCCAAGTCACTGAGGGCGCTGATTTACGGTTAACAGGTGACGCGTCTCCTGTGAATGATTGTCCATAAACATCCTCTGTGATGCTCAAAGAAGGTATTTATTTGTTCACACAAGCCCCTTTCTGTACAGCAAACTACATGCACTTATAAAGCTATAACTTGCATGAAACCAGTAAAGCTGCAAGACCAAAACTGCAACAATGTGACACCAAAGTTAAGACGGTCAAGAAACTGTGTGCTCACCTGCACCCAGCACACCTGCCACCTACCGAGAATAAAGTCGAAATTTCGAGAAAAAAGTCGAAATGTCGAGAATAATGTTGAAATACAATTTCGAGAAAAAAGTCGAAATGTCGACATTAATGTTGAAATACAATTTCAGTAATAAAGTCGAAATTTCGTGTATAAAGTCGACATTTCGTGAATAAAGTTAGAATTTTGAGAATAAAGTTGAAATACATTTCGACTTTTTTCTCGAAATTGTACTTCAACATTAATCTCAACATTTCGACATTATTCTCAACATTTCGACTTCTTTCCCGAAATTGTACTCAACATTAATCTCAACATTTCGACTTTTTTCTCGAGATTTCGACTTTTTTCTCGACATTTTGACTTCTTTCTTGACATTTCTACTTTTTTTACCGAAGTGCATAATAAAAAGAAATCTTCCTCCTCTAAAATATTATTTTTATTTTTCTCCTGCCTGGCCTAAATACTCTTCCGTACGACGGAGTATTAGGGCCAAACTAAGAAAAAAAAAATTGGAAATTACGAGAATAAAGTCATAATATAATGAGAATAAAGTCATAATATAATGAGAATAAAGTCGTAAAATTACGAGAATAAAGTCATAATGTTGCGAGAATAAAGTCGTAATAGAATAAAGTCGTATTATGAGAATAAAGTCGTAATATGAGAATAGAGTCGTAATATTTTGAGAATAAAGTCGTAATATTACGAGAATAAAGTCGTAATATTACGAGAATAAAGTCGTAATATTTTGAGAATAAAGTCGTAATATTACGAGCATAAAGTCGTAACATTACGAGAATAAAGTCATAACATTATGAGAATAAAGTCGTAATATTATGAGAATATAATTTATGAGAACTCTTTTCCCTGTGTAAAAATGAGGAATATTGAGCATCTTGTGAATTTATAATTATATATTTATAATATATTTAATATTACGACTTTATTCTCGCAATATTACGACTTTATTCTCAAAATATTACGACTTTATTCTCGTAATTTTACGACTTTATTCTCGTAATTTCTTTTTTTTTGTTTGTTTTAGTAGTTGTATTGTGTTCAATAAAGAAGAAAGAAACATGCATCATTTATTGTTCCTGTTAGTTTCTCTGGTGGACCAGCAGGCTGCAGCAGCGGCCCCGGCCCCGGCCCCGGCCCCGGCTCTTCCTCCGGGTGTCGTTGACTGTTGACAGCTCGCAGGAAGCTCCGGCCGGTGACCCGCCCTGAGGTTTGATTTCTGCCCTTTTTCCTCGAAACAAACGGGTTAAAGCTGCTGGTTCGGTCCCGTGAAGGAGGAAGATCCGCGGCTGCAGCTCCACCAAGGACCGGGATGGAGGACTTCCACAGTGGCGCCGAGGTGCGGGAATAAAGGCTGATTTAACAGCCAGTCAGCTGGCTCCGCACCGCGTTACAGCCTGATTTAAGTCTTGTTTTCTGTCTGAAATGATCAGAAACCGGACCTGTAATCACCCAGGCTTCTATAACCTCCAAGTGTCAGTAGTCTTATAATAAAACTGCTGTGTTTTCTCCCTGTAATTTTCACTTTCAGGGCTCGTTCAACTCGGAAGAAGCTGAAAGCATCGTTAAAGAGGTAACTATTTTAATCTTTAAACCTCTCTTTTTCATCAGTCTGAACTGACTTGAACAATGTAAAGCTGTTTGTAACCTGATGAGTTCAAAAAGGTGCTTTAGAAAAAAAAATCTGGATTTAACCTCAAAAAAATGAGGAAGAATAGCTTAGAAAAAGACGGAATTATTAATTTAGAAAAATAAAAATTGACTTAAATCAGACAAAATGTTAAACATGTATTCTAAGAAAGCTATCAGTGTCATTAATAAAAAAAAAAGGAGGAAAGAGTGAAAATGTTTTTCAGCCACTCCGTCGCAGTACCACGTCTGACCACACGGGGGCGCAGACCTGCTGTGGTACCGGGTTTGTGTGCGTGGGATCGATTAAAGCATAAAAAGATAAAGCATCGCATGTAGTGTGTGCAAACCTCATAGCACAGTAAGAACACGCAAATAAATGTACAAGGCCTACAAGGAGGACTGTCTTTCAAATATGCAAAATAGCCCTTATCAGTTAATACGTTTGTCTCAAGTAATATGCAAGATATGACATTTACACACTATTTTGTACAATACTGGAGGGAAGAAAATGTAAATAGATTAAAACAGCATAGCCTACGCGCTGTGATTATCAAACTTGGAGATTACTTCTGTTTTTAATAAGTTTCAATCGAAGGTACAAAGTTAAAGGAATCAACATTTATTAAAAAAGGAATGGAATCAAAAAACATATTATTACTCAACGAAATACTCAAGCTCAATTGTGTTAAACCCCGAAAAATCATGGATGGATTAAAAAAAAAAAGAATTATTCCAAATTAAATAATTCCGAATTAAACTACTTTCCTTCGAGTTTACATGGAAATAGTAATTCTGAATTGAGGTTTATATGGAAAACACATTTGATCGGCTTTCTCCAATTCCTCTTAAGTGCTGGGGATTGGGAAGGTTCTGATTGGATAGGGAGGCGGACCGGAAGTTACGTCTACCGGAATAAAAACTAATTTAGCCGCTACAACTTTGAAAAGCTCACAATTTTTATGTTTCCTGTTTCCATCTGTTCTTTTAAATATTTCCAGGTCCTCCAAGCTATTTATTAAATAAATGTTCTCTGCTCTTGACCAGCGTTTACTGCGTGCTGCATCTTGAAACTTTGTTTGGAAAACAAGCCCAGCGCGGAATATAAGCGTCATGGAGACAGACGGGCGATGGAACGAGCAGAAAGAAAGACCGGAATTAATTTAAAGTGGAATGAGTGTAAACATGATCGCTGAATTATTCTATTCAGATTTAAAATCTGAATAAACCAGCCACTTACTTTGGAATTAAGTTTAATTTGGAATGGCCATTTTCATTGGGAATTAGGTGTTTACATGGTCATTTTTACTCATTTTAAATCGGATTTAATTTTAATTCTGAATTAAAGAGGAATTAAGCTTCCCATGTAAACGCACTCAATGTGTTTGAGTGCGCCATGTATTGGGGAAACTTGGGCATTGCAGGGAAATGAACGAGGTTGTTACTTTAATTTGGATGGATTAAAAAAACCTACACTTTGTGTCCCAGTGCATCGAGGGCGTGGTCGGCACCGACGACTACAGCCAGAACCTGGTGAACAAGTGGACCGCCGGCATCGTGGAGCGCTGCCTCACCCAGCTGGTGAAGCAGGGGAAGCCCTACAAGTTCATCGGTGAGAACCCGTTTCCACGGAAACGAGCCTCCGGGGGGTTGTGAGAACCGTGTAACCAAGTTTTGTCTGAACAGTGACGTGTGCGGTGATGCAGAAGACGGGCGCCGGCCTCCACACGGCTAACTCCTCCTACTGGGACACGACCTCGGACGGTAGGTGGCCAAGGGTTGGGGGGGGCATAGACATATGTACATGGACGCCTCATCGACCGCCGCTGCCTATCGGTGCTGACGAGCCGTGGGGACATCTTGGTCCGGTCACCCGCTCCACTCAGTGTCTTCTGTCTGGCTGGCGCATTTAATCAGTCATAACTCGCAGAATACAAAACTGATAATACACATACATGTAAAAATATGATAGGGAAGCAGAAGCAGATTGTGTAAAACTCAGCTATTTTAATAACATGAAGAAACAATAATAAACATATATCTATGTATATCCATAAACATCTCCAAATATCTAAATCTATAAACATATACACATATACATCTCTTTCTCTCTCTCGCATGCCGTTCAGTAAATTAATCTTTGAATATATGGAATGAAAGAACAAGATTAATTGAAAAAAAGATTAATTTCCTGAACGGCATGCCATAACACACACACATACATACATACATACATTAGGGGTGTAACGGTACACAAAAATCTTGGTTCGGTACGTACCTCGGTTTGGAGGTCACGGTTCGGTTCATTTTCGGTACAGTAAGAAAACAAAATGCAAAATATAAACGTGCTAGTTGTTTATTACACACACACACAAAATAACATTGGCTCAGACTTAAAAAAAAATATCTCCCTGATGTGCAAAATTGAACAGTTGCAACACTGAACAGTTTAAAGTTGTTGCTCAGATTAAATAACATTTATAAGGCTCAGACTTATAAACAACAAAATCTTAAAAACAAATCTTTTCTACATCAAATGTGCAAAATTGAACAAATGCAACACTAAACAGATTAAAGTTGTTGCTCAGATTAAATAACATTTATAACCCTGCGTTCACACTGAAAGCGTCACGGGCGTCCCAACGCCAGCATCTCGCCGCTTGGTGCATTCACACTGAAAGCATCAGTGCCTGCAGCGGGGCGGAGGTGGGCGGGGTTTCAAGCTGCGCTGCAGAACTGAAGGGAACAGTGGGAACAGCCTACACATATAGCTTACACATCTTAATTTTCCTATTTCACCATAGATCACACTTTGGGACGCCTTCTTTATATTTTAGCTTTATTTCCGCGTAGATAAGAGTGAGTTTGATGCTCCTTAACAAGTTTGGTCCGCGGATCAACATCAACCCAGCGAGCCTTTGCTCCAGGTGGCTGATTTATGGTTCCGCGTCACACAACGCAGAACCGACAGCGTAGGGTACGCGGCGACGCACACCGCACCGCGACCCTACGCCGTCGATTTAACGCGGAACCATAATTCAGGCGAAGCTGCAGTCTGTCTGCGCTGATGCTGATACACCGGGTCGGAGCGGATTTGGTCATGATGTTTAACCTGTGTTTTGTGATTAATAAGCACGGGTTATTGCCAATACTAGCGGCATTAGCCATGACGTCGGCTACAACTGTTGCTTGTTGTTTCTCGGTGTGAGCGCAACTGCCTGCTGCAGCTGCAGCAGCACTCTGCTCCACAACGTGCGGTCCTCTATTTAATATGTCCGTGTGGAAACTCGTTCGGTACGCCTCCGTTCCGAACCGAACACGCTATACCGAACGGTTCAATACAAATACATGTACCGTTACACCCCTAACATACATACATACATACATACATACATACATACATACATACATACATACATACATACATACATACATACATACATACATACATACATACATACATACATACATACATACATACATACATACATACATACATACATACATACATACATACATACATACATACATACATACATACATACATACATACATACATACATACATACAGAGCTTCTTTCTCATGCTCCCTTTCTGCAGGTCAAGAGAGGTGAGTTTGGGAATGTGGTGTAGCCTTATCTTTACAAAACACTGACACAACCAATGACAACAAGATGGAAAAGTGGTTGTCGATGCCAAACTTTGTTCCTTCAATGTATTCCCCAAACTGGAAAACAGAAAACGAACATAAATATATTCTATTCACAAAATACAACCAATAATAATGTAGAATCTTACTTAAAAAAGTAATCCCAGGATCCCTGGTCCCAATTGTTCGTTGATTTGTACAGGAGTACTCGGCCCAGTGTTCTGGCATCTACTGTTCTGTCTTATGCTGTCGTATGGGTAGGATGACCGGTCCAAGATGGCGGCCGTATTTCTCACGCCCCAGCGGTCGCTGAGGCGTCTGTGTACGGGAGTCCCTTTACTACAGGTGTTTCAGTCAGAGGGCGGAGTTACGTCCCACGTCACACACTGTCTGATGCGCGTTCTCGTTGTTAGCCGTGAAGCGTCAGCAACATGCTAGCGAGTCCCTAACATGAAAAGTTGTTTTATTTATAAAAGGTTTTCTTAACACAAAGGTTAAACCTGCGGTAGACACCATACTACGTTGTAGTGTCACCCAAACTAATTGTTTGATAGTCATTGTAATTCATAATTTACGTTAATTTCATCTCTATAGCTGGTATTTAAACTTTAAATGGGCATATTGGTGCAACAAACAAAACAAAAAAAACTCATCAAATACATCAATGCATGTACTATAATTGTAGTATGGTTACATTATAGTATATATTTCGCCCAATATTATAAAATGTATTAGAGTAAGACTTAATAATAATAATAATGTACAGCAATGACAACTGTAGGTTACTGCATGTATTAATTGGGCAAACGGATGCATAATAATAATAATAATAATAATAATAATAATAATAATAGTACATGCAGACTAAAATTAGACTATAATGATCAGCTGTGTTCTCTTTCTCAAATGTGTCCCCTCCACCTATCATATTGTATGCATTTTAATAGAAAGAAGTTTGTGCAATAATTACACAAACGACTCCCATCAGGATATATTAATAATTCACCTTAAGTTAGCAGAGGAAAGACAGTTTCAAATCCTTTATATAGGCATATAGCCACATATGAAAAGCGCGTGTCAAGCGCTTGCTGAAGCGTGCACTGCTGCGTACAGTCAAACCACGCCCATATGACTGAAACCAAAGATACTCTATACCAGTGGTTCTTAACCTGGGTTCGATCGAACCCTAGGGGTTCGGTGAGTCGGTCTCAGGGGTTCGGTGGAGCCTCCGCCCCAGAGGTCCACCCCTCAGTCTAGTCTGCAGTAAGTGGGCACAGTCATTGAAAGCGTCCTGCTCTGGGATTTCCTACCGGTCCCCTTTGAGGTTGCTGGTTTATGCAGCAGAGTGAGACCTCCCTCTCAGACCGCTTAGAGAGGGCTGTATATGTGTCTGAGTGAGACTCCCTACCGGTCCGCTTTGAGAGCGCTGGATAAGCAGCAGAGTGAGACCTCCTTCTCAGTCGGGACCACACACCGGAACGGTGTGATGTTGGGTTACGGTTAGTGACGCCGACCCCACGTCCACCTCCAACCGCCACAACGTGTGACTGTCGGGTTGTCGTGTGATTTCTTACGGAATATTTTAATCCATGCTAACTATGTCGGGCAAAAAAAGAAAGTGGTCGGACGAATATATAAAACATGGATTTACATGTATCACGGAACGTGACAGGAGTCAGCGTCCCATCTGCATGATTTGCAATGCCAAGTTGAGCAACTCTAGTCTTGCACCTTCAAAACTGAAGGAACACTTCAAAAACTGCATGGAGATGGGGAATACAAGAACACAACGCTTGCTGAATTCAAGGTGAAGAGAGCCAGATTCGACGAAAAGGCCACTCTGCCCGCTCTTGGATTCGTACCCATCAACAAACCGATCCTCACAGCATTGTAGGAAGTTGCTTATCTGATCTGATTTGTTATTTGAACAAGGTGATGTTAATGCACAATTCATTTCGTGCACCAGTAAAAAAAAATCATATTTTATTTTTTACTAAAGAAGGGTTCGGTGAATGAGCATATGAAACTGGTGGGGTTCGGTGCCTCCAACAAGGTTAAGAACCACTGCTCTATACAGAAGATAGTGCATTACCGTTTCTGCCAATGGTTTGAAATGGTATACACTTCCTGTCTCCTAAGTGGGCGTGGTCGCCCCTCACCACATCGTTTTGGAACATAAAACCCTAGATACAGTACAACTTTCTTCCAAAAAGACTTAAATAATAAAAATAACAGTATTATTAAGCAAAGAAGCAAGTTTTATTTTAGTTACAAACTTTGTCTCAAACAAAGTTCATTTTCTCCTAATCTGTCGGTCTGAAAATTTCCATTTTGGTGTCAGAATGTTCAGAAGGTTTGTGGCTTTTGAAAAATGGGTCCCATATTTACTTAGGCTACTATGGGGCGAAGGAATTGGTAATAATCTGTGCTCACGTTCACTTTTCCCATAGGACTCAATAGACTCAGGACCTGCTGTTAGTCTCCTAAAGGGGAGGGGCAGTCACGTGACACAGATACAGGAAACACAACCGTAGTGGGCTGTCTCGTTTATTGAACGTCTCTGCTGAAACACCTGTAGTAAAGGGACTCCCGTCTGTGTACGTGTCTACGGCGCTGGTTCTTCTTCTTCTTCTTCTTCTTCTGGTAGTTCATGTTCCGTCTGCTCCGTCTGCAGGAAGCTGCACCGTCAGGTGGGAGAACCGGACCATGTACTGCGTGGTCAGCGTGTTCGCCGTGGCCGTGTAGCCCCGCCCCCAACACACACACACACACACACACACACACACACACACACACACACACACACACACACACACACACACACACACACACCGGCCAGCAGGGGGCGTCCACGCACCGCTCGGCGCAGCAGCAGCAGTTTCCAGTAACTCCTTCCTCCTTGATGTTGGTCCGGTCGTCATGGCAACGCCCCAGCCCCCCCCTCCTCCCCCCATTGACAATAAACTCTCAGGTGTTGTTGCTTTTCCTGTTTCACCTGTCCTTCCTCCAGCCATGACCTGATCATTATTATTGATGACCCCATCATTATGCTATATAAATAAAATGTAATTGAATTATTGATGACCTGATCATTATTATTGATGACCCCATCATTATGCTATATAAATAAAATTTAATTGAATTATTGATGACCCTGTTCATTATTATTGATGACCCTGTTCATTATTATTGATGACCCTGTTCATTATTATTGATGACCCTGATCATTATTATTGATGACCCTGATCATTATGCTATATAAATAAAATGTAATTGAATTATTGATGACCCTGTTCATTATTATTGATGACCCTGTTCATTATTATTGATGACCCTGTTCATTATTATTGATGACCCTGATCATTATTATTGATGACCCTGATCATTATTATTGATGACCCTGATCATTATGCTATATAAATAAAATTTAATTGAATTATTGATGACCCTGATCATTATTATTGATGACCCTCATCATTATTATTGATGACCCTCATCATTATTATTGATTACCCTCATCATTATTATTGATGACCGTGATCATTATTATTGATGACCCCATCATTATTATTGATGACCCTGATCATTATTATTGATGACCCTCATCATTATTATTGATGACCCTGATCATTATTATTGATGACCCTGATCATTATTATTGATGACCCTGATCATTATTATTGATGACCCTGATCATTATTATTGATGACCCTGATCATTATTATTGATGACCCTCATCATTATTATTGATGACCCTCATCATTATTATTGATGACCCTGATCATTATTATTGATGACCCTGATCATTATTATTGATGACCCTGATCATTATTATTGATGATCATTATTATTGACCCTATCATTATTATTGGTGACCCTGATCATTATTATTGATGACGCCATCATTATTATTGATGACCCGATCACCACCATTGACGACCCGATCACCACCATTGATGACCTGATCACCACTATTGATCACCTGATGACCCGATCACCACCATTGATCACCTTATGAGCCGATCACCTGATGACCTGATCCCCATCACTACTGCAGGAGGAAACATCCACTGATGTTGGATCATGGCGGTACTTAGTGTTGCCCCCTTTATTGTATTTATTGATCATTTTGGCTTCTTCCATTCAGTAAGTAAGTAATTTTGCCTCAGTGTTAAACGTAGCTGCTCCAGATGAGACCAGGACTGAGAGGAGCCGTCACGTGCTGCTCGGGTGTAAATGCAGCTTCTGGTTAATAGTTTTTTCATTTCATGGTTGTGCTGCGCAGCGTGACGCGTGGGAGCGTCGTCCGCTCTTTGTGAGCTTGTGAAAGCTCGACCTTGGAGCTGGAGATGTTTTCAGCTGCGTCCGTGAACGAGAGGAAAGGGAGGGCAGCGTCCTCTCCCGCTCCGTTAGTCACAGACTCACCAGCATTACTTCTTTATCTCTCCTCAGAACAAACTGATTTAAATGTCCATTATGAAATAATTAAACTGGGTCACACGAGCAAAAAGAACCACTGAAAGAAGTTACATCTGGGTCAATGACGTGACGCCTATATGTTCTGAAAAACAGATTTTTTTTCAATTCAAAAAAGGTTTAAATGGATAAAAAAAATACCATATATATATATGCAGGGGTGAAAATCCCGTTTCATAGTTGGGGGGGACAATAAACAGTAACATTTTAGAGAATAAATCCAGTGGGGGACAAGGAATAAAAGTTTTAGCCTTCCTTTAATACAGCATTTTGACATTTTCAACTCTATCTCGCAAACAGGCAGAAGACCTTTCTTAGAGCAATACAAAACAATGGTATTAGGTGGAAGGTGGCAATAATACAGCACATCTGACATAATACACTGCAAAAACCCAAAATCTTAACAAGAATATTTGTCTTATTTCTAGTTAAAATGTCTCATTTTTAGTTAAAAATAATCTCATTACACTTAAAACAAGACTCATCACTGGAAAAAAACAACAATTTTCACCTGTTTCAAGTACATTTTCACTTGAAATAAGTAGAAAAATCTGCCAGTGGAACAAGATTGTTTTGCTTATAAGATAAATCTTGTCGCACTGGCAGATTTTTCTAATTATTTCAAGTGAAAATTTACTTGAAACAGGTGAAAATTGTCAAATAAGTTATTTTTCTGGTGATGACTCTTGTTTTAAGTGTAATGGGATTTTACTGTTTATTATTAATTTCGGTTTTGGCCACAAATTTTCATTTTGGTGCATCACTACTAAATACTACTGCATTGTTCCCAAATTATTAATTCTGTCTCAAATTATTCTAGGGGGGGACAGCTTTACTAATGGGGGGGACTTGTCCCCCCTGTCCCCCCCGGGATTTTCGCCCCTGTATATATGACCTACCTGTCCCACATATGGACTCACTTGAATTTTACAAAAAATACTAGTTATTTGGGATTTTGTTGTTGTTTTAAGCATCAAAATGTCATGTGGTGTGTCCTTTCCGACCATGACTCTTGTTTTGAAAACCTTTTTTGAAATGACTAAATGTATTTAAATCAATCTTCTTCTATCTGGCATGATTTCCAAAGTATCTTGTAGTCCTGTATAAGATTCCAACACATTTGTATTTATATTTCCATCATAATATACAAACAAAGTTTGACTGATGACGTCCATTTTATGAAATATCATGTGGCGTGACCATTAAAAAAACAACCATTTTTGTATAATACTGAAAACTTGTCAAAAAAGATGTGAAGATGTTAAGGAAATTAATTTTAATATGAATCATGGTTGCACCACATGACTTTTTTTAAGGCTAGTGCCAATTCATCTCGACAAAAAACACTGAAATCACTTAATTTAGAAATTTTTATATGAATTTATGTGTACACAACATTCTTAATGTTTGAACTACTGCAATAGATATTCTTCTTTTATTATTTTAAAATTGACCTGTTGAAAATCCTTATTCGTCATTGACCCTAGGGTTGCCACCCGTCCCGTAAAATACGGAATTGTCCTTTATTTGAGAAAAAAATGTTGCGTCCCGTATTGAACTAATACGGGCCGCAATTTGTCCCGTATTTTCATTAACGCCCCATACACACGTCTGTCACACACACATCAACACTAAATTTAACAATAATGAACAAAATAAAACACAGGAAACATTAAGGCCAGCAAAGTCTTTGATTGTGTAAATGAACTTTTACACCATATTCTAGTTGAATTATTGAAATAAATTAACCTTTACACCATATTCTAGTTGAATTATTGAAATAAATGAACTTTTACACCATATTCTAGTTGAATTATTGAAATAAATGAACTTTGACACCATATTCTAGTTGAATTATTGAAATAAATTAACCTTTACACCATATTCTAGTTGAATTATTGAAATAAATGAACTTTTACACCATGTTGTAGTTGAATTATTGAAATAAATGAACTTTTACACCATTTTCTAGTTGAATTATTGAAATAAATGAACTTTGACACCATATTCTAGTTGAATTATTGAAATAAATTAACCTTTACACCATTTTCTAGTTGAATTATTGAAATAAATGAACTTTTACACCATTTTCTAGTTGAATTATTGAAATAAATGAACTTTTACACCATTTTCTAGTTGAATTATTGAAATAAATTAACTTTTACACCATATTCTAGTTGAATTATTGAAATAAATGAACTTTTACACCATGTTCTAGTTGAATTATTGAACTAAATTAACGTATACACCACTTTTACACCAAATTAACTTTTACACCATATTCTTCACCTGTAGCTATATTCTACATCTGGGCTGATGTGGACATACGTAGTAAAAGAGGCTATTTCAGTTGCTAGTATGGTTGGCTGTCTATACAGTCATGCAAGTTCAGTGCTATTAAAGCACTTTAAACTTTAAATCAAAGCGTTTTGTTTTTTTCATATAAAATAAACAGATTTTTATGCAGTTTAAAAGTTTTGGGGCTTTTTTTGGCGCCTGTGCTGCTGAAATCGGGGCGTCCTTTATTTCTATTTCTGAAAGGTGGCAACCCTAATTGACCCATATATAACCCATGAAACTGGTGTTATGAATCACGGCGGGGGCCGCCGGGCTCTGGGACCCTCGCTGTGATCAGTGGGGGGTTTAATTGATCATTCTGAGGAATAACGGAGAGAAGGCTGCACATCGCCCGCCGGCCCGTCGTCATGGAGATGATGGAGGCGGAGAAAAGCCAGAAGATGCGTGCTGTTTTTATTTCCTTTAATGACTGAAGTGCAACAGCAGAAGCGCGTCTACGAACACGAACACGGAGGAAAACCATCAGAACTAAAAAATGTGAAGCAGAGGAAACAGGAAGTTCTGAAACCACCTGTTGGGACACAGCGAGCCTTTGAGCAACGGACTCAGGTTATGCAACGTTTGTGGTGAGAAGTTGAGAGATGGTGGTGCCCGAACCCATAGACATTTATACGTAGACGCCGCATCGAGTGTTCTTTCCCGCTGCTGCGATACGTCAACGTCGCCGCTATATTGGATGTTCAAGACTGCGCTGTAAACTAATACAAGTAAATGGACTTATTTTCATAAAGCGCCTTTCTACAAAGAAATGTACGTTTTACGTCTTATTTATTCATTCACACACGCACTAATATACTTGGGAAATAGTTAGGCACCGAATATAATATATTTAATTTTCTCAGAAGGCAAAAATAAGAACTTTATTGATCCCACATAGGAGTAATTCATGTTATATCAGCTATAGAGAACAAGGTAGTGCCGAAAAACAATATATATCCCCCCTCAAAAAAATAGAGAAACATATTTTCTCATCAACAAAACAAATTTTAATTTAACATATTTGAACCATAAAATAACATTTGAACAATTTTTCAAATATGTTAAATAAAAATGTGTTTTGTTGATGAGAAAATATGTTTCTCTATTTTTCTTATTTTTGTGAGGGGGGATATATATTGTTTTTCGGCAAAAAAAAAAAAAAAAAAAAGCTATAGAGAACAAGCTAGTGCCGAAAAACAATATATATCCCTCTTCACAAAAATAAGAAAAATAGAGAAACATATTTTCTCATCAACAAAACATATTTTACATAAACATATTTTAAAATAACATATTTGAACCTTTTTAAAGATTTTTTTCAGTTATTTTATTGTCTGAAAAATGGTTCAAATGTTATTTTATGGTTCAAATATGTTAAATTAAAATTTGTTTTGTTGATGAGAAAATATGTTTCTCTATGTTTCTTATTTTTGTGAGGGGGGATATATATTGTTTTTCGGCACTAGCTTGTTCTCTATAGCTGATATAACATGAATTACTCCTATGTGGGATCAATAAAGTTCTTATTTTTGCCATCTGAGAAAATTAAATATATTATATTTGGTGCCGAACTGTTTCCCAAGTATATTAGTGCGTGTATGAATGAATAAATGAGACCTAAAACGTAAATTTCTTTGTAGAAAGTCGCTTTATGAAAAGTCCATTTACCGGTACTTGTATTGGTTTACAGCGCAGTGTCATTACCCGATGTGAGTCACACATGCGCAGTCGCTTGGACAAACTACAGTTACGTCGCCAGACTTGATAGACAAGATCTAAACACACACTTGTTTTGATATACACTAAGTTAGGGATATTATTATTTACATGATTGCTTTTCCTATTTGGTCTGAATTTTAATGAAATAAGTAAAAGTTCCCTTTGATATTACTACTGATGAATGAGAAGAAACACAATTTTCATTAGTTTAATATTACCCCAAAAATTTTGACAATAAAAATAATATATAGAGATTGAGAGAGATGCATAGATATTTTCATATTTTTTCAGTTGGGAATGGTATAAACTAACACATTTTTAACATTACATTACAATCATTTTACATTCATAATGCAACTGCGCATGTGTGACTCAAATCGGGTAATGAGACGCAGTCTTGCCACATCCAGTATGGCGGCGACGTTGACGTATCGCAGCAGCTCCATGGGGCGTCTACCTATATATATATATATATATATATATATATATATATATATATATATATATATATATATATATATATGCCCGAACCCCCCCAACGCGGCGGCGGTGGGAGCCTCTCAGAAGTTCTCCTTGTTGAAGATGAACTTGACGTCGCCCTCGGAGTGGGACAGGGACTGCTTCTCCAGGGACTTCCCCAGCTGGGGGGGGCCGCACAGGAACACGCCCACCTTGGTCCTGGGGGGACAAACACAGCGTCACCGGGGACGGTACCGGGTACCGGGGACCGCTAGAAGAACTGGACAAGCACCCTGTGATGTCACCCACACGCAGTACTCGAGATGAGAGGGGATGGCATCCCCCCCTGAAATAAAAACGGTCAAAATCATTCCCCCTGTAAAACTGCCATCCCCCCTTTCCATCCCTTATGTCATTTCATCAATGAATGTGGTTTTACTGCTATTTCAACATTTAGAGTCATCACCAGAAAAATAGTTTATTGGACAATTTTCACCTGTTTCAAGTCAATTTTCACTTGAAATAAGTAGAAAAATCTGCCAGTGGGACAAGATTTATCTTCTTATTACAAGCAAAAAAAATCTTGTTCCAAATGATCTGTCCCCGTATGATAAAATCCACCATCCCCCCTGATGTTTTTTTGACAACTCGAGTACTGCCCACATGTTTCTGGTTCCTGGCAGGTTGACCTGGAAGCTGACTGTGACACGCCCACTTTATGTCAGTCAAAGTTAGCTATTTTAGCTCTGCTGACTTAGCCTATGCTAAGCTATGATGCTAATTGGCGTTTATTTTGATCAAATGTAAAATATGAGCGATTAGAGTCACAGCTCAGAGGTGTCAGAGGTTAAAGTGATGACACCTGCTGATTGGCTGTGTTGGCTGCCAATCAAAAGGCCACGCCCTTTATTACACATAAATGTGATGCTACATGTATCGATGCTAAAACTGCTTTTTTGTGCCAGAAATGATGTATTTCTGCTGTAAAGTTGAATATTTTAACCTGGAGGTCATAGAGACCCGATCTAGACCCTGGTCTGGGACGGCAGGTCTGGATCTGGACCCTAGTGGTCTGTAGAGGACCTGCAGGTCTGGATCTGGACCCTAGTGGTCTGTAGAGGACCTGCAGGTCTGGATCTGGACCCTGCTAGTGCTGCTAGTGCTATTAACAAGTAAGGGAACTGCAACATAATCTTGTATTTATGTTTTGTATTGTTTCCTTTAACTTGTTTTTATGAAAAGGCACATTTTTTATCCTTTGGCTTGGTTTGAATATTTTAGTGTTTTTTATCTACTGATGTTTTAACTTATATTGATTCTTATCTTGGGGCCGTCCTTCTTGTTCTTTGTTCTTTTGGCCAAAGCACTGTCGTCACTTTATCTTATCCTGTGTTGTTGAGTGTATGGTTTTAGATTGTATGAGGAAGCACTCACTGTAAACCAAATTTACCAAGGGTACAATAAATAAATCTATCTATCTATCTATATAACACAGTGAGGTGGGTCTTCCTCGGGTCTGTGGTTCTGCCTGGTTCTTCCTGTAGTCCAGCTGTGTAGCTATAAAATGTATAGGAATCGTTCAGTTTGTGATACAAGCATGAAATTTGGTAGACAAATAGCCAAAGGTTTCCCCAAAGATATGGAAGTGGAGCCCTCGTGAATTTTCAACATGGCGCCCATGGCAGCCATTTTTCAAAATGGCCGCCAGAAACAAGTGTTTTCTAATGAGTGATTAGTTGAAATGAGTTGCCAGTTTGCCCTGGTTCTTTTTTCCTCTCTTTTTCATATTTTTTCATCTTTTTCTCCTCTTTTTTTTCCTATTCTTTCCTCTTCTTTTTCCTCTTTTTTTTCTCTTTTTTCATCTTTTTTTTCTCTTTTCCTCTTTTTTCCCTTTTTTCATCTTCTCTTTTTTTCTTATTTTTTCTTTTTTTCATCTTCTCTTTTTTCATATTTTTTTCTCTTTTTTCCTCTTTTTTCCTCTTACTCTTCATCTTTTTTTCTCTTTTCATCTTTTTTTTCTCTTTTTTCATCTTTTTTGTCTTTTTTTCATCTTCTGTTTTTTCCTCTTTTTTCTCTTTTTTCCCTCTTCCTCTTTTTTTCTTTTTTTCTCTTTTTTCTCTTTTTTCATCTTCTCTTTTTTTCCTCTTTCTTTTTCAACTAATCACTCATTTAAAAAACACTTGTTTCTGGCATCCATTTTGAAAAATGGCTGCCATGGGTGCCATGTTGAAAGTTCATGCTTGTATCACAAACTGAACGACTGTTTTGGTTATCTCCTGCACTACTGGTCCTCCCTGGTCCTCCCTGGTTCTCCCTGGTTTTCCCTGGTTTTCCCTGGTTCTGCCCGGTTCTCCAGGGTTCTCCCTGGTTCTGCCCGGTTCTGCCTCTCACCCGGGGTGCCTGGACGCGATGCTGGAGAACTCGTTGTCCCAGTTGGGTTTCCCGTACAGAGTCTTCTGCTTGAGTCCGGTGATGGGGTCGTTCTCGGCCTCGTGGTGGACGCGGAAGTGGGCCGCCTGTGACACAGGAGTGACGTTAGAGAGGAGCCATATCCTACAGCGCGTGGTTCTGCTCGGGCCCGGGAGCCCGGGCGGCTCGGTACCTCGGCCTCCTTCCAGCGGGTCAGGTAGATGTTGTAGCTGAGGAAGTCGGCCATGTCCTTGTCGGCCATCTGGCGCTCCAGCGACTGCAGCAGGTCAGCGAACCACTCGAAGGCCTCCGTCTCGGGACACAGCCAGTAGAAGTAGATCTGGGACGGGGCCGGTGTTGGGTTAGTTAAAAAAAAAAGTAATCCATTACATCAGGGGTGTCAAACTCATTTTGCTTGGCGGGCCGGATTTGACCAATTTTTTTCTCGCGGGACGCACGATCAAAATAACAAAAACTGTGTGATTTTTTTTTTTCTAATTCTTTTTTTTTACTATTGTTATCTAATCCAATATCAGTTTAGTTAATCTTAAAGGAAATATGCACTTTGTTTACACTCTAATTATGTAAAATATATTTCTTCAGGATCTTTTCTTGAAATTTCTCGTTTTTTTTCAAATTATGTAAGATACTTTTAATATCATTTTACAAAGATAAACAGAAACAAGTATGTTTTTTTTATATTTCGCTTTTTTATAGGAAATTTAATTAAAACAAAATCTTTCTTATTACATCCGAGAGTGTTTCTTTGTGATTTAGAGATTTTTCCAGTACAATTAAGTGTATTTATTTTTTTTAAATTGGCGCGGATATTTACGCCAGTGTACCGAAAAAGTCAGCACTTCTTTTCTAACTGTTTACTTTGTCACTATCCTCGTATTCAAAACTGAAATTCTTCTATCATCTTTTTTAGCAGTGATATTTTTCCTGCGAAAATATATAATAGTAGTCAGTTAATAAAAATAAACGACCGTCTACAAAGAAATAAAATCGGCAAATGCATTCTAGAAAACTAAAAAAAATGTCGAAAACTGCTCTCTTTGTGGAATAACGATGGATTTGTAGAAGAAATATATTATCGGATATGCTGCGATTCATGGCAATTATTTATGCCTTCCTTTATAGTAAATTAACATTTCGTTTTTTTGCGTTGGAAACTTCTCACGGGCCGCATGAAAATCTCTCTCGGGCCGCACATTTGACACCCCTGCATTAAATATTACTAGTTACTTTTTTAAAAAGTTATCCCTTACACTACTTAGTTACTGGTTGCTGAAAGTAACTAGTTACATTATTAGTTACATTACTTTTGGATTACTCCGCAATATCACCTGAGCTGCACCATAACTCGATAACTCGCCAATGAACAACATATACAGGACTGTCTCAGAAAATTAGAATATTGTGATTTTTCTGTAATGAAATTATAAAAACAAAAATGTCATACATTCTGGATTCATTACAAATCAACTGAAATATTGCAAGCCTTTTATTATTTTAATATTGCTGATCATGGCTTACAGTTTAAGAAAACTCAAATATCCTATCTCAAAAAATTAGAATATTCTGGGAATCTTAATCTTAAACTGTAAACCATAATCAGCAATATTAAAATAATAAAAGGCTTGCAATATTTCAGTTGATTTGTAATGAATCCAGAATGTATGACATTTTTGTTTTTTTAATTGCATTACAGAAAATAAAGAACTTTATCACAATATTCAAATTTTCTGACACAGTCCTGTAGTTGGAACCTTATTACTGCAGTTCCCAGATCAGTCCTGTAAAATCCCGTAAGATCACGTAAAATCCCGTAAAATCACGTTAAGTTAGACAAGTGTTGCGCAACGCGTGAAGACGCATGAAAGGCAAGTATGATTTTCTTTTCTTTTCTCCCGTTCTACATGTAGCTGAAAAGCTTAAAGTAACTAAAGTAGCGTAATGTTTTTTGTCTTAGAGTAACTATAATGTGATTACCCAAATTACAACTGTAACGCGGTACATTACTGCGTTACTGACGGGTTCTGCCGGGCCGCGGCGCCGCTCACCTTCTTGGTGAAGACGTCCTGGTTGTTCTGGATGTGTTTGTACCACACGGACTTGAGGATGGAGGCGAAGGGCGTCACGCCGATGCCGGCGCCCACCAGCATCACCACCTCGTAGCGGAACACGTCCTCGCTGGCCGTGCCGAACGGCCCGTCGATGGCCACCCTGCGGGGAGACACGGGTCAGAGGTGTCTTCAGTATTCACATTCATTACTCAGGTAGAAGTATAGATACTAGAGTTTAAAAATACTCCTGTAGAAGTTGAAGTATCAACTCAAGTTTTTTACTCAAGTAAAAGTATAAAAGTACTGGTTTCAAAAATACGTAAAGTATAAAAGTAAAAGTAATTTAAGGGGGAAAAAAGCCCTTAAGGAAAAAAGCCATTGAAAATGAATGTATCTTAATATAATGTAGATATATTAAAGAAGCATATATGTGTACTATTGAGCATTAACATGTGTTTCAGAGAGCAGGAGATATGATGACTAGTTGCCTATAAGTATTGTATTTAGGAATGGACGATATTTTACCGTTCACGATAAACCGTCAAAAAAATTCCCCACGGTAAGAATTTGTCATCTCGCGTTAAAAACGAGAAATTCCCGTTAATGACGTTTTTGTGTAAAACTGATTTATGGTTCTGTGTTAAATCCACGCACAACGTACGTGAAGGAAGGAAGGAAGGAAGGAAGGAAGGAAGGAAGGAAGGAAGGAAGGAAGGAAGGAAGGAAGGAAGGAAGGAAGGAAGGAAGGAAGGAAGGAAGGAAGGAAGGAAGGAAGGAAGGAAGGAAGGAAAATTCCCATTGATGAGGTTTTTGTTTAACAAACATGGTGGATCTGAGTCATTCCAGTTTTGCAGTACAGGTGTAACTCATTTAATTGGTTTTTATCAATTCAATTTAATTGGTGTAGTTTAGTAGTATTTAGTATCTTTTAGAGCAGTGATTTGGCTCCAAAGACTGAATGTGGTGATAGATTTATAGTTACAAAGGTGGAGTTGAATTGGTATTTCTTTTATCGTCATTTTTATCGTTATCAGGATAAATGCCAGAAATTATCGTGATACATTTTTTAGTCCATACCGCCCATCCCTAGTTGTAATGGTGCAAAAAGTCAAACTTCAGAGGCAAGTTATCATTTATCCTAACCAGGATTTTGAGGGCCGATCACCGATCTCCAAAACCAGTATCTGCTGATCCCGATGTTGCCGATCACAGCGTGAAATCCATATATTTGTCAATATTGTGGTCTCATGTACATGACACTGACATTGTATTATTAGGTATAAAAATTAGGAGATGAGAAAGTATCATGAATTGACTGTTTTATTGCAGGCTGAGGCAAAGTGCAATATTTCACCCTGTAGAGATTCTTAGAGACGGTTTAGAATCGCTTACAAAGAGTAAGTGTAGCTAACTATTTGATTGTTATGTTGTTTGATTGACATACCCATAAACGGCGGACATTTTATTTTATTTTAGTTTTTTATTCACTTAGTTGTTGTTTTTTTTAATTTATGTTATTTGTGAATTTATTTCTTGGAAAAAGGGGCAGATTAGATAAGATTCTTATTCTTTCTGCTCCCTTTTCATTCACAATTTATGAATTTCCGTATTTGTATTGAATTGTTTGTTTTATTTTTTGAATGAAATAAAGAATAAAATGAAAAAAAAAATTAAATGAAAACTAGCTTCAGCTTCCTGTGGTAATAATTATGTACAACATGTGCCTCAACACAGACAACAGCAGACATGTCACTCTCTAAAAGTTGATACAAGTTGTAACCTTAGTTTTCCTGTGGAAAGAGGAATTAAATCTTAAAATAAAAATGAATTATGAATTATTAAGCTTTTTGAAAACTTTAGTGATAGCATCTGCCGCGTGTGAGGAAACTCTTTCGAGTGAAACTCTTCACACTAGAACTCCAAATGTCACTCCTGAAGCGACTGACACGACTGTCGTCCTGCATGAGGCTTTGGATGTAAATATTCTGGTATAACTATGGCGGACATTCATCAGGGAAATATTAACGACTCTGCAGCGCGTAAACCCGATGTCTTTTAAAACAGAAAGCGGCTGATAGCAAAGCATATGAGTCCATTAGGCTACCTTACGATGTGGTTCTTTTTTTTTTTTTATCCGGGTTTTTTCCCCCCATTTTATCACCCAGTGCTCCTACCTAAGTGCCCCCACGATGTGGTTCTTTATTTTTCTTGCTGTCGTTTATATGTCTCTGCTACGTTCAACAGAGTTAGCGGCCTGGCTGCACCTCCTGTTCTTTCTCTGCCTTAGCTGCAGCCAACTTTGGAAACTCAATATACTCCTTTGTGTGAAAAACTTTCAAATGTCTTATCAGTTTCGTTGTGTTGAAATTATTTTCTAACATTCCTCCTGGGGGTGTTTCCTTTTGGACCTTGCAAACTGCAAATTTGTTGTCCTTTTCAGACATTGTAAAACTCCCTCAGGACACCTGGGTATGAAGTGTGGAAACACACGCGCGGTTTGTTGTTGTAAACGTGATCAGATCGGCCCGCTCTGAATTATTATTTTCCGATCTCCAATCAAAACCGTTAGGGGCATTATCGGGCCGATACCGATCGATTGGCAATCAATCGGTGCATCTCTAAATGGAGGGAGAGAAGGAAAGAGAGAGACAGAGAGGGAGGAATGGAGGGAGAGAGCAGACAGATACAACAACTCCCCCACGGCTTCTCTCCAGCCTTGTAAAGAGCCCCGTGGGGTCCAGGCTGCCGGGTCGTACTTGGGCAGCTGCCAGGCCTCCCGCTGCTCGGGCGCGTCCCCCCCACAGGCCTGGTACACGGCCTCGGTCCAGTCCCCCACGATGCGGATGTGGGCGCTGAAGTGGTCCTCCTCCGGGGCCGAGGTGAGCGTGAACGGGTGCCACTCCAGCCGCGACACGGACGGCACCTGGATGAACACGTACTGGCCCACCGCCATGCCGAAGCCCTTCCTCTTCATCTGCAGCTCCAGCGTCTTGGAGGGGTGCATCACCACCTGGGGGGACGGGGGGGACAGGGGGGTCAGCGGGGCGGTTCCTGCAGGGGGGGGACCTCTAAACCTGCAGGCCGGCCCACCTTGGTCACCACCACCTTCTGGTGGGAGCGGTAGAACCGCACCAGCCGCTCGCACACGTACAGGAACATCGGCGCCACCACCCACTTCCACGTCTGCGGGAGAGAAGGATCAATAATCAATAATAATCACACATCAGTACCGGTTACGCCCCCCACCCCGATTGGAAAATCGATTTTCCAATTCCAAATCGATTCTCATACTAATTCCTAAAAATCGATTCGTATGTCTAAAGATCGATTTTTTTTTTTTTTTTCATCATTTCATTACAACTTTTGATATTTTTTTTGTTTATGCCCAAAAATGGAATGTTTTTGTTGGACACGAGAATAACTAGTGCCATGTTTTTGCCTTTAAATATGTTTAAAGGCATGAAAACATTAACATTTTAAGTTATAATTTCATAAATTGTCTATATTTTATTACTTTATATACTGTCTTGGGGTTACATTTGCATAAATGCTAAAAACCAAATCCTCAAAAATTAAAAAGCCGAAGAGCGAATGTGGGAAAAAATAAAAGCGCTTTCATACGTCTTCTGTTTAAGTCGAAATGTCGAGAAAAAAGTCGAAATGTGAAGAAAAAAGTGAAAATATCGAGATTAATGTTGAAGTACAATTTCGAGAAAAAAGTCGAAATGTTGAGAAAAAAGTCAAAATGTTGAGAATAAAGTCAAAATGTCGAGATTAATGTTGAGTGTTGAGAAAAAAGTCAAAAAGTGTTGAGAAAAAAGTCAAAATTTCGTGAATAAAGTTGAAATGTTGAGAAAAAAGGCGAAATTTTGACTTTATTCTTGAAATTGTATTTCAACATTAATCTCATTAATTTTTTCGACTTTTTTCTCGAAAGGCACAATAAAAAAAAATCTGCCCCACGATGTTTCTGAAAGCAGTTCTATCAGCATTCTGGGAGGTGATTGGTCGTACAGCATCATTAGCTGCAATACTTGCTGTTGAATCTCAATATAATACCAGTATTAATATGTTGCAGAACTACAGTCATATAATTCAGGCAACAGCTCAAAAAACTGTTTTAATAAGACTAAACCAAATCAATATCGGAATCAAATCAAATCGTGATAATCGATTCTGAATCTTAAGAATGGGAATCAAATCGATTCTTGACATTTGAATGGATCTGCCCACCATGGGAGGGTTCCCGGCGAACTCGGGCACGGCGCAGTCCGACCCGTTGTTCCCCCAGTCCTGGAAGCGGTCGGCGCAGACGAGCGGCCGGTTGGTCTCCAGGCTGAGCGGCGTCTGTCCTCGGACGATGCGCCTGCCAGAGACATGAGAGACATGCGTGAGTCCCGGGGGGCGGGTTTGGACCCAGAGGTGTCTTCAGTATTCACATTCATTACTCAGGTAGAAGTATAGATACTAGAGTTTAAAAATACTCCTGTAGAAGTTGAAGTATCAACTCAAGTTTTTTACTCAAGTAAAAGTATAAAAGTACTGGTTTCAAAACTACTTAAAGTATAAAAGTAAAAGTAATGTAAGGGGGAAAAGCCATTGGAAATGAATGCATCTTAAATATATTAAAGAAGCATATATGTGTACTATTGAGCATTAACATGTGTTTCAGAGAACAGCAGATATGATGACTAGTTGCCTATAAGTATTGTAATGGTGCAAAAAGTCAAACTTCAGAGGCATGTTATCATTTATCCTAACCTTTATTGGAATGTACATCCAAGTTTAGTTGCAGGAATCTGAGGGAACGGATGTAAGAACAAAACTGGACAAGAACATCTGAAACAACCACAACCAAATTCACTCTATCCGGATGGAGCAATTTAACTGGATAGTTTTTATTAAAGGCCGAAATGAAATAGAGTAACGAGGCTGTTTTTAAAATGTAAGGAGTAAAAAGTACAGATAATTGCGTGAAAATGTAAGGAGTAAAAGTAAAAAGTCGTCTGAAAATTTCTACTTACAGGGCTCCAGACTGCGACCAAATGCTCGCATTTTGCGACCAAAATTTGAGTATGTGCGACTGAATTTCATGTCCACTCGCACACGTGCGACCAGTAAATTTGCCAGTGTTTTTTTTTTTTTTTTTTTACACGTTAAACGTGGAAGGAGTGCCTCAATGAACCCCCATATTTGCAGGCCAATGAGTGTGAAAGGGAATGAGTTGGGGGATCTATTTATTTATTTATTTTATTATTATTTTTTTTTCACCAGCTCAAAGCAGGTATTACGCCCGGACGACATTTAATGCGACACAACTCGCTGCCGCCGCGGCGCGCACATAAAGTTAGAAGAAAGAGGCGGCGGGTATGTTTGGTTTTAGTAACATCTTGCTCAGGCAATGAGTCTGCAATGGCCCAGACGGGAGACACATGTAGTTCAGTGCTTAACTTTTATTTTTAATCCACTCTATATTCTTCTGGTTGTTCTCCGATATGTCCCCCCTCTAAAGCCTGATTTATGGTTCCGCCTTAAATCGACGCAGAGCTCTGCGTTGTTGTAACGCGGAACCATAAATCAGCCTTCACCCGGTACATACATAGGTTTCTCTAAACATCTGTCCCCGCTACAGTTTTAACTAAAAGAAAATGTGCTCCAATACAGCAGGTCTCATAATTTTATTTTGAACACTGCTTAAAATTTGCTTGACACAAATGAAAGTAAAATTTTAACACGTGGGAAAAACACCTAACCTTTTAAGTGATGTGTGTTGTCAGGTGTAATGGCATTTTTAGGTTAGAAATAAGAATATTTCTTGGTAAGATCCTTAGTTATTTGAGTGAAGGCAGTGAATTTGGTCGACTGGTGTAGGTTCAGGGTTTTAGTAAAGACACAAGTAGGGAATTGTTATTGGCCAGTACCCCCAATATTTGTACATTTGTTAAGTACTGTGTTTAACAGTTACATTCATGGCTGAAAGGTTACTAAGCACTTTGTTACCAAGCACTTTTTTTATCATGTGAATGTATGTTTTTTTTATATATAATGACAGCAATGGTGCCGTCAGTTTACTTTATGTTGCGGCATCTTTAAAAATGCACAATAAAATGTAACACTGCATTTGAAACAGCACATTGTGGTAATTCATTAATCTATTATGAAATACGTATTACTAATACACTGAAATGTAGTAGAAATGTAAACATTTGGTTAGTGTGTCGATAAACGATGTGCGCTCCTAAAATTTCTGATTGTGCCCCTAAAAATTTTCAGTTAGGGGCTACTGTGCTCCTAGTGAAAAAAGTTAGTCTGGAGCCCTGACTTAAGTAAGGTAACAAAGTATTTGTACTTTGTTACTTGACACCTCTGCTCGGACCCGGACCTGCTCTTACCCGAAGCCGTGGAACACCAGGCCGATGAAGAAGATGACGAAGAGGTGGTGGGTGTACCAGAACACCTCGAAGTAGGAGCGGCGGATCACCTCCATGGAGGACGTGATGATGAGGATGAGCGCCAGCGTGATGGCCACGCCCGTCAGCCCGGCGATGGTGGTGAACATGACCACGGTCGGGTTCTGGGGCCACACAGACGGGACAGCAGCAGTGTTGGGGTAGTTACTCAAAAAAAGTAATCCATTACATATTACTAGTTACTTTAAAAAAGTAATCCATTACACTACTTAGTTACTGGTTGCTGAAAGTAACTAGTTACATTACTAGTTACATTACTTTTGGATTACTCCACAATATCACCTGAGCTGCACCATAACTCGATTGCCAATGAACAACATGTACAGGACTGTCTCAGAAAATTAGAATACTGTGATTTTCTGTAATGCAATTACAAAAACAAAATTGTCATACATTCTGGATTCATTACAAATCAACTGAAATATTGCAAGCCTTTTATTATTTTAATATTGCTGATCATGGTTTACAGCTTAAGAATACTCAAATATCCTATCTCAAAAAATTTGAATATTCTGGGAATCTTAATCTTAAACTGTAAGCCATAATGTTCATATTATCATCATATTAATTCCTACAAATCGATTCGTATGTCTAAAGATCGATTTATTTATTTTTTCATCATCATAAATTGTCTATATTTCATTACTTTATATACTGTCTTGGGGATACATTTGCATAAAATGCTAAAAACCAAACTCTCAAAAATTAAAAACCCGAAAAAGACCGAAAATGCAGTTCTATCAGCATTCTGGGAGGTGATTGGTCCTTACAGCATCATTAGCTGCCAATACTTGCTGTTGAATCTCAATATAATGTTAGTATAATATGTTGCAGAACTACAGTCATATAATTCATGCAACAGCTGAAAAAACATTTTTGATAACACTAAACCAAATCAATATCAGCCACACAGACGGGACAGGAGGCGTGAGGTTCCACGTGTTGACCAACACCCCCCATGTACCAAACCCTTTCATCACGCCGTAGTTCCCCTCGTTGCATCACCGACGGTTCCTGCTTTCAGAACATTTTCAGAGAATCGGGAAGTCTTCTCTAAGACAACTGCTGATGTCTTTCCCTCAGAGCATTGTGTTAACACACCTGGGTGCTTCATTTGTGCTGCATAAACGAAGGCAGCCTGGGGAAAAAGGTTGTGTTTGTCCGACACAGAGATGTGCTACTATCGGATAGTTTTTGATAAAAACAACAACTTAGATTAAGAAAGTTCTCAGATGTCACATAGTGTTGTTTCTGTTTCAATTTTAGTTTTAGTCTAGTCTTTCGGTCAAGCTATCATTTTAGTTTTTATTAGTTTTAGTCACGTTCATTCTCCTTTTAGTCGTGTCAAGTTTCAGTCGACTAAAAGTCTGTTTTAGTCTTATTTTAGTCAGAATTGTCCAGGACCATTTTAGTCAAAGATTGTATTTAGCCAAACCCATTTCACAATTCACACAAGTTTATCTTATTATTATATTATTGTTACCTTATAGACTCAAAAATACATTCATTCCAGATACAGAAGACTCTAATTTGAGTTTACAAAATATTTATTTTTCCGCATTTCTCCCCGTCTTTTTCTTTTCCGACGACACATTGGGTTTTCTTTTCCACGTCTATGTAGGAAAGTGTATCCAAAGATGGATCTTCTTCTTCTTCTCCAGCCCCAGAGCAGATCCCCGCGTTTCTCTATGTAACTTTGTTTTTAATAGACGTTAACTAGAGCTCTGCGTTAACGGCATCAGCCTCTAACTCTGCAGCTGCATCTTCTGGATCTGATTCCTGCTGCAGCGACTGGGATTGAGGACTAACGTCACCCAGCAGAACTAAACCAGAGAAACTACTGGAAACATGGACATTAAACCAGAGAAACTACTGAAAACATGGACATTAAACCAGAGAAACTACTGAAAACATGGACATTAAACCAGAGAAACTAGTGAAAACATGGACATTAAACCAGAGAAACTACTGAAAACATGGACATTAAACCAGAGAAACTACTGAAAACATGGACATTAAACCAGAGAAACTACTGAAAACATGGACATTAAACCAGAGAAACTACTGAAAACATGGACATTAAACCAGAGAAACTACTGAAAACATGGACATTAAACCAGAGAAACTACTGAAAACATGGACATTAAACCAGAGAAACTACTGAAAACATGGACATTAAACCAGAGAAACTACTGAAAACATGGACATTAAACCAGAGAAACTACTGAAAACATGGACATTAAGGATCTTTGTTGGAACATTTCATCTCGTTTTGGTCAACAAAAATGAAGACACATTTTAGCAGAGTTTTTATCTTGTAATCTACATCTTAGTCCCTTTTTTATTCCTCTACGATATTGCATTATATATTTAATTATCATCACATGACCAGCATTTTTGTTGCGTCTCGTCTCGTTTTCCTCAGGTGAGGAAGGTTCGTTGTAGGCATGGGACGATATGAAAATTTCATATCACGATATTAGTGGACAAAAATATCACGATTACGATATTATCACGATATTAGCGCGTCACTTATAAAATTCTTAAAATGCAAGGAAAAACACTAACCGTGGATCCACTGGTTCCTTCAGAACATTTATTCTCAAATCATTCTCAACACAGTGACACTTGAGGTAGAGAACAAATAGTGTACTGTAAATGTTATGCATTACAAAGTGTAAACTATAGTACCGGTACTTATTTGAACTTTCTTTTTTTGTAAGAAAATACTTCCCTGAGAGTCGAAAGAAATAAGTGACAAATAGAAATAAAGTGACAAAGTAGAGCCAAATGCACACTGATTGTATTACTCTCTGAAACTTTAACAGTGGCTGGCTGCCTGCTACTTAGTACGGCTCTCTGGAAAAATAATAAAATAAAGGCACTGCTCTGTAGTATACAAAACAAAAGCTGCATGGCCAACACAAAGATTGAGTGAAAATAAAGTGCCACAGTAGTCAAATGCACACGGATTGTACTACTCTCTGAAAAAATATTAAATAAATAATAATAATAAATAATATTAATAAAATACATGAAAAAAAATAACACTGGCTTCTACCTGGCTGGTAGCCTTGTGTGACCAAAAAAAAAAAAAATTGGCGATAATTACAGTACCCCACGATAACGTTATCGCGGCCGTTTTTTATTGCGATATACGATAATATCGTATATCGCCCCATGCCTAGTTCGTTGACGAAGATATTTAGTCAGAATTTTCGTTGACGAAAGCAACTTTAATGTCACGTGACTTCAGGTGAAAAACCTTCAGCAGCAGCTGACCGTGAAAAACCTTTTGACGGGTTTAAAGGTGTAAAGACTTTATAACACGTCAGAGTTTTAAACTGAAAGCAGGTTCAGGTTCAGCTCAGGACGTTTAATGACCGGGGGGGGGGACTTTCACGTGTAGCTGCTTTTGAAGAAATAAAAGAGGGAAACTCCATCCTGCGTTCACAAAGAGGAAGTTTCTCAAATGACCAAATACCCCGAAACAGGAAGTGCTGCTCCAGATTACTTCTCAAAGTAATCCGACACCAGATTTAGACATTTACAGCCGGGGTTTCACAAAGTTCAGCAGCAAACCAAACCAGAGCAAACCTGCCATGTGTTTCTGAGATGGCAGGAGGAAGTGACTGAGCAGCTACCGACCGTCTCGTTGGTCCTGATGGGGTTGAGGAAGGAGGCGTTGTCGTCGGTGCCGATCTCCGACAGGATGAAGGGCAGCAGGCTGCTGTTGCGGTCCAACTGTGCGTCCATGAAGTACTCAAAGTTGAACAAGTGTGCGACGATGTGCACGGCTGCAAGACAGAGCGGACGGGGCGTTATGTATTCATACATGTATGTGTTGGTGGAGCTGTTTGACGAGGAAATGTGCTGAACATCTGCACGTTGCACATGTGCTGCTATCAGCAGGAAGCTGTTCCAGGCCGTTTGAGGTCAGGCCAGTGTTGCCACCTGCAGAGCACCACCTTTATTTGAGGAAGTTCGGCCGTTCAGGAAAACACAATCAACTTTGAGTTCCAGGGTCGGACGCAAGAGAAAGTGGAAGCCATGAAACCTTGATCTTACTTTGAAGCAAGACGGAGTACTCGTAGTACTTCCTGTGATGTTGTTGATGTGCAGTATGTTAGAGTAGAATAGAGCTTTATTCTCATCGTACTTGTACAATGAAAGTTTTAGTGATATTTTTTTATAATAACGCTGAAAATGTCAAACAAAATGTCTGAAATGTATTGGAGTATTGGAGTACCACAGGGCTTTATCAGAGGACTTGTTTTTATTCAGGACGGATCAATCATGGTCTTTTTCTCTCCCAGCATGTGACTGTATTCCAAAAAGAAAGGCTTTTTTTATATTGATTACATATTAATATATGTATATATGTGTACACACACCCATATATATATATATATATATATATATATATATATATATATATATATATATATATATATATATATATATATATATATATATATATATATATATATATATATACACATATATATATATATATATATATATATATTCCCTGTATAACTATAGTGATGGGAAAAGCAGAGGACAAATTTGAGTGTGTTTCTTGACATATATACTAACAAATATTATTATTATGAACTTTATTTGAACAGCAACTTTATAAATGTAAATACCGTATTTTCTGGACTATAAACCACTACTTTTTTCATTGGTTTTCAACCATGCGGCTTATACAAAGGTGCGGCTCTAACCGGAATTAGAATCAAAACTAAGACAAAATAAATGCAAAGAAGAATACGCTACTTCTTCTTTAGCAGATAGAAGTAGGTAGAAGCAGATTTCAAACAGATAAATAGATAAATAAATACCGGTTATTTTCTCTTGGTTCTGTCCCGTTTTAATCAGCAAAGTTGCTGCCGTGTTAAAAGGATCTATTTAGGTACAAACATGTACATCATTTACAGTTCAAAATCGTTCTGTACATGTATTAAAAATCTAATCTAACAACATAAATATATGCAGCTTGCATATCTTTTTTTTTAAATAGAGTGGATGCGGCTTATATTCAGGTGCGGCTTATAGTCCAGAAAATACGGTACTTGATTAGTGCTGCTTGTGGACTATGGAGTTCCCCATGGCTCTAGTTTAGGTCCTTTTCCATTTTATCAGTGCTTCCTCTGTGGAAAAATAATATAAAACCATGAAATGTATGTTCACAGTACAAGAAGTGAGACGCTGGCACCAAAATTAATGTGAACCAACATAAAATACTGTGATTGCCTTCGAAGTGATACAGAATAATATGTTACATCTGATCAATACCCTCCGTTACCTGTGTGGAAGGCGATCATGTACGCCACCAGTTTGTGGAAGGTGATGTTTCGATCGATCTGGCGAGCCGCCGTCCGGCTGCAGCACTGAATACAGAAAAGAACGACGGTGATGAAATGATGAGGAGGGACTTGAGTGAGTAAACTTCAGCAACGGCAGATCCATTCTGTCGTCAGATATTCATGTAACCAGAACGTTGCCACCACGTTGACGGGCAGGTTGCCATGGATACCTGGATTGAGCCGCGGAGGAAGGACAGCAGGTTTCGGCACACCGGCAGCAGGATGAGCATGCAGTTGAAGTTGAGGCAGGCGGCCGGAGCTCGGGCCCAGGACAAGGCATGCTGGGAAATAACACAGCGGACCAGTGGTCAGATTAGCAGTCGGCAGAGTTTGGTCGGGAACATCAGCCGTTTTTAACATATTCAGACCTTTAAGATGAGGCTAGCTGAGTTACCATGGCAACAGAGTCATTACTCGGGTCTAAGTCTACCAAGTCTGTGCAGCTGGAACATCTGTGTGCTGGATGACATCACAACTCAGCCAGTGGGCTAACACTCGTTCAAAAACATCCACTGGAAGGTTGTGGGCGGATCTCGAGGGTGGTGGGCGTGTCAGGAATGTTGTGGGTGTGTCTAGAAGGATGTGGGTGTATGGGCTAAAATTAAAGCCATGAATATTTTGTATCTGTAAATAAACTTTGTACTTGTAGAAATATTTTGTGCGTGTGCAAAAAATATTTGTACTTGTAGAAATATTTTGTGCATGTGTAAAACATTTTTGTAGCTGTGGAATTAATTCGTCTGTGTGCAACATTGGATATACAAAGCTACAAACCTTTTTTTACAAAAGCTACAAACTTTTTTTACAACTACGAATTATGGCGAGTTATGGCACTGTTTTGACGTTCCAATAATAAGAGCCAATCAGAGATCTTTGGCCCGGGTTTTAAAGCGTTTCTGGAGAGCCAATCAGCACATTGCATCGCCTACTGACTGATGTGGCAAGACTGCGCTGCAAACTAATACAAGTAAATGGACTTATTTTCATAAAGCACCTTTCTACAAAGAAATGTACGTTTTACGTCTCATTTATTCATTCACACACGCACTAATATACTTGGGAAACAGTTAGGCACCAAATATAATATATTTAATTTTCTCAGATGGCAAAAATAAGAACTTTATTGATCCCACATAGGAGTAATTCATGTTATATCAGCTATAGAGAACTAATAGAGAATTAATCCCACAGTTACAAAAATGTTTTACACATGCACAAAATATTTCAAATATTACAAATATTTTTTGCAAGTACAAATATTTTTTGCACACGCACAAAATATTTCTACAAGTACAAAGTTTATTTACAGATACAAAATATTTATGGCTTTAATTTGAGCCCATATGGGTGTGTCAGGAATGTTGTTAGTTAGAGAAATAACAGGAATAATCGTTCAGTTGCGGCTACAAGCACCAGCAAAAAAAAAAAAAAGATGGCAGCCTTTTTTCAAGATGGCCGCCATCGAATATACAGTAATATTGCATTTCGCAATAAAATCCAATAGAGTTGTCCTATTGGAATGATCTTGGTGTCAAATCATAACCTTTTCACTATGTAGAATCTAAATTTGGACCCATGGACTTACTCATTGGCTTCCTTGTACCATATATCAGTCCCAGAATCCTAATATTCTGCAAAATTTGAGTTTTTTTTGTTATGTTTGACACTGGTAAAATGGATGGCAGTGTATACTTTAGTATTGTTAGAGGTTTTGTGTGTTTTTTTCTGGCACAATGGTTTTATGAAAATAGCAACCCCTAAGAGTATGTGTGCCAATTTTGGTGCTGAACAATTCACCTGTTTTCTGCCGGTTATTTCTCTAACTATTGTGGGCGGGTCTGGATGGGTCCAAGGCTGAAGCTCGGCTCAGAGCCATCCGGATTAACTGGTGGAGGTGTTGATGAAAGGATCTGCTTTTCACCTGAGCAGAAACACACCTCCCTATATGTGACCCGACATACTGATCTGTGATCATCCATCCACGCTTACGGATGTTAAAACAGCTGCTTATTTACATCTGCTGAGTTCCTGCTGCTGAGGTACAGCAACAACATGTCGGGGGGGTACTTAGGGTTTCCCACGTGATCTTTATTCTATTTCTTTTCTTTTCGGCATCATTTTAGTTAAATAATTAATGACACTGTGAAAAACATATTTGTCTAATACAAAAACTTGCTCGCTAAAACTTCACAGACGGTACTAACTTTGACTAAAATAAAATCCTTAATTTCTTCAATTTTGAAGAAAACTGAAACGTTCCCACAGTTGATTCTGTTGAAAAACGGCTTCAAAACAGCAGATTTCTCCCGTTCAGCAACAGAAAAACGCACAGAAACACTTCACATTGTTGATAACGCTGCCGTGCAGCCGGGTTAAAGAGGAAGACGCTGCAGGAGCTGATTTCATGCAGCTGCAGCGTTTTGAGGAAACGAAAAACCCGTATTTTCCTACGACCTGCAAGCCGGCGTCCTCGTCGGGCCTTTGTGACGGTCTGAAGCAGAAGTGAAGCAGAAGTGAAGCTGCAGCACCACTCACCCCCAGCAGCACCCGGGTGTAGAACCAGCGCTCCACCAGGAAGGCCATGTAGAAATGCACGAACAGGAAGGCGTTGATGCCCAGCCAGACCAGCTGCAAACACACCAACGTCAGTTCATCGCACTTCCAAACGCACAACACAATTAACAACAGACTCAAAACTCATTCCTCCCTGGACTTTTACACACTTACATCACCTGAAATTTGCTAAACAAATTGCATTTGGTGTCTTTAATGGTAGATTTTAGCGCATATTTATAGCATTCAGTTTTTAAAGTTAAAAATACATTGTAAAAATACAGTTTTAGTAATTGATCCATGTCTGTCTGGAAAGTGAAAAAAAAAATAATTTTGTGTTTAGGACTGGAGGTAGGATTCTTGTTCTTCTGACATTATTTAAGTTGATTTGTTAATTATCTTTAAATACTGTAGATGGAAACTTCAAGACAAGAAGTGCAGATCTTCACAAATCTGTTTTAATTTGTTTTATTTTATTTTGTAGGGTACAGTTTCCAGATGCCTGTTTGTCCCACGTTCATCAGAATCAGAATCACATTTATTGGCCAAATTTGAGCATGCCCGACAATAATAATAATAATAATAATAATAATAAATTTAATTTATAATGCACTTTCCATTCGGAGAATCTCAAAGTGCTACAAGAGAGAGAAAAAAAAAGAAAAAAAAGGAATTTGACTCCGGTTATTTCACTCACTGTAGCCAGATTTAAAAAATAGCAAACAGTAAATAAACATGTACAGAAAATAAACAAATGTGGCACTTATTAACATATATACAATTAAAAAAAACTGAAAGGTGCAGCAGTATAAGGTAGAAATGATTATTGTTGGAAGGTGCATTGTTACAGCATGTGATAGTGTTATTATAATTACTGTTATCATTGTTATTCTTTTTTTTTTAATATCTTTTTATTTCACAATAATTTTCACAATTCACATTTTCACATGCATGATTTCTATTATACCCACATTCCTACCCTCCCCATAATTAAAAAAAAAAAAAAAAAAAAAACATACATTAAGGGAGAACAAAATTAAATAAATATTAAATAAAAAATAAATAAATAAATAAAAAAATATATAATGGCAGCAACAGCGATATCAAACTATATATATATATATATATATATATCCATACATACATACAAACATGCATACATATAAGGCACAAGTTCGAAAATAAAGATACTCATTAGTCCGCTTTGGAAAAATTATCCAGTTTTGAGAATAATGGAAACCAAAATTCTTGAAAAATATGAGCACGGTTGTATTTTTCTAAAGTAAATTTTTCCAATGGTAAAAAAACTGAAATTTGATTAAAAAAAAACTTGAAAGTTGGAGGGGAATCATCTTTCCAAAGTAAAAGTATGCATTTCTTAGCGAAGTATGTGATCATAATTAATTAATATAATATTGTTATTCTAATCAAACAATAGGACATCGTAGCGTAGGAAGAAGGCGGCTCAGGGATGAGCTTTGGTGCAAAACCTGCTAAATATACTCGGGTGTCTGAAACCAGGAGCAGCCGCTGCTCCAAAACCAGCAGAAAAATGTCAGATTACAGTTTACAGCTGCTCATAAATACAAGCTCAGAAATCCCAAGGAGGAAACAGAAAAACTCACAATCACGAAGATGGAGAGTCCCTCGTTGGCGACGAAGTTCCCCATGATGAAGAGCTGCTGACGGAGGAGAGGCAGACGAGCAGGAGGACGGTGAGGACAGACTCTTTTTATACCCGGTTAAAGAGGAAGTGGTGAGGTGTCGTCTCTCGGGAGGAAGGACGACGGTTTCTCTTCTGCTGTAGACAGGTGGAGCCTGGAGGTCCTGGAGGTCCTGGAGGTCCTGGAGGTCCTGGTGGTCCTGGAGACTCCTGGAGGTCCTGGAGGTCCTGGTGGTCCTGGTGGTCCTGGAGACTCCTGGAGGTCCTGGAGACTCCTGGAGGTCCTGGAGGTCCTGGTGGTCCTGGAGGTCCTGGAGGTTTTTGAGAAAAAAGTCAAAATGTCAAGAAAAAAGTCGAAATGTCGAGAAAAAAGTCAAAATTTTGTGAAAAAAGTCGAAATGTCGAGAAAAAACTCGAAATTTTGTGAAAAAAGTCGAAATGTCGAGAAAAAAGTCGAAATGTCGAGAAAAAAGTCGAAATTTTGTGAAAAAAGTCACAATTTTGAGAAAAAAGTCGAAATGTCGAGAAAAAAGTCGAAATGTCGAGAAAAAAGTCGAAATTTTGTGAAAAAAGTCAAAATTTTGAGAAAAAAGTCGAAATTTTGTGAAAAAAGTCGAAATTTTGTGAAGAAAGTCGAAATGTCGAGGTCCTGGAGACTCATGGAGGTCCTGGAGGTCCTGGAGACTCCTGGAGGTCCTGGAGACTCATGGAGGTCCTGGAGACTCCTGGAGGTCCTGGAGGTCCTGGAGACTCATGGAGGTCCTGGAGACTCCTGGAGGTCCTGGAGGTCCTGGAGACTCATGGAGGTCCTGGAGACTCCTGGAGACTCCTGGAGGTCCTGGAGGTCCTGGAGGTCCTGGAGACTCCTGGAGGTCCTGGAGGAACCTGAACCAGAACCTGAACCTGAACCTGAACCAGAACCAGAACCAGAACCAGAACCTGAACCAGAACCAGAACCAGAACCAGAACCTGAACCAGAACCTGAACCTGAACCAGAACCTGAACCCTCTGTAAAGGACCTGCAGGTCTGGATCTGGACCCTAGTGGTCTGTAGAGGACCTGCAGGTCTGGATCTGGACTCTAGTGGTCTGTAGAGGACCTGCAGGTCTGGATCTGGACTCTAGTGGTCTGTAGAGGACCTGCAGGTTTCCCAGGTGTCTATGTCTTATGTTGTCAGTATGAATGGGAGGATGTTGGACCGTTTTCCCCTCCGTCTGGGGGCTCCGGCGGCGCCGGGGGCGCCCGTGGAGGTATGGTGGGGCCCTGGCCCGGCTCGGAGGGCCGGCCCCCATCTACTGGATGGCCGGTGGGGGGGCGCGGGTGTCTTATCAGGGCCGGCTTTGCTGGTCCTGCTTCGCTTCCCCCTACACGATTCATACGCACATAGGCGAGGGGCGGGGGGTCCGGGTCGTGGGGGGCATTGTCCCGCGTGGCCCCGCAAGTTTCACAGAAAGGAAAGAGAAAAATAAAAAAAACATTATGCCACAATAATTGTATTTTAGGACACGTCCAAAAGATATGAGAATGATTGGCTACTACATGATCACACCCTCGCCAACAATTCTGTTGTGTTTGTTTAGTCTTTGTTTAGTCTGGAGTGATAAAAAAGCGAGAGATTTTTCCATCCGAATTCTCGCCATCTTCTCGAACTAGTTTAAGATTGCTGCGTGTTGCACATGGAAAGCCAATAACTCTCTGACAATACAACATTGAATTATTGTTCCCATTTTAATTTGATATCTGAATTTCAGTTATTTTATTTATTTATTTAAAGGTTTAGATAACAGGGACAATGCACATTAATAACACATTTAAACAAATGGAAAATGTGCCGGAATTAGCCAAAAAGGCTATTTTGCATCCGCTGTCCCTGGACTGATGTAAAGATAGTCAACCTAAAAGAAAAAATTATTAGATACAATCAATAAAACATTTCAGAATAAAAAGGCTATATCAGAATAGAGATTAAGAGGTAAAAAACTAAGCTAAAATACGTACACACACAGGTTAACATAAGCTCAACAACAGGCAATTGCTACACACGAAAACAGAAACAACATGAAGCAGCAACAGTAACATCAGCATTAATAACACAAGACACAATAACACACTAACAGGCCAAAAACAAACAAGACAAAAGCACTAAACACAGAATAAAAAGCCTCTCTCTTTAACATTTGCAGGAATCAAATGTAAATAACTGTAAATCTGAAATGCATATTTCTGCGAGTCGTGCGTGAAAGAGGCCTTTTCATCTCTGGTCGGCCTTCGTGGAAAATGAGGTTTTCAAGGACGACGAAGCCATTTCTGAAAAATAATCTCCACTAATTCACAGAAGGCATTAAAGCAGAATAAAAGGCAGGATGTTTAAAACATGAGTTTTTATCCGAGTTTAAGAAGGTCCTTGGGCGCCGCAGCTTTCCCTCGGCAGAATCCGGATTATTGACCATCAGATCACGGCTGATTGTCCCGGGGCTTAGCGGCGTGATTACATCACGCCAGCGGCGGCCACGCTACGCTGGCACGGGGGAAACCTGGATGAACTAGCAGACTCTGGACCACCGTCCTCTGGACACGAGAGACCAGCAGGGGACGTCTGATGGATGAAGATCCCATGTCTTCATCACATCTTCATCATGTCTTCATCACATCTTCATGTCTTCATCACATCTTCATCATGTGTTCATCACAGCTTCATCACATCTTCATCATGACTTCATCACATGTTCATCACATCTTCATCACATCTTCATCATGTGTTCATCACATCTTCATCAAATCTTCATATCTTCATGTGTTCATCACATCTTCATCATGTGTTCATCACATCTTCATCACATCTTCATCATGTCTTCATCACGTCTTCATCACATCTTCATCATGTGTTCATCAGATCTTCATCACATCTTCATCGTGTCTTCAAAAAGTCTTCATCACATTTTCATCACATCTTCATCATGTTTTCATCACATCTTCATCATGTCTTCATCACATCTTCATCATGTCTTCATAACATCTTCATCATGACTTCATCACATGTTCATCATGTCTTCATCACATCTTCATCATGTGTTCATCACAGCTTCATCACATCTTCATCACATGTTCATCACGTCTTCATCACATCTTCATCATGTCTTCATCACATCTTCATGTCTTCATCACATCTTCATCATGTGTTCATCACAGCTTCATCACATCTTCATCATGACTTCATCACATGTTCATCACGTCTTCATCACATCTTCATCATGTGTTCATCACATCTTCATCAAATCTTCATATCTTCATGTGTTCATCACATCTTCATCATGTGTTCATCACATCTTCATCACATCTTCATCATGTCTTCATCACGTCTTCATCACATCTTCATCATGTGTTCATCAGATCTTCATCACATCTTCATCGTGTCTTCAAAAAGTCTTCATCACATTTTCATCACATCTTCATCATGTTTTCATCACATCTTCATCATGTCTTCATCACATCTTCATCATGTCTTCATAACATCTTCATCATGACTTCATCACATGTTCATCATGTCTTCATCACATCTTCATCATGTGTTCATCACAGCTTCATCACATCTTCATCACATGTTCATCACGTCTTCATCACATCTTCATCATGTGTTCATCACATCTTCATCAAATCTTCATATCTTCATGTGTTCATCACATCTTCATCATGTGGTCATCACATCTTCATCACATCTTCATCGTGTCTTCAAAAAGTCTTCATCACATTTTCATCACATCTTCATCATGTGTTCATCACATCTTCATCATGGGTTTATCACGTCTTCATCACATCTTCATCATGTGTTCATCACATCTTCATCACATCTTCATCATGTGTTCATCACATCTTCATCACATCTTCATCACATCTTCATCACGTCTTCATCACGTCTTCATGTGTTCATCACAGCTTCATCACATCTTCATCATGTGTTCATCACATCTTCATCATGTCTTCATCACATCTTCATCACGTCTTCATCACGTCTTCATGTGTTCATCACGTCTTCATCACATTTTCATCACATCATGTTTTCATCACATCTTCATCATGTGTTCATCATGTGTTCATCATCATTCATCACATCTTCATCATATGTTCATCACATCTTCATCAAATCATCATGTTTTCATAACATGTTCATCATGTCTTCATCACATCTTCATCACATCATGTCTTCATCACATCTTCATCATGTGTTCCTCACATCTTCATCATGTCTTCATCACATCTTCATCACATCTTCATCATGTGTTTATCACATCTTCATCATGTGTTCATCATATGTTCATCACATCTTCATCACATCTTCATCACATCTTCATCATGTGTTCATCATGTCTTCATCATGTGTTCATCACATCTTCATCATGTCTTCATCACATCTTCATCATGTCTTAATCACATCTTCATCATGTCTTCATCACATCTTCATCATGTGTTCATCACATCTTCATCATGTGTTCATCACATCTTCATCATGTGTTCATCACATCTTCATCATGTGTTCATCACATCTTCATCATGTATTCATCACATCTTCATCATGTATTCATCACATCTTCATCATGTCTTCATCACATCTTCATCATGTCTTCATCATGTCTTCATCACATCTTCATCATGTCTTCATCATGTGTTCATCACATCTTCATCATGTGTTCATCACATCTTCATCATGTGTTCATCACATCTTCATCATGTGTTCATCACATCATCTTCATCACATCTTCATCATGTGTTCATCACATCTTCATCACATCTTCATCATGTGTTCATCACATCTTCATCACATCTTCATCATGTGTTCATCACATCTTCATCACATCTTCATCGCGTGTTTTATACGTTTGAGTTTCAGATGTTGGTGGAAACGAGTGCAGAATGTTTTATTCAGAGAAAAGAAGATCGAAGTTTAATAGCAGAGCGACACGAGAAGTGACAGAATGAGTCCAACACACACACACACACACACACACACACACACACACACACACACACACACACACACACACACACACACACACACACACACGCACACACACACACGCACACACACACACACACAGCTGTCAGCCACCACATGCAGATGGTCACCTGACTTTGTGTTGATGATAGTTTTACATCCGTCCATCTGAACATTGGCGCTGTAGAAAAACGTGTTAACAGTTCTAACTGGTTTCTGCATTAGATTTACCCTTAAATGTGATCTGAGGTACATTTCTGTCGTAAAACTGGACAAACACAATAAAGTTAAGATAATGACACAGAAACTATCATCATTTCTGTCTTTGTTGAAAATTACAACCTCACAGTTTTGGAGGACGAGGTAAAGGAACCTGTCGACTAAAGAAGTGAGTTTGGAGACGAGTGACTATGAAACGAGGATCAAAGAACGAGTTATCACTTAGAAATGAGTTTCCATGGAAACCTCGTAAAATACCAAAACACAGAGATGCACTCACAGATGACAAACTTGACTGTGCAAAAAAAATCCTCCCATACCGACATCCCTGGGCCTGGAGGCATCTGGGATGGACCATCACCATGGAAACATGGATCGTACTAACTGAGGAGTACCACAAGGATCTACACAAAGACCTCTGCTTCTTTAACTCTGCTTCCTTCCACTCAGAATCAGCTTGTTAGATAATAATACTATTACTCAATATATGCAGATGATACTCTGATTTATGTTCCTGATCAGTAGAAGATCCTTTTGGTGAGAAATGGGTACCATGTGCTCTGGAACGAAGCATCCAGACTGTTACCAGCAACAACTGTAATGCTATGAGGTTGTTTCTGCTACATACAGGTCCTCGTATTTTCCAGGGACGTCCAAAACAATGTAAAACCGCATTCTGGACACTAGGGATGGGCGGTATGGACGAAAAAATTTATCACAATAATTTCTGGCATTTATCCCGATAACGCTAAAAATGAGGATAAAAAAATACCAATTCAACTCCATCTTTGTAACTATAAATCTATCTCGCTCTCAGATCCGTGTTAACCTTGTGCAGCACTTTGTTAACCTTGTTGTTTTTAAAATGTGCTATACAAATAAAGTGGATTGGATTGGATTGGATCCGCCATGTTTGTTACACAAGCGTCATCAATGGGAATTTATCATTTTTTTCTTTCTTTCTTTCTTTCTTTCTTTCTTTCTTTCTTTCTTTCTTTCTTTCTTTCTTTCTTTCTTTCTTTCTTTCTTTCTTTCTTTCTTTCTTTCTTTCTTTCTTTCTTTCTTTCTTTCTTTCTTTCTTTCTTTCTTTCTTTCTTTCAGGCTCATTTCCTTCCTTCCTTCCTTCCTTCCTTCCTTCCTTCCTTCCTTCCTTCCTTCCTTACTTCCTTCCTTCCTTCCTTCCTTCCTTCCTTCCTTCCTTCCTTCCTTCCTTCCTTCCTTCCTTCCTTCCTTCCTTCCTTCCTTCCTTCCTTCCTTCCTTCCTTCACGTACGTTGTGCGTGGATTTAACACAGAACCATAAATCATCTTTACACAAAAACATCATCAACTGGAATTCATCGTTTTTACCGCGAGATGACTGAATTTTTTTGACGGTTTATCGTGAACGGTAAAACATCACCCATTCCTACTGGAAACATTATTACTAAGATGTGACTGGGGAAGAAGAGGATGCTGGTACTGGACTGGCTTCTCTGCAGTCCTGGCAACACAACAGACAATGTTAGAGAATTTTGAAACAAAATAGTCATGAAAAGAGTTAGAAACATTAAAAACTGTTAAAAGCTTACCAGTGCGGAGGCAACTTTTCAAAGTTTAACAAATTAAAAGACAGCTCTAGTTTTGTCCTGGTTTCAGAAAGTCTCAAAGTCGACATAAGTCCTACCTCAGTCTTCTGCTTTCTTTAACTGGACAGATTAACGTGAAGTTCTCCCGAGGAGGCCGGCTTCCTCGTGTCCTGCACAAACCTCTCACTGAACACGTGAGCTGGGTATTAAACCTTTAATTAAACATCTTGAATCTATTACTTATGACTCAAATATTAAAGTTGCAGCACGGTAGACGAGCTGGTCTGAATCCACAGTGGACCCAACTAAAGCTTGTGAAAGCTTCCGTCTGAAAACTTGCATCCTTTTTCACAGAGTTCTCCATATTTCAGGGGCATCTTCCCTGGATGTCATCTGATATCAGAAGTTTGACATTTTGAGGAGTTTCAGGGGGTTTCTTGTGTTTTTACTGGCTTTTTTAGTTTTAGTCTTGTGCTTGTGACTTGTTTTTCTCTTTTATTTTGAAAGTCTGTCGATTCTCATATTAATTCCTACAAATCGATTCGTATGTCTAAAGATTTTCATCATTACATTACAACTTTTGGTATTTTTGTGTTTATGCCCAAAAAAGGATGTTTTGTTGGGCATGATGTTTGTGCCTTTAAATATGTTTAAAGGTATGAAAACATTAAAGTTTTCAGTTATAATTGCATAAATTGTCTATATTTCATTTGCATAAAATGCTGAAAACCAAACTCAAAAATGAAAAACCTGAAAAAGACAGAAAATGGAAAAAATATAAACTGAATCTGGGAAAGAATAAAACCTATTTCATACTCCTCTGTTTGCTGGCCTGGATCTGTTTGGTAATTCTGACCCCACGATGTTTCTGAAAGCAGTTCTATCAGCATTCTGGGAGCTGATTGGTCCTTACAGCATCATTAGCTGCCAATACTTGCTGTTGAATCTCAATATAATACTAGTATTAATATGTTGCATAACTACACAGTTATATAATTCATGCAACAGCTCAAAAAACAGTTTTAATAACACTAACCCAAATCGATATCAAAATCGAATCGGATTGAACCAAATCTTGATAATCGATTCTGAATCTTAAGAATCAGAATCGAATCGATTCTTGACATTTGAATCGATCCCCAGCCCTGGTCTTGTGACCTTTTTGCATTTCTTTCTTTTCTTTCCATTTCTTCGCTCGTCTCCTAGAACGCTTTTCCAACCATTTCCTGTTTCAGATGTTTCCCTCCTCGAACACACCTGACCGGATCAGCGCCGACTCGCCATCAGCGTCTACAGAAGTGTGTCAGTAGTTGGAGCCAGGCGTGCTGGAGCAGAGAAACTTGCGGGGCAGCGTTTCTGGAGGAACCGGTGATGAGTGTTGCTGATCGAGGTGATTGATTAGCAGATATGATGACTTGATTGGCTGCTGAATTGGCCCACCTGTAGCTCTGGGACACAGCCAGGCATGAGGCCGAGCGGCAGCGGCGGCTGCGGCGCGGCAGCATGTGGCACAGAGATGAAACCTGCCGCCGAGGCTGAAGGTCAGAGAAACACTCGCTGGAGTGTAATTTAGACAAAAGGCCCTCCAGTGATTTATTTTCCCTCCTAATCTGAGGGAAGGGGATTACAGTAAATCTGTTGCATAGCGACTGTGACATCACGGCCGACCCATTTCACTATGCATAACCACAAAGAGGGCTTCGGTTTCTTCTTCTACACGTGTGAGAAGCTGCAGCCGAGCCTTCCAGACGGATGTCTCGCATGTTTCCATCAAGGCCCCGATGGTGCGATTCCCCCGGTAGTCTGAGGGGAGTCTCTGTCTCTGCAGCTCCACATGTTACAGGTGCTTCAGATGCTGGGAGTCACGTGACCCTGGTTCAAGGCCACTAACCAGGTTAACCAGGTTAACCAGGTTAACCAGAGGCTGGAAGCTGGACTGCATCTTTGAGGGACTGCAGGTCCACGTGGAGTCCTCATTACAGTTCCACCAGTCCTGGTTCCGGTTTCTACTAGTCCTGGTTTCAGTTCTACTAGTCCTGGTTTCAGTTCCACTAGTCCTGGTTTCAGTTTTACTAGTCCTGGTTTCAGTTCTACTAGTCCTGGTTTCAGTTCCACTAGTCCTGGTTTCAGCTTTACTAGTCCTGGTTTCAGTTCTACTAGTCCTGGTTTCAGCTCTACTAGTCCTGGTTTCAGCTCTACTAGTCCTGGTTTCAGCTTTACTAGTCCTGGTTTAAGTTTACTAGCCCTGGTTTCAGTTCTACTAGTCCTGGTTTCAGATTTACTAGTCCTCGTTTCAGTTTTACTAGTCCTGGTTTAAGCTCTACTAGTCCTGGTTTCAGCTCTACTAGTCCTGGTTTCAGCTTTACTAGTCCTGGTTTCAGTTTTACTAGTCCTGGTTTCAGTTCTACTAGTCCTGGTTTCAGTTTTACTAGTCCTGGTTTCAGTTCTACTAGTCCTGGTTTCAGCTCTACTAGTCCTGGTTTCAGTTCTACTAGTCCTGGTTTCAGTTTTACTAGTCCTGGTTTCAGTTCTACTAGTCCTGGTTTCAGTTTTACTAGTCCTGGTTTCAGTTCTACTAGTCCTGGTTTCAGTTCCACCAGTCCTGGTTCCGGTTTCTACTAGTCCTGGTTTCAGTTCTACTAGTCCTGGTTTCAGTTCCACTAGTCCTGGTTTCAGTTTTACTAGTCCTGGTTTCAGTTCTACTAGTCCTGGTTTCAGTTCCACTAGTCCTGGTTTCAGCTTTACTAGTCCTGGTTTCAGTTCTACTAGTCCTGGTTTCAGCTCTACTAGTCCTGGTTTCAGCTCTACTAGTCCTGGTTTCAGCTTTACTAGTCCTGGTTTAAGTTTACTAGCCCTGGTTTCAGTTCTACTAGTCCTGGTTTCAGATTTACTAGTCCTCGTTTCAGTTTTACTAGTCCTGGTTTAAGCTCTACTAGTCCTGGTTTCAGCTCTACTAGTCCTGGTTTCAGCTTTACTAGTCCTGGTTTCAGTTTTACTAGTCCTGGTTTCAGTTCTACTAGTCCTGGTTTCAGTTTTACTAGTCCTGGTTTCAGTTCTACTAGTCCTGGTTTCAGCTCTACTAGTCCTGGTTTCAGTTCTACTAGTCCTGGTTTCAGTTTTACTAGTCCTGGTTTCAGTTCTACTAGTCCTGGTTTCAACTCTACTAGTCCTGGTTTCAGTTCTACTAGTCCTGGTTTCAGCTCTACTAGTCCTGGTTTCAGCTCTACTAGTCCTTGTTTCAGTTCTACTAGTCCTGGTTTCAGCTCTACTAGTCCTGGTTTCAACTCTACTAGTCCTTGTTTCAGTTCTACTAGTCCTGGTTTCATCTCTACTAGTCCTGGTTTCATCTCTACTAGTCCTGGTTTCAGTTCCACTAGTCCTGGTTTCAGTTTTACTAGTCCTGGTTTCAGTTCTACTAGTCCTGGTTTCAGTTCCACTAGTCCTGGTTTCAGCTTTACTAGTCCTGGTTTCAGTTTTACTAGTCCTGGTTTCAGTTCTACTAGTCCTGGTTTCAGTTTTACTAGTCCTGGTTTCAGTTCTACTAGTCCTGGTTTCAACTCTACTAGTCCTGGTTTCAGTTCTACTAGTCCTGGTTTCAACTCTACTAGTCCTGGTTTCAGTTCTACTAGTCCTGGTTTCAACTCTACTAGTCCTGGTTTCAGTTCTACTAGTCCTGGTTTCAGTTCTACTAGTCCTGGTTTCAGCTCTACTAGTCCTGGTTTCAGTTCTACTAGTCCTGGTTTCAGTTTTACTAGTCCTGGTTTCAGTTTTACTAGTCCTGGTTTCAGTTCTACTAGTCCTGGTTTCAACTCTACTAGTCCTGGTTTCAGTTCTACTAGTCCTGGTTTCAACTCTACTAGTCCTGGTTTCAGCTCTACTAGTCCTGGTTTAAACTTCAAACTTTATTTATTTGTATAGCACCAACTCATGCAGTGTAAATGCAACTCATGGTGCTTTACATACAAAATAAAATAACAATCAAAAGTACAATTTAAAACATCCCATACGACCCCACCCCCCACCCCCCACACATACACACACCCTCACTCACACTCATATACATGTGCATACACTCACACGCCCACACACACACACACACACACACACACACACACACACACACACACACACAATAAGTGGACTGGTGACATGGCTTAGCACTAACGATCCAGGTGAGGAAAACACTACCTATGGGTGGCCGTCCACACTGAGAAGCTCCACCGGCCATGACCACAAGGAGCATCGCCACAGAGACCCCCCCAACCAGGACAGACCAGGACAGACCCCACACAGAAGGTGGAGTCCCACCCCCAGCTACCCAGGCCTGAGGGACCCCCATGACGACACCCCCATGGGCGGAGCAGGCACACCTCCCAGTGTGGACGACCCCCCTGAGGAAACACTGGAGCTAAAAACTAAAAGATTAAAAGAAAGTAAAAAATGCCTAAAAAGTGTAAAATTTTAGAGAAATCTATACAAAACTTGATGAATAATAAATAACATAAAATACAAAGTCACTAAAATGGATTAAAGGTTTAAAGATAATAAAAAAGCTAAAAAAGTAAATACAATAAATAGCTGAAAAGTTTAAGTTTACTAGTCCTGGTTTCAGCTCTACTAGTCCTGGTTTCAGTTCTACTAGTCCTGGTTTCAGTTCTACTAGTCCTGGTTTCAGCTCTACTAGTCCTGGTTTCAGCTTTACTAGTCCTGGTTTCAGATTTACTAGTCCTGGTTTCAACTCTACTAGTCCTGGTTTCAGCTCTACTAGTCCTGGTTTCAGCTCTACTAGTCCTGGTTTCAACTCTACTAGTCCTGGTTTCAACTCTACTAGTCCTGGTTTCAGCTCTACTAGTCCTGGTTTCAGCTTTACTAGTCCTGGTTTCAACTCTACTAGTCCTGGTTTCAACTCTACTAGTCCTGGTTTCAGCTCTACTAGTCCTGGTTTCAGCTCTACTAGTCCTGGTTTCAACTCTACTAGTCCTGGTTTCAACTCTACTAGTCCTGGTTTCAGCTCTACTAGTCCTGGTTTCAGCTCTACTAGTCCTGGTTTCAGCTTTACTAGTCCTGGTTTCAACTCTACTAGTCCTGGTTTCAGCTCTACTAGTCCTGGTTTCAGCTTTACTAGTCCTGGTTTCAACTCTACTAGTCCTGGTTTCAACTCTACTAGTCCTGGTTTCAGCTCTACTAGTCCTGGTTTCAGCTTTACTAGTCCTGGTTTCAACTCTACTAGTCCTGGTTTCAACTCTACTAGTCCTGGTTTCAGCTCTACTAGTCCTGGTTTCAGCTTTACTAGTCCTGGTTTCAGATTTACTAGTCCTGGTTTCAACTCTACTAGTCCTGGTTTCAACTCTACTAGTCCTGGTTTCAGCTCTACTAGTCCTGGTTTCAGCTCTACTAGTCCTGGTTTCAGTTCCACTAGTCCTGGTTTCAGCTCTACTAGTCCTGGTTTCAGCTCTACTAGTCCTGGTTTCAGTTCTACTAGTCCTGGTTTCAGCTCTACTAGTCCTGGTTTCAGTTTTACTAGTCTTCGTTTTACTGGCTTCAATTCCAGTTCTTCTTACACAGTCCGTGCAACAAACAGCCACAGTTGAGCAGCGGTTCCTCTTGGGGGCGCTGGCCAACCTGCTGAGCACGACCCTGATACAAACAAATGCAAACTATTCTGTTTGAAAGGAATGAAAGGATCCAGTGAAATGCCAGATAAAACCGGTTTTGTGGTTGTGCAGCCGCCGGTCGGAGCAGATGCGTGTCAGCAGGGCTGTTCTCTTCTGCCCTTCCTGAGCTAAGCTGATCAGCTCAATACTTAAGCCAATGTAAGAGTGCTGTCCACCTTCCTCTATCCCACCACAAAGAGCTCATGAACATCTGAACAGCTGCTCCTACTCTGGTGTCGTCTCTCTGATGCTCATCTCGTGTGTTTTCAGTGCTGATCTTCCTCTCCTGTGTGAGTGGCGATTTTGGGGGGTGGCCTGGGCCACCCCTGAAATCTCATTGGCCACCCTGTGGCCACCCCAGACCTGATTGGGAGTTCATGAAGTTCATCAACACAATAACATAGTATTTTTTCTTCTCCTCCTTCCCAAACAAGAGGACACGCCTGTCAATCAATGATGACAGCTCAGGTGATTCGTTGATTTAGAGCAGAGTTACAGCTTAAGAAAACTCAAATATCCTATCTAAAAAAATTACAATATTTTGGGAATCTTAATCTTAAACTGTAAGCCATAATCAGAAATATTAAAATAATAAAAGGCTTGCAATATTTCAGTTGATTCGTAATGAATCCAGAATGTATGACATTTTTGTTTTTTTAATTGCATTACAGAAAATAAAGAACTTTATCACAATATTCAAATTTTCTGAGACAGTCCTGTACATTATACCTGATATTATCGGCAGATTTATTTTGTTGAGGACTTTAATGTTCTACAATGAGAATCTGAAAATGTGTAACTACCATAATAGGTTGAAATGGAAGAGGAATAGAAAACTGTCAAATGTCAAAACAAAAGTCTGACAATTCAATGAATGCTAACATGAGTTCTAGAATTCAATTATTATACATATGTGTAGATGTTGATGCAAAGCAATGTGATATTTACACATTTTGATCACATGCCATTCATAAAGGTTCTCCCGGTATGGCCACCCCAGTCTGGCTCTGTGTCCCATCTTGGCCACCCCAGTAAAAATGTCCTGGATACGCCACTGAGTGGAGGTTCTAGCACCGGCCTCCATCCCTCTCAGGTCTGAGCTGAGCTGCAGCCAGTCCTGGGTTACTCTTCTGCACAGCCTCCTCAGCGCTGGATGTTCTCCATGAATCATTCAGAGGAGGATGCACTCTGGATAATTTGAATCATGCCTGTCGGCTTTGGGAGCAGTCATGCCGATCTCATTGGTTAAACATCGGCAGGAAGTCACACGGCGCCGCGGGCCAAAGCTCAGCTGCTGCAAACTAAACTTTAACCCCGAAGCAGTTCTGGAAACGAGCCGGTCCTGCAGGAGGTGAATGTAAAGCAGCACCTTTACATCCGTCTGCCAGCGGAGATCGTTCTGAAAGATGCCTTCAGGGCACTGAAACACGTCAACAATCCACCCGTTTCATTAGCAGTCATGCGTTTGATTAAATCAGCCCAAATGAGAGGTTAAGGACTGATGTAAACATCCTTTGTGCAGAGCGGAGAGCTGCAGGCGTTCAGGTCTCTGTGGAGCTGGTACTCAACAGCCATTGGCTCACCTGTGTTGGAGGGGCGGGGCTTATGGATAGGTGCATCCAGTGTTGCTAACTTAGCGACTTTGTTGCTAGATTTAGCGACTTTTCAGACCCCTATAGCGACTTTTTTTCAAAAAAGCGACTAGCGACAAATCTAGCGACTTTTTCTGGTGTTATTGGAGACCTATCTGGTGGGCAGAGCAGAGCAGAGAGGAGACCCTCACCACTCCGCGTCCAGACTGTAAATGAAATGCGCTTGCTCAAAGCCGCCGCTGGCTTGCAGAGCGGGATGTAAATGTAAATGTTTCTTTTATCTTTTGGGTCACTTTGCCGGTCTCAAGCCCGGATAAAGGAGGAGGGTTGGTTGTAGAGCTAGCAATTTCACCCTACATAACAATCTTTTGATTAAATTTGCTGTTATAACATTTAACAATACAGGACAAAACTGATGTGTGTAATGTGGATCTAGACAAAGCATTAAAATCATTAAATGTTGTTAATGTTGAAATTATTTTTGTACATTTGTAGTTCTAAACATATTTAGGGTGTTTTTTACTCACTTTTGTCTCTCCCACGACGTTATTCCTCTCTCCTACAGCGTCCATTACAGTTATATGCAAATTGCCAATTATGCAAATTAGGCGATGACGTCATTTAGAGACTTCTAGCGACTTTTGGGACAGCCAATAGCTACTTTCCTTACTGAGGAGTTGGCAACACTGGGTGCATCTCATAGGTCAGAAGTGCACGATAATCTGAATATTGTCGTGAACGAGCTGGTGTTCGGCATTACGCCCTCCTGCAGAACTGTACCTACTTGCTTTGACCACTAGGGGCACTGGTGCGTTGCTAAGATAGCTCCAGATGGGACGGTTCCCTCGGAGAGTCAGCTAGCTCACCGATCCCGACTTCAGGATCCCACATGACTGTGGCTAGCTCCCGCTAATCGTTTAAAACGCTCTCGTTTTATTCACATTTAGTCCGACGTGAAGGCTGGATTCTGTGCTTGCTTCCGTCCTCCGCGTGCTAACAGCAGCTAGCGGGGGCACTTGCCAGTCCCACTCGGAAACTTTGTAGTTCAACTCGGGTGTGACGTCACTCTCAGCTCTGACGTAGGTGAGGCACCATGAGTCTTTAGGGGAGTTTTATTTGATTTATTTTTTATTTGAAGATTTGATCTTTTTATTTGTATTATTATTGTTTATTTTTAGTGTTTATACGTTTTTCTATATATATAAATATATTTATATATACACTTATACATATACATATACATATATATGTATATGTATATATATGTATATGTATAAATATATATATTTTATATATATATGTATGTATATGTGTATATATATGTATATGTATACGTGTATATATAAATATATATATATATTTATATATATACATATACATATACACACACACACATATATATATATATATATATATATATATACATAAAATAAAAAGATTTGATCTTTGACATGACAATATTATTATTGTTTATTTTTGTGTTTATACGTTATATATATATATATATATATATATATGTGTGTGTGTGTGTGTGTGTGTGTGTGTGTGTGTGTGTGTGTGTGTGTGTGTGTGTGTGTGTGTGTGTGTGTGTAAATATAAAACCCTGTCTTTCACCATTACTTCAATTGTCTGTGTTTTGTACTTGTACTTGTGAGTATTTGTGGGAACCATGCTGGTTTGGTCTCCTGAAGTTGCTCCAGGTTCTGGTTCTGGTTCCGAGTCCAAGAGGTTCATCAGCTCCAGCTGGTGTTGGGCGGATGACGCGGGATCAGGTGGAGAAAAGCTCCTTACTGAGGGAGGAGGGAGGAGGAGGAGGAGGAGCAGGGCAGGACGGCGGCGCTGCCTCCCAGTCCCAGCTCACTAGCGCATCGGCGTCCGCTGTTGGAGCAGCTCCGAGCTCCGCCAGCCCTGCAGGACGCAATCGGGACGCAGTCGGGACGCAATCGGGACTCATGTTGAGGGACGCGCAGGGCGGGCGGCAGTGAAGCAGCACCAGAAGGAAGGAAGGAAGGAGGAAGGAGAAGGAGAAGCGCCCCGCACGTGATCCAGGTAAAACGCGCTCCTCGCACTTCACCTGCGGCTCAGGTGCGCCTCGTTTCTGACACGCTCAGACGTCAGACCTCAAAGTTGGTTTAGTTGGAAGGAAAAAGTCTGAACTCCGCGCAGGACATAGGGTTCGGCGCTCTGCCGGAGTGTCGTGCTGCTCGAGCTGGTGTTTGAGGTTAATCTGATTAAAGTTTATAGGATCAGCGAGTCGGGACTGCTGCTGCACGGGTCGAAGGGCGCGCTTTAATTCAAGAGCGCACTGCTGGCGTGCGTGTTTGTGTGTGATACACTTGGAAAAAAGTGGATTATTACTATTATTATTATTATTATTATTATTATTATTATTATAATCATAATAATAATTTTATTTAGTGAAGCTGATAATATCTGCAGAGGTGCGGAGATTATCTCATCCAGGTGTTTGTGTTCGGATCCCTGCAGAACCAGAATCAGAACCTCCACTTCCCTGCAGGACCAGGATCCCCGAACCGAACCAGGACTGTGTGTACCAGCGTTCCGGGAGGTTCGGGTTCAGGTTCCGGCCAATATCTGATTGAGCTCATTGATCCCGATCAGACCCCCCTGCTCTCACTGGAACACTTTCGCTCCATTACTGATCAACCACACATTGATTTGTTTATGGCTTTTAACGAGTCCACGCTGCTGCAGCGGGTTTCCACCACAATGGTGAACTAAGTATCATTATAGGCAACAGTTGGGTCTGAAACGCGCATCTTCCCACTCCAGCTTTTAAACACTGGCTGATCAAAGCCATCGATCGGAGATCTGTGGTCCGCAGGCTCTCATCCCTCCATCATCAGTATAAGCATGAAGGAATGAAGAAATGTGTGTTCGAGGTCCCGGACCTCTGAGGTCTGAGGTTTGTCCGCAGTCACATGTAGGGAAGAGAAAGGGAGGACTATGGAGGTGAAGGGGTGAGGGGGTGATTTCAATTCCGTTGGGTCACGTGTTCATCTCCTCCACGTCACAGTTGAATCCACGGCCGCTAATTCCTCTCACCTTAAACGTAGATGGTGTTGACCGGGTGAATGTGACTAATCCAGGTTATTGAAACTTGGCTTTGATAGAAAATATGTTTTTAAGAGACTGTGTAAGAAGAACTGGACAACACCACCTGTAGATCTGTCCAAAAGCCGCGTTGCCCCCGGTAACACCTGATCTCCATCCTGCGCTTCATGCCCGTTTTGTTTATGATGAACTCATGCGTCGGCGTTGCCATGGAGACGGGATGCGGCGGCTCTGTGGGGTGCAGAGCATGGGTGCAGATCCCGGGGGGGACGGGGGGGACGGGGAGGGGGGGCATGCAGTACTCGAGTTGTAAAAGAAAATCAGGGGGGATGGTGGATTTTATCATATGGGGACAGATAATTTGTGCTGATTACAAATAATATAATATATTACAAATAATAGCAGTGACCAAAACACCTGCAGAAATACTGCAGGAATGACATAGCAGCAGTTAAATGCAGCCTTCTGTAAGCTTTAAATATCCACTCGGCTTACATCAAATACATCAAAACACAACAATAAAAAACAGTTTTCTGAACTTATCAATATGACTCTGTCCTTCACAGGATAAGTAAAATTGGATCACTGCAAAAACTCAAAATAAGAATATTTGTCCTATTTCTAGTTAAAATGTCTCATTTTAGTAAAAAAAAAAAAAAAAAAATCTCATTACACTTAAAACAAGACTCATCACTGGAAAAAACAACAATTTTCACCTGTTTCAAGTAGATTTTCACCTAAAATTAGTAGAAAAATCTGCCAGTGGAACAAGATTTTTTTGCTTGTAATGAGAAGATAAATCTTGTTCCACTGGCAGATTTTTCTACTTATTTCAAGTGAAAATGTACTTGAAACAGGTGAAAATTGTCAAATAAGTTATTTTTCTGGTGATGACTCTAAATGTTGAAATAGCAGTAAAACCACATTCATTGATGAAATGACATAAGGGATGGAAAGGAGGGATGGCAGTTTTACAGGGGGGATGATTTGGACCGTTTTTATTTCAGGGGGGATGCCATCCCCCTCATCCCCCCTCAACTCGAGTACTGGGGACATGTCCCCCCCAATTTCTGAAAAACATGAATAGTCCCCCCCAATGAAAATACCCTAAATAATTCAAAATTGAACAAATTTATTTTCAGACTTAAAGGTTGAATATGTAGAATATTTATTAAAAATATATTTCTAAAAAAAAAAAAAATACATCCACGGTGTGTTTTTACGTGTACAGAATGAAAGTATTGCTACTCCATGAATTTATTTTTTTTTAGTCTGAATTAATATTTTTAAAATTTTTGACAGGCACGTCGACAATGACTTTTTGTCAACGTTCTGTTTACATTCGTACCTGCCCGTAGCCAACATGTGGCTCACTTCTCCCGGAGAAGTATTATTTTATTATTTAAGTAATATTAAAATTATGATTTACAAATATAACAGTTAAGTAAGCAGTGACACACACTGTTGGCTGTTTAGCACAAATAAACAAGAAAGGTAAGCACAATAAATGATTCCCTGTGCAGTATTTTTTGGCGAGCCTATACCAATTTATGGCATGGTATGAGTTGCATATTGGCAAAAAATTAAAAATTAAAATCACGTTGGTGTCCCCCCCAATCCTGACATCGGATCAGAGGGAGGGTTTGGATGGAAGTTGGGGGGATTGGTGCTGGAGCAGGGGACCTCGGCGTGGGAACCCGATTTCCTGCGGCTGCGTCTCAGGAAACGGCGAGGCTGCTGGATGTGCAGATAACGGCGGGCTGAACTCTGCGACCCGCCTGTGACCCTGATTACACTCCTATCTAATCTGCAGACGAACTCCTGCCCCGTCTGCAAGACCGTAACGTCGGCGTGGCCACCCGTCCCAGATATGATATTGGTGTAACGTGTGGCGTTAATTAGTTACAGAACGAGTTCCTGCGGGATTGTGCAACGCCGGGCCGGTTGTGCGGCGGTACATGATGTGACTCCCACCGGTGTTCTGTCAATCCTTGCTACCCGTCGAGAACTGCTACTTTGTGGTTCTGCGCACGCGCACAGTCCATTTTCAAAGTTTGATTGCCACGCCCATCATTTCTTGCATCCCTTCAGTCCACACATTAAAGCTAAAGTCTGTAATCGTATTCAAAAACATTTATTGTTATACTGGGTGAAATGGTCCTTCCATCCTGAGAGTAGCCAGTGAATAATGTGTTCAGAAAAAGGAAAGAAAAAAATCCGACCTCTCTGACAGCTTTAATCCTGTAAACTCTGACCAATCTGTTTTTTGCGCACCGAATGAAACGGATTGGTCAGAGGACCAGAGGATTGGCAGGAGGGAAAGAACCAATCAGATGCCTTCATTTTAAGTCCCGCCCACACCCCCTCTGTCCCATGCGCGCACTCATCACGTCGAAAATCTTGCCGGAAAACTTCACACACTCGAGTCACGTTTGCTGAAGAATGGCGCAGAAAATGAGAAAACGCAGCCATAAATATCACCTCCAGCGTTACTTGTAACAGCTCGCCCTGCTAAAAAGGCTAAAAAAAGAAAGCCAAAGTGCGATTCTGCGGCGCAGGTTGTCCGCTACTGGGGGTCTGCCACGGACCGATGTGCACCATTCTGCGTTGGTGTAACGCGGAACCATAAATCAGCCTTCAGTGTGTGCTGTTCTGAACACCGGGTCCCTCGGCCGAGACACAACTTTTGCGGTATGTGTTCATTGTTGTGTCTAAAAATGATGCGCAGTGCCGACCCAATCAGAAACAGTACAGATTCCCCAAAGTTTGTGGGGGCGTGGCTTTGGACGGAGCGCTGACGGGAGGGGGAGGAGGGGGCGGGGCTTAGAGGAGGTGCCACTTTCAACTTGCTAGCTCTCCAACATCAAGGACTATACCTTTAAGTGACGGGAGCATTATTTGATAGGAAGTTACTGGACAATCAAATGATGCTACCCCTGAAATATTCATTTAAAATGGATAATATGGGATGTTGAGTATTTGATCCTTCAAAATACACTACCCATGACATGAATTGCATTACACTTTGTGAACATTATACGATAAAGAGAAAAAAAAAATCAATTCTATTGCTTTATTTGATATTCATTCACCTTTATTTAACCAGACAGGTCATTAAGAACATTCTTATTTACAATGACAGCCTGGCAAGAGACAAGGACCACTTGGGGGAAAGGAAGTGGTTTAGGGAGTAAAACACAGTAAAATTGTTGCTCTACAAAGGTAGAAAGCCATTAGGTAGCATTTTTCAACAAAGCAGCAGAAATTGACAGAACACTGGCTCAGAGGAGCAGGCCGCCGGGCCACAGAGGAACAGAAGAACAGAGGGACAGAGGAACAGAGGAACAGAGGACCTCGCCCTGATAAGAGTTATCGGCGCTGGATCTGCAGCCGGCGGTTGAAGCCTCTGGTGGAGACGCTCCGAGCCGCTCACCCGGCTGCAGACGACGCGTTTGGAAATCGATCTGGATGATAAAAAACACACATTTGGTGGGTTTACATGGGAAGTTCAATTCCTCTTTAATTCAGAATTAAAATAAAATCCGATTTTAAAATGAGTAAAAATGACCATGTAAACACCAAATTCCGAATGAAAATGGCCATTCCGAATTAAACTTAATTCTGAAGTAAGTGGCTGGTTTATTCCGATTTTAAATCCGAATAGAATAATTCCGCTATCATGTAAACACTGACTACGTTTACATGCAGTCAAGTCTCGGGTTATTGCTAATATTCCGGTTACTGAAACATTCAGAATATTCTGTTTACATGCGTGAGCAAACTGGGTTATCCCTGTAAACATGGTAATTAATCATTCGGGATATCTGGATCAAACCAGCGACGCGCGGAGAACGTGATGACGCAATTCCAGTCATTTCCGCTTCTTCTTCCTGTATCCAAATTCAAAACAAATGCTGCTTCGCGCAACTTTTAGCTCACCTTCTTGTAAATCTTCTATCCCGGTACTTTCTAGCGTCTACAAATGCAGAAATGTTCATATCCTTCATTACATTTATGAAGTGATTAGTCTCCTTCTGGTCTTGGTTTCTCCGTGTTTAGAAGAACTTCCTGGACTCAAAAGACCAGGATTCCTTGTGAACAGAGCATGTGCAGAAAACAAATTCATGTTCCGTTTGATGGGGATATTCCGGTGTTTACATGACCAAATATTCGGGTTTTAAAAGGAGTAACCCAGGGGTCATATTGGGGTTTTTAAAAACCTGAATATGAGCAAATTCGGGTTATTCAAAGGGGTTACTGGTGTTTACATGGCCGTGCAAATTCGGGTTATTGCCAATATTCGGGTTTTAAAAGGGTTATTGATGCATGGAAACGCAGTCACTCATTCCTCTTTAAATTAATTCCGGTCTTTCTTTCTGCTCGTTCCCTCTCCCGTCTGTCTCCATGACCTTATATTCCACTGGGCTGGTTTTCCAAACAAAGTTTCAAGATGGCAGCACGCAGTAAACGGTGGTCAAGAGCAGAGACCATTTATTTAATAAATAGCTTGGAGGACCTGGAAATAATTAAAAGAACAGATGGAAACAGGAAACATAAAAATTGTGAGCTTTTCAAAGTTGTAGCGGCTAAGTTTGTTTTTCTTCCGATAGTTTAACTTCCGGTCCGCCCCCTATCCAATCAGAACCTTCCCAACCCCCAGACCTGTAGAGGAATTGGATAAAGCCGATCAAACGTGTTTTCCATGTAAACCTCAATTCAGAATTACTATTTCCATGTAAACTCGAGGGAAAATAGTTTAATTGGGAACTGCTGGATGTGGGGAAGCAGCCGCAGCGACAGGTTGATGTTCCACCCGTTACGTAACATCCCGACAGGCGGCTCTGAAAATATTCACAATAGGTGATCGATCGGCGGGAATCAATGACCAGCGCCGAGGAGAAACACCCCAGTTTCAGTCTGAGCGGGTCAGGGAGGACCTGCACGTCCCAGGACTTCTGTCTTCTCCCAGACCAGGGGTCGGCAACCCAAAATGTTGAAAAAGCCATATTGGACCAAAAACAGATATGTCTGGAGCCGCAAAAAATGAAAAGTCTTGTATAAGCCTTAGAATGAAGACAACACATGCTGCATATTAGTTATAACTGGGGATAACTCATTATGCACTTCATTATGTCGAAATGTCGAGAAAAAAGTAAAAATGCAGGAAAAAAAAGTTGAAATGTCGAGGAAAAAGTCAAAATTTCGAGAAAAAAGGTCGAAATGTTGAGAAAATGAAAAAAAGAAGAAAAAAGAAGGGAAAAAAAGAGAAAACAAGGAAAAAAAGGAAAAAAAAGGTCAAACCTTTTTAAAAAAGCTCCAGGAGCCACTAGGGCTCTAGAGCCGCGGATTGCCGACCCCTGTCCCAGACGGACCGGTGCGTCCACGGCAACTGGGGCCTGTTTTTGGTTCTGGGGCCCCAGGTGGTTGAAAGGCAACGGCCCCGTCTCCCTGGTTTCCCCCTGGGGGATTCTGGAGGTATATTAATGTTTTCTGCTCACGTCCCTTCTGCAGTTGGAAGTCTGGTAAATAAATGAATTCAGCCGAACTTCTAATCAGCCGTTACCTTTGTCTGTTATCAAATACATTAATTCAGCTGCTGCTGCTTGTACGTTGGGACCTAATTAGAGGTGTTGCAGCAAAATGTCACTTCCCGCCCCCAGGGCCGCCGCCGCCGCCAACACAACTCTCCTTCTGTTACTCAACCTTATCTCGCCTTGTTAAATGTTTGCTCTCAAGGTTAGTTAATCAGCAGTTCCCAGACTCGCTGCCGGGCCGAACGTTGAGCTGGTTTAGGATTTATGAGGTGCTGCGGAGACACGTCTCGACCTGGCAGCTTTCAGAAACCACCTGCAGCAGACTTTTCCAACGATAGAAAACCAGAAGTTCAAATGTAAACTCAGACTGGACAAAGGTCCGAAGACGCCAACTAGGGCCACGTTTCCACATAGCCGGGTATTTACAAAAACGGATATTTCCCCCTCTACGTTTTGAAAAATATCCTCGTTTACACGAACCAGCATGAATACGCTGTTAAGGTGCTATGAGCATCCAAACCTGCAGGGTGCAGTGTAACGAGAAGCATAAAGTCATGCTAGCCAATCGGAATCCTGGAAAAAAACGTCAACAAATGACACGTGTGAAGCCTGAATAATATGGTTCCGCGTTAAATCGACGGCGTAGCCTACGTACGGTGGCGTCGCCGTGTACCCTACGCCGTAGACTCTGCGTTGGTGTAACGCGGAACCATAAATCAGCCTGGACTTCCAGTTACTTCCAAGACGGAACGAGAGTCTTTCGTTAGAGTGACAGAGAAGTGGAGTTACTTTTAAGTGTGACTTTAGAATGTAAAACAGGTAAAATACAAGAAAATATTGACGGTGGCCAAACAAATTGTAAACACAGGTCGCACACATGACGTGGTGACGTTTCTGTTGCATAATGTGATGTTTTGAAGCCTAAATCTCTGTTTCTCTCTGTTTACAAGCAAATGTGAAAACTGAGTTTTTGAAAATCTCCACTTTGGCCGGAGTTTTCAGAAAATGATCGTTTTTGGTGACTTTGAGCTTCGTTTTCGTGTAAACGAACGGTCAAAACGCATAAAAACACCACCATTTTTGCTCCGTGTAAACGGGGCCTAAGTTCGGTAAAACTCGGAGCTGCTCGGTGATTGAAAGTATTTGGCTAATTGACATTAAAATGGAAAGTTCTGTAGACTCGTTTAAAACGAACTGGACACATCCTGCTGCATGAATTCAGGTGGACGGTGTCCGTCCTCTCCTCCTGTTGCTATGGAAACGCTTGAATAAGGAACTGCCGGAGCTCCAGTGGAGCACCAGGGGGAACTCCATGAGCCGCGCTGGGCTGATGTCAGGGTTTGGGTCGTTGCTGGGACCTGGCAGAGGCTCTGGGGGGTCCGGGTCGGCCGGGGGGGTCTGGCTGCTGTACAGGACTGTCTCAGAAAATTAGAATTTTGTGATAAAGTTCTTTATTTTCTGTAATGCAATTTATAAAAAAAAAATTAAAAAAAATGTCATACATTCTGGATTCATTACAAATCAACTGAAATATTGCAAGCCTTTTATTATTTTAATATTGCTGATTATGGCTTACAGTTTAAGATTAAGATTCCCAGAATGTTCTAATTTTTTGAGATAAGATATTTGAGTTTTCTTAAGCTGTAAGCCATGATCAGCAATATTAAAATAATAAAAGGCTTGCAATATTTCAGTTGATTTGTAATGAATCCAGAATGTATGACATTTTTGTTTTTGTAATTGCATTAGAGAAAATCACAATATTCAAATTTTCTGAGACAGTCCTGTATATTTTTACCTATAAGAGGGATGTTTGGAGGGGTTTATTCACAGTTTAAAAATTCAAGCTAAACGCTAAGTGAGTAAAGCGATGACGTCACGGTTGAAACTGTAAATAAAAACAGAAAATGATTAAAAACATAAGCAGCAGACTCAAGTTAAATTATCTAAAGTGGCATGTGTTTTAGGTGTTTAAATAAATGGCACTTAAAAAAAAGACTAGCATTAATAAGTCTTTGTCATTCAGATGTCACGTGATGCTGATAAATCTGATAAATATGCGTAGATTCACGGAATTGTTTTTCTTCCTATCTTTTATTTTTGGATTTCAAAAACCTGGAGTAATGATTCCAGGGAGTTAAGTGAGTTTTAACTTCGAAATAACTAACTAAAGGACAGACGTCACCAGTGTGACTAAAGTAATTAAATGTAATGGTTTCCAGGAGCAGCTCCACCTCGCAGCTCCTCGGGTTTTTAGCGGCTGCGTCTCCAGGGACGAGCCGGTTCCGCTCCATACGCGTTAAGCCTGAATTATGGTTCTGCATTAAACCTACGCCGTAGGGTACACGGCTACGCGGGAGTCTCTCCGTAGCTACGCCGTAGCCTGACGTGCACCTCCCAAAAAATGTAACTACGCGTCGAGGTGACGCAGACCCAACGCAGACAGAGAGAGCTGTGATTGGTTCGCTTGTTAGCAACGCATTTCCGGTTCCGGTTCGTGACGCAGGAACTTTCAGCGCTCTTTTCTGCGTGTGTGTGTGTGTGATTTTTTTTTTTTTTTTTTTTTTTTTTTTTTTTTGCACAATAGTTGTCCTTGTCTCTTTGATTCACTGTGACCGGAAAAGGCGGAAGCTGAACAAAAGTATCAACTAGCGCTCTGGGGGGGTTTTGCACCGCGGAGAAATGGAGTGACTGAGAAGTCCGAAGGGTTCACGACGGCGTCACGGCAACGGCGTAGGCTCTGCGTTGGTTTAAAACAAAACCTTAATTCAGGCTTAAGTGCGTAAAGCGAGATCTACAGCCGGCTGTCAATCTAAAGACCACGCCCCTAAACGGAGCCGAAGGACTTCAGAAAAACATGCGCAAGTGACGTCACGGTTGAAACAGCAGAATGTAAATAAAAAAAGAAAATGATTAAAAACATAAGCAGCAGACTCAAGTTAAATGATCTAAAGTGGCGTGTGTTTTAGGTGTTTTAATAAATGGCACTTTAATAAGTCTTTGTGATTCAGATGTCACGTGATGCTGATAAATATGCGTAGATTCATGGAATTGTTTTTCACGGAATTGTTTTTCTTCCCATCTTTTACTTTGTATTTCTAAAACCTGGAGTAATGATTCCAGGGAGTTAAGTGAGTTTTAACTTCAAAATAACTAGAGGACAGACGTCACCAGTGTGAATAAAGTAATTAGATGTAATGGTTTAAATGCATGGCCCTCGTCTTCCAGGAGCAGCTCCACCTCGCAGCTCCTCTGGTTTTTAGCGGCTGCGTCTCCAGGGACGAGCCGGTTCCGCTCGATAATACGCGTTAGTGAGTCACGGTACCGGGTCCCTTCAAAATAAAAGCCTCCATGACTTCAGGATGTTCCTCGCGGAAACGTTACCTAACAGGGTTTTGCAACTCGGCTGAAGCAGAATTACGAGCGCTAATGTTTTCCAAATGACTCTAATAACTTTCCGTGATCGATGAGGACGCGCGCGCCTCTGCGGATCAATAATCAAGTTCAGGGAAAGGTGCGGGTGTCCAGGACTGCAGAGCTGCTGTGGTATGAAAGTATTGACGTGCCAGAGAGAGTGAAGGGATGTGGTCGCCATGGCAACAGGTCGAGCATTCCTGTGGAGCTGTTGTTTGGAGAGTGGGGGGGGTTCTGCATTAATCTGCCATTAAACCTGATCAGAGGACGGACGGATGCGTGGGCTTAAACTATTATAACTTCTATTATACTATTATAACACACTCATGAAAGATTCAGAAGAAGGGAGGATAGAAGGAGGAGGAAGGGAGGATGACGTGAGGGTGAAGGAAGGATGAAGTGAGGATGGAGGATGAGGTGAGGATGAAGTGAGGATGAAGGAGGATGAAGGGAGGAGGAAGGAAGGATGAAGTGAGGATGAAGGGAGGATGAAGGGAGGATGAAGGGAGGAGGAAGTGAGGATGAAGGGAGGAGGAAGGAAGGATGAAGTGAGGATGAAGTGAGGATGAAGGGAGGATGAAGGGAGGATGAAGTGAGGATGAAAGGAGGAGGAAGGAAGGATGAAGGGAGGAGGAAGTGAGGATGAAGGGAGGATGAAGGAAGGATGAAGTGAGGAGGAAGTGAGGAGGAAGTGAGGATGAAGGGAGGATGAAGGGAGGATGAAGGGAGGAGGAAGGGAGGATGAAGGGAGGAGGAAGGGAGGATGAAGGGAGGAGGAAGGGAGGATGAAGGAAGGATGAAGTGAGGATGAAGGGAGGAGGAAGGAAGGATGAAGGTAGGAGGAAGTGAGGAGGAAGGGAGGAGGAAGTGAGGATGAAGTGAGGAGGAAGGAAGGATGAAGTGAGGATGAAGGGAGGAGGAAGGAAGGATGAAGGGAGGAGGAAGGAAGGATGAAGTGAGGATGAAGGGAGGAGGAAGGGAGGGTGGAGTGAGGAGGAAGTGAGGGTGAAGGGAGGATGGAGGGAGGATGAAGGGAGGAGGAAGGGAGGAGGAAGGGAGGATGAAGGGAGGAGGAAGGGAGGATGAAGTGAGGATGAAGGGAGGAGGAAGGAAGGATGAAGGTAGGAGGAAGTGAGGAGGAAGGGAGGAGGAAGTGAGGATGAAGTGAGGAGGAAGGAAGGATGAAGTGAGGATGAAGGGAGGAGGAAGGAAGGATGAAGGGAGGAGGAAGGAAGGATGAAGTGAGGATGAAGGGAGGAGGAAGGGAGGATGAAATGAGGAGGAAGGGAGGATGAAGGGAGGATGAAGGGAGGATGAAGTGAGGAGGAAGGAAGGATGAAGGGAGGATGAAGTGAGGATGAAGTGAGGATGAAGGGAGGATGAAGTGAGGATGAAGTGAGGATGAAGTGAGGATGAAGGGAGGATGAAGTGAGGATGAAGGGAGGAGGAAGGGAGGATGAAGGGAGGATGAAGGAAGGATGAAGGAAGGATGAAGTGAGGATGAAGTGAGGAGGAAGGAAGGATGAAGGGAGGATGAAGTGAGGATGAAGGGGAGGAGGAAGGAAGGATGAGGTGAGGATGAAGGAGGATGAAGGGAGGAGGAAGGAAGGATGAAGTGAGGATGGAGTGAGGAGGAAGTGAGGATGAAGGGAGGAGGAAGGGAGGATGAAGAGAGGATGAAGGGAGGAGGAAGGGAGGATGAGGGGAGGATGAAGTGAGGATGAAGTGAGGAGGAAGTGAGGAGGAAGTGAGGAGGAAGTGAGGATGAAGGAAGGATGAAGTGAGGATGAAGTGACGGTGAAGTGAGGATGAGGTGAGGATGAAGGAAGGATGAAGTGAGGAGGAAGGAAGGATGAAGGGAGGATGAAGGAAGGATGAGGTGAGGATGGAGGGAGGAGGAAGGAAGCATGATGGAAGGAAGAAGGAGGATGAAGTCAGGCTTTCCGAGGTTGAAGCGACAACGAGCCGAACCATTGATAAACTGTTTTTGTAGTTTTGTTTAGACGGATCAGAACAGATGACGCAACATGTTATGGGTCTAAATTAAATCAAAGAGTTTGACTCTGAGAATTAAAATACCTCCTGCCATTAATTAGCCGCTGAGCTCGGCATCATGGGGTCCTGGAGCCCGTCAGGATCATGTGACGGGAGGACGGCCTCGCCGGAGATGATGCAGGACAGAGATCTCTTTGTTGACTCTGATCATGTTTGCTTCTGCACTTAATCAGATCCCGTCTCATGGTTACAGCAGCAGTCAGAAGAATTCGCCCGGGGCCTTGAGGCGGAAGGGGTGCGGCTCTGTGGCAGCAACCCAGTGCAAACATTATTATTTATGGAAATGTTAAGGTTTTTTACCCACAATGCACCACGTTGTAGTCCACTTCCTGCAGTTGGTTGACTTAAAACGGGCCTGCGTTCTGAAGCAGACCAGAGTTTGCTTCCTTGGTCAGAGTTGGGTTGTACATTCACACTAGGAATGGGCGATATTTTAATTTTCACGATAAACCGCCAAAAAAATTCCCCACGGTAAGAATTTGTCATCTCGTGGTAAAAACGATAAAAAAAAAAGATGACGTTTTTGTGTAAAGCTGATTTATGGTTCTGCGTTAAATCGACGCACAACGTACGTGAAGGAAGGAAGGAAGGAAGGGAGGAAGGAGCCTGAAAGAAAGAAAGAAAGAAATGAGCCAGAAAGAAAGAAAGAAAGAAAGAAATGAGTCTGAAAGAAAGAAAGAAAGAAAGAAATGAGCCAGAAAGAAAGAAAGAAAGAAATGAGCCAGAAAGATAGATAGATAGATAGATAGAAAGAAAGAAAGAAAGAAAGAAAGAAAGAAAGAAAGAAAGAAAGAAAGAAAGAAAGAAAGAAAGAAAGAAAGAAAGAAAGAAAGAAAGAAAGAAAGAAAGAAAGAAAGAAAGAAAGAAAGAAAGAAAGAAAGAAAAATTCCCCACGGTAAGAATTTGTCATCTCGTGGTAAAAACGATTAAAAAAAAGATGACGTTTTTGTGTAAAGCTGATTTATGGTTCTGCGTTAAATGGACGCACAACGTACGTGAAGGAAGGAAGGAAGGAAGGAAGGAAGGAAGGAAGGAAGGGAGGAAGGAAGGGAGGAAGGAAGGAGCCTGAAAGAAAGAAAGATAGAAATGAGCCCGAAAGAAAGAAATAAAGAAAGAAAGAAATGAGCCCGAAAGAAAGAAAGAAAGAAAGAAAGAAATGAGCCTGAAAGAAAGAAAGAAATGAGCCTGAAAGAAAGAAAGAAAGAAATGAGCCAGAAAGAAAGAAAGAAATGAGCCAGAAAGAAAGAAAGAAATGAGCCTGAAAGAAAGAAAGAAAGAAATGAGCCTGAAAGAAAGAAAGAAAGAAATGAGCCAGAAAGAAAGAAAGAAAGAAATGAGCCAGAAAGAAAGAAAGAAATGAGCCAGAAAGAAAGAAAGAAATGAGCCAGAAAGAAAGAAAGAAATGAGCCAGAAAGAAAGAAAGAAAGAAATGAGCCTGAAAGAAAGAAAGAAAGAAAGAAATGAGCCAGAAAGAAAGAAAGAAAGAAATGAGCCTGAAAGAAAGAAAGAAATGAGCCTGAAAGAAAGAAAGAAAGAAATGAGCCAGAAAGAAAGAAAGAAATGAGCCTGAAAGAAAGAAAGAAAGAAATGAGCCAGAAAGAAAGAAAGAAAGAAATGAGCCAGAAAGAAAGAAAGAAATGAGCCTGAAAGAAAGAAAGAAAGAAATGAGCCAGAAAGAAAGAAAGAAAGAAAGAAATGAGTCTGAAAGAAAGAAAGAAATGAGCCAGAAAGAAAGAAAGAAAGAAAGAAAGAAAGAAAGAAAGAAGAAATGAGCCAGAAAGAAAGAAAGAAAGAAATGAGCCAGAAAGAAAGAAAGATAGATAGATAGATAGATAGATAGATAGATAGATAGATAGATAGATATGAACAAGAAAGAAAGAAAGAAAGAAAGAAAGAAAGAAAGAAGGATAAATTCCCGTTGATGACGTTCTTGTGTAACAAACATGGCGGGTCTGAGAGCGAGATAGATTTATAGTTACAAAGGTGGAGTTGAATTGGTATTTCTTTTATCATCATTTTTATCGTGATAAATGCAAGAAATTATAGTGATACATTTTTTAGTCCATACCGCCCATCCCTAATTCACACCATGACACCATAATGGCAGAAGACGACTCTGGTTGATCCAAAAACGGGTGAAAGGGGTGTAACTGGACCTCGCATCAGTCACCACGAGCTAGCTGCTTTAGCTTGTCTTTGCTCATGCTAAAGCTATGATGCTAACAAGCTCCCATTTCAAACTCCTTTTCCACCAAACCGGTTCCAGGGCTGGTTCTGGTTCTTGTTCTGAGCCAGGTCTGAGTTTGGAACCGAGCTTTCTGTTTCCACTGACAAAGAACTGGCTCCGGTCCAGAAGAAACAGTTCCAAGTTAGCACCAACTCTTTGCTGGTTTAGAGGAAAGAACCGCTTACGTAAGCAGAGAGCGGGGAGTTATTAAGACCAACGGCAATAGCAAGGCTGGGAGACGGAGACATTTTCAGATAAGAATGAATCTGGATGCAGCAAAGCATCATGGGAGGAGGAGGAGACAACCTGTCTGTTAGAGATGTGTCCACGGAGGAGCTACGTGGACTATGTCCTATTAGAGCAGATACCTGGTTGTTGCTGCAACTTTCACACAAACGCAGCAACGTAACTGACAGAGGTGTCAAGTAATGAAGTACAAATACTTCGTTACCTTACTTAAGTAGAAATTTTGGTTATCTGTACTTCAATGGAGTAATTATTTTTCAGACGACTTTTTACTTTTACTCCTTACATTTTCACGCAATTATCTGTACTTTTTACTCCTTACATTTTAAAAACAGCCTCGTTACTCTATTTCATTTCGGCCTTTAAATAAAAACTATCCAGTTAAATTGCTCCATCCGGATAGAGTGAATTTGGTTGTGGTTGTTTCAGATGTTCTTGTCCAGTTTTGTTCTTACATCCGTTCCCTCAGATTCCTGCAACTAAACTTGGATGTACATTCCAATAAAGGTTAGGATAAATGATAACATGCCTCTGAAGTTTGACTTTTTGCACCATTACAATACTTATAGGAAACTAGTCATCATATCTGCTGCTCTCTGAAACACATGTTAATGCTCAATAGTACACATATATGCTTCTTTAATATATTTGCATTATACTAAGATACATTCATTTTCAATGGCTTTTGTCCTTAATGGCTTTTTTCCCCTTACATTACTTTTACTTTTATACCTGCACCTGTTTCGTTCGGTCCTTGGGAACCCTGGACTCTCCGGTACCTAACGAGCTTCAACTGCACGTTGGATCAGTGGAAAAACACTTCCTGTTTGTCTTCCGCTGCATCAAAGCGCTTGTTGTTCTTTAGCGTGAAGGAACAGCGTTCCTGAGTTCATGCAGGATCAGGACCAAACGGCGAGACGTAACCGGGACCCTGCAGACATTCGGACGGTCACATGTGGGAGGATGATTGGGGATTCCCCCCCCTCCGCCCCGAGGTGGTTATATCATCCCAGTGTGACAGGAAGTGGGTAATAACCTCGGGACGAGGCCAAGAAGGCTGAAGGCAGAGGCCTCGTCCTCCGGCTGGTTTCATAAACCAGCCATGTGACCGCCGCTCACTCAGCCGGGCGGCGGGACGGAGACTTAAGTCACTTTCTTTCAGTACTGGAGTTGAGGGGGGATGAGGGGGGATGGCATCCCCCCCTGAAATAAAAACGGTCAAAATCATCCCCCCTGAAAAACTGCCATCCCCCCTTTCCATCCCTTATCATTTCATCAATGAATGTGGTTTTACTGCTATTTCAACATTTAGAGTCATCACCAGAAAAATAACACCAGAATAATAACTTATTTGACAATTTTCACCTGTTTCAAGTAAATTTTCACTTGAAATAAGTAGGAAAAGGAAAAATAGGAAGATTTATCTTCTCATTACAAGCAAAAAAATCTTGTTCCACTGGCAGATTTTTTGACTTATTTCAAGTGAAAATCTACTTGAAACAGGTGAAAATTGTTGTTTTTTCCAGTGATGAGTCTTGTTTTAAGTGTTTTTTACTAAAATGAGACATTTTAACTAGAAATAAGACAAATATTCTTGTTAGGAGTTTGAGTTTTTGCAGTGATCCATTTTACTTATCCTGTGAAGGACAGAGTCATATTGATAAGTTCAGAAAACTGTTTTTTATTGTTGTGTTTTGATGTATTTGATGTAAGCCCAGTGGATATTTAAAGCTTACAGAAGGCTGCATTTAACTGCTGCTATGTCATTCCTGCAGTATTTCTGCAGCTGATTTGGTCAGTGCTATTATTTGTAATATATTATATTATTTGTAATCAGCACAAATTATCTGTCCCCATATGATAAAATCCACCATCCACTCTGATTTTTTTTTTTTACACCTCGAGTACTGCTTTCTTTCCACCAAAACTAAGATGAACATCTGAAGAGAGACAGGTGACCATGAAGACAAAGCGTTTACAAACTCAGACCCTTTAAAACGAGGCAGATGTGCGACGGAGATCCTGACGAAGACGCGAAAAACAACTTGTGCGTCCAGAGACGTTCAGACGAGGCCGGCTGGGTGGCGACCTCACAGCTCTTTATTCCTCCTCGTAAGCGGCTAAACTCAGAGTAATCTTCTCGTGTATATTTTCATAACGGCCGAGTATTAGATTGACCAGGACTAATGGCCTCTAGAGCTTTGATGGATGAGAGGAATCCTCTGAGGCTTTGTTTGACGGGGGGAGGGGGGGGGTAACAACTCGTGATTTGTGTGTAAAACCATCATCTGACCATTGCTGATGTATTTCTGAGTTGGCATTGTGTTAAAACACACATGAATCCTCTTATGGCACTTTTCCACTAGTACCTACTCTACTCGACTCAACTCCGCCTGGTTTCTTTTACATAACAATCCAGCACCTGGAGCAGAAGTAGGAGGTTGGAGCGAAGCTGCTGTGACGTATTTGATTGATTGATCTAAACCAGGGGTCGGCAACCCAAAATGTTGAAAGAGCCATATTGGACCAAAAACACAAAAAACAAATAGGTCTGGAGCCGCAAAAAATCTAAGTCTAAGTCTTGTATCAGCCTTAGAATGAAGGCAACACATGCTGCATGTTTCTCTATTAGTTAGAACTGGGGGAAGATTTTTTTTTTTCATTATGCACATTGAGAAAAAAGTCGAAATGTCGAGAAAAAAGTCGAAATTTCAAGAAAAAAGTCGAAATGTCGAAGAAAAAAGTCGAAATGTCAAGAAAAAAGTCGAAATGTTGAGAAAAAAGTCGAAATGTTGAGAAAACTGTCTAGAAAAAAGTCGAAATGTTGAGAAAACTGTCTAGAAAAAAGTCGAAATGTTGAGAAAAAAGTCAAAATTTCGAGAAAAAAGTCGAAATGTCGAGAAAAAAGTCATTGCCGAGAAAAAAGTCGAAATGTCGAGATTAAAAAGGAAATGAAAAAGAAGAAAAGAGAAAAAAGAAGAAAAAGAGAGAAGAAAAAAAAAGGATAAAAACAGTCAAACATTTTTGAAAAAGCTCCAGGAGCCACAAGGGCGGCGCTAAAGAGGTGGCTGTGGAGCCTCGGGTTGCTGATCCCTGATCTAAACGAAGAAGACAACAACACTAAAGATGTAGAACCTGGAGGAGATGATAGATGTGCTGTTGGGTCTGTGGTTTGTGTTTGATATCAAGTTAAAAAATGAGAGTGAGAGAAGCTTCAAGCGGCGACGCTTTTTAATTTTTTTTGTTTGTCTCGGTGCTGCTGAAAAGTCCATTAGGAGCAGCTATGAAGTGACAGAGCTCCTGGTAGATCTGGTCGTTCCTTATCTCCGTCTAGATCCCTTTTTAATTCTCTCCTCAGCACCAGGTTTATGAACATCTGCACCTCAGAGTTGGATCATGAAACAGACTTTTGCTGCCGTTGCTGGTGGAATAAAATGAACAAGAAGCCGCCGTTGTAGTCGCTTTACTCTGATGTCACATCCTGACTCAGACGTCTGACTCCAACCCCCCGACCAATCGGTGGCCTGGAGTGTGATGACGTCAGATCCAGCCCGACTCAGCCGCTTATGCCGCGTTCCATTTACCTCGGAAATCGGCACTGGGAACTGGGAATGGCAGCCATCTTGGAATGGTAACTCGGGGGTGGTGAAGCTTCTCCCACTTTCCCAGTAGGAAATCCCACTTCGAGGGGCGTTCCAGTTGAAAATTCCGACTGGGAACTGGGAAATTCTGACTTCCGAGGACAAATGGAACGCGTCATTAGAACCTCGGCAGAGTAGTTACAGAAAAGTATCTACTCGGCACGTTAGACCCCTAGTGGGAAAGAACCAAACCGAGTGGAGCCGAGCTGAGTAGGTGCTAGTGGAAAAGTGCCATTAGAGTCTGCAGAAGCAGTAAGGGGGTACTTGGTATTGTCCTCATGGTTTTGTGCGCCCACTGGGCCTCTCGGCGGGTTCAGGTCCGAGTAGGGTTGCCACCTTTCAGAAATAGAAATAAGGGACACCCCGATTTCAGCAGCGCAGGCGCCAAAAGAAAAAAGCTCCCAAACTTCTAAAATGTGTTTATTTTTATATAAAAAAACAAAATGCTTTGATTTAAAGTTTAAAGTGCTTTAATAGCATTGAACTTGCATGACTGTACAGACAGACAACCATATAGCAACTGAAATAACCTCCTATGCTACTGTACGTCCACATCAGCCCAAATGTATAATATAGCCTACAGGTGAAGAATATGGTGTAAAAGTTAATTTATTTCAATAATTGAACTAGAATATGGTGTAAAAGTTAATTTATTTCAATAATTGAACTAGAATATGGTGTAAAAGTTAATTTATTTCAATAATTCAACTAGAATATGGTGTAAAAGTTAATTTATTTCAATAATTGAACTAGAATATGGTGTAAAAGTTAATTTATTTCAATAATTGAACTAGGATATGGTGTAAAAGTTAATTTATTTCAATAATTCAACTAGAATATGGTGTAAAAGTTAATGAAAATACGGTACAAATCGCGTCCCGTATTAGTTCAATACGGGACGCAAAATTTTTTTCTCAAATAAAGGACAATTCCGTATTTTACGGGACGGGTGGCGACCCTAGGTCCGAGAGGATGCGGTGCTGCCAGTGTTGGACCCATCGACTGCAGGTTAAAAACCCGCAAACCCATAGGTTCCGTGACTCGAGGTTCGGGTTTTCCGTCGAGACGGTGCCGAGGCCTCTGGGTAATCCTGGGCCGTGAGATCAGGACCTGCCCCCCCTCCCCCAACCATGTTTCGAGGAAAGCGGACACGCGTGCCAAGGTCGGGCTTTAGCGGGAAATGGAGTGGGAGGAAGGTGAAAATAGAGGCCCGGCGTTCATCCTGTGGGATGAAGTCCAAAGACGCTCGACTTAACCGGGGAGGGAAACTGGTTCAGTGGGACGTGATCCCCCGCGGGGCCGGGCTGGTGCTCTGGAGAACCGGTGAGACCGGCTCAGAGAAAACATTCTTAAGAAAAATAATCTTCTTAAGTGTCATGTTTTTCTTAAGTTCAGTCTTAAGAAGAAAAAAGAGAAGAAGTCATATTCTCCAAAAAAGTTCTTAAGTATTTTCTCAACTTTCTTCTTAAGAAAAAAACTTAAGAATAAATGGTATTCTTGAAATATAAGTTCTCAAATTTGTTCTTGACTTTTTTCTTAACTTTAAGACGACCTTGACCTGTCTTAAAATTTCTTCTGTGAAAAGGTAGTAATAATAATAATAATAATAATAATAATAATAATAATAATAAGCCTCTAATATCACCTTTTTCAACACATTTTAGACAAGTTTAGACTAGTAGGTCATAGTTTGAGGATATACTTTGTAATTAATTACACAAAGAGCCTGTTAACTGTTTGTTAGCATGTTAGTTAGCGTGGTAGTTAATTATTATTAATTTTCCCCAATAGTATTTTTTTTCACACATTAATCTCATCCACCATAACCTTGAAAAGTTCCTGCATCTCTTTTTCTCCTTCTCCATGTTTAGTGAGTGACTGACGGTTAAGACCAAACTACCTATAAATGTTGTTTGTTGGAACGTGCAATGACATAATTTAAGAAGTTCTTAAGTAGGAAAAATAAGAAATTAGTAAGAAATGACAGTTCTTAAGACGGTTCTTAAGAAAATATTGAGGAATTTCACTTAAGAACTTTCTTATGAACTTCTTAATTTTAGATCTTAAGACATTTCTTAAGATCGTTCTTATTAAAACTTAATAAAGTGCCATATTAACAGCGCTACAGTTGAAATTAAAACAGCTTTTGGCTCTCAGCTTCCTGATTTTAGGGGTAGGGATGAAAACGTGGGGTAGGGGGAGTATTGGGACAGGCCTGGGAAGATTTCAAGTGCCCTAAAATCTGTCCCTTTTTAGGGGTAGTGAAGAAAAGAAGGGTGAGTGAAAGAAAGTAGGGGGTGTGTTGGGATTGGGCCTGAGCTGCTCAGAGACGAGGCTGCAGAGGGTTTTCCAGCGACTGATGGTTCTGGTGTCTGCAGTAGGGATGGGCGGTATGGACTAAAAAATGTATCACGATCATTTCTGGCATTTATCCCGATAACGATAAAAATGATGATAAAAAAAATACTCTTTCTTTCTTTCTTTCTTTCTTTCTTGCTCATTTCTTTCTTTCTTTCTTGCTCATTTCTTTCTTTCTTTCTTGCTCATTTCTTTCTTGCTCATTTCTTTCTTTCTTTCTTTCTTTCTTTCTTTCTTTCTTTCTTTCTTTCTTTCTTGCTCATTTCTTTCTTTCTTTCTTGCTCATTTCTTTCTTGCTCATTTCTTTCTTTCTTTCTTTCTTTCTTTCTTTCTTTCTTTCTTTCTTTCTTTCTTGCTCATTTCTTTCTTTCTTTCTTGCTCATTTCTTTCTTGCTCATTTCTTTCTTTCTTTCTTTCTCATTTCTTTCTTTCTTTCTTGCTCATTTCTTTCTTTCTTTCTTGCTCATTTCTTTCTTTCTTTCTTTCTTGCTCATTTCTTTCTTTCTTTCTTTCTTGCTCATTTCTTTCTTTCTTTCTTTCTTGCTCATTTCTTTCTTTCTCTTTCTTTCTTTCTTGCTCATTTCTTTCTTTCTTTCCTTATTTCTTTCTTTCTCTCCGGCTCATTTCTTTCTTTCAGGCTCATTTCTTTCTTTCTCTTTCTTTCTTTCTTTCCTTATTTCTTTCTTTCTCTCCTTCTCTCCGTAAAATATCACCCATTCCTAGTCTGCAGGAACCGGAGGGTTCTCCACCGTCCTGTCGGGGGTCCAGGCCTGTCTGGGTTCCGGTCCATCAGCGGGTCTGGAGGAACCCTGCAGGACTCTGGCGCGGGCGGGTCAGTTCCTGGCAGATTAGAGTACTCCGAGGTCTTAACCAAATCCCTGGAAGTTCTTGGAAAACGCTGTTGTTGTTGTTGTTGTTCTGGTTTTTCCAGGACACCAGCTTGAAGAAAACAATTCCTCTCGCAGGAGAAGATTGAACTTTTGAGATGTATTTTTTTCCTCCATTCAGACAGTTTGGAGATGAGACGGAGCTTGTCAATGAATGTGGATTTACTGCTATTTCAACATTTATCACCAGAAAAATAACACCAGAAAAATAACTTATTTGACAATTTTCACCTGTTTCAAGTAAATTTTCACTTGAAATACTGTAAGTAGAAAAATCTGCCAGTGGGACAAGATTTATCTCCTCATTACAAGCAAAAAAATCTTGTTCCACTGGCAGATTTTTCTACTTATTTTAAGTGAAAATCTACTTGAAACTAGGCCTGTGTTGAAAAGATCGATTCTCCGATTTTATTTTTTATTTTTTTTTAATTTTTTTATCCCGGTTTTTTCCCATTTTTACCACCCCGTGCTCCTACCTACTGACAGTCCTGGGCATTGCCATCCTCTACCAACCCCGGGAGGGCCCTGCACTGAGCTCAGGTCTCCTCCTTAACCTGAGGAGTGAGCAGGTCGCATCTTTTCACCAGACAGGGTGGGGCTTCTCCGGCCGAACGTAGCGCGTGGAAGGATCACGTTATTCCGGCCGGATCCTCCCCACCCCATCTGGCGCCCCGGTTGGCCAGAGGGGGCATGTATAGCCCAGGACTGTGTGCATGTTTTTGTGAGGGTAGCTCACATTAGCTACCCAAGGGAACACGGGGAGAACATGCAAACTCCACACAGAAAGATCCTTTTGCCAACCCCACCCATGGTGTGGGCACTGAAGTCATGGGGGAACTAACACGCACTTCAGCGCCCACAGCGTCCCCGGCGGGAATCGAACCCAGGACCTTCTTGCTGTGAGACGGCTGCACTACCAGCTGCGCCACCGTGCCCCCATCATCTCAGATTCTCCGATTTTAAATAGATTCTCATATTAATTCCTAAAAATCGAGTCATATGTCTAAAGATCGATTTTAAAAAAAAAAAAAAAAAAAAAAAAAAATGTCATCGTTACATTACAACCTTTGGTACTTTTTTGTTTATCCCCAAAAAAGGAATATTTTGTTGGACACGGGTGCCATGTTTTGCCTTTAAATATGTTTAAAGGTATGAAAACATTAAAGTTTTCAGTTATAATTGCATAAATTGTCTATTTTTCTTTGCTTTATATACTGTCTTGGGGTTACATTTGCATAAATGTTAAAAACCAAATTCTCATAAATGGGGAAAAAATAAAAGCGATTTCTTTTGTCCTCTGTTTGCTGCCCTGGATCTGTTTTGATAATTCTGACCCACATGATGTTTCCTAAAGCAGTTCTATCAGCATTCTGGGAGCTGATTGGTCCTTACAGCATCATTATCTGCAATACTTGCTGTTGAATCTCAATATAATACTAGTATTAATATGTTGCATAACTACAGTCATATAATTCATGCAACAGCTCAAAAAACAGTTTTATTAACACTAACCCAAATCAATATCGGATAGAATTGGATCGAATCAAATCTTGATAATCGATTCTGAATCTTAAGAATCGGAATCGAATCGATTCTTGACACTTGAATCAATCCCCAGCCCTACTTGAAACGGGTGAAAATTGTTATTTCCAGTGATGAGTCTTGTTTTAAGTGTAATGGGATTTTTTTTTTACTAAAATGAGACATTTTAACTAGAAATAAGACAAATATTCTTGTTAAGATTGTGAGTTTTTGCAGTGATCCATTTTACTTATCCTGTGAAGGACAGAGTCATATTGATAAGTTCAGAAAACAGTTTTTTAACAACTCGAGTACTGGGTCCAGGTCCCAGGAGGTCCAGGCAATCTGGACCAGGTCTGGAAGTTGTCAGGACGCGTGAGCCTTGACTGCGGGAGAGTTCTCCTGAGACATGAACAAAGAGAGCGTTAAGCTCGGACCCAGCTATCCCATTAAGGGCTTTGTTTGTGATCAGCGTTTGGGACGCTGGCGTTGGGATTTCTCCCAGGTACCGGTTGGTATCAGTCGGTGCTCTGGGGCGTTTTAAATTAGCTCCAACTTCCAGGCTTTTAAAAAAATATCTATTATTACTTCATGTGATTTGTCCTCCCTCGTCAGAGCACAAAGAGATTTGGACAGTCATTTATTCCAGCTGCAGTCCCACTCTACAACCAGGCCCTGCAGGCCCAGGGAGACCTGGAACTGGAGCTGATAGAAACTGACTTGGACTTTTATCTGCACATGTTGCACTTTGACAAACAACTACCAGCACTTCGTGTTTGTTGGACCAGCGTTTATATGTACCGTATTGTCCGCACTATAAGGCACACCTAAAAGCCTTTAATTTTCTCAAAAACCGGCAGTGCGCCTTATAATCCAGTGCGCCTTATTTTAGTAATTTCTGTTACTGTAGTCAGGGGGATTGTAGCTTCTGTAGTTGGTGTCGCCAAAGTAATGGCGCTAAAAACGTCAGGAATCGTCACAGACGTTCAAGAAATGCGAGTCAGCGACGCTGACTCGCATAATGGTGACTTTGACGAGACGGAGCAAAGCTGGTTTTTATTTTGTTAATAAAGTTTGACATACGGTACTTTTCTTGTTTTTTTTTTGCATTTGCTGTAGGATTTTGCAGCATTTCCTGTAGCAGCTCCATCAGGTAGATACGTAACTCAACCCCAGCCACTATAGTATGGTATTTTACCAGATATTTAGTGCGCCTTATAATGCGGTGCGCCTTTATATATGGAAAAAGTTTTAAAATACGTCATTCATTGAAGGTGCGCCTTATAATGTGGTGCGCCTTATATATGGAAAAAGTTTTAAAATACGTCATTCATTGAAGGTGCGCCTTATAATGTGGTGCACCTTATATATGGAAAACGTTTTTAAATACGTCATTCATTGACAGTGCGCCTTATAATGTGGTGCGCCTTATAGTGCGGAAAATACGGTATTGTTGTATTGTCGGCTCTGTTTTTCTGTTCGCCTTCATCTTTTTGAATGTCATGAGCTGTTTGGCAATAAAGACAATAAAGGTTTCAATCAATCAATCAATCAATCAATCAATCAATCAATCAATGTGATGAGGGTGTTGACCAGTTTCTTATGTTTCTTTTTTAAACTCAGGGGTGTGTGTGTGAAATATAATGCCAGAAGGGAATGACATCAGCGACGGTATTAGAGAAGAATTTGTAGGTTTATGATTGGACTCCGATGTTCTGCAGTGAGAGATGATGTTGTCCAGGAGTCAGCATCCCAGCACATGTATGGGGGGGGCAGAAGTGGGCCGAGACCACCTGCAGAACCCTTCCAGGGTCTCGGGGGGGCGTTCAGGTTACCTGCTGTGCTCACACTTCCCCGGCTCTTCCTGTTGGTCATTGTTTAGTCCTGGTAGGGCTGGGCGATATATCGAGATTTTAATATATATCGATATATTTTCAAACGCGATATGGTACGAGACAATATCGTTTATATTGATTAAAAAAAAAAATAATAAAAAATTGACAAATTGACTTGAATGTTTTATTTGAGATTTGTACAAATGTTTTGTTATTTGCACAACTGTCAACCTCAGTGGAAAAGTCTGCCTGTTACTGTCTACATTGTATTAATTGCACAGTGTATTTTAATTTAATTGTTATGCAGGAAAGGGATATTTGTTTTATTTTATTCAAGAAGCATTTTTATTCTATATATGCAGGCAGTTTATTTTTATTTCATTTGTTTTATACATTTTGATATTGTGCAGACCTCTGTTAATAAAGGAACCTGTGTGACATTTGTCACGAGGCTTTGTATTAAAACTGACCGTTTTTTTAAGGGTTTGCCTCAGAAAACAATGAAGCTAACAGAGATGCTAACAGAGATGCTATGCTATAATGCTTTGGGGGAAACCCCAATTATGGCACAGAAAAAATATCGATATATATCGAGTATCGCCATTCAGCTAGAAAATATCGAGATATGACTTTTGGTCCATATCGCCCAGCCCTAAGTCCTGGACCTCCTGGACCGGCTCAGGTCAGACTGGCTTCTCTGCTCGTGCTTGCATAACCGTGGCCTCGCGTAAACCCGCGGGATCCTGGACCGCTTCCACCTGGGTGCTCTTTAAGGACACACTTCAGGGAATCACAAACGTTGGCTGGGAGGATTAACGGCGTCCTGGTTTACCCCCGGCAGCAGGCGGGTCCAAGTCTGGGGGGGGAGGGGGTTCCTGCTCGGCTCACGTCTCGTTTGTGTCCACAGGTCGGCGGACGGCGGCAGGATGCTGTGGCTGCTGCTCTGGGCGGTTCCTCTGGTGGGAAGCGGCCGGGTCGACGCTCGGGAACCACGACACCTAGGTGAGGTCAAACCGTCAATTGGGTATGAAGGTACGGCAGTCGCCACACCTTGGCTTCAAGGGAAAATGTAAATGTTTGTTTTTTAAATACATTTATGGAATTACTCTGTGTCTATTTATATTGATTATTCTATTATTTAATACATATAGAATAACTACAAATGCAAATCAGAACATGATCGATTTCACTAGTTATTATACACTGCAAAAACTCAAAATCTTAACAAGAATATTTGTCTTATTTCTAGTTAAAATGTCAAATTTTTAGTAAAAAAAAATCTCATTACACTAAAGACAAGACTCAAAAACAACCATTTTCACCCGTTTCAAGTAGATTTCCACTTAAAATAAGTGGAAAAATCTTCCAGTGGAACAATATTGTTTTGCTTGTGATGAGAAGATAAATCTTGTCCCACTGGCAGATTTTTCTACTTATTTCAAGTGAAAATTTACTTGAAACAGGTGAAAATGGTCAAATAATAAGTTATTTTTATGGTGATGACTCTTGTTTTAAGTGTAATGAGATTTCTTGACTAAAAATGAGACATTTTAACTAGAAATAAGACAAATATTCCTGGTAAGATTTTGAGTTTTTGCAGTGAGTGAGACTGCATTTGAAAAAGTTCTTCGACTCGTAACCTTGCCATACCTTAGCTTCGACTGAATTGATGCTGATGATTAAATCGCTGTTGAATATCTAACTTTTTCAGCATCAGTTGCCATGGCGACGCAGCGATTCTGAAAACTGAGAGCTGAGGCTGAGGTTACCTGCAGGGAAGGGGCGGGAAATTAAAGAGATTTCAAACAAATTCAAGAAAACACAATATTTAAGCCAGGGAACCGAAGCATTTTTAAGAACAAAACGGAACCAAAACTTAAAGGGGACATATTATGGCATTTAATGTATATTTTAAACAGGCCTTGAATGTCTTAAAAACAATCTAAAGCTTGTTTTTTCTACATAAATCAGAAATCCAGCCTGTGGGCCATGTCTCTATTTTTACCGCTTCTAAAGCCTTTTTCTGTGCTTCATTTTAAGGGCGGGGGGGGGCTATGATAATGAGGCTCTGCGCTGATTGGCTGCTTGAATGACGTGTAGGAGGGGAGGAGAATAAGCCTCGCTCCGGCCAGAGCAGCCGGCTGCGTCGTACACAAAACGTCTCCCATGCGAGAAGCTTCTGCGACAAAATCAATTCCATGGCTTTATTTTTTTTGTATTGGACTGTCCTAACTGGCCGCGAGTTTCAGTGTGGACAGAGAGCGTCCGATGTCACGCAGCTCGACCTGATAGTCGGACGCTCTCATTCAGTTACACGCTGTAAACGGATCTTAAAGCCTGATTTACGGTTCTGCTTTAAATCGACTCGTATCCTACGCCGTAGGCTCTGCGTTGGTGTAACGCGGAACCATAAATCAGCTTTTAGTCACCTCATCTTCACAGAGGAAGATTTCTCATCATTTATGTTACAAGACAGATGAATCACGTTAACTGTAAATAAATCACAACACTGAATTTTCACAAATGGCAACTTTATTGTTAAAAAAATAAAATATGAGTTGTATTTAAATAACATTTATGCACTATTGCTGGCTCAAGGAAGGACCGTGCGTTTTCTGAAGGTGTCGTTGAACAGCTTCAGGTGCTTGGAAGATCTGAAACCAGACAGAAAAAATGTATTACTAATTTACCTAACGAGTGAGTGGCTCCGTTAGGGAACACTGGAGCCGCCGGGGCCCGGGGCTCCTCACCGGGCCGGTCCGTGAGCAGCTCCTGCAGCTCCGTATGCGGCGCCGGGGCTCCGGAAGCTAAGCTAAATACTTAGCCCATGCAAAGATCATACAAATATAAATAACATAAAAAAAAAAAGGAACTTACCGCTGACTCGTGTGCAGTTACCGGGTCCGTGCTGTTGGAACTGATCCTTTTATGAGGGTAAATGTCGATGCAAAACCTAATTTTAACTGTCCCTCGCTGTTGAAACCAGTGGAAAACAGTCACCGCTGCTGAACAACGGCGGAGCTCCAGCCGGCGGAGAGAGCTGGTTGTGGGCGTGGTTTCAGCAGCGGAGGCTGAACCTATGGAAATCTGCTCAAAAAAATCACGTGACACTGGGGGATTCTGTAAGGCGGGGGTCACAGACCTTGCAGAAATTCATGGGATTTCATCTCCCCTCTGCTGGCAGGGTGAGGGGAGAACACTTTATATATGTTAAAACAAGAAAAAACATGTTTTTCATAATAGGTCCCCTTTAAGCAGCTGTTGCTCCGTTGTTTAGCATGTGGCTAACAGGGCTGTTAAACCTGCAGTCAGCCGAGTCGTGGTTCCTTGTAAAAGACGAGCTTGATAACAGTGGTGAGCTCGTCGTCAGAGACCTGCAGGAAGCCCAATATCTGGGACGCGTCGTTCGCTCCTCCAGCTCATAAATGTCCTGCAGTGATTTGTAAATATCATTTCTTATCTAAATAAAACTTGTGACTGGAGCTCGGGACTGATTTTAGTTTTAAACTGATTAGGAGTTCAGGAATCCCAACTATCTGGGTGTGTGCGGCGACGCAGGGGGTTGAGGTTAGATACCCAACTACGGTGATGAGCTGTCGGCTGAAGCTCCGCCCATCGACCTTGGTGACCTCGGACCCCCAGAAAACCCTCCTCCGTGTTAGTTCCTGGTTCCCGGCATGTTTCATTTCTGAGAAATTGTTGTTGTTGTTGTTGTTGTTGGAGCCCCTGCAGCGGCTCGCTGAGCTCCTTACGGCACACAAGGCCTTTGTTTCCGCGGCGCTCGCTGAGCGCCCGGCCGCACATTCTCCGCTGGATTACACACGCCTCCCGCCGGGACCGAGCAATTATTACATAAACAATGGCAGGTAAAAACTCCCATAGTGGGAGAAAAGCCTTAAGCCAATTATTGGCAAGAAAAACTCCCCTTTGGGGTTTTAAAACTCTGTTAAAGTGACGGCTGTCCATGCTGGCCTGAGAGTCTCTACACAGTCCTACAGTCTCACTCCTGCAATCAGTCCCCACAACTAGTCTAAACCTTCAACTAGTCCCACAACTAGTCTTAAACCTTCAACTAGTCTTAAACCTACAACTAGTCTTAAACCTTCAACTAGTCCCACAACTAGTTCTAATCCCTGCTAGTCCCACAAATAGTCCCGCAACTAGTCTTAAACCTTCAACTAGTCCCACAACTAGTCTCAATCCTTCAACTAGTCCCACAACTAGTCTCAATCCTGCAACTAGTCCCACAACTAGTCTTAAACCTTCAACTAGTCTTAAACCTTCAACTAGTCCCACAACTAGTCTAAAACCTTCAACTAGTCCCACAACTAGTCTTAAACCTTCAACTAGTCCCACAACTAGTCTTAAACCTTCAACTAGTCTTAAACCTTCAACTAGTCCCACAACTAGTCTAAAACCTTCAACTAGTCCCACAACTAGTCTCAAACCCTACTAGTCCTACAACTAGTTTTAATCCCTACTAGTCCCACAACTAGTCGTAAACCTTCAACTAGTCCCACAACTAGTCTAAACCTTCAACTAGTCCCACAACTAGTCTTAAACCTTCAACTAGTCCCACAACTAGTCTTAAACCTTCAACTAGTCCCACAACTAGTCTAAACCTTCAACTAGTCTAAACGTTCAACTAGTCCCACAACTAGTCTTAAACCTTCAACTAGTCCCACAACTAGTTCTAATCCCTGCTAGTCCCACAAATAGTCCCGCAACTAGTCTTAAACCTTCAACTAGTCCCACAACTAGTTCTAATCCCTGCTAGTCCCACAAATAGTCCCACAACTAGTCGTAAACCTTCAACTAGTCCCACAACTAGTCTTAAACCTTCAACTAGTCCCACAACTAGTCTAAACCTTCAACTAGTCCCACAACTAGTCTTAAACCTTCAACTAGTCCCACAACTAGTCTCAATCCTGCAACTAGTCCCACAACTAGTTTTAATCCCTACTAGTCCTACAACTAGTTTCAATCTCACAACAAGTCTCAAGCCCTACTAGTCCCGCCACTAGTCTCAATTCTGCAACTAGTCCCACTAGTATCCAGCCATACTAGTCCCACAACTAGTCTCAATCTCACAACTAGTTTTAATCCCTGCTAGTCCCACAGCTAGTCCCACAACTAGTTTTAATCCCTACTAGTCCCACAACTAATCCCAGCACAACTTCCCCAACTAGCCTTAAACTCTACTAGTCCCGCAACTAGTCTCAAGTCCCACAACTAGTCCCAGAACTAGTTAGTTCTGCACCCTCATGGACATGGAGCTCTAAAAAGAGCAAATTTAGGAAACTAAATCCAGAAACCTGAAACCTCCAGATCTCCTGTCCAGGTTAAAGAAGCCAGAAAACCAGAAGACAACCAGCCCTTTTTAGTGTTTCTGTTCCCTGGAAGACTCTCTCTGGAGGAGCATATCCTCAAAAGAGAAAGGAACCAACCAGGGTGCACCTGCCCGCGTCGGCGGCCGGGGCGGCTCTGTATCTCCGGGCAGGCTGGCCCCCCGCCGGGTGGGGGTCGTTGGCCTGGAGGGTGAGGGCCTCCTGGCCAGGTGATCGGATGACTTACAGTCGACGTATCAGATGAACTTGATCTGAAGTGGTGAAACAGACAGATTGATGGACTCCCTGACAAACGCTCCAGACATCAGGATTGAAGATTGGATGAAGGTGGACATGAAAGTGAATGTCAGCGTGTGGTTTGGTGCACACACATCTTTCATATGTTTAAGATTTTATTCAATAAAGATACGGCGGTTGAAAATGACTAAAAGCATCTTTCAGTCCTGAGATGACGAGAACAATGCCGTTCACATTCGGGAACCGGAGCTTCAGCGCTCCTTGATGTTTGTTGTTAATATCTAACCTTTTCAGCATCAGTTGCCATGGCGATGCAGCGCTGTAAGAGGAGAGAACCAGCTGTGCCATTCTGAAAACTGAGAGCTGAGGCTGAGGTTACCTGCAGGGGGAGGTGTGGGAAATAAAGGAATGACATTTCAAACGAATTCAAGAAAACACAATATGAGAGCATGCGGCTAAACATGTCATCGTTGGTCAGATTGTCAGATTCTAGAAGAGAGTTAAAATGTTAAAATCAGCTAACTTAAAGGGGACCTAATATGGCATCTAATCCCTATTTTAAACAGGCCTTGAATGTCTTAAAAACAAGCTTTTGATTGTTTTTCTACATAAATTGGAAATTCAGCCTCTGAGCCATGTCTTTATCTTCCCATTCTCTAACCTCATTATCTATGCAGGATTCTGAGTGGGCGGGGCTATGATAATGAGGCTCTGTGCTGATTGGCTGCCTGAATGACGCGATACACCGCTAAAAAGAAATGGTGGAAGCTAACTGCATGCGATGCGAGCGAGCGTCTGCAACAAAATCGATTCCATTGCTTTATTTTCTATTGGACTGTCCTAACTGGCCGCAGCGACGCCGCGCATAGTTTTGAGCTGAATATTTGTCGGACGCCCTGCTTCTATTTTCTTCCTGTCGCTCGCGTTGAAAGCCGGTTGAAAGCGCTGTAGGAAACAGTCATGATGAGGAACGGCTGATCCAGTTAGTTGAAATGAGAAGTTATCTCTATGATACCTCCTCATTTCACTACAAAAACCTCAATAAAGTGGCAGCTGCTGGAGGGAGATGGACAGAGAGCATCTGATGTCACGCAGTGCGACGCGATAGTCGGACGCTCGCATGCAGTTAGGACACGGTGTTTAGTTGTGTGTGTGGTTTGCATTTTGGTTACGTAACAAAATTGTGCAGAATCTTATTGGCTCGTAGATCCACATCACACTGGACGGCTCATCCGGGCGGCTGTACAGACTCTGCAGAATTTGGTTGCTTTCCTCCTTCTCTGAGTTGGCAGGCTGAGGGGAGACCACTTTATATACAGGACTGTCTCAGAAAATTATAATATTGTGATAAAGTTCTTTATTTTCTGGAATGCAATTTAAAAAAAAACAAAAATGTCATACATTCCGGATTAATTACAAATCAACTGAAATATTGCAAGCCTTTTATTATTTTAATATTGCTGATTATGGTTTACAGTTTAAGATTAAGATTCCCAGAATATTCAAATTTTTTGAGATAGGATATTTGAGTTTTCTTAAGCTGTAAGCAATGATTAGCAATATTAATATAATAAAAGGCTTGCAATATTTCAGTTGATTTGTAATGACTCCAGAACGTATGACATTTTTGTTTTTTAATTGCATTACAGAAAATCACAATATTCTAATTTTCTGAGACAGTCCTGTATGTTAAAGCAAGAAAAAATGTGTTTTTCATAATAGGTCCCCTTTAAGGGAACTGAATTATATTATTAAGAACTAAATGGAACCAAAATGTGGCTAACCGGGCTGTTAAACCTGCAGTCAAGGTAAACGCCACCGCAGCTGATCGACAGTTCAGGGGGACTGGAATGGTTCCAGATTGGACTGGAATGGTTCCAGATTGGACTGGAATGGTTCCAGATTGGACTGGAATGGTTCCAGATTGGACTGGAATGGTTCCTGGTTCGGGCCGGTAGGGCCTTCATGATGATGTGGGTTCAGGAACAGGAATAAAGGTCTCTCCAGCAGACGTTTGGAGGGGGGGGGGGGTTGCACTACCCCCAGTACTGGATTTGAGGGGGGATGAGGGGGGTGTCATTATGTCATTTCATCAATGAATGTGGTTTTACTGCTATTTCAACATTTAGAGTCATCACCAAAAAAATAACTAACTACAATTTTCACCTTTTTCAAGTAAATTTTCACTTGAAATAAGTAGTAAAATCTGCCAGTGGGACAAGATGTATCTTCTCATTACTATGCTATGTCATTCCTGCAGTATTTCTGCAGGTGTTTTGGTCACTGCTATTATTTGTAATATATTATATTATTTGTAATCAGCACAAATTATCTGTCCCCATATGATAAAATCCACCATCCCCCCTGAATTCTTTTTACAACTCGAGTACTGACTACCACGTTGCTGCTGTCTCACACTTTTGTTTTCTTCTTCTCTGAACAGAGGAAGCGGTTGCCACGGCGACGAGGCCTAACATCGACTACTGCCGCTCTACCAACATGGAGGACTTCACCTGCTGGTGGCACCCGCTGGACAACCTGACGGGCGAGGAGGAGGTGGCCTACGTCCTCACGTACTCCAAAGAGTGAGTAAACCCACCTGTTCTTTAACCAGGAGCTGGACATGTGACCGCCCCGGCACTCTGCAGCCTCGCGCCCATTACTCGAGTTGTAAAACAAAATCAGGGGGGATGGTGGATTTTATCATATGGGGACAGGTAATTTGTGCTGATTACAAATAATATAATATATTACAAATAATAGCAGTGACCAAAACACGTGCAGAAATACTGCAGGAATGACATAGCAGCAGTTAAATGCAGCCTTCTGTAAGCTTTAAATATCCACTGGGCTTACATCAAATACATCAAAACACAACAATAAAAAACACTTTTCTGAACTTATCAATATGACTCTGTCCTTCACAGGATAAGTAACATGGATCACTGCAAAAACTCAAAATCTTAACAAGAATATTTGTCTTATTTCTAGTTAAAATGTCTCATTTTAGTAAAAAAAATCTCATTATACTTAAAACAAGACTCATCACTGGAAAAAACAACAATTTTCACCAGTTTCAAGTAGATTTTCACTTGAAATAAGTAGAAAAGTCTGCCAGTGGAACAAGATTTTTTTGCTTGTAATAAAAAGATTTTAAGTGAAAATTTACTTGAAACAGCTGAAAATGGTCAAATAAGTTATTTTTCTGGTGATGAGTCTAAATGTTGAAATAGCAGTAAAACCACATTCATTGAAATGATAAGGGATGGAAAGGGGGGATGGCAGTTTTACAGGGGGGATGATTTTGGCCGTTTTTATTTCAGGGGGGATGCCATACATATACCAGACATATCTGGGTCATGTGGGCGCCGCGGTTTAAGCCCAGTTTGATTTCCCTGCGGCGCTGAAGCGCGAGGCTGTTAAGGCGTCGATACGTGAGCGGAGCTCTGCAGAGTGCGGCCTCACACGACCCCTCGCCCTCGCCATAAAATGTTCCCAGTAATCAGGACAAATGGGATGCACCTTCGCCCTCCTATAAGTATTGTAATGGTGCAAAAAGTCAAACTTCAGAGGCATGTTATCATTTATCCTAACCTTTATTGGAATGTACATCCAAGTTTAGTTGCAGGAATCTGAGGGAACGGATGTAAGAACAAAACTGGACAAGAACATCTGAAACAACCACAACCAAATTCACTCTATCCGGATGGAGCAATTTAACTGGATAGTTTTTATTAAAGGCCCAAATGAAATAGAGTAACGAGGCTGTTTTTAAAATGTAAGGAGTAAAAAGTACAGATAATTGTGTGAAAATGTAAGGAGTAAAAGTAAAAAGTCGTCTGAAAAATAAGTACTCCAGTGAAGTATAGATAACCAAAATTTCTACTTCAGTAAGGTAACGAAGTATTTGTACTTTGTTACTTGACACCTCTGCCCCCGAGGCATGCAGCGCTTGCAGCACCGCTGATCCCGTGTTTCTCCTCCGCAGCAAAGGACCCAGACGCGAGTGTCCCGACTACAAGACGGCCGGGCCCAACAGCTGCCACTTCGACAAGAGCCACACGTCCGTGTGGAAGATGTACTGCATGAACGTGGTCGCCGTCACCGCCCGCAGGAACTACACCTCCAAGGAGCACTGCGTGGACGTGGGCGAGATAGGTGAGCAGACGGGCCGCCTAGGCCTGTGTTGAAAAAATCGATTTCCCAATTCTAAATCGATTCTCATATTAATTCCTAGAAATCGATTCATATGTCTAAAGATCGATTTTTTTTTTTTTTTTTTTTTTTTTTTTTGGTGGGGGGATTTTTTTTTTTATTTTCTTTTATTTATTTATGTTTTTTTTTCATCATTAGATTAGAACTTTCGGTTATTTTTTTGTTTATCCCCAAAAAAGCAATGTTTTGTTGGACACGAGAATAACTGGTGCCATGTTTTTGCCTTTAAATATGTTTAAAGGTATGAAAATGTTAAAGTGTTCAGTTATAATTGCATGAATTGTCTATATTTCATTACTTTATATACTGTCTTGGGGTTACATTTGCAAAAAATGCTAAAAACCAAATTCTCAAAAATTAAAAAAATAGACGAAAATGGAACAAATAAAAACGGAACGTAGGAAAAAATAAAAGCGATTTCATCCGTCTCTGTTTCCTCCCTGGATCTGTTTGGTAATTCTGACCCACGATATTTCTGAAAGCAGTTCTATCAGCATTCTGGGAGCTGATTGGTCCTTACAGCATCATTAGCTGCCAATACTTGCTGTTGAATCTCAATATAATACTAGTAGTAATATTTTGCATAACTACAGTCCATGCAACAGCTCAAAAAACATTTTTAATAACACTAACCCAAATCGATATCGGAATCGAATCAAATCGAATCAAATCTTGATAATCGATTCTGAATCTTAAGAATCGGAATGAAATCGATTCTTTTACATTTGAATGGATCCCCAGCCCTAGGGCCGCCGGTGGTTCTGCAGGACCAGGATCCAGTTACTGTACCTGGGCCCCGGAGCCGGGAGTCCAAGCATTTGAGCTTCTCTCGTTTGTTTCGGTGCATTAAAATCACGGTGTGGTGATGAATATGAAAGTTTCCCGTGCTCACATTTCTACACGTTTGTATAGACTCGGACCTGCGAGTGGGGACCCCAGAACCGGACCCAGGTCCAAATTCTGTCGTCAGTCCGACCTGTTTTGTAGAAATGTTCGTTTTTTCAGTCGTCGCTGAAGCGGCGGCAGAAACCCGGTTTAGCTGCGAAGAGTTTCGCTGTCAGATGTCGGTGGTGTGTGGTCTGGCTCTGCACCGTGCAGCCTGCGGGTAAGACCAGTCCAAACCAGTCCGGTTAAGATCAGTCCAGACCAGTCTGATTAAGACCAGAATAGTCCGGTTAAGATCAGTCTAGACCAGGGGTCGGCAACCCGCGGCTCTAGAGCCGCCCTAGAGGCTCCTGGAGCTTTTTCAAAAATGTTTGACCTTTTTTCCTTTTTTTTTTTTCTTTTTTTTTCTTTTTCTTTTTTTTTTATTCCTTTTTTTCCTCTTTTTTTCTTCCTTTTTCGTTTTCCTTTTTAATCTCGACATTTCAACTTTTTTCTCGAAATTGTACTTCAACAATAATCTCGACATTTTGACTATTTCTCGAAATTTCGACTTTTTTCCTCAATATTTCGACTTTTTTCTCAACATTTAGACTTTTTTTCTCGTCATTTTTACTTTTTTTCTCAACATTTCCACTTTTTTCCAGAGATTGTACTTCAACATTAATCTCGACATTTCGACTATTTCTCGAAATTTTGACTTTTTTCTCGAAATTTTGACTTTTTTCTCGAAATATCGACTTTTTTCTCAACATTTCAACTTTTTTCTTGAAATTTTGACTTTTTTCTCGACATTTCAAGTTTTTTCTCAACATTTCGACTTTTTTCTCGACATTTCGCCTTTTGTCTTCATTCTAAGGCTTATACAAGACTTTTAATTTTTTGCGGCTCCAGACATATTAGTTTTTTGTGTTTTTGGTCCAATATGGCTCTTTCAACATTTTGGGTTGCCGCCCCCTGGTCTAGACCAGTCCGGTTAAGACCAGTTCAGACCAGTCTGATTAAGACCCGTCCGGTTAAGACCAGACCAGTCCTGTTACAACCAGTCAAGTTCAGTCCAGATCAGTTAAGACCAGTCCAATTAAGATCTGGTGCCAGGGGAGATCCGGGGCAGAAGTCGCCCAGGCCTGGAGACGCTCCCACGCAGGGCAGCGGCCTCGGCCAACAACCGAAAGGTCACAGCGTCCTAATCTGAGAGCAAATGAAATGTCACGGTAGCGAAGCGACATTCAGGCGTACGTGTGGGTCAGGAACGGGCACAGACGTCCGTCAGCCGCAAAACGGAAGAAACGACAGACCAACGACGAGGCCAAAAGAAGAAGAGCTGCAGATTTTCTAAGCGTGCAGACCTGAGGATCCGATCAGAAGTGGGACGCCTCTCCCTCGACTGCGTAATCTGTCTCCGCTGGTGCTACACTGGTTTCAAAACTACTTAAAGTATTAAAGTAAAAGTAATGTAAGGGGGAAAAAAGCCATTAAGGACAAAAGCCATTGAAAATGAATGTATCTTAGTATAATGTCAATATATTAAAGAAGCATATATGTGTACTATTGAGCATTAACATGTGTTTCAGTGAGCAGGAGATATGATGACTAGTTGCCTATAAGTATTGTAATGGTGCAAAAAGTCAAACTTCAGAGGCATGTTATCATTTATCCTAACCTTTATTGGAATGTACATCCAAGTTTAGTTGCAGGAATCTGAGGGAACGGATGTAAGAACAAAACTGGACAAGAACATCTGAAACAACCACAACCAAATTCACTCTATCCGGATGGAGCAATTTAACTGGATAGTTTATTTTTAAAGGCCGAAATGAATCAGAGTAACGAGGCTGTTTTTAAAAGGTAAGGAGTAAAAGTACAAATAATTGCGTGAAAATGTAAGGAGTAAAAGTAAAAAGTCGTCTGAAAAATAATTACTCCAGTGAAGTATAGATAACCAAAATGTCTACTTAAGTAAGGTAACGAAGTATTTGTACTTTGTTACTTGACACCTCTGGTGCTACATCAGTTTTCTTTATGAGATGCAAACGATGAAATGAAAAAGTCTTTCTTCTAAATTAACTAAAATCAGGCTGACGGGATGGTGGACGGAGTCGAGGGCGATCGTTGCCTCTGGTGAAGATGTTTCCTGGAGGATTCTGGGAACTGGGTCATGTCCTGAGGAGCCTGCGGGCGTGTTTGAGGAAACGGGTCCTGACACGTCTGTGGTTCAGCCCGGGACGCTGCTGATGCTGATGCTGGTGCTGATGCTGAGGCGGCGTGTGTGATGCTTGTGCTCGTGTTTGTGCTCCACAGTCCAGACGGAGACGCCGGTCAACCTGACCTTCGCGCTGACGGAGGCCGGCGAGGACGAGACGGGCCACAACGCGCGGCTGTCCTGGGTGTACCCGGTCCCCGAGGACCTGCAGTACGGCTGGATCACGCTGGAGTACGAGCTGCAGTACCGCCGGGTGTCCGACCCCGACAACTGGAAGGTACGCCGTCCGGAGCAGAGGCTCGGAGGACCCGCAGCAGTACTGGAGTTGAGGGGGATGAGGGAGATGAGGGGAGATGAGGGGGGATGAGGGGGGATGGCATCCCCCCCTGAAATAAAAACGGTCCAAATCATCCCCCCTGTAAAACTGACATCCCTCCTTTCCATCCCTTATGTCATTTCATCAATGAATGTGGTTTTACTGCTATTTCAACATTTAGAGTCATCACCAGAAAAATAACACCAGAAAAATAACTTATTTGACAATTTTCACCTGTTTCAAGTGAATTTTCACTTGAAATAACTAGAAAAATCTGCCAGTGGGACAAGATTTATCTTCCCATTACAAGCAAAATAATCTTGTTCCACTGGCAGATTTTTCTACTTATTTCAAGTGAAAATCTACTTGAAACAGGTGAAAATTGTTGTTTTTTCCAGTGATGAGTCTTGTTTTAAGTGTAATAAGATTTTTTTTACTAAAATTAGACATTTTAACTAGAAATAAGACAAATATTCTTGTTAAGATTTTGAGTTTTTGCAGTGATCCATTTTACTTATCCTGTGAAGGACAGAGTCATATTGATAAGTTCAGAAAAGTGTTTTTTATTATTGTGTTTTAATGTATTTGATGTAAGCCCAGTGGATATTTAAAGCTTACAGAAGGCTGCATTTAACTGCTGCTATGTCATTCCTGCAGTATTTCTGCAGGTGTTTTGGTCACTGCTATTATTTGTAATATATTATATTATTTGTAATCAGCACAAATTATCTGTCCCCATATGATCAAATCCACCATCCCCCCTGATTTTTTTACATAACATATATATAAAATAAAAATAACCATCAACATAGATACAAAAAAAAAAAAAGAAAATAACCACAAAAAACAAAAACATATGCAAGATAAAAAGTGTTGGCTTCAGCAGCATATGGCGGAACAAACACATTTACTGGAGCATGTAGGAATGCCAGGACCAGCCTTGGCATCACCACAACTCCTCTCAGGAGTTAAACCACACCTTCAGCTTTACTATGGTGTCCATCATAAACACCTTATCTTACACAGACTGTGGCCTGCAATGTTCCTTAAATCACAGGAGCTGCCAGATTAACCAAAAGCTTAAGCCAAAAATATAGACTAAGAAACAAACAAAACAGACAAGACCAACAAAACGTGTGCCACCTCCCCTCCCTCCTCCCACACTGAGCTCAAATATAGACCAGGGGTCGGCAACCCGCGGCTCTAGAGCTGCATGCGGCTCTTTAGCGCTGCCCTAGTGGAGCTGGAGCTTTTTAAAAAGTGTTTTTTTCCCTTTTTTCTTTTTGTCTTCTTTTTTTCCTCTTTTTTTTTTCTTATTTTTTTCTCTTTTTTTTCTTATTTTTTTCTCCCTTTTTTTTCTTTTTTTCTTTTTCTTCTTTTTTTCTTTTTTCTTTTTTTTCATTTTTTTCCTCTTTTTTACTTCCTCTTTCCTTTCCTTTTCAATCTCACCATTTCGACTTTTTTTTCAACATTTCACCTTTTTTCTTGAGATTGTACTTCAACATTAATCTCGACATTTCAACTTTTTTCTCGAAATTTAGATTTTTTTTCTCAACATTTTGACTTTTTTCTCGACATTTCAACTTTTTTTTCTCAAAGTGCATAATGAAAAAAAAAATCTTCCCCCAGTTATTACTAATAAGGAAACATGCAGCATGTGTTGCCTTCATTCTAAGGTTTATACAAGACTTTTCATTTTTTGCGGCTCCAGACATATTTGTTTTTTGTGTTTTTGGTCCAATATGCTCTTTCGACATGTTAGGTTGCCGACCGCTGGTATAGAGGGAGACTTTATAACCACGCCCTCACATATACAAGAAACATAAGATAACTGGTCGGGATCAAAATGTGATCATACTACTAGGGAGGGAGAAAGAAGGAAGGATAAATTCCCATTGATGACGTTTTTGTGTAACAAACATGGCGGATCTGAGAGCGAGATAGATTTATAGTTAAAAAGATGGAGTTGAATTGGTATTTTTTTTATCGTTATCGGGATAAATGCCAGAAATTATTGTGATACATTTTTTAGTCCATACCGCCCATCCCTAACTCCCACATCATATGAATGAAGGTTTCCAGGTTCAGCGTTTTCTGATCCTGGAGGCGTAGTCATATTACCCAGAAGTCCCAGCAAATGCGGCTGCTCTAACTTGTCGACCCCAGAAAGCTGCCTGGTCTGAACCAAGGACCAGTTTCAGAATCAGAAAAGTGTGTTTGTTGATTGATTGATTGATTGATTGATTGATCGGCAGGTGAAGGTTCCTCTGCGGGAGTCTCACCTGCAGCTGCTCGGCCTCCGCTTCGGCGACTACGTGGTCCGGGTTCGCTGCCGCTCCCACAACTACGGCCTCTGGAGCAAGTGGAGCAGCCCGCTGCTGATGAGCATCCCCAACAGGCTGCGCGCGCCCACGCCCACAGGTGGGGTTTCCATGGCAACGGGGATGCTCGGCCTGTTTTTGGCTGCTGTTGCTTCTATTTTTTGTTTTAATTGTGATGTAACCCCCTTTTGGTCTGTAAAGCCAGCAGCAGGTTTATCTTCCACGTTGATCTTTATGAGCTTTAATGTTTTAGTTTGTTTAGTTTTATTTCATGTTTTCTTTATCATTTAGTTTATTTGGTTTAAACTGGTTTTTATTAACACAACGGTGGGTCTAAAGTTGCTTTACGGGTCCAATGCAGTCCGGTTAAGACCAATCCAGTTAAGACCAGTCCAGTTAAGATCAGACCAGTCCGGTTTTTGTCTGGCTGGTATTTTAAACCTGCTGCTAGATTCTCTGATGTGGTGAATTGGAACCAAAGACGAGACTCTGGTGGACCGATGTTCCCACCCGTTCATAACCGGGTGGAGGGTACAAGGCCGTGACGAGTCTCTGGACTCCTGTTCCTCCACATTCAGAGGAACCAGAGCTGGTTCAGACGTCTGGTTGCTTAGTTTACTGTTCGAGGATCAATGCAATATTTTAGAAATGGATCCCAGGGGAGTTCTGGGCCCATTCCCCGAGGGAATCGTTTCCCCCGAGGGAAAAAAAGAGGAAAAATTGAGGAAAACAAGATGAAAAAAAAGAGGAAAAAAATTGGAAAAAATAGGAAAAAGAGTGGGGAAAAAAAGAGGAAAAAAGGAGGAAAATTTGAGGAAAACAAGATGAAAAAAGGAGGAAAAAAAGAGGAAAAAATAGGAAAAAGACTGGGGAAAAAAAGATGAAAAAAGAGAAAGAAAAGAGTAAAAAAGGAGGAAAACAAGATGAAAAAAGAGGGGAAAAAAGATGAAAAAAGAGAAAGAAAGGAGGAAAAAAAGAGGAAAAATTGAGGTAAACAAGATGAAAAAAAGAGGAAAAAATAGGAAAAAGAGTGGGAAAAAAAGATGAAAAAAGAGAAAGAAAAGAGGAAAAAAGGAGGAAAATTTGAGGAAAACAAGATGAAAAAATAGGAAAAAGAGTGGAAAAAAGATGTAAAAAGAGAAAGAAAAGAGTAAAAAAGGACGAAAACAAGATGAAAAAAAGAGGGGGAAAAAATGAAGAAAAGAGGAAGAAAGGAGGAATTATTATTATTATTTATTTATTTATTTATTTAAAATGGGACAGTGCATATTAATGAACATTTACATGTAAATATGCCAGATTATAGCCTCAGGCTAATTTCCATCTGTAGTCCCCTGGCAGGTTGATGGTAACATGAACAGAAAAAACAAAGACAGAAACACATAATACCACAACACAACACGAAACTCAGTACAAAGAATAAAAACAGGAGACCAACGACCAGTGTGTAAACGAGTCTAAACAGTAGAGTACAGTTATAGTGGATATATGTTAAAGTGTTTATATTTTAAAGTGCTTAGTGCGAGGAGATAAATTATATTGCACAGGAACCAAAATGGAGTATACATATTGCACAAAACCCGTCGTTAATATAAAGTGCATAATCAAATTGCACATTGCTCTACCGTATCTCTAGTAATTGTATTTAATATATACATATGTATATATACACATATATATACACACATATGCATGTACAGTACGTACACACACTCATATACACACATATATATATATATATATATATACATACACCTACACACACATATCCATACCCATGTCTATATACCCCAGACAAGCCCAATCTGAATTATGCATGATCACAGGTTTGGTTGCCTCTTAACCACATCTTCAAGTGTTTCTTAAATGTGGTGAAATTAGAGCACTCCCTTACCGAGGGTGGGATGCTATTCCAAAGTGCACACCCTTTATAAGATAGGGTATTTTGGGCAAAAGTTGTCCGCCTGAAACTTAGGTCACAATCCCCTCTATCAGTGGCTCTCGTCGCACGCAGAGTAGGGCCATGGGTAGATCTCTTTTTAATAAACATTTTCAGTGGCAGAGGAGCCAAACCATGTAATGTTTTATAGATAAGACCAGCAGATTTAAAATTCAGAAAATTATATTTGTCGAGGATTCTACAATGGTGATAAGACAAGGGCTTCTTATCCAAGACTTTTAGCGCCTTTTTAAAACAGGACTCAATAGGGCTAAGATAATGATTATTATCATTATTATTATTATGATGAGATAAAAAAAGAGGAAAAGGAGAGGAAAAAAGATGAAAAAATAGAAAGAAAAGAGGAAAAAAGGAGGAAAAATTGAGGAAAACAAGATATAATGTACGGGGCTCCAAAGTAAAGACCAAACTGTTGGATTAAAAACGGGTGTGTGATTGAGGCTGCGGGGCCGGGGCAATGACCACCCTGTTCTACCTGTGCAGGTAAAGTGCTGGTCCTGATTCTGGTGGTGGGAGTCGGCATCGTGACCCTGCTGGGCATCACGTTCGGGATCGTTCCTCACAGCAAGAGGTGAGACCAAACAACAGGGCCAGCAAACGGAAAAGTTTGTCGTTTACGCGTTCAGAAGTGCTCGAGCATCACCGCTCCTCCAGAAGCTCCGCCTCCTCGCGACAGCTTCCTGGTAACCATGGTAACGTATGGAGTAAGATAACTTCCAAAAAGATGTGTCCATGTTATAACTATTCGTAATGATAAACATTTGTATGTAAATAAAAAAGTTGTAACTCAAAATTCTGCTGTCACACACATGAGTCTGATAAATTATTAGGGTTAGGATTGTTTTTATATGAGTATGAATCTAAAAGCTGTGAGTGCAAAGTCTTGTGAATACAACTCTAATTTCTACGACTACGAGTCTTCACTGTGAACACGAATTCAAGTTTATGGGTACGAGTCAAAAAACTGTTGAAATGACGTCACAGGCAGAAACAGCATAGACATACAGGACTGTCTCAGAAAATTAGAATATTGTGATAAAGTCCTTTATTTTCTGTAATGCAAAAATGTCATACATTCTGGATTCATTACAAATCAACTGAAATATTGCAAGCCTTTTATTATTTTAATATTGATGATCATGGTTTACAGCTTAAGAAAACTCAAATATCCTATCTCAAAAAATTAGAATATTCTGGGAATCTTAATCCTAAACTGTAAACCATAATCAGCAATATTAAAATAATAAAAGGCTTACAATATTTCAGTTGATTTGTAATGAATGCAGAATGTATGAAATTTTTGCATTACAGAAAATAAAGGACTTTATCACAATATTCTAATTTTCTGAGACAGTCCTGTATGTCTATGCTGTTTCTGCCTGTGACGTCATTTCAACAGTTTTTCGACTCGTACCCATAAACTTGAATTCGTGTTCAGAGTGAAGACTTGTAGTCGTAGAAATTAGAGTTGTATTCACAAGACTTTGCACTCACAGCTTTTAGATTCATACTCACATAAAAACAATCCTAACCCTAATTATTTATCAGACTCATGTGTGTGACAGCAGAATTTTGGGTACAACTTTTTTATTTACATACAAATGTTTATCATTACGAATAGTTATAACATGGACACATCTTTTTGGAAGTTATCTTACTCCATAGTAACGCAGCAGGTCGTCCACATGCTTCAAAACGTATAGTCGTGTTCGTGTGAAAGTATTTGCTCGGTACACCGCCGACTGACAGGGGTCCGGGTCCAGACCAGCATCCCTCCACCACCGTGCTTCACAGTGGCTCTGCTGGTTTCCTCCAAACATGGTTCTGTACATGAAGACCGGATTTGTTCAGATGCAGGTTTGTGGACCTCGGTCTTGGTTCTGGGTTCTTCTCAGACAGAAGAGGTTTTTCGCCTGCAAACTTCTCCAACCATCTTGGAGCGGTGCTCCCCTGGGAATGATCTGCCTCTAAGTGCTGATGTCTTTCCCTCTTGGCATTGTGTTAAAGCACACCTGAGCCCTCCAGACCTCTGCTTTTCTAGCGGCCAGCGGACCGGCTGATGACCCGCCCCGGTGGGCCCGCCTTCAGACCCGGACTGAGGATATCCAGAGCTTTTATTGTGACCTCGTTGCCGGTAGCAACGCGAACAGCCGCGGCCATTCCTCCCAAAACCGCTCCTGGGGCCTCATTTATCAACCGTGCGTAGAAAAGGTTCTACATTCTGTCGTAGGAATGAAATTTAGAATGTGTGTAAGTACAAAAAAATCTGAATTTAGCAAACGTGCGGACAGCGGTCGTACGCACACTAGTAAGTAGTCAGTGATGATAAATCCCACCTGTTCTTAACTGCCGTGCTCGTGCATGGTTAGCGTCATTTGCATTCAGAAACGCCTCCAAATTACCATATATGGAGCAACAAAAGCTCCTGCTAGGAGGGGTTTTTTTTTCCAAACTTTATTGAACAAAATTCTGCAGGGTATACAATAAAAGGCACATGAAACGAAACAATCAATTATCTACAGATATTCAACATTTGGGGGGGTTGAGAGCAAAAAAAAAAAGATACATTTACTGACAAGCTATGGGAAGTGTATTAATAAAAATTAAGAAACAAAGACATCGTTTCATATAAGCTTTTGGCAATATCGTTTTTTCCACACAGTTTTAGAGACGCTAAGTACAGTTTACATTCATTTTTCAGATGTACAATGGAGGGTTTGCATTTATGTATGTGATATTTACCTAGTAAAATAATTATGTTGACCATGTTTGATATATTTCTTGCAAGATTATCCATATAAATTAAGATTTGGTTGGAGTCTAAAGCTCCTGCTTGGAGGTGCAAACACCAACAGAGCTCTGCAGAATAAATGAGTTGTGCGTTCGCGTTGCACGCACACTTTACGCACATATCTGTGCATACGAACGGTTGATAAATGAGGCCCCTGGATTCCCTGCTGGGTGTTTCTGACGTCTGTCATGTCTGAAGCTTTAAATCCTCAGAGGAAATGATGTAGAGGTGGCGTCACTCGCGGCCCTGGACACACAAAACCTGAGACCCAGAGGAGGTCCGACTGTGACGTCAATAAATGCAGCCACTGGGTTCATTTGAGGGTCTCACAGCTGAGTGGATGTCTGTGTGAGATAACTGTGTGTGTTTGTGTGTGTGTGTACGCGCAGCCACTTAACGGTTCCTTGTTTTCACCTTCAGAATAAAAGAGTACTTCCTGCCGCCCATCCCAAAGCCACGAATCATCGGTATCGACCCGCTGCTCCTGAAGGTAACACGCGTGAATGCACCGCTGCGTTCCTCCTGTTATCTCCATCTTTTTCCCCCTTTTACTTGCTTCATCTTCTGTCCTTTTCTTTTCAGTCTCCCGTACCTTCAACCAGCTTCTGCTACATCCTCCTCTCCTTCTCATCTTTCCTTTCTGCTTTTCTCTTTCCTCCCTCTGTCTCACCCTTCCTCTGGCCATTATCTCCTCACATCGGGCGCACAAATAACTAAAATGTCAAAATGTTGACGTGTACGTTGAGAGAATGCATATGTGGGAGAACAGTTTCAACAGGAAGTCTGATCTTTCCTGTCAATCCTCCTCTTGGACCAGCCGGAGGCTTTTCAGGGTCATTTCAGGACATCCTGCCCACAGATACCTCTTTTTAACCAGTTCCAGAGGTGTCAAGTAACGAAGTACAAATACTTCGTTACCTTACTTAAGTAGAAATTTTGGTTATCTATACTTCACTGGAGTAATTATTTTTCAGACGACTTTTTACTCCTTACATTTTCATGCAATTATCTGTACTTTTTACTCCTTACATTTTAAAAACAGCCTCGTTACTCTATTTCATTTCGGCCTTTAAAAAAAAACTATCCAGTTAAATTGCTCCATCCGGATAGAGTGAATTTGGTTGTGGTTGTTTCAGATGTTCTTGTCCAGTTTTGTTCAGACATTGGACGTATTGGACTCGTCTGACTTCATAGATAACTGACTATCATCTGTATAGCGACGAGACCTCCTTCCCACCTCATGGAAGCCCGTATTGAGAGGGGAGTGGTGGTCCGAGTACAGAGCCTTGTGAAACACCCGGCTCTTCAAGGAACTGGGATCTGTTGGATAAATGTGACTAAAACCGAGTCAATGTGGCTCATTTGGTCTCAGTAGCGGGTCGGAGCCTCTGATAGCATGTTGTGATTGATCGCATCAAGTTATTGGCAACAATCTAGCGAAATATTAAACTGGAGTTTCAGAGAAATCCAAATAAACATGCGCTAGAAGACAATCAATTATTGAATGAGGTGCGTTCGCACTTTTGCGTTGGTGTTCTGGTTCCCTCTTTGTTGTTGGTCTTCTTCTTCTCCTACTGTGTTGATATTCTGGCTTTCGGGGGGGCATCACATCCTGAAAGGGGGTCCCGGGGCAGTCGCTAGCTCGGCTAAGCGTGGGTTGGTATTAGTGTTGTCCCGATCGATCGGGCCCGATCACGTCATTTTCAAAAGATCGGGATCGGCCAAAAAGGTATCGGGACATACTGTTATGGCTCGGCCGGCTGGTCTCCGACTCCGCAGAAGAGCCGGCCAAGTTCGTCTTATTTGTTTGCTTGTTGCTCTGTGCCTATGTTTTAACATATATCAATTATTAAATCGTTTTATAATTTTATTTAACAATACAGACAGTTGATGTGTGTTTATTATAAGATTTTGGGCGGCGCCGGCGGCTGAAGAGACGTTTGTGCTGGAGGGAAAGGAAGCGTGGCTAACAGAGAGCTAACAACAGCTAGGCTATGCTCAGATTAGCGGTCTGAAAGTTTTAAAAACAAAGAAAAGCTGTCGGAGAAAAGTGACTGTAGTGTTATGTAAATGATTATCCGTCACTCGTAAATCATCTTTTGGTCCACTTTATTGACTCTGTAACAACACAGGGATGACGGACTGCTATTTTGCGGGACCGGTGTTACGGTCTAAAGGGTCCGTCTCTGAACAACCACACTTGGTTCCTACGCTCTGCGTGAAATCATTACAACACAGTGACAGAAAACTCTAACAGCTGGGATGAAAAGCTGCTGCTATTCATTTCATGTTGTTGAGAATTCTGCACTAAGGTTAAGCCAAAATGTATTTTAATTTTCTTATTGATTGTGAGTTTGACTGGATGTCATTCAAATTTTGAACCTAGTAGGTAAACTACCTCCTTTTGAAGTGAAATTGATTTATTTTTGTCATTGCACTATTCTGCACTTTTTGTTTTAGTTTACAATGTCATGTTCATACATTTTGTGGCACCAGTGCTGATAAGCTTTGTTTTGATCCAATGATGCAGTCAGTGAAAAGAAATATATGTCCATGTTGGAGAGAATGGACAATACATTTTTTTACTTAATTTACTTTACTTTTTTTTACGGGGCAACCCTATTTGGTATACATGCCGGAATAACTCAGATTAGGAGCATTATCTGGCACTAACGGCTCGATCTCCAGAGCTTCACTTCACCCAGCTAAGGTGTATACATGACTGTTAAAACTTATCGACATCGGTCAGATCAAGGCGACAATTTTACTTTCTGTTGGTGCATGTAAACGTCCTGAGTCATTTTTCCAGGTTCCAGGGGCCGGATTCACCAATATGTTCTTAAGAATGATCTTAAGAAATGTCTTAAGATCTAAAATTAAGAAGTTCATAAGAAAGTTCTTAAGTAAAATTCCTCAATATTTTCTTAAGAACCGTCTTAAGAACTGTCATTTCTTACAAATTTCTTATTTTTCCTACTTAAGAACTTCTTAAAATATGTCATTGCACGCGCCAACAAACAACATTTATAGGTAGTTTGGTCTGAACCGTCAGTCACTCACTAAACATGGAGAAGGAGAAAAAGAGATGCAGGAACTTTTCAAGGTTATGGTGGATGAGATTAATGTGCGAAAAAAAATACTATTGGGGAAAATTAATAATAATTAACTACCACGCTAACTAACATGTTACCTTTTCACACAGAAGAAATTTTAAGACGGGTCAAGGTTGTCTTACAGTTAAGAAAAAAGTCAAGAACAAATCTGAGAACTTTTATTTCAAGAATACCATTTATTCTTTAGTTTTTTCTTAAGAAAAAACTTAAGAAGAAAGTTGAGAAAATACTTTTACTTTGACTTTTTTGGAGAATATGACTTCTTCTCTTTTTTTCTTCTTAAGACTGAACTTAAGAAAAACATGACACTTAAGAAGATTTTTCTTCTTAAGAATGTTTTGAGAATCCGGCCCCAGGTTGGTAACTCCCGTTGTGCTTTGTTTCTGCCCTCAGAAAGGGAAGTTGGAGGAGATCAACCAGCACTTCAGCAGCTTCCACAGCTACAGACCTCCCAGCTACTCGGAGGAGGCGTGGGAGCAGGTGTACGCCAGCGACGTCTACCTCACCACGCCCAAGGACTACGGCATCACCGCCGACCGCACGGAGGGAGGGGGCGGCAAGTTGGAGCCCCCGGGGGACCAGCGTCCGGTCGCCCCCCAGCCTCCGTTCCTCACCCACAACCTGGCATCGTACGTCCCCATTGCCCCGCCTCCGCAGGCATTTGTGCCGCTGCTGGACGCGCCGACGCCGTGGCTGGGCCCGGACTACAGCATGATGGAGCACCCGGGCCTCCGCGGCACCGCCCCCGTCTCCGACCCCACCGCCTTCCCCCCCAGCCACTCGCCGCAGGACTTCTACACCTGCGTCCAGCTCCTAAACGACACCGGCGAGGTGCACCTGGTGCCCTGCCTGCCGCCCGCGTACTGCCGGGAGTTCCCGCCTTTCCCGGGTGTCGGCTCTGCGGAGGACGAGGAGGAGGAGGAGAAGAAGAAGCAGCAGCAGCTGAGCGAGTACCAGGCCAGGAAGCAGTCGCTGAGCGGGCTGAAGGACGACGACGCCGTGCCCGACAGGAACGACGCGGTGGCCCCGCTGCTGCCGGTGGACCGCAGCGGCTAACGGCGCCGCGGCGCACGGACTGTCGCCTTGAGCGCAGTGAGAGTCTGTAACCTGCTGGTTCCACCCAAAACTGACCCTGTTCTGTTCTGTTTCCCGCCGTTTCCTTGACTTTGCAACAGGAAGCTGATGTGCAGTACTCCAGCCCCGCCCTCGGCTCCGCCCCCGCCCCGGAAACACGTCAACGGACGTGTTTCACGTGGACGAAGCTACCGCCGGTGCAGGTCCGGACCACCAACATTTTCTGTTTTAGGAACAAAGCAAAGCTCTTTCGGGACCTGGTTGTTGTTGGACCCGGTTCTGGTTTCCGTAGCTCTGCGCCCGACTCGGATGCAGTTTCACTGCGAGGGACCACAGAAGAATTATGGGATGTGAAGTCCACGAGAGCTGAAGAATGAGCGAGGTTCTTCTTGCAGGACATGCATGACAGGACGGGTCAGGACGGGTCAGGACGGGTCAGGACGAGGACCCGGCCGGTCTCCGGTCCGGTACCTGAACGTTCAGGTGCTCCCTCCTAACCCGCGAGTATTTCCTTCACCTTTTCTGGTTTGACACTTTTCTTCCAGCAAGGCGAGTTGTGCTCCGTGACCTGAAGCTCTAATCGTGGTTTCCTTTTCATCGTTTTCCTCCAATATTACTATTGTTTGTTTATCAGAACTCTGGAAATTATACAAAGTTTTATTGGGCAAAGTATTCGGCAGAGACGAGGCCGTTGGACGCCTCGCTGACGTCGCCAGGAAGTCACGGTTTATTCTTTGTAATCTGTAACTGTCTAACTCAGGGGTCGGCAACCCACGGTTCTTAGCGCCGCCCTGGTGGTTCCCTGGAGCTTTTTCAAAAATGTTTGACCTTTTTTTTCCGTCTTTTTCCTTTTCTGTCTTCTTTTTTTTGTTTTTTCTCTTCTTTTTTTTTGTTTTTCTTTTTTTCCTCTTTTTTCTTCCTTTTTTCTTTCCTTTTTAATCTCGACATTTCAACTTTTTTCTCGACATTTCGACTTTTTTCTCGAAATTGTACTTCAACATTAATCTCGACATTTCGACTTTTTTCCTCGAAATTTTGACTTTTTATTCAACATTTCGACTTTTTTCTCGAAATTTTGACTTTTTTCTCGAAATTTTGACTTTTCTCAACATTTCGACTTTTTTCTCGACATTTCGACTTTTTTCTCTAAATTTTGACTTTTCTCAACATTTCGACTTTTTTCTCGACATTTCGACTTTTTTCTCGAAATTTTGACTTTTTTCTCGAAATTTTGACTTTTCTCGACATTTCGACTTTTTTCTCGACATTTCGACTTTTTTCTCGACATTTCGACTTTTTTCTCTAAATTTTGACTTTTTTCTCTAAATTTTGACTTTTCTCAACATTTCGACTTTTTTCTCGACATTTCGACTTTTTTCTCGACATTTCGACTTTTTTCTCTAAATTTTGACTTTTCTCAACATTTCGACTTTTTTCTCGACATTTCGACTTTTTTCTCTAAATTTTGACTTTTCTCAACATTTCGACTTTTTTCTCGACATTTCGACTTTTTTCTCGACATTTCGACTTTTTTCTCGACATTTCGACTTTTATCTCTAAATTTTGACTTTTTTCTCTAAATTTTGACTTTTCTCAACATTTCGACTTTTTTCTCGACATTTCGACTTTTTTCTCGACATTTTGACTTTTTTCTCAAATTTTGACTTTTTTCTCGACATTTCGCCTTTTGCCATTTGCCTTCATTCTAAGGCTGATACAAGACTTTTCATTTTTTGCGGCTCCAGACATATTAGTTTTTTGTGTTTTTGGTCCAATATGGCTCTTTCAACATTTTGGGTTGCCGACCCCTGGTCTAACTGTACGTGTCAGAGATGCTCGACGGCCGATCTCTGGGGGAGTCGAGCATCTCGGTGAACGCGGTCACTCCTCTACTGCTGGACGGTTCGGCGCCGGCTTCCCCGGTGGTCGGTGGAGGAACTGCACGCGTCACAGGAAGTCAGAGGCTCCGGGTTTGGAGAAGCTGCAGTTCCTGGACGGACCTCTAGGGTCCTGAAGGGGTTCGGTCTCCACGGAAACACAATGCTGCACAATATATGGCTTAAAAAAGAAGGCATGTCCAGCTGTAATTATAGTCTGATTAACCTCAGGTGCTGATGAGGGGGGGGCAGAGGTTTCACGGTCTCACGGCGCCAGGTTAGTTTCTCCCATCACGGTCTATCGGTCCTCGTTCGTCAGAGACCTCGTTTTCTTAATGTGCCAAACGTCCACCACGCACCCAGGACGGTGTGGGTCCTGGACTGTGGCGTGTGTAACTGCTGGGGGGGGTTGAGGGGCCCCGGTGGCCCCCCCGCCGTCCTCCTGGTGATGGAACTCATCCACTTTTCCTTTCTTCCCTTTTGCTTTTTCCCGGAAACAGCTGACGGGTTTTCTCTGGCGAGAGTTTCAGGAGTCTTTGGATGCTGCCGGTCCGGTGTTCTGTCGATCCTTGCTACCTGCCGAGAACTGCTACTTTGTGTTTCTGCGCACTCGCACAGTCGATTTTCAAAGTTTGATTGCCACGCCCATAATTTCTTGCATCCCTTCAGTCCACGCTGAAAAATATTGTGACGTTAAATTAACCCTCTGTTCATCTACTGTTTTAAATGTTTTCTGAAACGAGAAATTGAGACAATTTGTTTGTTTGTGTGCCTTTAACTTTTATTTCTTATTATTTTATACGTATCAATCCAAAAATAGTGATTACAAAATGGATAAATTGGGGGGTGTAAGTATGCTGACATTCATCCTGCAGTGGCAGTGAGTTTATTAGTATCTTACCTGAATGCATGAAGTGACGGGAGCATTATTTGATAGAACGTTACTGGACTATCAAATGATGCTACCCCTGAATATTAATTTAAGATTGATGATAGGGGATGTTGAGTATTTGATCCTTCAAAATACATTACCCGTTACATGAATTGCATTACACTTTGTGAACATTATATGATAAAGAGAAAAAAAAACAATTCTATCGCTTGATTTGATATTCATTCAGTTATTCGCCTTTATTTAACCAGGCAGGTCATTAAGAACATTCTTATTTACAATGACGGCCTGGCAAGCGACAAGGACCACTTAGGGGGGAAAAGGAAGTGGTTTAGGGAGTAAAACACAGTAAAATTGTAGCTCTACAAAAGTAGAAAATCATAGCATTTTTCGACAAAGCAGCAGAAATCGACAGAACACCGGTCGCACGCCACGTGTTGTCCCAATGATGCAAAAAGTAGTGGGTTTAAGAAGCACGACAGGCCTGGTGGCACCAATCTCCTGAAATAAACCAAAATGATCTTTTAAAGGCAACTAAACCTTAAATGCACGCTGGTGCACGTGATGACGGTTCCTGCAGAGTAAAATCACGCTTGTTTGTTCTTCACTGATGATGCACAGCTGATTTCCTGGTGTGGAGTTGCCGCCCCCCCCCCCCGGGGGTTCGCGGGTCGTATCTAAGTTCACCTCCATGTCTCCACTCGGCCGAGACCCGTGGGGTCGAAGGCTTGTCCCTACTTTCCCTGCAGAGTCAAATAAAGTCTATTCATGTTCTCACTGTCATGGGTTTTTCTTTCTCACATGCACTTGCACTCAGTCTGAGTGAGGGAACGGTGACGGGAACTTTTCCAGGAAAAACTCCACATGAAAGCGTCATAAATAATGTTTTATCAACTGGGATCATGAAGTGATTTAAAAGCCTCAGTTCTGTGTTGTGGAGGAAATCGTGTGTGTGTGTGTGTGTGTGTCTGTGTGTGTGTGTCTTAAATTAGCCACAATCTGAGGGTATAAATAGCGGTGATGACTGTCAGCAGACTGCAGATAAAAGGAGCCTCAGAGCTGGATGACGGGGGGAACCAGAGCTGGTCACGTGGTTCACGATGGACGGTCTGTCGCTACCTGATTTGAGTCCCACTCCCTACCCGATTTGAGTCACACATGCGCAGTCGCGTCCAACATCGTCGGCCATCTTGGAAAGCAATATATGGCAACACCACTTGGACAAACTATATACATAAAAATAAATGGAAAAAAAGGCAAACCCTCCATAGTATGTTATAAAAACGAAATAAAAAATTATATAACATCTATAAAGGTACTATCAAAAGAAAATCAGTCTAATGTGATTATTTTATATATATATATATATATATATATATATACTACTCACAATAAGTTAGGGATATTGTGAGAGACTATTTTTATTGTCTACATTTTTGGGGTAATATTAAACTAATGAAAATGGTGTTTCTTCTCATTCATCATTAGTAATATCAAAGGGAACTTTTACTTATTTCATTAAAATTCAGACCAAATAGGAAAAGCAATCATGTACTGTAAATAATAATATCCCTAACTTATTGTGAGTAGTTTTTTTTATAATAAACTTTAACATATCAAAAGTACAAAATTCCTTTGAGGAAATATTTGTTTGCAACTGAAACATAACAAGTTCACAAAACACAAGCAAATAAGTATACCTATACATACATTTTTTCCAAGATAATCTTCTAAGATTAAATAAAAAAATAAAAATAAAATAAATAATCACAAAATAAAATAATCACAGGGGTTGACATTTCAACAAAAGTGTTTAAGCGCAGCAAGATTGTAACTTAGACTGATTTTCTTTTGATAGTACCTTTATAGATGTTATATAATTTTTTATTTCGTTTTTATAACATAGTATGTAACATAGTATGTCATACTATGGAGGGTTTGCCTTTTTTTCCATTTATTTTTAATGTATATAGTTTGTCCAAGTGGTGTTGCCGTATTTTGCTTTCCAAGATGGCCGACGATGTTGGACGCGACTGCGCATATGTGACTCAAATCGGGTAGGGACTCAAATCAGGTAGTGACACGGTCAACTTTTTACGAGAATATAAATATAAAGGAACAAAGCGAGGGAAGTTTGTGTGAAGAAGAAAAGAGGGCAAGACAAACTGCTGAGAGACGGTCATAAGAAAGGAGGAGAGGGATCGGGACCTTTTCAAATGTTTCGTTATTCAAAACATTGAACAAAAGGAAATGGACCAGAATGTCTGGCACAAGTTTCAAATGTACTTCCTCAAAACCTGCAGTTCTGCTTTAGAGTGATAGAACCAGAAGGTGGATTTGGGTTCACTTCCTGTTTTATTTTGAAAGTCTGTCTTTAGTTCCACCTGTTTCACCTGTGCGTCGGTTTCCCATCATCCCCGGTGTGTACCTGTAGATGTGTCGTCCTCCCTGCCGCTCCGTTAGTTGTCCCGTCCGTCTTTCCACCCACTCGTTTATGTTTAAATTCCGGCGTGTGCAGAGTTTTACTTGACTTTTGCTGGTCCTCCTGCATTTGGGTCGTCACTAGGGTCACCACCTTTCAGAAATAGAAATTTCAGCAGCGCAGGAGCCAAAAACAAGCCCCAAAACTTCTAAACTGCATAAAAATGTGTTTATTTTATATGAAAGAACAAAATGCTTTGATTTCAAGTTTAAAGTGCTTTAATAGCATTGAACTTGCATGACTGTATAGACAGCCAACCATACTAGCAACTGAAATATCCTCCTATGCTACGTATATCCACATCAGCCAAGATGTATAATATAGATACAGGTGAAGAATATGGTGTAAAAGTTAATTTATTTCAATAATTCAACTAGAATATGGTGTAAAAGTTAATTTATTTCAATAATTCAACTAGAATATGGTGTAAAAGTTAATTTATTTCAATAATTCAACTAGAATATGGTGTAAAAGTTAACTTATTTCAATAATTCAACTAGAATATGGTGTAAAAGTGAATTTATTTCAATAATTCAACTAGAATATGGTGTAAAACTTAACTTATTTCAATAATTCAACTAGAATATGATGTAAAGTGAATTTATTTCAATAATTCAACTAGAATATGGTGTAAAACTTAACTTATTTCAATAATTCAACTAGAATATGGTGTAAAACTTAACTTATTTCAATAATTCAACTTAAAAGGTGAAACTAATATATTACCTAGTCTTATTACATGCAAAGCAAGATATGTTAAACCTTTATTTGTTATAATTTTGATGATGGAATTGTTTATTGATTTCATAAAATATTCTCTAATTTATTTTTTGTTTTCATAAACTGTGAGCCTTAATCATCAAAATGATAACAAATAAAGACTTGAAATATTTCACTTTGAATGTAGTGGGAAATAATATATTTGTTTCACCTTTTAGTTAAATTTACTACGAATGACGTTTTGCAATATATTCAAATTTCAATGAATGAAAATATGGGACAAATCGCGTCCCATATTAGTTCAATACGGGACACAACATTTTTTTCTCAAATAAAGGACAATTCCGTATTTTACGGGACGGGTGGCAACCCTAGTTGTCGGCTCACACGTCCCAGCAGAAACCCGACACAGAAACCTGATCCGTCTCCAGAGAAACGTGTTTTTGCTCGTGAACAAACGTCCTCCAGCTCTGTTGTTTTTGTCGTCCTGCCAACACGTCTTTTAAAAAGGTCTCAAAAATGTAGTCAGACCTGTAACTGATGTGAACTCTTACTTTCAGGTGTGCTTCCAGAGCCACTAAAAACAGCTGGAATTAAAGCTCTGCTGAAAAAGGACAATCTTGACAAGTCCAGATGAACAACTGCAAGATCTCAGATCTTCCACTTTTGAGTAAGATCAGTGAAAAAGCAGCTTTTCAACAGCTAAATAACTTTTTAACTCAAAACACCTGCTATGATGCTTCCAGTCAGCGCTGAAACGTCTCCGACCAAAGTGTTTAATGACACACGTCTGAATACAGACGTGGAAACATGTTGGTCTAAGTTTTACTGGATCTCAGAGTTGCATTTGACCACAATATTTAACTAAAACCCCCGGAGAACTGGGCGGGTCTTTCTGGACCTGCACTAAACTGGTTCAAAACATACTCAGAGAACAGGAAGTACTTTAGTTAACTTTACATCTGAGCAGACAAGAATCAAATGTGGAGTTCCCCAAGGTTCCATCCTGGGACCGCTTCTGTTTAACATCTACATGCCCCCACTTGCACAGATTATAAAACATAAACTATCACAGCTATGCAGATGACACGCAGGTGTATATTACAACGTCACCAGGGGGCCGAGGCCTGTACAGGCTCTTGGTGAATGCATTGAGGAGGTTAATGACTGGATGAGCCACAACTTTCTCCAGCGAAATAAAAACTAAACTGAGGTCATTTTCTTTGGAGCCAAAGAGAAACGATCACAGGTCACCACAGAGCTTCAATCTAAACACCTAAAAACCACCAACCAGGCCAGAAATCTGGGTGCACTGATGGACTCAGACCTCAATCTGGAAAAACACATTAAGACAATAACAAAGTCAGCCTACTACCACCTTAAGAACATATGAAGGTCAGGGGCGTCAGTTTGGTATGAAGGTACGGCAGCCGCCACACCTTGGCTTCAAGGGAAAATGTAAATGTTTGTTTTTTAAATACATTTATGGAATTACTCTGTTTATTTGTATTGATTATTCTATTACTTAATACATATAGAATAACTACAAATGCAAATCATAACATGATCGATTTCACTAGTTATTATACACTGCAAAAACTCAAAATCTTAACAAGAATATTTCTTATTTCTAGTTAAAATGTCTAATTTTTTGTCAAAAAAATCTCATTACATTTAAGACAAGACTCAAAAACAACAATTTTCACCTGTTTCAAGTAGATTTTCACTTAAAATAAGTATAAAAATCTGCCAGTGGAACAAGATTTTTTTGCTTGTAATGAGAAGATAAATCTTGTCCCACTGGCAGATTTTTCTACTTATTTCAAGTGAAAATATACTTGAAACAGGTGAAAATGGTCAAATAACAAGTTATTTTTCTGGTAATGACTCTTGTTTTAAGTGTAATGAGATTTTTTGACTAAAAATTAGACATTTTAACTAGAAATAAGACAAATACTCCTGGTAAGATTTTGAGTTTTTGCAGTGAGCGAGACTGCATTTGAAAAAGTTCCAATTTTCTTGACCACACAGATAAGCTACATAGACTTCTGTGATGAGTATTTGCTGGACGTGTTGATTGATACTCTAGTTAAGTTCTGTGACTCGTAACTTTGCCATACCTTAGCTTCCACTGAATTGACGCCACTGATGAAGGTTAAAAGATCTTTATAAAGCTTGCATGCGCACAAAACAGGGCTTGAAAGATGCACACGCCACTTTCTACGCAAAGGTTGGGATTTATAAAAAGAGAACTTAACGGGAAAATGTGCGTATCTTTACGCAAACTTTGATCCTAGCGCACGAACATTTTGAAGATATGGGGAACTGGCGACGCAGACGGTGAGTTGATGAAATGAAGCCAGATTCATGTCAAACTTTTAATGTCATCACATATCAGATTTATAGATCCATGTACTCCCAAGCCGGCAGTTTTATAGATCTATGTGTTCCGTAAGTGAGCCATTATGTCTGTATTTGCAGTAGGTACTACGTTCATATATCATACTTCCATCTTCAAATGGTATGGAGTGGTGAATAGCACCAGATTGATTATTTATCGTGACAAGGTGTGTAACAATCAGTCCAATTGCTGAGTAAGAATATAAATTGCATGGTGACAGCCGTGCGTAATGCTGCACAACGGATGCGCTGGCACTGCTTGAGCATCACGTAAATGGCAGGATCAGGATGGAGAGTATTTAGGGACCATGAAGATTTCCTGGCCCATGATGATGACTGGCTAATAAGCTGATTGTGCTCTTGGATCTCTGTGCTGAACTGGTCCAGTGTTAGACCCGCATCACACCATCCCGGTGCACATACAGGTGCTGACCACTCTTGGTTTTCTGGCAACCAGCTCTTTCCAGCGGGAATTAGCTGACAGGTATGTGTTTGATTAACAATAAATAATGTTACATGTTCTGCCTAAAGCCCCTTTGAGGTACGATATAATATCTATATTCCGTCTTTAGGTCTGGGATATCACAGCCATCACTGAGCGCTATAATGCCAGCCGTTTTGGATGGCATTATCAAAATGACCAGTCGATACATCTGGTTTCCTTACACTGTGGGTGAACAAGCCAACATTTAAAGGCTGCAACATTAAAAATTTGCAGCAATGGCAGGTTTCTCAAATGTAATCGGTGCTATTGGCTGCACTCACATTGCTATAAGGGCTTCAGAGCGAAAATGAATTTGTCTGTGTGAAATGTAAAAATTCGCATTCAATAAATGTACAAGTCCTTTGTGCCTCAAACACGGTTCTAACAAATTTAGTGGCACGGTGGCTCGACACATGTCTCATTCATCCTGACGCACAGCAGTGTAGGAAACAGGCTGCAGGCAGGTGCATGATCAGCAGGCTCATTCATATGCAAAAACAGTCATCAAGTACTTTGCATTGACCATTCTTGGTAGAAAGTGGGCGTGTAGAGGGCGGGATATGAGGCGAATTCACCTGCGCAACCTTCCAGCTGGACAGTGATTTATAAAGAGAACATTGCGTGCAGGTGTGCATGCACACGGTTTTATAAATCAGGATTTTTTTGTGCGCACGCCATTTTCGGCTTTTGAGCGCACGTAAACTTAGTATGAATCAACGGTGGCCGAGACCCGCCATTGCTGAAAATAAAAGTAACGCTGCAAACAGAAACAAACGCAGCTGCAAATTAAAGAAACGTTGCAAATAAAAACAAAAGCTGCTGCAAATAAAAGAAACGCTACAAATATAAAGAAACCCCGCTGCAAATAAAATAATAAACGCCGCTGCAAATAAAAGAAAACAACGCAAATAAAAAAGCCACAACGGAAGTGAATTACCGGGGACTATTTTTGCTGATGCACCGGTGTTGTTTACGTGAGAGGAGTAGAAGAAGACGAAGAGGACGTGAGTGAAAAGGAAGAAAATAAGAAGAGCGAGGAATAAGAAGAACAACGAACAAGAAAATAAGTGAAAAGGTTAGTGTTCAACGTCGCTACGTGTCATTTTTTTCGTCTTCTTCTTCTCCTCTCACGTAAAAAACGCCGGTGCATCAGCAAAAATAGTCCCCGGTAATTCACTTCCGTTGTGGCTTTTTTATTTGCGTCGTTTTTTTATTTTATTGGCAGCGGCGTTTCTTTTATTTGCAGCAGGGTTTCTTTATATTTTCAGCGTTTCTTTTATTTGCAGTGGCGTTTCTTTTTGTTTGCAGCGTTTATTTTATTTGCAGCAGCGTTTGTTTCTGTTTGCAGCGTTACTTTTATTTTCAGCAATGGCGGGTCTCGGCCACCGTATGAATCCTACGCGCTCTTTTACAAATGAGGCCCCTGATGTCTCAGCAGGACTTGGAAACACTAGTCCAGCATCCATCTTTAGTAGCTTGATTATTGGAACAGCTTCTTTACAGTCCATCTTAAAAAGTCAGTCAGACAACTGCAGCTCATCCACAATTCTGCCTCTCCAGTCCTCAATAAGACCAAAGAAGTGTTTATGTTCATGAGACGCCAAGAAACTCAGCCAATCAGAAGATATTTACGACTTTGTTGTCTGGTTTAAAGCTACTGTAAGCAGCAATGCCACTCCAGGCCACAAGGGGGCGCACACAACTGCCGTGTTGACGTCTGGCAGTTTTTATGAGTGCGGACGGGCGGGCATGTCCTGTAGCACCGTTTGGTCCCAGCAGAGGCGCTGTAGAGGCTGATATGCTGCCTCCATGTGGCCAGACGTGGTACTGCGGCACCAAGCAGCTTTGTGGCGTTTTACTTTATCGCTTTAAAGTCATTACAGCCGCTTCAAATTCAACAGAGGTGTCAAAAGAATTCACATTCATTACTCAGGTAGAAGTATAGATACTACAGTTTAAAAATACTCCTGTAGAAGTTGAAGTATCAACTCAAGTTTTTTACTCAAGTAAAAGTATAAAAGTACTGGTTTCAAAACTACTTAAAGTATTAAAGTAAAAGTAATGTAAGAGGGAAAAAAGCCATTACGGACAAAAGCCATTGAAAATGAATGCATCTTAGTATAATGCAAATATATTAAAGAACCATATATGTGTACTATTGAGCATTAACATGTGTTTCAGAGAGCAGCAGATATGATGACTAGTCTATAAGTATTGTAATGGTGCAAAAAGTCAAACTTCAGAGGCATGTTATCATTTATCCTAACCTTTATTGGAATGTACATCCAAGTTTGGTTGCAGGAATCTGAGGGAACGGATGTAAGAACAAAACTGGACAAGAACATCTGAAACAACCACAACCAAATTCACTCTATCCGGATGGAGCAATTTAACTGGATAGTTTTTTTTAAAGGCCGAAATGAAATAGAGTAACGAGGCTGTTTTTAAAATGTAAGGAGTAAAAAGTACAGATAATTGCGTGAAAATATAAGGAGTAAAAGTAAAAAGTCGTCTGAAAAATAATTACTCCAGTGAAGTATAGATAACCAAAATTTCTACTTAAGTAAGGTAAGGAAGTATTTGTACTTTGTTACTTGACACCTCTGAAATTCAACATCTGTAGACCCAAAAGTAGAGAAAGAAAGGGGAGAGAAGAGATGGAGGGAGCGACGGACAGATGACAGGAAAAATAAAATACCGGTAGATGAAAATAAGGCAAGTTAAGGTCAAAATGAAGGAAACGTGAAAGAAAACCGTGAATAAAGTGAAAGAAAAGATGGAAAAACAAAGGGGGGGAAAGAGAAGGTCACAAGGAGGGAAAGAAGGAAACACATGAAGAAAGAAGAGAAACTAAAATGACTGATGAGAACAGCTGCTGTGGAGGTACTCTGGTACTCGGATACAAGTACTCGGATACTTCAGGGTGGTGTCGGGTGTCCGCTGACCCTGAGAGAGAGGAGGGGGGGACCGGCTCTAACTTTAGGAGGAGCGTCAGAGCGGCCGGCGTCGCCTTCAGAGGAGTCCACGACCACCGAGGTGAGCACACACACACTCTCTCTCACACTCTCTCACACACACACACACACACACACATGGACAGGTAGAACACCTTCTCGGCCTGACGATTTGTTTCAGATTGTTTTTCTGACGTCTGACCGACTGCAGGTTAAAACTCGAAGCTCTGAGCTGCTCGGAGGCCTTTAGGCTGAGGCAGCTGTCATCACCTCCAAAATAGATCTGCTGGAAGGCCTCACACACTCTCTAAAACACACACACACACCCACACACACACACACACTCACACACTCACACGCTCACACACACGTCACCCTGAAACCTGCCTGACTGCACTAATCGTGGCCTTGTTGTTGCCACAGTCGTCACCGTTTGTTCGTCGGAGGGGAATCGGGACAAACACGTTTTAATCTCCTCCAGCGTGTAAAGAGGATAATCAAAAGAGACGACGATCCAAACGTCGTCCACACAATCGCTGGTGAACACGACTGCAGGCGGATCACCAAGCTCTGCTCTGGACGCGACATCCAGCCGCACGTTAGGTTAAATTAAAGCAGGGAGGCTGAAAAAGGCCTTAAAGAATTGTGTTGAAGGTGTTTTATGATGTTCCCTCAACTCTCCCTGATGGTTTCAGTTGTTTCCGTGTGTGTGGTCGAGTAAATGTAACTTTAACCCCAAAGAGTCACGTTTACAATCACGAATATGGTGCTTTGTTGTGTTTTCAGTCCTTATTTAACATTACTGAAGAACGAAGTGATGGCTTTTATGTATCAAAATTAAAGCCACTCTATTGAGTAATTCCACTTCGGACCGTCCGTCACAACAAGGGTCACGTGTCCCTGGAGCCGGATATGAAAAGGTCAGACGGGGAACCGCTCCTAGAGTTCCTGCAGCCGAGGGCAGACCCATGTGGATGAGGGGGAGGAACTTTCAGCCTGCGTTTTCTACTTTAACCTTTTCCTTCTTCATCAGGGGTGATAAGCACACTGTAAGAAAAGCCCGTAGAAATTACCGTAAAAAACTGTGAAATAGCAACGGTGAAGGATGTTAAATGTTACAGATGAAAATCTTTGTTGACATTGTGTCAGAGTTTGTCTGTCTAACGTGTAATAACTCATTTAATGAAGACATTACTCAAAGAATTCAATGATAGTATGTAGATGTTTATTTCACAACAAAACACCGCTATTAATACTACCAAATATGTTACTCAATACACAATCTTTTAATAAAATAAGCGGAAAAATTCAGTCAAATTACTGTCTTATACTTAAGACTTACTTAATTACTTATAATGAGGCTTTTACCGATTAATAATGCCTCTATTTTGATGTTTTCCAGTGAAATTTAATTGGATTAGATGTAAAATAAGCAATGGCTGCACGTAAATTGTACAGGAGAAAATAGCTTTAATGAAGGCATAGTCATGTTAATTTGGCTGAAAATGGATGTTGAATTTACCAGTTTTGTACGTAAATTGTATAATGTTATTTTGTAAAGGATTACAGTTTAAAATTGTAAAATTCACGGGTTGTTCTGTAATGTGTTTTACAATCCGCTGTATCTTTTACAGTATTATTCTGGCAACCACCACAGCTGCCAGTTTTTTTCCGTAAAACAACATTTTTTTTTCTTACAGTGCAGAAATCCCGGTTGCCATGGCGTCGGTCAGCGACAGCGGGGAGCAGCCCGACCAGGCGGTTCCTGACGGAGACGAGGAGGACAGGAGCGTCCGAGGGGTCCAGTCTCATTACCTGCGCTGCCCCTCTCCCAGGTAAAGGCAGGATCCGTGGGGCCGTGAACGCACCGACAACCAAAACTCTCTTCGTTCGTTCGTTTTGATTTATTTCGAACATGTATATATTTAAAAAAAAAACAAGAAAAAAAGATAAGAGAAACAAATACAGGTGGGCATTCCGCCACATAAAGAAAAAAAAACATATAAAAAAACATATTTCAGTTACATGTTCGAAAAGGAGTGGGAGGAAGTATAAACTTATTTAATCCCACCCCCTTTCCACAACTAAACATAAATTATATGCCTGTATTTACACTTTATACTATACACTAATTTGTATAAATAAATAAATATATATCATTTTTACAAAAATAACCTGTTTAATACCAAATGTAAGCTCTATCATAAATATAATATAACTATGATATAAATATACTATGACTATGATATAAATATAATGTGTATATCTATACAAACATACAAAGACAGCATGACGAAATAGCAGAACACACAGCTGATGATCTTTAAACACAGTCTTCACTTTTATACCTCAAATAAACTATGTCTTTATATTTCTTCTTAAATTGTTTTATGTTTGTACATTCTTTTAACTCCAAATTCAAATCATTCCACAGTTTAATTTCACAAACTGATACACAAAAACTTATTTTTGTTGTACGCACAAATAAAGATTTGAAGTTGGTTTCTCCTTAAATTATAACCCCCTTCCCTCCCAATTAATAATTTCTGAATGTTATCCAGTAGAGAATGATTTTTTGCTTTAAACATTACTTGTGCAGATTGAAATGCCACTAAACTCTCTTGATCTGGTTGTGTTGCTAACGAGAAGACCTCCAGAACCAGCTCTGGGTCGGTCCGGGAGGGTAAGCAGCCTGGGGCGGTTAGCTTCACTGTGGTTCAGAGCTGCTGGCCAGAGCCGACCAGAACCAGCAGCTGGACCATCTCTGGATTATCAGTCCACCTCTGGCAGCAGCTGGATCCTCTGGTACTCCTTTTCCACCAAACCGGTTCCAGGGCTGGTTCTGGTTCTGGTTCTGGGCCAATGCTGAGTTTGCAACCAGGCTTTCTGTTTCCACTGACAAAGAACTGGCTCCGGTTCCAAGCAGAGTTATTATCATTCACTAAAACGAACAATCTTTCTTTCTTTCTTTCTTTCTTTCTTTCTTTCTTTCTTTCTTTCTTTCTTTCTTTCTTTCTTTCTTTCTTTCTTTCTTTCTTTCTTTCTTTCTTTCTTTCTTTCTTTCTTTCTTTCTTTCAGGCTCATATCTTTCTTTCTTTCTTTGTTTCTTTGTTTCTTTGTTTCTTTGTTTCTTTCTTTGTTTGTTTCTTTCTTTCTTTCTTTCTTTCTTTCTTTCTCCCAAAATACGTCACAAAGCTCTTCAAGAGCTAAGCAGCTTTTGAAAAAAAGGTTCAAATATGTTTCCTGTCTAAAAGGGAAAAAGAGTTGTTTTTCTTTTCAAGCTGAACTCAAACCTCTCCTTCTCGGTGTTAATCAGCACCAACTCGTGTATATCTATAGAAAGATACTTCAGTGACATTTCAAGATGAAAATGTCGCTGAGGAACCATGACAACCCGGCGTGGACGGATCAGTCCTGCAGCCGCTGCAGATGTGGGCGTGTGTTGTTCTCTCAGATGTAAGTCGCTTTGGATAAAAGCGTCTGCTAAATGACAGGACTAGTAGAAGTCAATCAGAGGCTGATTGGAGTCGGATCAGAACCTGATTCCAGATTCTTTCACCACATTGTTTTCTCTGTTTTTGAATTCTTTTCCCTCCATTTGTAAACGTTTCTTGATTATTTAAGTATATTTGAGCTATGTTGTTTCTATGTGGCCTCAGGTGACCTTGAGTGTTCTGAGAGGTTATATATATATATATATATATATATATATATATATATATATATATATATATATATATATATATATATATATATATATATATAAACTGTTGCTGCTTCTTTGAGACCAGATGAAATAGGGCTGGGCGATATATCGAGATTTTAATATATATCGATATATTTTCAAATGCAATATGTTGGGAGACAATATCGTTTATATCGATTATTAAAAAAAAAAAAAACATGTTTTTTTTTTAATGATTTTGATATAGCTTATTTTGTGAAAAAATTGACTTGAATGTTTTATTTGAGATTTGCACAAATGTTTTGTTATTTGCACAACTGTCAACCTCAGTGGAAAAGTCTGCCTGTTACTGTCTACATTGTATTAATTGCACAGTGTATTTTAATTTAATTGTTATGCAGGAAAGGAATATTTGTTTTATTTTATTCAGGAAGCATTTTTATTCTATAAATGCAGGCAGTTTATTTTTATTTCATTTGTTTTATACATTTTGATATTGTGCAGACCTCTGTTAATAAAGGAACCTGTGTGACATTTGGCACGAGGCTTTGTATTAAAACTGACTTTGTTTTTTTAAGGGTTTGCCTCAGAAAAAAATGAAGCTAACAGAGATGCTATGCTATAATGCTTTGGGGGAAACCCCAATTATGGCACAGAAAAAATATCGATATATATAGCGAGTATCGCCATTCAGCTAGAAAATATCGAGATATGACTTTTGGTCCATATCGCCCAGCCCTAAGATGAAACTTAACGCCAAGGTCTTGCTCTGCAGTTTCTCGATGGCGTCCGAGTCCAGATTCTCCATGATCTCCGGCTCGGAGACCGACAGCATCTTCATGGAGCCCATCCACCTCTCCTCGGCTGTCGCCGCCAAGAAGATCATCAACGAGGGTGAGACGAGCACGACTGGTCGGTTTGAGCCCCGTGTTTCACACGCCGTGATTAACCCTGGTTAGAGCGCACAAGGGAACTCTTAATTCCTTCAAACACGACCCACGAGGGGGAACGAGGCTCCGCCGGAGATGTAGAGCGATGCTGATGGAGGAAATTAGCCTCTCTGACACGTCTCCCATCAGCTCTTCTGTCAAACACTAGCTTAATGGATGATCCATGTTTCATGCGCGGGTGCTGGTACAGCCTTGGCAGCTGTTCCTGCTCCAGTGCGTTGATTTGCAGGAATTGGTGGGGGGTGGCTGTCTTTGTGCGGAGGCATGTTTGTGTTCCCGGGGATGACAGTCGGAGTGGTTCTGCCCCCGCTGGGAGCTGCACGGGGGGGGCAGCAGCAGCCGGAGGCCGCGTTGTTCTGGCGGCTCCGCCCCCGACGCCTGCAGGCCGTCTCAGAGGTTACAACCCATCGTGGTTCCATCAAACGCCCTTTAACACGTTCCTCCCAACCAGGTGAATAACTGGACTGAAACTGGAGAACAAGACTTGAGAGAGGATTCAGGTTTCAGTAGATTTAGAAGAATTAAACAGTAAATAACAAATAAAATGATAAGAAAAGAGGTAAAATAGTAAAAAGCACAAGTTATTAAAAAGTAAGGACAGTAGAGTCCAGAAGGTACTGTATGTATTTAATTTAGGAGTACGCTTCAGTAAACAGTAATGTTTTTAGGCCTGATTTAAAGGAGCTGACAGTTGGAGCAGACCTCAGGTCTACATAGGGTTGCCACCCGTCCCGTAAAATACGGAATTGTCCTTTATTTGAGAAAAAAATGTTGCGTCCCGTATTGAACTAATACGGGACGCGATTTGTACCGTATTTTCATTAACTTTTACACCAAATTCTAGTTGAATTATTGAAATAAGTTAACTTTTACACCATATTCTAGTTGAATTATTGAACTAAATTTACTTTTACACCATATTCTGGTTGAATTATTGACATAAATTAACCTTTTACACAATATTCTAGTTGAATTATTGAAATAAGTTAACTTTTACACCATATTCTAGTTGAATTATTGAAATAAATTTACTTTTACACCATATTCTGGTTGAATTATTGACATAAATTAACCTTTTACACAATATTCTAGTTGAATTATTGAAATAAGTAACTTTTACACCATATTCTAGTTGAATTATTGAAATAAATTAACCTTTTACACCATATTCTAGTTGAATTATTGAAATAAATTAACCTTTACACCATATTCTAGTTGAATTATTGAAATAAGTTAACTTTTACACCATATTCTAGTTGAATTATTGAAATAAGTTAACTTTTACACCATATTCTAGTTGAATTATTGAAATAAATTAACTTTTACACCATATTCTAGTTGAATTATTGAAATAAATTAACCTTTACACCATATTCTAGTTGAATTATTGAAATAAATTAACCTTTACACCATATTCTAGTTGAATTATTGAAATAAGTAACTTTTACACCATATTCTAGTTGAATTATTGAAATAAATTAACTTTTACACTATATTCTAGTTGAATTATTGAAATAAATTAACCTTTTACACAATATTCTAGTTGAATTATTGAAATAAGTAACTTTTACACCATATTCTAGTTGAATTATTGAAATAAATTAACCTTTACACCAAATTCTAGTTGAATTATTGAAATAAGTAACTTTTACACCATATTCTAGTTGAATTATTGAAATAAATTAACTTTTACACCATATTCTAGTTGAATTATTGAAATAAGTTAACTTTTACACCATATTCTAGTTGAATTATTGAAATAAATTAACTTTTACACCATATTCTTCACCTGCAGGCTATATTCTACATCTGGGCTGATGTGGACATACGTAGCATAGGAGGATATTTCAATTACTAGTATGGTTGTCTGTCTGTACAGTCATGCAAGTTCAATGCTATTAAAGCACTTTAAACTTTAAATCAAAGCATTTAGTTTTTTCATATAAAATAAACACATTTTTATTCAGTTTAGAAGTTTTGGGGCTTTTTTTTGGCTCCTGCGCTGCTGAAATCAGGGCGTCCCTTATTTCTATTTCTGAAAGGTGGCAACCCTAGGTCTACAGGAAGTTTGTTCCACCGGTGAGGAGCAGAATAACTGAACGCTGCCTCACCTTGCTTGGTTCTGGTTCTTGTGACACAACAAACCAGATCCAGATGAAGCTCAGGGGTCTGGGAGCTTCATAGGAACTAACAGATCCAGCATGTATTACCAGTTTCCTGGTGTAATGTGGTCCAGTTTTCTGGTGTTTGTAAGGACTCTGGCCGCAGCGTTCTGGATCAGCTGCAGCTGCCTGATTGATTTCTTGTTAAGGCCTGTAAAGATGCCATTGCAATAATCCAACCTACTGAAAATGAATGCATGAATAAGTTTTTCCATGTCTTGTTTAGACAGAAACCCCTCTATTCTAGCAATGTTTTTCAGGTGGGAATATCATTATACAAAGGAAGTATAATGATTTTAAGGGATAAAAGATGATTCATTCTTGAGTTTCTGTCCGAGTAGACATGGGGTCGGCAACCCGTGGCTCTAGAGCCGCATGCGGACCTTTAGCGCCGCCCTGGTGGCTCCTGGAGCTTTTTCAAAAATGTTTGACCTTTTTTTTTTTCCTTTTTTTTCTTCTTTTTTTCTTCCTTTTTCCTTTCCTTATTAATCTCGACATTTCTACTTTTTTCTCGAAATTTTGACTTAATTCCCGAGATTGTACTTCAACATTAATCTCGACATTTCGACTTTTTTCTCGACATTTCGACTTTTTTCTCGAAATTGTACTTCAACATTAATCTCGACATTTTGACCTTTTTCTCGAAATTTCGACTTTTTTCTCGACATTTCGACTTTTTTCTCGAAGTGCATAATGAAAAAAAAAATCTTTCCCCAGTTATAATTAATATAGATATATGCAGCATGTGTTGTCTTCATTTTAAGGCTTATAAAAGACTTTTCATTTTTTGCGGCTCCAGATTTTGTGTTTTTGGTCAACATTAATCTCGACATTTCGACTTTTTTCTCAGAATTTCAACTTTTTTCTCTGCATTTCGACTTTTTTCTCGAAATTTCAACTTTTTTCTCGACATTTCGACTTTTTTCTCGAAGTGCATAATGAAAAAAAAAATCTTTTCCCAGTTATAATTAATATAGATATATGCAGTATGTGTTGTCTTCATTTTAAGGCTTATAAAAGACTTTTCATCATTTGCGGCTCCAGACATATTTGATTTTTGTGTTTTTGGTCCAATATGGCTCTTTCAACATTTTGGGTTGCCGACCCCTGGAGTAGACAGAAACATCTTTAAGGTCGGTGTTTATCTCTTTGGGTCAGAGTACCGGTCAGTACATTTACTCGGGCCGAGGCTATGTTTTCCCTCACACCTCCATGACCGTCTCTCCTCAGAGCTCCCGCCGCGCGGGCCGCGCAGCACGTCCATCCCGGAGTCCATGCTGGAGACGGCCGACCAGCTGATGGTGGAGGACCTCTACAACCGCGTTAGGGACATGATCGACGACCGCAGCCCCTACAACACGCCCTGCGTGCTGGACATCCAGAGGGCCATGGTGCAGGACCGCCTGGAGGCTCCCAGCAACCCCGTGGACGAGGTGTTTCCCAACATCTTCATCGCTGAGAAGTGAGTTCCCAGAAGGCCTAGAGCAGGGGTGTCAAATGTGCGGCCCGCGGGCCGCAACGCAAAATACCGAAATGTTAATTTACTAAAAAGGAAGGCATAAATAATTGCCATGAATCGCAGCATATCCAATAATATATTTCTTCTACAAATCCATCGTTATTCCACAAATAGAGCAGTTTTTGACATTTTTTTAGTTTTCTAGAATGCATTTGCCGATTATATTTCTTTGTAGACGGTCGTTTATTTTTATTAACCGACTACTATTATATATTTTCGCAGGAAAAATATCACTGCTAAAAAAGATGATAGAAGATATTTATTCAGAGAATTTCAGTTTTGAATCCGAGGATAGTGACAAAGTAAAACAGTTAAAAAAGAAGTGCTGACTTTTTCGGCACACTGGCGTAAATATCCGCGCCAATTTTTAAAAATAAATACACTTAATTGTACTGGAAAAATCTCTAAATCACAAAGAAACACTCTCGGATGTAATAAGAAAGATTTTGCTTTTAATTAAACTTCCTATAAAAAAGCGAAATATAAAAAAAACATATTTGTTCTGTTTATCTTTGTAAAATGATATTAAAAGTATCTTACATAATTTGAAAAAAAACCCGAGAAATTTCAAGAAAAGATCCTGAAGAAATATATTTTACATAATTAGAGTGTAAACAAAGTGCATATTTCCTTTAAAATTAACTAAACTGATATTGGATTAGATAACAATAGTAAAAAAAAAAAAGAATTAGAGAAAAAATGTTCTGCACCGTTTTTGTTATTTTGAGCGTGCAAGAAAAAACTTGGTCAAATCCGGCCCGCCAAGCAAAATGAGTTTGACACCCCTGGCCTAGAGGGAGGAATGCCGCCTCGTACCTCCTTCAGGCGTGAACCGCGTGCGTCTTCTGTGTGTCCAGGTCTGTTGCGGTCAACAAGTCCCGTCTGAAGCGCATGGGCATCACCCACGTCCTGAACACGGCCCACGCCACCGGCGTCTACACCAACGCCTCCTTCTACGCCGGCATGAGCATCCAGTACATGGGCATCGAGGTGGACGACTTCCCCGACGCCGACATCTCGCCGCACTTCCGGCCGACCGCCGAGTTCCTGGACGACGCGCTGCTCACGCACAAAGGTGAGAGGAGCTCGTCCTGCTCGTCCCGCTCGTCCCGCGGTTCAGACCAGGGAAGAGCCGAGAAAGCAAATGTTGTCCTGCTTTTATTGGGGAGTTTGGGGCTAGTGTTGTTTCTGTCAGCCTGTTTCAATTCTAGTTTTAGTTTAGTCATAGTTTTTATTAGTTTTAGTCACGTTCATTCTCCTTTTAGTCATGTCAAGTTTCAGTCGACTAAAAGTCTGAGCATTTTAGTCTTATTTTAGTCATAATTGTCCAGGACCATTTTAGTCTAGTTTTAGTCAAAGATTGTATTTAGCCAAACCCATTTTACAATTCCAACAAGGTTATCTTATTATTATGTTATTGTTACCTCATAGACTCAAGAATACATTCATTCCAGATACAGAAGACTCTAATTTGAGTTTACAACATATTTATTTTTCCGCATTTCTCCCCGTCTTTTTCTTTTTCGACGACACATTGGGTTTTCTTTTCCACGTCTATGTAGGAAAGTGTATCCAAAGATGGTTCTTCTTCTTCTCCCCCCCAGAGCAGATCCCTGCGTTTCTCTATGTAACTTTGTTTTTAATTAACGTTAACTAGAGCTCTGCGTTAACGGCATCAGCCTCTAACTCTGCAGCTGCATCTTCTGGATCTGATTCCCCGCTGCAGCGACTGGGATTGAGGACTAACGTCACCCAGCAGAACTAAACCAGAGAAACTACTGAAAACATGGACATTAAACCAGAGAAACTACTGAAAACATGGACATTAAACCAGAGAAACTACTGAAAACATGGACATTAAACCAGAGAAACTACTGAAAACATGGACATTAAACCAGAGAAACTACTGAAAACATGGACATTAAACCAGAGAAACTACTGAAAACATGGACATTAAACCAGAGAAACTACTGAAAACATGGACATTAAACCAGAGAAACTACTGAAAACATGGACATTAAACCAGAGAAACTACTGAAAACATGGACATTAAACCAGAGGAAACTATTGAAAACATGGACATTAAACCAGAGAAACTACTGAAAACATGGACATTAAACCAGAGAAACTACTGAAAACATGGACATTAAACCAGAGAAACTACTGAAAACATGGACATTAAACCAGAGAAACTACTGAAAACATGGACATTAAACCAGAGAAACTACTGAAAACATGGACATTAAACCGGAGAAACTACTGACACATTGTCAACAATTTACTGTTGAATGGACAATGGACAGAAACAGGAAACAGATGGAGAACAAACATGGTATCAGATGATGTGGTTGAAAAGTCACACTTATGACTTTTCAGTTATCTCTGGTGTGCAGAGCAACAGACATCCTTTTAAGAAATGGTGAAGGGGGTTTTGTTGTCATGAGATGGTCAACTAACCCTTAAAGACAATGAGACGGCTGTCAGTCGACCCCCCTTACGAAAACTCAGGAAGTGGCTTCCCTGATATCTGTTTAGAGCATGTGATGGGGGTCTTGAAACTGATGCACCTAAAAACAATGGTTAATTGACCAACGAGGAAGTCAGCAGTTTTAACCTCCTGCGTGTGTCAAAGCATGTCTAAAACACAGTCAGCTCTCTGACTTGACTTGATTCTGATTCTCATAAGAACAAACTTAATTCAGACTTTGATTAATCTGACATTTCCCTCCTCTTGGTCTTATGAAACTTCACAGTAAACAAAATAAAACACTCCAGTGTCATCGTAAACATACAGGTAATGAAAACACAGAAAAGTACAAAGACAGTAATAGTCAGAATCGTAATTTCAGTCATTATGTCAGCATGACTCAGTAGTGAAAAAGTTAATTCCATTCCTCGGACTCCTCTCCTAGTTTGTTGTAACCAGTCAGTTTGGCTAGTCTTCTTCTTCAGGCCGTGCTGGTGAGATAGGCATCAGGTGATTTCTTCAGCGGGCAAAGGTTTGAGTACCGCCCGACTTCCCGCCTACTCAAGCCTGGAATTTCTCTGCTAGCTTTCACTGCAACTGGTGAACGCAGTAGATCGTTCAACAGCCTTTACTGCTGTTGGTGTCCTGATCTTGGACAGCAAAAGGGCCTGTCCTGACGGAGTGATGACGTTTCACCACTCGACTCAGGATCTGGTCACCCATTTCAGCAGTTCCTGCTTAGGAGAGAGGAAGAGGGAGAGGAAGAAAACAGCAGTCCACAAGAATTCTAAACATTCTCATGTACATTCCGACTAATGGCCGTCATTCAGGCCATGGCTTTCCTGAACCTTAACGTAACAGGCCATTAGTTCACTCCAAGAATGAAATCCATATGGATAACTCCAAATGGATAGGTCCTTTCATGTTGTATCTGCAACATGTCGGAAAGCTCCTACTAAAAAAAAATTTAAAAGGGTATTTAGTATTTAATCCTCATGATGTATCATATGTACATACCCTTACTCCCTCCTGTTTGAGCCATAGAAACTCCCTATGGCTCAACTTAGCCACCAGGGGGAACAGATTCCTTGGAAGCACCAGTTTGCTTTGCTCCAGACAAAGGCCTTCTGAAGTTACAGCGGCTAGTTGCAGTAGCACCTTCATTTAGCCAAATGCTTTTCTCTCTTTGCAAGAGCATTGTTTCTAATGTCAACAGGGGATAGAGGGGGTCAGGACCGCCTGAGTCCTGACAGGACAAATGCACAATCCACTTATTTCACCGCGTTTGGATAAAAGTACCCGTGTTTGTGTCATCAGTGGCGTGTTTGAAGATCCAGTTGATCAGAGAGTGCATCTGTGTTTTTGGAAGTGTCCAATGTGTCTTTTAGGCCCCGTTTACACGGAGCAAAAACGGTGGTGTTTTCATGCGTTTTGGCCGTTCGTTTACACGAAAACGAAGCTCAAAGTCACCAAAAACAATCATTCTTCAAAACTCCGGCCAAAGTGGAGATTTTCAAAAACTCTGTTTTCACGTTTGCTTGTAAACGGAGGGAAACTGACATTTAGGACGTCAGAACGTCACATTATGAGACAGAATCGTCACCAGCATCATTTGTGCGACCTGTGTTTACAATTTGTTTGGCCACCGTCAATATTTTCTTGTATTTTACCTGTTTTATATTCTAAAGTCACAATTAAAAGTAACTCCACTCCGTCTTGGAAGTAACTGGCAGTCCAGGCTGATTTATGGTTCCGCGTTACACCAACGCAGAGCCTACGGCGTAGGGTACGCGGCGACGCGCACCGTACGTAGGCTACGCCGTCGATTTAACGCGGAACCATATTATTCAGGCTTCACACGTGTCAGTTGTTGACGTTTTTTACAGGATTCCGATTGGCTAGCATGACTTTATCTTCTCGTTACACTGCCCCCTGCAGGTTTGGCTGCTCATAGCACCTTAACGGCGTATTCATGCGGGTTCGTGTAAACAAGGATATTTTTCAAAACGTAGAGGGGGAAATATCCGTTTTTGTAAATACCCGGCTATGTGTAAACGTGGCCTTATTCTTCGTGGCTTCAGGTTATTTACGAAGTTTTGCCTCACTTTGGCCTGCAGGGAAGGTCCTGGTGCTCTCCATGATGGGCGTGAGCCGCTCCGCCGTGGTGGTGGCGTCCTACCTGATGATCTTCCAGGGCATGACCATCATGGAGGCCCTCACCGCCATCCGGAAGAAGCGTCCCGTCAACCCCAACGAGGGCTTCCTGAAGCAGCTGCGGGAGCTCAACGAGAACCTGCAGGAGGAGCGCGACGACGACGACGACACGCTCAGCCAGTGCTCGGTGATCGACGCGCGAGCCCGCGCCCGGATCTTCGGGGAGGCGGGGGCCGACGAGGACGACGAAGACGAGGACACGGACACGGAGGAGGAGCAGAGCATGGTGGGAGTGAAGGCTCAGTCCATCATGATGGAGGAGGAGGAAGACGCGGCGAGCGTGATGAGCAGCGTGGCCTCCTCCGCCGCCGCCGCCGCGCTCCGAGCCGGACTGGTCCCTAACGGAGCGGAGAACCAGAGCCACGAGCAGGCGGCTCTCCCGGAGCAGAACGGCGGGGGGGATGGCGAAGACGACGACGAAGACGGCCTGGGCGGCATGATCCGCGAGTGGCAGCGCCGGAACGAGAAGTACCAGAACGACGACTGGTGGGAGGCCCAGCTCCACAGCGACGAGGAGGACGGGGACGCGTCCGTAGCAGACGCCGACCTGGAGAGCGTCACCAGCGAGGACGTCAGAGCCGTCAAGCAGCGGCTGAAGCGCCGTAGCAAGCGTCCTCCTTCGGAAGCGGCGTCCACCTCCAGCTGCAGCAGCTACTCCGACCTCTGGAGGCAGCGGCTGAAGGAGATCGAGGAGCAGGCGGCGGCTCGCTACCGGCAGAGGGAGGACGAGGAGGGCAGCGAGAGCACCGCGGCCGAGGCCGACGGGGGGAAGAAGGTGGACGAGGACGTCAACAGCATCCTCTCCGACTCCAGCTCCCTGTACAACTTCTGTCAGAGGAACCGGGAGAAGATGACGCCGCTGGAGCGCTGGCGCGTCAAGCGGATCCAGTTCGGCTGGAACAAGAAGGATCGCGAGGACGGGGAGAAAAGCTCGGCGGGCGAAGGTGAAGAGGAGGCCAAGGCGCCGTCCCTCCAGGACGTCAACCTGACGGCGTACCAGTCGTGGAAGATGCGGCAGCAGAAGCGCCTGGGCGAGCCCAACACGGACGAGCTGCTGGAGCTGGGCCGGGGCGAGGACGCCGCCACCGTCAGGAGGAGGCAGAGACGCGAGGAGCTTCTGGAGCGCTCCAAGAAGACGCTGGAGGAGAGTCAGTCCATGTGCGGCTGGGAGGCCGAGAGCAGCGTCAGCGGCGGCACCATCCCGCTGTCCGCCTTCTGGGCCGGCGCCGGGGTCACCGGGGTCGCCGGCCCGCCGAGCGTCGCCGGCGACGACAACGCGTCCGTGCTCAGCGGCAGGTCTTCCGCCATATCCTCCGTTTCCCAACCCCGCGGTGCACGGTCCTCCCAGTCCGCGGTCGGGCCGGTCCCGCCGGTCCCGCCCATCCTCCCGGTTCCCACTATGCAAGGTCCCGGGGGAGAACCGATGGTCAATCTGTCCAGCATCCAGAACTGGATCGCCAACGTGGTCTCGGAGACGATCAAGCAGAAGCAGAGCGAGATGAGCCTGCCGCCGCCGTCACGCGCCGGGTCCGAGCTCAGCTTCGGCGCCGCCCCCAACGCGCTGGCGGGCCGCGGCGCCGACGACGACAGGGCATCCCTGCTCAGCGGTGCGTCCTACTCCAGGAGTCACGTCCAGGCGCCGTCCGTCCTCTCCGGCGCGGGCTCCAGCAGCGTCTCCGGCCTCAGCGGCCGGGGCTCCGCCCTCGGCTCCACCTACAGCTCCGCCCTGGGCTCCAGGAAAACCAAGATCACCACCACCAGCGTCCCGCTCTTCAGCCTCTTCCAGGACCAGGTGGACCTGGGAAAGCTGGACGCCATGGACAAGGAGATGAAGACGGAGATGAGGGGCAAGATGGCCACCTACGAGAAGAAGAAGATCCTGGAGGACAACAAACGCAGCACTCTGTTCAAGAAGAAGAAACCAAAGGAGGACGGAGATGAGGAGGAGGAGGAGGAAAGGAAGAAGAGGGAAGAGGAGTTTCTGGAAGAGGCAAAGAAGAAGGAGAAGCCAAAGAGGACATACGGGCTCTCGGGGTGCCTGAACCTCAACCCGGCGCTGGAGAGAGACAAGAACACCAGCATCGATGACTGGCTGAGGAGCGTCAGACCTCCGCCCAGAAAGCCGTCCTCGGGGGAGGAAGAGGATCCAGCAGAGGATCCGTACGACGATCTGGACGCCTCCGCCTCGGAGTTTGACTTCTCCAGCAGAAGGGCGTCTTACGCCCGCGAGGAGGACGAGGAGGAGCCGTACGCTGCGTCCTCCAGGTACAGAGGTGTCACGTAACGAAGTACAAATACTTTGTTACCTTACTTAAGTAGAAATTTTGGTTATCTATACTTCACTGGAGTAATTATTTTTCAGAAGATTTTTTACTTTTACTCCTTACATTTTCACACAATTATCTGTACTTTTTACTCCTTACACTCCTTCCTTCCTTCCTTCCTTCCTTCCTTCCTTCCTTCCTTCCTTCCTTCCTTCCTTCCTTCCTTCCTTCCTTCCTTCCTTCCTTCCTTCATTCCCTCCTTCCTTCCTTCCTTCCTTCCTTCCTTCCTTCCTTCCTTCCTTCCTTCCTTCCTTCCTTCCTTCCTTCCTTCCTTCCTTCCTTCCTTCCTTCCTTCTTTCCTCCCTCCTTCCTTCCTTCCTTCCTTCCTTCCTTCCTGCCTCCCTCCCTCCTTCCTTCTTCCCTTCCTCTTTTCTCCCTTCCTTCCTTCCTTCCTTCCTTCCTTCCTTCCTTCCTTCCTTCCTTCCTTCCTTCCTTCCTTCCTTCCTTCCTTCCTTCCTTCCTTCCTTCCTTCCTTCCTTCCTTCCTTCCCTTACTTAAGTAGACATTTTGGTTATCTATACTTCACTGGAGTAATTATTTTTCAGACCACTTTTTACTTTTACTCCTTACATTTTCACGCAATTATCTGTACTTTTTACTCCATACATTTTAAAAACAGCCTCGTTACTCTATTTCATTTCGGCCTTTAAAAAAAACTAAACTTGGATGTACATTCCAATAAAGGTTAGGATAAATGATAACATGCCTCTGAAGTTTGACTTTTTGCACCATTACAATACTTATAGGCAACTAGTCATCATATCTCCTGCTCTCTGAAACACATGTTAATGCTCAATAGTACACATATATGCTTCTTTAATATATTTGCATTATACTAAGATACATTCATTTCAATGGCTTTTGTCCTTAATGGCTTTTTTCCCCCTTACATTACTTTTACTTTTATACTTTAAGTAGTTTTGAAACCAGTACTTTTATACTTTTACTTGAGTAAAAAACTTGAGTTGATACTTCAACTTCTACAGGAGTATTTTTAAACTCTAGTATCTATACTTCTACCTGAGTAATGAATGTGAATACTGAAGACACCTCTGTCCAGGTACCAGTCCAGGCTGCGGGGAGATGCTCCGAGCGAAGGCAGGTACACCGACGCTTCCTCCAAGAGAAAGTTCACTCATCAGGAGGACGCCGTCGGCGACGAGGAGGACGACATCTCCGCCTTCATCGCCCAGACCAGACAGAGGATCCGCGCCCGCGCCGCGGCCGAGGCCGAGGACGACGAGGTGCTGGCTGCGTGGAGGGCCCAGCAGGACGCCAGGTCTCAGAGCCGGAGCGACTCGGCAGCGTGACGACCCCCGGGTCGCGTCTGTGACGTTCACAGAGTCCAAACACGAACATCTGATGCACTATTGTTCACGAAAGCAGTGTGGGCTTCACACCCGCAAGGGAAGAGACGCATTAATTTTCTCCTCACGCCTTGAAGTTCAGACTCCTCGCCGGAGCCGGCCGGCGGTGATGATGCGTTGCCCTCGGTTACGGCGTCCTCGGCACCTGTGTGGAAGGTTTGGTTTGTTTTATTCAGGATCCCCATTAGCATTAGCAACAGCATTAGCTATTCTTCGTGGGGTGCGACATACACACAACACACAAATTAACACTTAATACATAACAGACACACATTATACATGACAAACAAAACAATAATAGACACAACTCCCTTAGTCACAAACAACACAGAGGATAAAACGAAATCACCATCATTCTCAGACATAAATACATAGAAATAAAATCAAATAAAACACTTTCATAAACAATACCTGCCTGAAATGATCTTATCTTAGAATTCTTGACCACTTTTCACCTTTATTGTGATAGGGTTTCCACTAGCCTACCTGTAATCCTATCCAAACTTCATTCTGTTCCTTCTACTGTAAATGTCAAATCATCATTCATTAAGATATTTTTTCAACTGAAACCAATCTTTGCTACCTGCATGAGAAATACCGTATTGTCCCGAATACAAGACAGTGTTTTTTGCATTGAAATAAGACTGAAAAAGTGGGGGTCGTCTTACATTCGGAGTCTAGACATTATACCCATTTACACCGCTAGATGGCGCCAGATATCTTTAAAGCGAATGCTGAAATTAACTCCCCAGGCCAAAGCGAACCTCTGTCACGAAGAAGAAAAATAAAAATAGCAGTAGCATGAAGAAGAAAAATAAGAAATAGCAGTAAGAAAGAAAAGAGAAGAAAATAACAGAAAAGGAGAAATGTAGCGACAATCTGGAGAAAAGTGGGTCGAAGAAGTTATGATGCAAACTTCAAGATCATGATTTGAATGAGGCAAAATAACATGCTTTTTCTTTCGAATATATTGTTATAATCATTTGTTTCAGATGTACTGTAATTATTTTCTGTATAAAAATTTAATTTGGTGTTTAAAAAGTATTTTTTCAAATTTGAGTCTTGTAAAGGGGGTCGTCTTACAATCGGGGTCGTCTTATATTCGGGCCAATACTGGTATAGAGTTCCAGCCAGGTGATTTAGTGCAAATCCCCTGGCTGGATGGTGTGAAAAAGCTTTATAAAATAATTTTCCAATTTGTACTTGCACAAAACTTTATTGTTGAAATAAAATGTTATGAAAAAAGGGCGACGAGGTTTTGGTGATCATTGGGCTGCTGCTCGGGTCGTCTCTCCGAAGCGGTTCTCACTGATGAGTCACAGAAAAAAACACAAAAACTATAAAAACAGGGAAAAAAATCAAAGCCGTGGAGGTTTTTATCTCCTAACTGAAGTTTCTCTTTTACACAACCTCGGGCAGACATGAAAGGGCAGTCTCTCTAGGTCCGGGTCCAGATCCAGACCTGCGGTTCTCTACCGACCAGGGGCCAGATTCCCCAATATGTTCTTAAGAACAATCTAAGATCTAAAATTAAGAAGTTCATAAGAAAGTTCTTAAGTGCAATTCCTCAATATTTTCTTAAGAACTGTCTTAAGAACTGTAATTTCTTACGAATTTCTTATTTTTCCTACTTAAGAACTTCTTAAAATATGTCATTGCATTGCACGCGCCAACAAACAACATTTATAGGTAGTTTGGTCTTAACCGTCAGTCACTCACTAAACATGGAGAAGGAGAAAAAGAGATGCAGGAACTTTTCAAGGTTATGGTGGATGAGATTAATTTAAGGTTTTTCTACTAGTTTTTAAGTGTCTTAATGGTCTTGGGCCTTCTTATTTGTCTGCACTACTTTTACCCTATCGACCCTCGCGGACCCTGAGGTCCTCCGGTGCCTTTTAACCATACCAAAAGTTAGAACCAGGACACACGGGGAGGCGGCATTCAGTTTTTATGGTCCCCGATTGTGGAACAGCCTCCCGGAGAACCTCAGGGCCGCAGAGACTGTTGATGTTTTTAAAAAGAGGCTCAAGACCCATCTCTTTAATCAGGCTTTAAACTGACTCATTTAACTCTTTAACTCTAAATTTCTTATGCTCACCCTTACTTTTACATTTTACTGTCTTATTCTTTTAGTTTTTAATGTCTTGCTTTCTAGACATTTTTTTTTTTTAATTAAACTCCTTTAGTGTATTTTATCCTGCTTTCTTGCAGCTTTTAGCTCCAGTGTTTCCTCATGGGGAGCCTCCATGCTGGGAGTGACTCTGGCCTGCAGGGGGTCGTCCTGGGGTCGTCCTGGGGGTGGTTCTGGCCTGGATGGTTGTGGAGCTCTGCACCACGGCTTCACCGCTGTGGTGTGGACTCCTCTATCCGTCCGGGCCAGGATGGTCTCTGTGGGCCCCCCCCTTTGTAGCTGCGGGCTATGAGACCTCCTGGCCTGGACGGCTCCCTATTACCATTTCCTCACCTGGATCCTCTGTGCCTAGCCATGTCTGCACCATGTGTCTGTGTGTGTGTCTGTGTGTATAACCTAAGTCAATTGTAGTGTGCTTGTGTCTGCGGGGAGGGGGGCGGGGCATTAATAAGTTTTATGTTTATTTGTTTTATGTTAAGCACTTTGTGTTGCATTATTTGTATGAGAAGTGCTATATAAATAAAGTTTGATTTGATTTGATTTAATGTGCGAAAAAAAAACTATTGGGGAAAATTAATAATAATTAACTACCATGCTAACTAACATGCTAACAAACAGTTAACAGGCTCTTTGTGTAATTAATTACAAAGTATATCCTCAAATTATGACCTACTAGTCTAAACTTGTCTAAAATGTGTTGAAAAAGGTGATTTTAGAGTATTACATTTTCACAGAAGAAATTTTAAGACAGGTCAAGGTTGTCTTAAAGTTAAGAAAAAAGTCAAGATCAAATTTGAGAACTTTTATTTCAAGAATACTATTTATTCTTAAGTTTTTTCTTAAGAAGAAACTTAAGAAGAAAGTTGAGAAAATACTTAAGAACTTTTTTGGAGAATATGACTTCTTCTCTTTTTTTCTTCTTAAGACTGAACTTAAGAAAAAAAATGACACTTTTTTTTTTCTTAAGAATGTTTTGTGAATCCGGTCCCAGGATCTGGATCTGGTCTTCATGAACACCATCAGATAAAGTGATATAAACACATTTTTAAACCAGCATCACATGCTTCCAGTCTACTCGTGTCCACCACAACATCTCGGTGCCGGGGCCACGTGGACCCCGGGGGGGTCGGGCCTGTCGGGCTATGAATGTGTAAACAACCTCAGGAGACCTGCTCCAACAGAAGAGGCTCTGTGTCTGAGCAGTGGGAGGTCCTGAAGAGGAGAAAATAACTCCTAATCCCGCTCATCTGACTCATATTTATATTTAACAGCCTTGTGTGTTTTCTTGATGACCTGCAGCATGTGACTCGGGGTTTGTCGTGTGACACTGTCCCCTAGTGGCCGCGCGGGGGAGCTGCCTCTGCCGTTCAAGTGTTAAAATGAAGTTCAAGTGTTATAAATAACCATCATTTGGCCAAGGTTTGTGACCTAACTTCACTGTGTGCCTTGATGAGACATCAAAGAAGCCAGCAAGAATTATACAGTAATGAGAATCTTATATTGTTCATTAATTTTGCCTTATTTAACTTCATTTAACTATTTAATATCCAACCAATATGAATCCTTTATTTTTATTACAGAAAAGTGCACTTCGAGTTATTTTCAATACACATTACAGAGAACACACAACCAGATTATTTATTGAATCAAGATTACTGAAACTTGATGATTTGGTTAAGTTACAGACACTCACAATCATGTACACAGCTAAATGTAAATTATTACCAGAAAACTTACAATACATGTTTACTTTCAGTTTAAATAACGAAGATAGTCGTAGAAAATTTAATTTTAAACATTTATTTGCCCGAACAACCTTAAAGCAGATGAGCACTTCAATTGTTGGAATTAAGTTATGGAATTCATTAAATTATGATTTAAAGGGCTGTATAAACATATTTCAGTTTAAAAATAAATTTAAACAGAAAAAAATAGCAATGTATGGATGAAATAGTCTAAATATATAATATATGCGTATGGAGACAAGCAATTTATTTTCTTATTTTTATTTTCTTGTGATATTAACTAAGTAATACAGCAGACCATCTGTTATTATTGTTCAATTTTGTTTTGAGGGAGGGGCAGGTATAATAAGATTTTCTTCTTCCTGCTCCTTTCTGGTTATGGAATATGCTTTTGATTGTGTTGTCATTTTACTTGTTTGTTTCTTTTGTTTGCATATTTCCATGATCGGAATAAATAAAAATGAAATGAAATGAAATGAAAGATCCCCATGAAGCTGAACATGGGTGGGATTAACGGGAGGAAGGCGAGGAAATGAAAATCAGAGAAAGGATTCGCCTGAGGAAATGTGTTATGAGTTATGCAGTTGTAATGACTATAATTAATAATTATGAAACGCCGCACACGCTGGATTCAAATGATCTGGGGTCCTGCAGTAGTTTAGAATAATTAAGTTGTGTCTGGGATCTAAAGTAAAAGATCATGATCTAGCTACCAGTAAACACTGGGGTCATGAGGTCATGAATGTCAAGTACAAATAGGTGATGTGCGGCAGGAATCCTTTTTGACGTCTTTTCATCCTCTTTCCCGACATCATTACGGCCGATCGGTACATAGTTTATAATATGTGTGCCGAACTAGATCCAGACGTGTGCAGAACTATATCCAGACGTGTGCAGAACTAGATCCAGACGTGTGCAGAACTAGATCCAGACGTGTGCAGAACTAGATCCAGACGCGTGCAGAACTAGATCCAAACGTGTGCAGAACTAGATCCAGACGTGTGCAGAACTAGATCCAGACGTGTGCAGAACTAGATCCAGACGTGTGCAGAACTAGATCCCAGAACTGAAAAAAAAAACAAAAAAAAAATTATTCTCATTAAATTATGGAATCATTTTTCAAAATGTTTCAAGATATGCCTATTTGTGGAAAAAAATATGTAGTATTTGAGTTACATAAAAGCTTGTTATTTGTATTCTTCCTAATTGTCCTTGTGGTCAAGAACACCCAACACAAAAATGGTTTGGCCGCTGATCAAAATTTAATCATTTAATTCAACCATTAGAATGGTCAAAATGTCTGGTCAGCACAAGTCCGGTGCTCAGAAAAGAAGAGAAAAGAGAAGAAGAGAAGAAGAAAATAAAGGCCTCAGAGATTCTCTACACAAATATTTTAAAAAGGTGGTGACGGTGAAGCTGGAATTAATAAAGTCAGCGTAGAGCAAGGTAAGAAACAGTTACAACGTTTACCAACCTTGTAACTTAACCTAACTGGCTAGCTCTAATGTTAACGTCCATTAGCTTGTATAAAAACCTGAAGAGCAGAGGGAGAGGAGAGGAAGAGGAGAAGGAGAGATCCGGGCGCAGGGGGACCCATCTTAGATTATTTTGTCCGGGGCCCCGGCAGGACTGTCAGCTGGCCTGGTGTCCAGACCTGCAGACCAAACTGAACCAAACTGGACCAAGAGGAGGACTCGGTGTGTCTGCTCACTGAGACACTGAGATATTAGAACCTTAAAATGTTTATTTTAGTGGCCTGAGGCAGTTTTGGCTGTCAAGTGTCTGCTACACCTCTGCAAGGAATGGCTTATATCCGTTATTAATATGTGATATAATTAAAAATAAAGGTGTGCATTGAGATAGTCTGTGCAACATGAAGCTGACCCCCACGTTTAGGACTCATACTGACTAGGCCTGTGTTGAAAAAATCGATTTCCCAATTCTAAATCGATTCTCATATTAATTCCTAAAAATCGATTCATATGTCTAAAGATCGATTTTTTTTTTTTATGTTTTTTTTTTCATCATTACATTACAACTTTTGGTTATTTTTTTGTTTATCCCCAAAAAAGGAATGTTTTGTTGGACACGAGAATAACTGGTGTCATGTTTTTGCCTTTAAATATGTTTAAAGGTATGAAAACATTAAAGTGTTAGGTTATAATTGCATTAATTGTCTATATTTCATTACTTTATATACTGTCTTGGGGTTACATTTGCAAAAAATGCTAAAAACCAAATGCTCAAAAATTAAAAACCAAAATAGACCGAAAATGGAACAAATAAAAACGGAATGTGGGAAAAAATAAAACCGATTTCATCCGTCTCTGTTTCCTCCCTGGATCTGTTTGGTAATTCTGACCCACATGATGTTTCTAAAGCAGTTCTATCAGCATTCTGGGAGCTGATTGGTCCTTACAGCATCATTAGCTGCAATACTTGCTGTTTAATCTCAATATAATACTAGTAGTAATATTTTGCATAACTACAGTCATATAATTCATGCAACAGCTCAAAAAACAGTTTTAATAACACTAACCCAAATCAATATCGGAATCGAATCGAATCAAATCTTGATAATCGATTCTGAATCTTAAAAATCGGAATCGAATCGATTCTTGACACTTGAATCGATCCCCAGCCCTAATATTGATATTTTATGGCCGTACAACTTCTTACTTCTTCCAGATTGTTTATTTACTAGTACTCGGAGCCCATTTTCCAGAAGCAGACAGGAGGGTTTTTATGTTAAAATATTAGTTTCACTTTGATTTCAAGGATTATTTTGTTGGGTCTGGCTCTTGTGGTCTTCTTTCCTCTGAAAACCCGAGCAGGCTGAAATGTTGCATCATGAAAGGCAAAAGCAATTCTCCCACAGCCCTCACATGACGAGTCCTGCGTTCGCTGCCAGAACCGAACCCGCAGTGGGAACAGTTATCCCACATGGCTGAGCAGCGACAAAGAGTCCTGAGACGCTCCGAGCCAAGTGAGTCTGCCATGGACACTTGGATCCAGCAGAGTCCATGTGAGCAGCAGCAACAGACCTGCCGCCCTGAGCCGGTGGAGCTGCAGGACGTCCAGGTGGAGCCGCAGGACGTCCAGGTGGAGACGCAGGACACCTGACCTCCTCACAGGTAAACACTGACCTCCCACAGCTCTGTTTTCAGTCCTGGGGGATTTGGCGACTCCTGTGGTGACCAGTGTTGGGGTAGTTACTCAAAAAAAGTAATCCATTACATATTCCTAGTTACTTTAAAAAAAAGTAATCCCTTACACTACTTAGTTACTGGTTGCTGAAAGTAACTAGTTACATTACTAGTTACATTACTTTTGGATTACTCCCCAATATCACCTGAGCTGCACCATAACTCGATTGCCAATGAACAACATGTACAGGACTGTCTCAGAAAATTAGAATATTGTGATTTTCTGTACTGTAATTACAAAAACAAAAATGTCATACATTCTGGATTCATTACAAATCAACTGAAATATTGCAAGCCTTTTATTATTTTAATATTGCTGATCATGGTTTACAGCTTAAGAAAACTCAAATATCCTATCTCAAAAAATTTGAATATTCTGGGAATCTTAATCTTAAACTGTAAACCATAATCAGCAATATTAAAATAATAAAAGGCTTGCAATATTTCAGTTGATTTGTAATGAATCCAGAATGTATGACATTTTAGTTTTTTTTTATTGCATAACAGAAAATAAAGAACTTTATCACAATATTCTAATTTTCTGAGGCAGTCCTGTAGTTGGAACTTTATTACTGCAGTGCCCAGATCAGCACCAGAAGTCCCGTAAAATCCCGTAAAATCCCGTAAGATCACGTTAAAGGCTGATTTATGGTTCTCATACCTGCCAACATTGGGCTGTGAAAAAAAGGGAGATTTTCTGGGGTAGTGGTTGGAATGCTCCACTCACAACATCCCCGCCCTGATAAACAAGACGACTTTTAATGAGCTTTAAATCCATAGCTACAATGAAATGTGCTAAAATGTACCTCCCAAAATGATTCTACAGCCTTCTTGGAGCCAAATAAGTTTAGTATTAATAACAATAAAATACAATATTTGTAGAATTTTCCAGGTTCCCTTTGTCACCCAAGGACCTGTTGTAATTGTAGGTGTCAGACTTTGCAGCTTCAATCACTTTCTTGGAGGAACATACTTGTGGCCAGGGCTGGTATGGTTAATCTTGCAAGAAAGGAGTGCGCAAAGAGTAGAATTATCCATACTCATTGTGTTTTCTGTGAGGATATTTTCCACCATGCTGAATGACCTCTCTGAGCTTCATTGCTGTGAGGGATGCAGACCATTGCCTTCATCAGTGATGCCAGATTTGTAAAGCTCTCCTCTTTCCCTAGAAGAACCCAGAACCTTCAACTCTCTCTTCCTGTGGGAGATCCTTGCTTACTATGACTTGATTCTCCACCAACTCTTCCCTCAGCTTTTTTTCAAAGCATTTTCTCAAACAAAACAAATTTTCAAATTTTCAAATAACAAAATAACACATTTTAACCATTTTCCAAACAATAAAATAACTGAAAAAATCTGAAAAATGGTTCAAATATGTTATTGTGTAAGTTGAAAATTTTAAAATATGTTTATGTAATGCTTTGCTGATGAGAGAATATGTTTCTCTATTTTTCTTGTTTTTATGAGGGGAGATATTGTTTTTCGGCACTACCTTGTTCTCTATAGCTGATATAACATGGATTACTGTGGGATCAATAAAGTTCTTATTTTTGCCATCTGAGAAAATGAAACATATTATATTTGGTGCCTAACTGTTTCCCAGGTATATTAGTGCATGTGTGAATGAATAAATGAGAAGTAAAACGTACACTTCTTTGTAGAAAGGCGCTTTATGAAAATAAGTCCATTCACTTGTATTAGTTTACAGCGCAGTCTTGAACATCCAATATGGCGGCGACGTTGACGTATCGCAGCAGCTCCATGGGGCGGAGCTTGGACGTAGGCAGTGCTTTTGGGTTGGGTTGCCAGGTTTGTCAGGAACCCGTTAATATAATACATCCATGCAGGAACCCCGACACTTGAAACACCATTGACTCATTTCACTTTAAAATCGGGAGATAAGCGGGAGAAATTACAAATCGGGAGCAGGGCGGGAGAAATGGTTGAAAATCGGGAGACTCCCGCTTAAATCGGGAGTGTTGGCTTCTGCGTTACACCAACGCAGAACTTACGGCGTTGGGTATGCGGCGATGCGCACGGACGGTGTGTGTCGCCGCATACCCTATGCCGTAGGCACTGCGTCGATTTAACGCGGAACCATAAATCAGCCTCAAGTCAGACAAGTGTTGCAGCGCATGGTGAAGACGCATGAAAGGCAAGTTTGATTTTCTTTTCTGTTCTCCCGTTCTACATGTAGTTGAAAAGCTTAAAGTAACTAAAGTAATGTATTTTTTCTTGTCTTAGAGTAACTATAACGGGATTACCCAAATTACAACTGTAACGCGTTACATTACTGCGTTACTGGCGAATGTAATCTCGTTACAGTAACGCGTTACTTTGTAACGCGTTACACCCAACAATGGTGGTGACGGGGTGCAACTGCAGACACCACTTTAAAGGGTTAACACGTTTCCAAACACACATTCAGCTGGTTTTTATGGAAGAGTATTAGGGCCATGTAGGAGAAAAAATATTTGAGAGGGGAAGATTTTTTTTTATAGTCGAAATGTCGAGAAAAAAGTCGAAATGATGAGAAAAAAGTCGAAATGTCGAAATTAATGTTGAAGCACAATTTCGAGAAAAAAGTCGAAATGGTGAGGAGAAAAAAGTTGAAATATCGAGAATAATGTTGAAGTAAAATTTCGAGAAAAAAATTCAAAATGTTGAGAAAAAAGTCAAAATTTCGTGAATAAAGTTGAAATGTTGAGAAAAAAGGCGAAATTTTGGACTTTATTCTTGAAATTGCATTTCAACATTAATCTCGACATTTCGACTTTTTTCTCGAAGTGCACAATAAAAAAAAATCTTCCCCTCTCAAATATTTTTTCTCCTGCATGGCCCTAATTCTCTTCCGTAGGTTTTAAATCAAAAAAGGGAAAGAAGTTTGTGGGTGCATCCAGACAGAAACTTGAAAGCCACATCGGGCAGCTTTAAGGTCTGGTGGTTTGCTCATGTGGATGAAAGAATGTTTTTTATGCAGTCTTGACTCTTTAAAAACGTAAAACAGGACTCTCATGAAGCTCTGAACAGTTTCACCTGAAGCTTAATTTAATCTGACAAAAAACAACACTTTTGATGCACAGTTTCGTGTATTCGTGATATGAATCCTTTACGAGAACGGCAGATTTATAACTTGCTTTGAAAAGAGTTGAAAGTTATCAATGGCTTAGATTGAAGATGAGGCGTTTAACCTTTGAAGAAAAGTTACTTGGTGTGAGATAAAAACCTTGTTTTGCTTTCTGCTCCTCACCGGTGGAACAAACTTCCTGTAGACTTGAGGTCTGCTCCAACTGTCAACTCCTTTAAATCAGGGTTAAAAACATTACTGTTTACTGAAGTGTACTCTTAAATTAAATACTTACCTGTTGTAGCCTACTCTACTGCCCTTACTTTTTAATTAATTTACCTCTTTTCTTATAATTTTATTTAATTGTATTCGTTATTTACTGTTTAGTTGAGTCTCGCTGCTTTTAATGTTGATGTAAAGCATTTTGAATTACCTTGTGTTGAATTGTGCTATACCAGGGGTCGGCAACCCAAAATGTTGAAAGAGCCATATTGGACCAAAAACACAAAAAACAAATATGTCTGGAGCCGCAAAAAATGAAAAGTCTTGTATAAGCCTTAGAATGAAGACAACACATGCTGCATGTATCTATATTAATTATAATTGGGGAAAGATTTTTTTTTTCATAATGCACTTCGAAAAAAAAGTCGAAATGTCGAGAAAAAAGTCGAAATTTTGAGAAAAAAGTCGAAATGTCGAGATTAATAAGGAAAGGAAAAAGGAAGAAAAAAAGGGAAAAAAATAAGAAAAAAGAAAAAAAGAGAAAAAAAGGAAAAAAAGAAGAAAAAAAGGTCAAACATTTTTTACAAAGCTCCAGGAGCCACCAGGGCGGCGCTAAAGAGCCGCAGCGGCTCTAGAGCCGTGGGTTGCCGACCCCTGTGCTATACAAATAAACTTGCCTTGCCTTAAGGGCCCTGAACACCAGGGGGCGCTGCGGAGGGAGTGCTTCTCTAACCACGTCTACTTTAAGACTGTTCTTCGCAGTGATAACAAATGAGTAATCACTAGTAACTTCTGACCACGTGGAGGCGATCAGGCTGCTGTGTTGGCGTTGCCCCCTGACAATACTGCGTTAATGAGTAGGGACGGTCCGGCAGTCTTTCAGTACCAGTTAATCCCGCCAGAGGTTTGCTCCCCCGTGTGGTCAGGAGGGGTATGGCTACTTTGAGAGGCTTTAACTTCATTCTTAAAGTCTGATTTGACTTGGTTCTAACCTGAAAACGTTTGTATGATTTGATTGAAACTGGATCCGTCTTCGTTCCAGAGTTTGTGGTGAATAGAGGATGTTGCGTAACTGCAGCTACGACTGTCCAAGCCTCAGTCACTCAGGGTGGAGGTTCAAGCCTGAGTTCATTCATTAAAATCTCGTTAAAATTCCACACAGATGACAAACCTCCACACAGCAAAGAAAACCCCTCAATCCCAAACGTACAAGTATGTCAAAGGAAAATCGATGTCTCAGTTGATGTTCTTGTGTCCAGAGCTGCAGACATCCGGCTGCAGAGCGCAGGAGAGCGACGATCATGGACGCTGCAGATCAGCCGTCCATGGAGGACGGACACAAAAGCCAAGAGCTCGGTCCGACCCAGGCGGCATCCAGCAGAGGCAGCGAGGCGACGGAAGCCACAGAGGAGAAGAGAAACGAGGAAGGAGGAGGTCAAACGTCTCCTGAGATGAACGATGAAGCTGATGAAGATGAGGACGAGAAGAACAGCAGCTGTGAGACATCCAAGTACAAAACTGTGTCCTACAGGAGGATCCGCAAAGGAAACACCCGACACAGGATCGATGAGTTTGAGGCCATGGTTAACTTCTGATCACCTTCGTAGCTGTTTCTCCTCCTGCTCATGAGCCCTGGTGGTCACATGTAGAGAGATAGTGGACCCTGGCTAGAGCCTTGTGGTACTCCATTAGAAACGTTACTTTGGGCCAAGCCCCGTTCTGCTCGCTGGCTCTCCTGTGAATTACTAGTGATGATGCTGAACACCGTCTCCAGCTTCCAGTAGGTTTAGTCAGAACCGCTTGTGAAATATCTCGTGCAATTAGCATCTTTCTTCTCTTGTCTGCAGCACGATGGATAGATTTTAACATCAGCGAAAGACGCCAGTGTTACTGAATGTTGTTATGAGTTGTTTCATGCGCTTGATGAAGCGGTTTAAATTCACTGAAACATCAAACTACACAATTCAGTGTTTGTAAAATTGTATTTCGGGTCAAGGTGAATGTTAACTTGTTGGGACAAGCTTACATTTAAGTAAGACTGAGGGGAGGGGTCAACGCAGAGGTGAACTAGGATTGGCTCTCCTGTCTTCATATTTCTTCCTGTTTTACTTTAATCTGAAAATCTAATCTTACATCAGTTTCACCCGATCTATTCTCTGTACATCAGTTACAGTATATTGCATTGTTGAGAAGCTTATTTGTTTTGTGTCGGGTTTGCTTTCCCTGCATTTTGGTTTCTGTTGTGTCTCTTATCCAGAATAGTAGCTCTGCTGTCTAACACCAAAATCATATATATTTAAAATGATGCTGTAATGATTGAATATACAGTAGTACTACATTTAAGGTTTTTTAATTTGGAAAATGTTTAAAAGCCTAAAAATATCAAAGTATTCTGGATAATAAAAGCTGATATCAAACACGTAATTTTGTTTAACAGATGTTTACTACTTTTTTTATTTACCCTTTAACTATCATTTCACGTTTGGAGATTTAATTGTGAATGTACTGACACGTTTAAAGGAAAACTTTGATAAAAAAAAACAACAGCAGAATTTAATAAAACTGTAATACTTTATGAAATTAGTAATTTATGAAAGATGTTTAACATGTTGACTTTACTTACTTGTAAAGAAACTTTGAATAAAAACCTATGGACGTATTATTAACACTTTGTAGTGCTGCATAGTTTTTGTGGACTTCAGTGTCTGTAATAGTTATGATATAATATAATTACACTAAAGAGCTTAAAGCTTGATCTCAGAGGTATGTTCGCTCTAAAGGAATATAAATGTATATACTCAGAGGTGTCAAGTAACAAAGTACAAATACTTCGTTACCTTACTTAAAGGGATTGTGACATGAAAAACACATTTTTCTGGATTTTTTGTGTTTTGTTGGGTGTCTTGACATCAATTACACCCAAAAAACAACGAACTTTTAACATTCAGTGTATTGTGTGCTTTCTGGGATTTTCCGCATAACTATGCAAAAACGGCGCATGTGGTTTGGTGGCGGATCGTTACGTAACGATCCGCTAAATCACCGCCCCCTCCACCCAGCTCCCTGTCTCCTCTCCTCTCCAGCGCACCATAAAGGTTGATTTATGGTTCCGCGTTACACCGACGCAGACCCTACGGCGTAGGTTACGCGGCGACGCGCACCGTACGCTGAACCCTACGGCGTAGGCTCTGCGTCGATTTAACGCGGAACCATAAATGAGGCTTAACACGCCTCTTTTGTTCTAATCACCGGAGGAAAACTGCTAAGAAGACCCGCGGCCACTGACTGGACTTAAGATAAGGGGACAGTGCTGCTTGCATGCTTTTATTTTTATGATTGTTTGCTGTGGTTCGCCCTCCTGCTTTTCCGTGCATGCTTCGCCTGTCGCTCCGACGCCGCTGTGAGCGTATGGCTGGAGGAGGAGGAGGTTTGGAGGAGGAGCGGAGCAATGATTGACAGGAAAGGGGGGAAAGGAAGCATTTTTCACGGCGCAAAAAAACACTGTAATAAAAAGCCAGGAAAAGATTACTAGAGTGAAGTTTTTCTTGTTACACTCTTTTAGACACATTTGAGGGATGTTGCCCAAGACTTTTAATAGTGTTAAAAGCATGTTAAAAATGATGTCACAATACCTTTAAGTAGAAATTTTGGTTATCTATACTTCACTGGAGTAATTATTTTTCAGACGACTTTTTACTTTTACTCCTTACATTTTCACGCAATTATCTGTACTTTTTACTCCTTACATTTTAAAAACAGCCTCGTTACTCTATTTCATTTCGGCCTTTAATAAAAACTATCCAGTTAAATTGCTCCATCCGGATAGAGTGAATTTGGTTGTGGTTGTTTCAGATGTTCTTGTCCAGTTTTGTTCTTACATCCGTTCCCTCAGATTCCTGCAACTAAACTTGGATGTACATTCCAATAAAGGTTAGGATAAATGATAACATGCCTCTGAAGTTTGACTTTTTGCACCATTACAATACTTATAGGCAACTAGTCATCATATCTCCTGCTCTCTGAAACACATGTTAATGCTCAATAGTACACATATATGGTTCTTTAATATATTTGCATTATACTAAGATGCATTCATTTCCAATGGCTTTTCCCCCTTACATTACTTTTACTTTTATACTTTAAGTAGTTTTGAAACCAGTACTTTTATACTTTTACTCGAGTAAAAAACTTGAGATGATACTTCAACTTTTACAGGAGTATTTTTAAACTCTAGTATCTATACTTCTACCTGAGTAATGAATGTGAATACTTTTGACACCTCTGTATACTACTACTACTGTCATTTAGCAGACGCTTTTATCCAAAGCGACTTACATCTTAGACACACACTTGAACCTGAATTATTTTGAATTATAAATGTACTCTCTAATGTTTTTTTACTGAATAAATACAATCATTTCCTTTTGTGGATTTATAATATGTAGTTGATGATGACTATTTAAAATGACAAAAAGCATGTTTCCGACGCGGCTGCGAGCTTTGCCTCCGGAGAGTCCTCATAAAAACTACGACTCCCACAATGCCCCGCTGCTGTCAGTGACGTCAGCCGGCGCAGCTGCTGTCAGTGTTTAGTAGCAGCAACAAAAGACTCAAGTTCTCCACGACGTCTGCTCAACATCAGCCTTTCCGCGGACGATACCCCGAGTAGGTGCATCGGTGGGATCACGCCTCGTGTTCCAAGTTTTAGCTCTAGTTTCACGTTCAATCTGAAGTTTAATACAGAAGTTGAGCTGATTGGTAGCTAGAAGGATCCGACTATTTACTGCAAAACAACAACAGAGCGACTCCTTGAGTCAAGTTTTAAATAGATACATGTTTATTGTTTCTAGACGTATGTGTACTTTGCACTGTGACAGTTTTAACAAGGTTTATTTATGTATTTTTCCTGTATTATTGTGTTAAGGTGTTTCCACGTGTTCCAGGCAGTAGCCGGTGATTGCTGCCAGAATCGGATTTTTGTCAGATTTTCAGATTATCAAGCTCAAGAATGAGATCAAGTCATGTTTAGGCAAAGACAAATTTTCATTAACTGTATTTGGCCTTCAATCATTTTTTTGGCAGGTGAAAATGCCTATTTTGTGTTGTAATGGTCCTTTTAAAATAGTTAAAAGCAATCCTGTGAGCTCTAGTGTTTATATTATGAAGCTCAAGAATGAGATCAAATCATATTTAGGTAGAAACAACTTTTCATTAACTGTATTTGGCCTTTAATCCATTTTTGGCAGGTAAAAAGACCCATTTTCAGGGGAGAAATCCGATTCTGGCAGGCCACCGGTCGTGATGACCCCCGACCCGCTGGAGCCGGAGGGAGGAAGAGGAAGAGGAAGAGGAAGGAGCTGATGAGGAGGAGGATGATGATGATGATGACACTCTGGTAGCTGCCTGCCGGGCAGACGGACGGACGGACGGACGGACGCAGGAGCGAGCAGAGACGCCACGATGCCGCGGAGGAAGCAGTCCAACCCGCAGCCGGTGAAACGTAAGTTTTCCCTGCAGGTCCGAGTCCCTGAACACGGAACCAGGACCGAGGAGGAGGAGGAGGAGGAGGAGGAGGAGGAGGAGGAGGAGGAGGAGGAGGAGGAGGAGGAGGAGGAGGAGGAGGAGGAGGAGGAGACTGCTCCATGTTTGACACTTTTCCCCTCGAGTTTTAACTTTTCTGTTTGAAAGAAATGTGGAAATGTTTTCTAACTGCCACTACTGCAGGGGAAGACTAAACTACCGTGTTGTTCTGTTATCTGGTCCTGAATGTTCTGGTTCTTCCTCCTGCTGCTTCCTGTCTCCACTTCCTGTAGCCCTGCACCTGACCTCCCTCCCTCCTTCCTTTCTGTCTCTCTGACACCAGGTCCGGTTTGGTTACTGTCTCCATCCCTTCCTCTCCTTCGCTCACTCCCCTGATCAATCCTCTGATATCTCCCCTGCTCACTCCTGATCACTCCTCTGATCGCTCATCTGATCAATCCTCTGAGAGCTGAGAAACCTGATTCTCCTCCTGAATCCAGGTGGAGAATCAGATTTCTCCAGCTCTGCTTTCAGGCACATGCCTCGTTGATTAGGCGAGTGATCAATCGCCTGATCGCTTTTCTGATCACTCCCCCGATCACTCCTCTGATCAACCCTCTGATCACTCCCCTGATCAATCCTCTGAGCCTGACAGCAGAGTTGCAGAGCTGAGAAACCTGATTCTCCACCTGAATCCGTCTTTTTACTGCAGTTTTTATTTCCCGGTGTAGAAATAAAGACTCTAAACCAATACATTAATTTAAAGAGAATTTATGAACAAACCGGGGGAGTTTGTTTCTTTACGTGTCAAAGTGTCTCGTATCATCAGTCGTCTTCCTCTTCCTCCTCCTCCTCTCATCTTATCTCATCCTCCCTGGTTTCCTGTACCAGCCCCCGCCGCTCTTCCTCTCCCCTCCTCTTCCTCGTCTCGTCCTCGTGAATTAAAAACATTTAGTCCTTCTGTCTCTGTCCCGCGTCATCGTCTGTAAGGACGCCAGAGGTTCAGGGACCTGACCGTGTGTGTGTGTGTGTGGGTGTGAAGTTTAATTTCTCTTTAATTCAGAATTAAAATTAAATCTGATTTAAAATTTGTAAAAATGACCACGTAAACACCTAATTCCGAATGAAAATGGCTATTCCGAATTAGACTTAATTCTGAAGTAAGTGGCTGGTTTATTCCCATTTTAAATAGAATAATAGAATAATTCAGTGATCATGTTTACACTCATTCCTCTTTAAATTAATTCCGGTCTTTCTTTCTGCTCTTAATTAAAATGGGAATGAAATATATAATTAATTAATCAAATGTGTCATTAATTAATTAAATGCAGTTTTACATTTCATGATTCACACGCAACACGAAATCATTAATTAAATGTGTCATTAATTAATTAAATGCTGAAATAATAAATATCTTTTTTTACTTAAAATGAATTGTATTTTAATTAATTAATGACATATTTAATTCTAATTTTAATTAATGCCACATTTAATTAATGATATATTTAATTCCCATTTTAATTAATTAATGATGTATTTATTTATCCTCCATTGTGAAGAGCAGAGACCATTTATTTAATAAAAAGCTTGGAGGAAGTTAGTTTTTCTTCCGGTAGTTTAACCACCGGTCCGCCCCCTATCCAATCAGAACCTTCCCAACCCCCAGACCTTAAGAGAAAGCGGATAAAGCCCATCAAACGTGTTTTCCATGTAAACCTCAATTCAGAATTACTATTTCCATGTAAACTCAAAGGAAAATGGTTTAATTGAGAATTATTATATTAAAACATCATGTAACCGTGTCCACTGTGTGTCTGTGCAGTGGAGTCGGAGGCCGGCGGCCCGGCGGTGTGTGAGCCCAGCTGCCTGGTGCTGGACCGGGACTTCCTGCTGAGCGGCGAGCTGGAGTTCGGAGACGCCGACATCTTGGGTCTGGAGCGGGAGGCAGGTCAGTGACGCCGGACGAGGAACCGGATTCTCCAGGACCGGAGGTGGAAATGCTGACGTATGAAACTTTAACCGGGCTCTTAGAGATTCAGGAGGACGTTCAGGTTCTGAGTTACCTGAGAGGGCGCCACCCCCGCGTAACTGGGTCAGCACCATCAAACGCAGTCCGGGGTCGGTCCGCCGTGGGTCCTCTATTGGTCGGGTGTTGGTTCAGGACCAGGAGCCAGATTCACCAATATGTTCTTAAGAACGATCTTAAGAAATGTCTTAAGATCTAAAATTAAGAAGTTCATAAGAAAGTTCTTAAGTGAAATTCCTCAATATTTTCTTAAGAACTGTCTTAAGAACTGTAATTTCTTACCAATTTCTTATTTTTCCTACTTAAGAACTTCTTAAAATATGTAATTTCATTGCACGCGCCAACAAACAACATTTATAGGTAGTTTGGTCTTAACCGTCAGTCACTCACTAAACATGGAGAAGGAGAAAAAGAGATGCAGGAACTTTTCAAGGTTATGGTGGATGAGATTAATGTGTGAAAAAAAAATACTATTGGGGAAAATTAATAATAATTAACTACCATGCTAACTAACATGCTAACATGCTAACAGTTAACAGGCTCCTTGTGTAATTAATTACAAAGTATATCCTCAAACTATGACCTACTAGTCTAAACTTGTCTAAAATGTGTTGAAAAAGGTGATATTAGAGGCTTTTACCTTTTCACAGAAGAAATGTTAAGACAGGTCAAGGTTGTCTTAAAGTTAAGAAAAAAGTCAAGAACAAATTTGAGAACTTTTATTTCAAGAATACCATTTATTCTTAAGTTTTTTATTAAGAAGAAACTTAAGAAGAAAGTTGAGAAAATACTTTTTTGGAGAATATGACTTCTTCTCTTTTTTCTTCTTAAGACTGAACTTGACACTTAAGAAGATTTTTTTTTCTTAAAAATGTTTTGTGAATCCGGCCCCTGTTCTGTAAACATCAACAGTTCTTCTGGAGGAAGTTCTCACCAACAACCGTCTCCGTCCTCATTGGGACCTCAGCTGCCCCTTTTCCACCAAACCGGTTCCAGGGCTGGAGCCAGTTCTTTGTCCGTGGAAACAGAAAGCCCGGTTCCAAACTCAGCACTGGCCTAGGACCAGAACCAGCCTGGAACCGGTTTGGTGGAAAAGGAATAAGCATGACCTTTCCTGAAGCAGAGGACGTGGGAGAAATCTGTAATCTGCTCATCTAAAGTAGGAATGGGTGATATTTTACCGTTCACGATAAACCGTCAAAAAAATTTCCCACGGTAAGAATTTATCATCTCACGGTAAAAACAATAAATTCCCGTTGATGATGTTTTTGTGTAAAACTGATTTATGGTTCTGTGTTAAATCCACGCAGAAGGATGGAAGGAAATGAGAGAGAAAGAAAGAAAGAAAGAAAGAAAGAAAGAAAGAAAGAAAGAAAGAAAGAAAGAAAGAAAGAAAGAAAGAAAGAAAGAAAGAAAGAAAGAAAGAAAGAAAGAAAGAAAGAAAGAAAGAAAGAAAGAAAGAAAGAAAGAAAGAAAGAAAGAAATGAGCATGAGCCAGAAAGAAAGAAATGAGCTAGAAAGAAAGAAAGAAAGAAAGAAAGAAAGAAATGAGCCAGAAAGAAAGAAAGAAAGAAATGAGCCAGAAAGAAAGAAAGAAAGAAATGAGCCAGAAAGAAAGAAAGAAAGAAAGAAATGAGCCATAAAGAAAGAAAGAAATGATCCTGAAAGAAAGAAAGAAAGAAAGAAATGATCCAGAAAGAAAGAAAGAAAGAAAGAAAGAAAGAAAGAAAGAAAGAAATGATCCTGAAAGAAAGAAATTATCCAGAAAGAAAGAAAGAAATGATCCTGAAAGAAAGAAAGAAAGAAAGAAATGATCCTGAAAGAAAGAAAGAAAGAAAGAAAGAAAGAGAAAGAAATCGTCATTTTTATCGTTATTGGGATAAATGCCAGAAATTATCGTGATACATTTTTTAGTCCATACCGCCCATCCCTAATCTAAAGATGTTGTTTTCTTTTCTTGTTCTCGTGTAAACGAGCAGACGAGTCAAATGCAAGTACTATTTTGACTCCCAGAATGCACCTGTCCTCGTTAGTGGTTGTTAGTGACTGAGCGGCACAATAGACTCCCGGTTAGAAACGCCTTCTGTTAGTGATGACATCACCAGTCTGGCCACGCCCACAGACGACCGCGTCGTCTCCTCTGTTTCTCTCCAGGCATGACGGTCTTCTCTCTGAGCGTGGAGGACGACCCCTCGGCGCCAGCAGACTCCGCCTTCCCGCCGTTCCTGTCCTGTAAAGGCTGCGGTCAGCTGCTGGAGGACACGCCCCTGGGGGCGGGATTCTCCCTCGGTAACGCCTCCTCACGCCTCCTCAAATCTCCTCACCACTGGTGTTGTTTTTATCAGCCTGCTTCAATTTTAGTTTAGTCTTTGGGTCAAGCTACCATTTTAGTTTTCATTATTTTTAGTCACGTTCATTCTCCTTTTTAGTCCTGAGCATTTTAGTCTTATTTTAGTCAGAATTGTCCAGGACCATTTTAGTCTATTTTTTGTCAAAGATTGTATTTATCCAAACGCATTTTAAATTCAAACAAGTTTATCTTCTTATTATATTATTGTTACCTTATAGACTCAAGAATACATTCATTCCAGATACAGAAGACTCTAATTTGAGTTTACAACATATTTATTTTTCCGCATTTCTCCCCGTCCTTTTCTTTTTCAACGACACATTGGGTTTTCTTTTCCACGTCTATGTAGGAAAGTGTATCCAAAGATGGATCTTCTTCTCCCCCCCAGAGCAGATCCCTGCGTTTCTCTATGTAACTTTGTTTTTAATTGACGTGAACCTGGGCGATATTTTACCGTTCACGATATACCGTCAAAAAATAATCTCCCGGTAAAAACGATAAATTCCCATTATTAATTCAATTTAATTGGTGTAGTTTAGTAGCATTTAGTATTCTTTTAGATTGATGATTTGTGGGCTCCAAAGACTGAATGTGATGATAGATTTATAGTTAAAAAGGTGGAGTTGAATTGGTATTTTTTTTTATCGTTATCGGGATAAATGCCAGGAATTATCGTGATAAATGTTTTAGTCCATACCGCCCATCCCTAGAACTGATTCCTGATTCTCCGCTGCAGTGACTGGGATTGAGGACTAACGTCACCCAGCAGAACTAAACCAGAGAAACTACTGAAAACATGAAAATGAAGACACATTTTAGCAGAGTTTTTATTTTGTAATCTACATTTTAGTCTAATTTTTATTCTTCTACGATATTGCATTATATATTTATCATTATCGTCACATGACCAGCATTTTCGTTGCGTCTCGTTTTCCTCGGGTGATAAAGGTTCGATGACGACGATATTTAGTCCTAATTTTCGTTGACGAAAGTGTCTGTTTCCGTCTGTTTTCCTGCAGGTGTGGGCCTGGATCTGGGGGCAGAGCTCTACTGCCTGAGCTGCGAGGAGGGGCTGCAGCGCGCCGCCTCCATCGACTCCTCCCAGGTGGAGGACTCCAACCTCTCCGACAGGTCCAGCGGCGGCGGTGCCCCCCGGAAGCGCAGAGGCCCGGGGACCGGCAGCGGCGACCTGGAGCCCAGGCGCTACTCGTGCTCGCTGTGCACCTTCGTGTCGCGTTACTCCAACCACCTCAAGCGCCACATGAGGACCCACGACGGCCAGAAGCCGTACCGCTGCCCCGTCTGCCCCTACGCCTCGGCGCAGCTGGTCAACCTGCAGCGCCACGGGCGCACGCACACGGGCGAGAAGCCGTACGGCTGCCCGCAGTGCAGCTACGCCTGCAGCTCGCTGGGCAACCTGCGGAGGCACCAGCGCATGCACGCGCAGGAGCGGCAGCAGCGCAGGGAGAAGAAGAAGCGGGGCCGGCGGAAAAAGAGCGTCTCTGAGGACGCGGTGTCGGACCTGACCCTGCGGGTGTCCCAGGACGCGGCGTTCCTGCAGGCGTCCGGCGCCCTGCCCGTGCTGCTGTTCCCGCTCTGCTGCCGCGCCTGCGGCCGCACGCTGGAGGAGGCCGACCTGGAGGGGGACAAGGAGCTGGACGCAGACGGAGGACAGGTGCGTCATTCAATTTTCCAACGCTTGGGGAATTCTGCTTCAGAAAAGCCGACATCGAAGGAACAATGACTGCCACTATAAAAATGGTTATTTTATCGATTAGTCGACTAATCTGATGAGTAATTAGACGATTATTCTGATTATTTTTCTGTTTGATTAATAAAAGCCATAATGTATCAAATAAATATAATAATATAGTTTATTTTTTCACAAAATAATAGATTTGCTAAATTGATTTCCAAATATTTGCAATTAAATTATTTGTCATTTTTTTTTTTTTTTTCTATGAAACAACAGGAAACAGGCTGGTGGGAGGTGTGGTTGTTATGGCGTCTAATCTCCATGGCAACAGCGATTTAGAGATGCACCGATCAGGGTTTTGAGGACCGATCTCCAAAAGCAGTATCTGCTGATCCCGATATTTCTGATCAAAGATCAAAACCTGACATCCATAAATTCGTCAATATTGTTGTCTCATGTACAACACTGTCTGTATTATTAGGTATCAAAATGAGGAGATGAGAAAGTATCATCAATTGACTGTTTTATTTCCGGCTCTAAAGACTCTTAGAGACGACTTACACTCCTGTAGCTTACTAGTTTAAGTTTTCCTGTGGTAATAAATGTGTACAACACAACATGTGCGGTGCACCAACACAGACAACAGTAGACATGTCACTCTCTTAGAGTATAAACCTTAGTTTTCCTGTGGAGGAAAGGAAGGAATTCAATCCTAAAATAAAAATGAGTTCTGAATTATTAAGCTTTTCTAAAGTTTTAGCGAAAGCAGCCATAGCGTGTGAGGAAACTCTTGTGAGTGAAGCTCAACTCTTCACACTAGAGCTCAACATGTCCCTCGTGAAGCGACTGACACGACAGCATGAGGGTTGGTGAAGGTTAGTGAAGGTTAGTGAGGGTTAGTGAGGGTTAGTGAGGGTTAGTGAGGGTTAATGAGGGTTAGGGTTGGACGTGACTGTATATAGTCTGGTATAACTCCGGCGGACATTCATCAGTGAAATATTTACGACTCGGCAGCGCGTACCTGGAACCAAGCAGCTAATGACGTGTTTAAACCCGATCTCTTCTACAACAGAAAGCGGCTGATGAGCAAAGCATATGAATTCATTTCCTTACGATGTGGTTCTTTATTTTTCTTGCTGTTGCTGCTGTCGTTTATACATCTGTTATGTTCAGCTGAGTTAGCGCCGTTGCTGCTTTTTTCTCCGCCTTAGTGGCGGCAGACGTTGAAAACTCAATATACTCCTTCGTGTGAGAAACTTTCAAATGTCTTATCAGCTTTGTTGTGTTCAAATTCTTTTATAACATCCATTCTCGGGGTATTTCCTTTGCACACATTTTGCAAACTGCAAATTTGTTGTCCTATTCGGACATTGTAAAACTCCCTCACCGGCAGCGCCATTTTCAGTGTTGATGTTTTCTAGAGACTGACATGCCTCCTTAGGACACCTGTCATCGAATCGGACCGATTTTAACTAGTTTGAGAACTCCGATCAAAACCGATAGGGGCATTATCGTCCGATCCCGATCCGTAGGCGTTCGATCGGTGCATCTCTACCAGCGATGAGCCGTTCTTCGCTTTGACGCGTGTGTGTTTTTCATCCAGGTGTGTCGCCGCTGCTCGCTGGACCTGCTCGCCAAAGACGGCTCGGGACGTCCGTGCAGCCCCGGCGCTCCCCGGGGGTCCCGGCGGGGGGGGCGGAGCTCCAAGCTGTACCGCTGCCCCCACTGCCCCTTCCTGTCCCGCTACCCCAACCACCTGGCGCGCCACGCCCACATCCACTCGGAGGAGAAGCCCCACCGCTGCCCGCAGTGCGCCTACACCTCCTCGCACCTCGACAACCTCAAGCGCCACATGCGCGTGCACACGGGCGAGAAGCCCTACCAGTGCCCGTCGTGCAGCTACGCCTGCGGCAACCTGGCCAACCTGCGGCGCCACGAGCGCATCCACTCGGGCGCCAAGCCCTTCCACTGCAGCATCTGCGGCTACTCGTGCAACCAGAGCATGAACCTGAAGCGCCACATGCTGCGGCACACGGGCGAGAAGCCGTACGGCTGCGGCGAGTGCGGCTACACCACGGGCCACTGGGACAACTACAAACGCCACCAGAGGAAACACGGACACAACACGGACAGCTGGGACAAGCACGACCCCGCGGGCGCCGGCTGGGGCGGCCACGCCGCCGAGAGCCAGAGTCCGGGGCAGGAGCACAGCTAGGTGTGTGTGTGTGTGTGTGTTTGTCTGAGTGTGTGTGTGTGTGTGTGTGTGTGAGAGAGAGAGCTTCCAAGACCACTGAGCCTTCTTCACTGAGCCGCTCTCCTGTTTTCACCCGTTCTCCTTCCGTGTTTACCGGGATCCTTCACAGGTGATTACCGTATTTTCGCGACCATAAGGCGCACATAAAAAATTTTTTTCTTTTTAAAAATGTGCTGTGCGCCCAATGAAACGGTAGTTCGGAAATACGGAGAAAAAAACCTTTAAATTCAGGATCATTGTGTAAATGGGATTTTTAAACAGAAGGAAACAAAACTCTAATCCACATGGGTGTGTGTGTGTGTGTGTGTGTGTGTGTGTGTGTGTGTGTGTGTGTGTGTGTGTGTGTGTGTGTGTGTGTGTGTGTGTGTGTGTGTGTGTGTGTGTGTGTGTGTGTGTGTGTGTGTGTGTGTGTGTGTGTGTGTGAATACACTGGTGAACCTCCAGCTCAGGTCAGAATTAAACTCAGGTGCCTTGGACAAACTGAACGACTGTAATGCTGCACTGACTTGTGTGTGTGACATGTGTGTGTTACATGTACACACACGTAACAGAGAGTAAGTCTCTTTTCTCTCGTCCTCCATCTCCGTCACCAACATCTTGAGTCTGAACCTGCTCATCCAGCAGGGTTTTTTTCCTCTGCATTTTTTGTGCCCGAGTGATGCATCTCAGCGTCTGTTTTAAACACTGTTTTTTTATGGTTTTTTTTTTTTTCCTGGATTGAATTTGTCGGTTTATTTCCAAGATAACAGCAGTCGGGTGGAAAATGTTCTTTAATAAAAGCGTGTTTCAGGAATAGAAATAACACATTTAATTATTTTTGTTTCCCTGCTTGTTTCACTGCTGCAAAGTTGAGCTAAAGGAAGATTTCAGAGCTTTACGAGTCGACGGGAAGCAGGATGAACGTTTATGAAGGACAAAACGACATGAACCAAAGCATTTTTGTGTCCAGAATTTAAAATGTGTTTTAATAAAATGGACAATGTTAGCACTGTGGAAAACGGGGAAAATAAATGTCTATTTTTAGCCTCTGACAAGGAAAAAATGTTCCACAGACAGGGTGGAGTGGACAGACAGACGTAGCCTTGTATGTCTGTTGGGACTGGTGATGCTGACGGCTACAGATGTCCTTTTATACACTTTTTGTACACTTAGGGCCAAATCCACAAAGAATAGATTGCGCCCGCAAATAGCGTTGTGAATTGCGCCGCATTTGCGCCCGCAATTTGCCCCGCTTTAAGGTCCTATTCACAAAAGATTTTGCTCTAATGATATACCGGGGCAAACACGCCCATAAAGTTTTGCAGCTGAGTGCAATTTTCCCTTGTCTGAGTAAGTGAGCGGAGCTGTTTCCAGTGTTCTCCATATTTCAGCACACAGATTGGTCCATAATGAAAACTGCAGAGAGCACAACAGCCTCAACTTTCACGTATTTGTACTTCTCTAGTATTTCGCATGTATGACATAAGCTAATGAAATGTCAAATGTTAAGAGGCTTTGCACATTTACGCACAAGGCACAGCACCGGTCACTTCATTAACGCCGGATCGGGATCAGATCAGGATCTGACGGTAATTCATGTTCTGTGTTTTGCTACACACACCTACAGGTCAGCTGTTAAACACACACATTCTAGATTTATATGTTTATATGGAGGAATTGTTTGTAATAAAGCAGCCCCTAACTGTATGGATGAATCCTGAGCTCCGTCCTGTTATTTTTAAATCTGAGATAAGTCCACAACCCCACGTGATCTGACTGTGTACAGTCATGTCTGATTTCACCCTTAATATCATTCAGTATCACACAGGCTTGAATGATATTGAAGAGAGAGAGAAACAGAGACAGACGGGGAGTGAGGAGTTTGCGCGCAGTTAATACACGCTTCGAAAAGACGGTATTTGCTCCACTATTTTTGCGTGTGGCAAATAGCGCTGGCCTTTGTGAATTAGACGGTTTTTGCAATGAGGCTTATTTGCATAGAAAGGGGGCCATTTTGCGCCGAATGTATGAATATTACCTAATTTACATGCATGCAAATGGCACCGGCGCACCATGACACCATTTGCTTGGCAGCGCAGTTTGTGGTGCAATTCGCCCTTTGCGGGTGCAAGACGCTCTCTTTTTGTCTCATTTGCACCGGTTTAGCAGCCGCAAAAGCCGCGCAATCCTTTTGTGGTTTTGGCCCTTATAAAGTAGAAATGACCTGGGTCTGTCTGCAGGATCCACTTCCACACCGACATGCACCGACGCCTCTGTGGGGTCAGAGGTTGGAGTTCAGCCCCCTCAGCCCTGGACTCTTCCAGGTGGGGATCAGCCGCCGGTCGTAACCGTGTTTTTTGTGTCTCCGGCGTTCAGTCACGTCGATCAGCGACGTCAAACTAAACCAACGTTAATTAACATGTCTTTTTTTCAGCCGGAGAAGTGAGAGTTTATTTTTGGGCGACTGGTTTGTGTATGAAGACAAATAAGACGTGAACATGTTGGAAATGCTGCATCAAAGTCGAAGGAGAAAGAAAAAAAAAACAGGAATTATTTAGTAATTTCTTTATTTAGTGGTGATTTATTTCCTGCTGTAATAAAAACTGTTTTGGAGCCATTAGAATAAAATGTTCTGAGTAAAGCCGACTGACATGACGCAACAACATTCTTCAGGTCATCCATTTAAACATGTAAACAGGTGCTAATATTAACAATGAAACAAGTAGGATTGAATGTTTGTTTTTATCTTCCAGTTTTTTTCAAAATGTTAAAAACAGTTTTTTCACGAAACTTTAAATATTTAAGTTATAGATTAGCTGCAACCTTTGCTGCTCTAAGATCATTGCTGATGTTAGAGGAGCGTGAGTCAGGCTCATCTCAGCCTGGTTGCAGCTCAGAAGAGCTTACAGCTCACGTTCCCTATTAGCGGGGAACAATCCAACGCTTGGTGAATTCTGCTTCACAATGATAGGAAGAGCCGACATCGAAGGAACAATGACTGCCACTATAAAAACGGTTATTTTATCGATTAGTCGACTAATCTGATGACGATTATTCAGAGTATTTTTCTGTTTGATTAATAAAAGCCATAACGTATCAAATAAATATCCATTGATCCATTATCTATACCCGCTTTATCCTTTAGGGTCACGGGGGTCTGCTGGAGTCTATCCCAGCTCATTTCAGGTGAGAGGCAGGGGTTACACCCTGGACAGGTCACCAGTCCATCACAGGGCCACATAGAAACACACAAACCATGCTCACTCACACTCACACCTACGGGCAATTTAGAATCACCAATTAACCTGTCCAGTTTCCGAGGAAACCCCCGTCCAGGACTCTGGTCCTGCAGACTTTGATGTTTCCTCTTTGCACATGATTTCTTTGGTTAAAAGTGAAATTTAAACTCTGTAAAGGTGTAAAATCAGCTCCGGCATCAAACCTGTTTCCGTCTGGTGAAGCTGTTCTGAGCAGCAACAAGTGAATGTAAGGATGATTTAAATGTTTCTGAGGGAATAAATGATGTTTTTACTTGAAACCTGTGGTGGTGCCGTGACTGGGTCCCGGACCCGGGAGGTTTCAGCAGAACCTCGAGGTCCAGATGTGGTTCCAGTGGCAGGACGACGGTCTCATCCAGGACCAGAGCTCCTGCTGGAGGTGTTCTCCCCACGGAGACTCAGCAGGTGAGGGTTTGAGACTCACAGCTGAAAGACTTTTGTGGTTTTCACCCTAAATGTCAAATGTCTAAACTCAGAGAGTCCATCATGTCTTTCCTAATGTGACGCCACTGACTCTAAATGTAGATAGAAAACACTGAAATAAATCCAGGGAACTAGTGACAGCGTAGCTCAGGGTGTCAGAGAGCTGCCTGGGGAGTCAGAGGATACAAGTTCAATCCCTGGGAGGATCTGGGTCAAAGTGATGGAGACACAATTTATGATGGATTCAGTTTTTAAGTCCACCGCCTGAAACCAAAGGTTAAATGCGCTACGAGAACCAGCATCAGTGTGAAGGGGATCGGTGGCGTGGTGGGTTAGTTCACGGCTGTAAGGCACCAGGAGGTCGGTGCACGCCGGTTCAAACCCGACGCCGGTACCTGGAGCCCTTAAAACTGGTGTCACTGTGGTGGGGAAGGGGAGGAGGTGAGGGTGTCTCCTCCCCGAAATACGGGGACACAGAGGTAGAGGGTTATGGGGGAGGAAGCAGGACCAGAGGGGGTTTTACTGCTCAACATGAGACTACAAGAGGATAGACAATCTAAGTTATTTACAAAAGTAGTAAGAAACTAAGTTACTTAGATAAAGTAATTCTAACAAATATAAGTTATTTAACATAAGTAGAATTACTTATGGTAAGTAACTTAGATTGTCTATCCTCTTGTAGTCTCATGTTGATCAGTAAAACCCCCTCTGCTCCTGCTTCCTCCCCCATAACCCTCTACCTCTGTGTCCCCGTATTTCGGGGAGGAGACACCCTCTCCTCCTCCTCTTCCCCACCACAGTGACTCCAGTTTTAAGGGCTCCAGGTACCGGCGTTGGGTTTGAACCGGCGTGCACCGACCTCCTGGTGCCTTACAGCCGTGAACTAACCCACCACGCCACCGATCCCCTTCACACTGAGGCCGGTTCTCGTAGCACATTTAACCTTTGGTTTCAGGCGGTGGACTTAAAAACTGAATCCATCATAAGTTCTGGCTCCATGACTTTGACCCAGATCCTCCCAGGGATTGAACTTGTATCCTCTGACTCCCCAGGCAGCTCTCTGACACCCTGAGCTACGCTGTCAGTAGTTCCCTGGATTTCTCTCAGTCTTTTCTATCCACATTTAGAGTCAAAACGACAAAAGTCTTTCAGCTTCGAGTCTCAAACCCTCAACCTCTGGATTACAGAGTGGTCATCTAACCCTCTGAGCTACTTGTCAGACACAACGAAATGCTTTTTTTTAAGCATTTCCATGCTTAAAAAAAAAGCATAGAGGAATCCTCTGGGCGTATTTGTCTCGGAAAACAGAGCAGTATCCAACCCGAGCTCAGACCAGAGGACACGAGGCCTCGCTGGTTTGAAACCCCCGTCAGCCAGACAGATGATGGTGGAAGATACAACAAATCAGCCGCCATGATGAAGTCTATGCTGCTCTGGTCTCCATGGAGACCAGTCCTGAGGACCTCTTGTCTCCGTGGAGACCAGTCCTGAAATCCCGGGACCCAGTCACGGCGCCGACACAGGTTTCAAGTAAAAACATCTTTTATTCCCTCAGAAACATTTCAATCATTCTTACATAAACTTGTTGCTGCTCAGACAACACACTCTCACTCCCAACGCGTCGCAAACCGACGCTTGCTCAGGAACCTTGAGCGACACCTACTGACACAAAAGGTAACCACCTGCATGCTGCATCTCTTTCAGACGCAGGTGGACTCCAATAGGTTCCAATGTAATCCTGTCTGCGGCTATATGTGACGCCAACCCAGTCTCACATAAAAACGTACCCTGCCTACGTTTCTCATTTTTTAGTGAAACAAATCAATATTTTGAGTTAGTTTCTGCATAAAACTGCGTTTTGATGAAATATATATTTTACTTTCATAATATTCACTCAGTGTACATAATCACACGCTTCCTGATTGTTTCAGATCTCGCCAGAAAAATGTGAAATCTCAACGTTTCAATAATGTGAAATTGCAACATTTTGGTTCTGGGATAGGCTACATGGTCGTGATATATACACAGATTATTACATTATTATGGTAAATGGCTTACAAAATATCGCGCTTTCCAGCTGTACTCCTACAGCCGCAAAGCGCTTTACACTGTAGACTGTAGCTGCCAGAACAACAGCGCTGGCCTGACAACCGGGAGCAGCTAGGATTATTACATTATTATTAATTATATGGGGGATGTTTGACACGGGGAATTCCCTGGGATTCCCCTCTACGTCATAGTGACGAGGGGGATCTTGGACACGTGACAGATGCCCCGATCGTGCAAGAGTACCTGGCTGCAGGCAAGATGGCCGACAAGGGCGCGGCCATTTTTTCCAACCATACCGGAATTCCAGACCGGAAGTTGGTCTTCTTCGTGTATATTATTATTCGTCGCGCTGAACCAGACCGGGAGTTGGTCTTCTTTTTTTTTTTTTTTTTTTTAATAGAAACTTTATTGAAAGGTCAGACGTTACAATTAGTGAAACACATTCAGGTGTTCCCAATGCAGGTAGTAATGTACATGTCCCATTACAACAGTAATAATAAACAACAATTAAACAAATGTAGTACATGTAATGGCATGACGTTATTGATAGAAAAGATTATAACAGCTGAGTGAATTGAGCATGACGAATAAAACAGCATTAGAAATCCAGAAAGAGTAACAAGGGAACATAAAACTGACCCTAATGTGACATATTTTAAAATGCTTTAACATAAAGTGCAACAGACTAAATAAAATAAATAATAAACAGACATAATGAAATAAAAGGAACTTATATAAATAAGTAATTAAATTAATAAAGTAATAAAACTAGTAAGGAAAAAAAGCAGCATTTATAAGGGGGAATTCAGACTGATTTTATCCAATTCAGTAGGGAAAATTCTTTAAGAGATCATATAAATTTCGTGCCTTAATTGTTGTTATACGTTTTAGAGATTTCAAATACATTTTAAATTCGTTCATAAATACACAAAATTTGGGGGATGATTTTAGGGTCCTATTCTTGTGGATAAAAAATTTGGCCAAGCAGAGGATTACATTGCAACAGAGTTCATCATTTTTGTTTTTCAAGATCATACCAAAAGTTACATTATCTCTAGAAATAGAGGATGGGAACGATGCAATTTTCCGTTTAATAAATTTGTGAAGGTTATTCCAGAATGTTTGTATTGCATCACAAGAGAAGAAAATATGGTCCGTAGTTTCAATTTCATTTTTTAAATGAAAATTTAAATTTTTTTTTTTAAATTAAATTAAAAAAAAAAAAAGGAAAATAACTCATATTCACTATTCACTCATAATTTTTCCCCTCATGGATCCGTTTTATGGAATAACAGAGTGATAATAGTAAATAGAAAATCGTTATTTAAAAGAGATTGGTATGAGGCAGGCATTTTATTTGTGAAGGATATGATGGATTCTGGTGGAGGTCTTCTGGACTACAGGACATGGTTAGGAAAATATAAAATAAATTGTACTCAGAGGGAATATAACAGGATCCTTAAAGCAATTCCTATTCCACTTCTGCATTTAATCCAGAATACTTTGTTATTTTCAAGTGTTGAATCAACACTACCAAGACTGATGATTAATGAATGCAACTTAAATGACAAAAAATGTAACAACAAAGTGATTAGTGCTGCGTGGAAATCAATATTTTTTTACGATTTCAACAGAGGACGTAAATTCCAAGGGCTTGAGAAAGTAACAGCATCTATGTTGGAAAAAGCTCACTCTAAATATATTAAATGGCCTATTTCCCCAAAGATGAAAGAAACTCACTTTAAGATACTGCATAAAGTCTACCCAGTTGCAGAATTTCTTAAAAAAAGATTTAAGTTTGAAGTTGACCTGTGTACTTTCTGTAATGCAGCAGATGAAACTTTAGATCATATGTTTTTCTTATGTCCTGTGTCCAGAAACTTCTGGAAAGAATTGAGAAGTTGGTTATTACTTAAAATAGATGACATACCAGTTTTTGATATTTCTCATATTTTTTTATATGTAGACAATTTGAAGGCTGTTATATCTGATATGATAAATATAATTATTATCATGGGTAAATATCATATTCACTGCTGTAAATGGAGAAATGGTAAACCCTCCTTTGATTGGTTTTTAAATGATTTTAAATTGTTCTTTTTGTCCCTCAAAAAAATTGATTCCAGCAAATTGGCTAAAAAGATTTGTGACGACATATCTTGTTTTTTGCTTTTGTGATTCATGCCTCAGACCTTGCTCCTATTTTGTTATGGTTTTTGTTTTGCCTGATTTTGAAAATATATGCAAATGGTTTTACTAGTATTTTAAAATAACAACCCCTGTTTGTTTTGTTTTGATTCATTTCTACATATATATATATATATATATATATATATATATATATATATATATATATATATATATATATTTTTTTTTTTGTACATGGCTTATACTTGATGACAACATTCCACGTCATGTTTAAAATGTATTAATGTCCTTACGAGAAAATGTTATGATACTGTGTTATTGTATGTTCAATAAAAAAAAAAAAAAAAAAAAAAAAAAAAAAAAAAACGAGGAAAGACAAACCTCCGGATCAGCGCGACGAATAATATACACGAAGAAGACCAACTTCCGGTCTGGTTCAGCGCGACGAATAATAATATACACGAAGAAGACCAACTTCCGGTCTGGAATTCCGGTATGGGTGGAAAAAATGGCCGCGCCCTTGTCGGCCATCTTGCCTGCAGCCAGGTCCCTCTCCGATCGTGTGCCGTTGACTGTTTATCAGCCCATTGTAATGGAATGACGCACCGTATCTTAAAATAACAAGATAGAGTAAATAAAATACACATTTCTCGCTACGAACCTTAATAAAATGCATTTTAATGCCGAAACTATCTTGAAAAATATTGCATTTTCCAAGAAAAATAAAATGTATGTTAACTTCTGACATGTTACGTTACTCTAAACTTAACTATCTTAAATATTAACCATTTACTTCCACGTCCCTAGCAACAGTAACCATGACCAATCATCCGGGTCCCTACATACTAACAACCAGCCCCGTGATTGGCTGAGACTTACCAAGCGTACACTTCATTCCTGGGCTACACAAACAAGGGATAACTCAAACAAATGGCTGGTAACTACTAGCAGATTACTAGCCCCCCACTAGCCTATACTTATGGAACTAAATAACGCCTCATTCAATGGGCTGATAAACAGTCAACGGCACACGATTGGGGCATCTGTCACGTGTCCAGGATCCCCCTCGTCACTACGACCTAGAGGGAATTCCCCTTGTCAAACGTTCCCCATATACCGGTAAATAATAGTAATGTAATAATCCTAGCTGCTCCCGGTTGTCAGGCCAGCGCTGTTGTTCTGGCAGCTACAGTCTACAGTGTAAAGCGCTTTGCGGCTGTAGGAGTACAGCTGGAAAGCGCGATATTTTGTAAGCCATTTACCATAATAATGTAATAATCCGTGTATATATCAGGAGCACGTAGCCTATCTCAGAACCAAAATGTTGCAATTTCACATTATTGAAACGTTGCGATTTCACATTTTTCTGGCGAGATCTGAATACAACTAGGAAGCGTGTGATTATGTACACTGAGTGAATATTATGAAAGTAAGATATATATTTCATCAAAACGCAGTTTTATGCAGAAACTAACTAAAAATATTGATTTGTTTCACTAAAAAATGAGAAATGTCTGCCATGTTTTTGGTGTGACGGCCAGAATCTTGAAAGTCAGTGACTTGGACGCAAAACGTCAGAAAAATGGAACAGTTATACAATTCAATTTTATTGTTTGTATTATTATTATTGTAACCTCTCTACGTTTTTGCACTTTGGAACAATGTAGGCAGGTTTTTATGTGAGACTGGGTTGGCGTCACATATAGCTGCAGACGGCATTACATTGGACTCAATTGGAGTCCACTTGCGTCTGAAAGAGACGCAGATGGGAACCTTTTGCATCAGTAGGTGTCGCTCAAGGTTCCTGACCAGGCGTCGGTTTTCGACGAGTTGGGAGAGAGAGTGTGTTGTATATTTATGATAGAGCTTACATTGGTATTAAACAGGTTATTTTTGGAAAAAATTATATTTATTTATTTATTTATACAAATTAGTGTATAGTATAAAACGTAAATACAGGCATATCATTCATGTTTAGTTGTGGAAAGGGGGTGGGATTAAATAAATTTATACTTCCTCCCACTCCTTTTCAAACATGTAACTGAAATGTGTTTTTTGATGTCTTTTTTTTTTTTTATGTGCTGGAATGCCCACCTGTATTTGTTTCTCTTCTCTTTTTTTCTTGTTTTTTTTATATACATGTTCGAAATAAATAAAAACGAATGAACGAATACATAAAATACAATATATACAATATATAATAATACATTAATAAAGTTTACTGAGTTGAATGTTGAGTCACGAACAGAAATCCAAGCAGAACAAAACAACAATAATGATAATAACATTAAGCCTTTCAGAAATACCAGAATGAATTATAAAACCAGTGTAACCAGAGTATTTTCAACATAACATTCCTGAATAATAATAATAATAATAATAATAATAATAATAATAATAATAATATGAATCCGACAGAAGCTCCAGTCTGTCGTTAATAAATACGAATCAGGTTTATTGATCAAGTCGGGTCAAAGTCAACTTTATTTATTTATGACTTTATTTAACACAACAACAGAAAAGACGATGTTAATCCTGATTCAGTTAAATGAAACTGAAAGTAACTGGATTAGAATGTTGATCTGAGTCTCCATCTTCTTCCTTCTGTGATGAGACGAGATTCATGGAGTCACAACACGGGTCACATGGGGTACGGCAAGCCACCAGGGTCACAAAACCATTTTAAATAAATAACATATATATATATAATAAAAAAAACGACACTAGTAATAAAATAATAATAAAAAACAAACAATCTTTTAAATAAACAAACAAACAAACACCACCTACACGTCCACAAAAGGAGCTCAGGACACTAAAAGTCATGTAAAAACATTGTTTTCCACGATAAATAAATTATATTTATTCATTTAGATTCTCATATTAATTCCTAAAAATTGATTCTTATGTCTAAAGATCTTCTTTTTTTTTTCATCATTTCATTTTCGACTGTTACTCCCAGGTACAGAGCACAACCAGTGCTCAGTGCTTTGGATATTTCAGCTTAAATTCCAAAATGTTATATTAGTTTAATGAAGTTCATATTATCTATATTTATTATAGCTTGTTTGTTTCTCTGTTATCGAACGGTTTGTCCTGAGATTCCTGAGAAACTCCTGCTGCTTCACGTCCAGCTGTTTCTGGTGACAGAATAATTCAGAAGAGCTAAAATGAAGTTTACTGCACGAGCTGCTGCAATTTATTTCTTTTTTTACACTTTAAATGAATATTGAAAGGCCTAGTTGAGTTATCTATTTTTTAGTTATTTCACAATAGTTTTTGTGAAATTATTATTTCACTAGTTATTTTAAACAGCTCAAAAAACAGTTTTAATAACACAAATCAATATCGAATCAATCGGATCAAATAGTGATAATTGATTCTGAATCTTAAGAATGGGAATTAAATCGATTCCTGACATTTTATTCGATACCAGCCCTATTAGAATATTAGAATAACACATACAGTTATCTAATACGTTTGTTTTTATCAGGGTTTATAATTCATTAACCAAGTGTTGTATTTGTAAGACGACGCCAAGTCACATCGGATAGTTAAAGACCTGTTGAGTTTTGGATTAAAAATACGGGAAATTTTCCGTCAACCGAGGTCAAGTATCTTACATTTTAAGACAGATTTACAAGAAATCTAAAATAAATAACTGTCAAACTTTTATAATCTACAATTATTTGATCTTTATGTACCTTTGTTGACACTGAAATGTTGTGTACTTATGTCATTCCTATAATAGAGCCTCAGTGAAAACACTAGTGAATTAAAGCACATTTATTTATTTTAAATATTTTTAGTTTATATACACATTTATATTTTTATTTATATTTTATTTTTATTTGTCATTTTCCCTCATGAGGCTCTCTGTCGCCGCCCTGGTGGCGCTGACGGACACCGTTCTTCCCCCGTTAGAGACTAAAAACGCAGTTATGAATCTTTCAGAAATCATAACTGAACATCCTGCTCCTCTTTAGGAAAGTTAATTTAATATCCTATTATTACAGATATTTATACAAAGTCTTTGCTTTTTTTGTTTCAGTTTGCTGTTTTTTTTTATTTTATTTTTTTTTATTTATTGGCTTTGTCTCGAACACAACAAAACCCAATCAAATTAAAAGCACCAGAATAAAAAAATAAAAAATAAAAGCAAAACAATTTAACAGTCCCATTCAAAAGCAAAACACAAATCAAAACAATGTGTTCGAGAGGGAACAGGAGGAAGCAGAACGCTTATTTAGTCCTGTCCCTTCCTCACAATATCATATATAAACTACAAAAATTAAATAAAGTTAAAAGAGAAAAAAAAAAAAAATATAACAAAAAATAAATAAATACAACACAAACAACCAATAAGCAATATCCGTAATTATAATCATAATTGAACCGGTCTCCTCAATATCCTAAATTCCAGAGTCCATCTCCCAGTCACCTCTACAATGATCCACAAACAGCCTTGAATGCTGGCAGTTATATTTGTATCATATATACTCCATTCACAATAAAACAAAATAATAATCAAAGAAATACATATGTAATGTGAATTACTTTCCTTAGAGGTCCCCATTATTATACTTGTCAAGAATTGCTTTCTTGTATGTGTTTTTAAACTGTATAGAGTTAGTACTATGTTTGATTTTATCATCAAGACCATTCCACAAAGTTACCCCACAAACTGATATGCACATAGTTTTAAGAGTAGTGCGTACACATGGTTGTTTAAAATGTAATTTTCCTCTTAGACTATATTGTCCTTCATTAGCTTGAAACATTTTTTGAATGTTTTCAGGCAGTGAATTATTTCTTGCTTTGAACATTATTATTGCTGTTCTAATTTTCACTAAGTCCATAAATTTCAAAGTCTGTAATTTAAGAAATAGAGGATTGGTGTGATCGAGATACCCAGCATGATTTATTATCCTTACTGCCCTTTTTTGCAATGTGCATATCCTTTGTAAGGTGCTCTTGTAAGTATTACCCCAGATTTCAACACAATAGATCAGATATGGTAATATGAGTGCACAGTACAGATTGTATAGTGTTGTTTGGTTCAAGATGTGTCTACATTTATTCAGCACTCCAATACTCCTTGCCATTTTAGAACACAGATACCTAATGTGGGCCTTCCAGCATAACTTGTGGTCTATTAAGACACCCAAAAATTTGTTTTCATAAACTCTTTCTAATACAACATTATTCATTTCTATTTGAACGTCTTCATTCATTTTACGATTTCCAAATAACATAAATTTAGTTTTCTTCAAATTCAATGATAACTTATTTGTATCAAACCAACATTTTAATTTAACCAATTCATTCGTGACCACTTCCACAAGCTGCGGCAAGTCTTCTCCAGAACAAAAAATATTTGTGTCATCCGCAAATACAACAAACTTAAGTACCTTTGAAACTTTACAAATATCATTGATATACAAAATAAAAAGTTTTGGGCCTAAGACTGACCCTTGTGGGACACCACAGGTAATATTAAGACTCTTTGACTTATGCTGACCCATCTGCACAAATTGACGCCTGTTTTTAATGTAGCTCTTAATCCAATCAGATGCAACCCCTCTTATGCCATGCCGCTCCAGTTTTTTTAGTAGTATCTCATGATCAATTGTGTCAAATGCTTTTTTTAGGTCAACAAATATTCCCATAGCATATTTCTTATCCTCTATACAGTTTGTTATTTCCTCTACCAACTCAATTAATGCCATGGAAGTTGATCTGCCCGACCTAAACCCATACTGACTGTCCATTAATATATTGTTTTTTTCAATGAAATTATCCAGTCTTGTAACAAAAAGTTTTTCGATTATTTTTGAGAACTGAGAAAGCAAGGATACAGGTCTATAGTTGGTGAACAGGTGTTTGTCACCATCTTTATACAACGGAATTACTTTAGCCACTTTCATTTTTTCTGGAAATGTTCCTGTTTTGAATGATAAATTACATAAGTGAGTTAGCGGTTTCACAATTCCATGTATTATTTTCTTTACAAGAAACATATCAATATCATTCCAATCTTTTGATGTCTTACTTGTACACTTATTTACAATATCTATAATTTCCTTACTTTCTACAGTTCCCAGTATGATTGAGTTTGGATTTCTCTCCACCCATTTTTCCTCAGCAAATTTCTTCCCGGAGTTTTTTATTTCTTTGGCCAGTTCAGGACCCACATTAACAAAGAAATTGTTAAATCTATCAACCACTTCATTCCTATTAGTAATTGTTATGTCTTTGTCCGTAAACCATTCAGGGTAGTCTGGTTTGTTTTGTTTTTTTCTAATAATATTATTTAATATAGTCCATGTACTTTTTATGTTATTTTTATTATTATCCAATAATTTATTATAATAATCCTTCTTACATACCCTCATAATATTAGTTAATTTGTTTTTATATTTCTTATATTTAACCTCCGCCTCTTTTGTTCTATATTTTATAAAATGCCTATACAGAGTATTCTTTTTCTTACAGGCATTTTGCAGTCCCTTCGTCATCCAGGGGTTTTCAGAATACTTTTTGTTACTAGTACATTGTTTGATTGGACAGTTTTTGTCATATGCATTTTTGAATATGTCTAAAAATAATTCATACGCTTTGTTAACATCAGTTTCTTCACAAAGTACTTTCCAATTATAATTCATTAAGTCATTTCTAAATGCTGTTATCGATTCCTCAGATCTTACTCTCCTGTACTCAACTTCTTTACACGACCAGTTCCTTTTGTAGCTACATTCATGAATCACAAAGACAGGCAGGTGATCACTAATATCATTAACTAATACTCCGCTTACAGTATTGTCCATATTGTTTGTAAAAATGTTGTCAATCAAAGTGGCTGAGTGGGATGTTATTCTGGTTGGTTTTATGATTGTTGGAAATAAACCCATACTGTACATTGCCTCAACAAAGTCATCTGTCATTTTATGCCTGCTGGGATTCAACAAGTCAATGTTAAAATCCCCACAGACATATTTGACTTTTTGCTTTTCTTTAGTGAACACCTTTTCCATATTTTCTATAAAGATTCCAATGTTTGACCCAGGTTTCCTATACACACAACTGACAATTACATTTTTAATTTTTTCCATGCATATTTCAATAGTAATGCACTCCATTACATCATCAATGGTAACCGACATATTGTTCACAACCTTATATCTGAGGCCTTTATCAACAAATAGAGCCACACCTCCTCCAACTTTGCTTTCTCTACTAATGTAATTCAGCTCATATCCCTGCAAAACAAAATCTGTGCCTCTTCCTTCGTTAAGCCATGTTTCTGAGACGGCGATAATATTAAAATGCGTTTTGAACTGTGATAAATATTCTTTTATACTTTGGAAGTTTGTATATAAACTTCTGCTGTTGAAATGAATAATATGTATCCCATGTTCAATAGTAATATTATTGTTAAACTGCTTCTCTGTATAATAACAGCAACTGGTGTTTATATTTTTAAAAAGATTATATTCTGGATCTATATCCTGTTCATATTCTATTAAGTTTTGTCCCAGGTTGAGATGCTCAATATACTGAAAATCATTTATGTTATCAGACATGTTTGTGGTAAAGATGAGAACAATAGCAAAACAAACAAAAAGAACATTTAAAAATATCTAAACTAAACATTACTACCTATTCACTAGGTTATTCAGAATCATGAACATATTTGAACTGATGGTTACATAACTTATCCAGCTGCTCAGTGCTCCTAATACATATCACTTTGGCCTGTTCAGGACTACCATTTAATTTAACGAACACCTTGCAATTTGCAGTCCACGTGGACTGAATTTTCCCCTTCTTTTTCAGGAACCGTGCTTGTTTTGCTATATCAGCATTTACTTTAGTGAGATGCTCGTTAATATACACATTTGTGCCCTTCAATTTCCTGCCCTGCTTAAGCAGGTCAGTTTTGTTCTTTCTGTTAGCAAAACGGACAATGACAACTTGTTTGCCTTTTTGGACCTTTGATGGTACAATGTGACATGCTTCAATGTCCACCCTGTTTATAGAGATGTCATTGTCATGAAGGAAAGTTGTTACCTGTGCCTCTGTTGATTCATCATGTTCATCAGTGTCGTCTTGTTGCACTCCTTTCAGGGCCTTGGCATAAGATCGTGGCTTGATCGACAGACCAGTTATAATGACATTGTTCATTCTCGAGTACTGTTCTAAGTCCGATACTCGGTTCTCAAGGAAATTAATTTTGCTCTTTTGCTCCTCATTCTGTTTCTTGAGCTCTTTAATTTCATTCATCAGATTTAGTATTGAACGTTGCTGGTTGGCTATATTTGCCAGTTCTTCAGTCATCATGCTCACAGCATTCTTCAATTCCTCAATGTCTTTTTTAATTTCCTTAGTGGCCATCTTGCCACCAAAAGCCGCAATTTCAATTTAGAAGCAACTGCAGGGCGTGGCCTGGTGGCTAAACTGCTGCAAGGCCTGGGCCTGGGCCTGGTTGCCGTTGGTCGGAACTGCCGTTGGTCGGAACTGCCGTTGGTCGGAACTGCCGTTGGTCGGAACTGCCGTTGGTCGGAACTGCCGTTGGTCGGAACTGCCGTGGGTCGGAACCGCCGTGGGTCGGAACCGCCGTGGGTCAGAACCGCCGTGGGTCAGAGCCGCCGTGGGTCAGAACCGCCGTGGGTCAGAGCCGCCGTGGGTCAGAACCGCCGTGGGTCAGAACCGCCGCTGGTCGGAGCCTCTGGTGGTCGGAACCGCCGTTGGTCGGAACTGCCGTTGGTCAGAACTGCCGTTGGTCGGAACTGCCGTTGGTCGGAACTGCCGTTGGTCGGAACTGCCGTTGGTCGGAACCGCCGTGGGTCAGAACCGCCGTGGGTCAGAACTGCCGTGGGTCAGAACCGCCGTGGGTCAGAACCGCCGTGGGTCAGAACCGCCGTGGGTCAGAACCGCCGCTGGTCGGAGCCTCTGGTGGTCGGAGCCGCCGCCGGTTGGAGCCTCTGGTGGTCGGAGCCGCCGCCGGTTGGAGCCTCTGGTGGTCGGAACCGCCAGAATTATAATAATAATAATATAATTTAAAAATTATAATAATATAAAACTGGAAATTTACGGGAAAGAGGGTGAAATACGGTAGTTTTCCGGCCGAAATGTACAGAAAGGTATGAGTTAAGGTTTAAATTAAAAAGTATTAAAAAGGTAAAGTTCACTTTCATTTTATGGTCATTGAATGGCATATGGAACGACTGTCAAATTAAATAAATAAATAATACACATTCAACCTTCTACATTTATTTTTCAAAAAAAATTTTGTCTGCATATATATTAAAGGTTAATACCATGTTGGTGCCTTAAAGGAAGATGAGGCTCCTTTTAAGAATTGAGACTCTCTAGCGCCACCCTTCACCACGACGGCTGTCGGGGGTACTGCAGCCAACAGCGAAGCCGGCACGGGAGAACGGGGAGAACGTGCATGCAGCGTCATGTGACGTCACATCCACAGGACAGCGCGGGAAATTCCAGTCACAATAGCAGCCCATTTTGCAGCAAACAGCCTGTTCAAGGCAACGGAGAGATACACTAGAGGGCTCATTCTTTTTGGTTTGGAACGCTTCATCTGACATTATTACTAGAAAACTTAAAAAGTATACGGATTTTTTTCATGAATCCTGCCTCAAGCTCCTTTAAGTGCCTATTGAGACTCAGCCTTATTTTATTTCTGTATCTTATTTATTTGTATTGCATTTTTGAATAATGCACCTGGCCTAATTGGTTTGCTGGTGTGCTTGAGCTTTTCTTTTGAATTTCAGAGGTTTTCCGTACTTTTAGATTATATTTTGTTCCGCTGTGGTTTTCCGTACTTTTAGATTATATTTTGTTCCGCGTGGTTTTCCATACTTTTAGATTATATTTTGTTCCGTGGTGGTTTTCCATACTTTTAGGTCCTATTTTGTTCCGCGGTGGTTTTCCATACTCTTAGATTTTATTTTGTTCCGCCGTGGTTTTCCGTACTTTTAGATTATATTTTGTTCCGCGGTGCTTTTCCGTACTTTTAGATTATATTTTGTTCCGCTGTGGTTTTCCATACTTTGAGGTCTTATTTTGTTCCGCGGTGGTTTTCCATACCTTTAGGTCCTATTTTGTTCCGCGGTGGTTTTCCATACTTTTAGATTATATTTTGTTCCGCGGTGGTTTTCCATACATTTAGGACCTATTTTGTTCCGCGGTGGTTTTCCATACTTTAGGTCCTATTTTGTTCTGCGGTGGTTTTCCGTACTTTTAGATTATATTTTGTTCCGCTGTGGTTTTCCATACTTTGAGGTCTTATTTTGTTCCGCGGTGGTTTTCCATACTTTTAGATTTTATTTTGTTCCGCGGTGGTTTTCCGTAATTTTAGATTATATTTTGTTCCGCGGTGGTTTTCCATACCTTTAGATTATATTTTGTTCCGCGGTGGTTTTCCGTACTTTTAGGACCTATTTTGTTCCGCGGTGGTTTTCCATACTTTTAGGTCCTATTTTGTTCTGCGGTGGTTTTCCGTACTTTTAGATTATATTTTGTTCCGCGGTGGTTTTCCGTACTTTTAGATTATATTTTGTTCCGCGGTGGTTTTCCGTACTTTTAGATTATATTTCGTTCCGCGGTGGTTTTCCATACTTTTAGATTTTATTTTGTTCCGCGGTGGTTTTCCGTAATTTTAGATTATATTTTGTTTCGCGGTGGTTTTCCATACATTTAGGTCTTATTTTGTTCCGCGGTGGTTTTCCATACTTTTAGATTATATTTTGTTCCGCGGTGGTTTTCCGTAATTTTAGATTATATTTTGTTCCGCGGTGGTTTTCCATACCTTTAGGTCCTATTTTGTTCCGCGGTGGTTTTCCATACCTTTAGGACCTATTTTGTTCCGCGGTGGTTTTCTGTACTTTTAGGTCCTATTTTGTTCCGCGGTGGTTTTCCATACTTTTAGATTATATTTTGTTCCGCGGTGGTTTTCAGTACTTTTAGATAATATTTTGTTCCGCGGTGGTTTTCCGTACTTTTAGATAATATTTTGTTCCGCGGTGGTTTTCCGTACTTTTAGATAATATTTTGTTCCGCGGTGGTTTTCCGTACTTTTAGATAATAGTTTGTTCCGCGGTGGTTTTCCGTACTTTTAGATAATAGTTTGTTCCGCGGTGGTTTTCCGTAATTTTAGATTATATTTTGTTCCGCGGTGGTTTTCCGTAATTTTAGATTATATTTTGTTCCGCGGTGGTTTTCCATACCTTTAGGTCCTATTTTGTTCCGCGGTGGTTTTCCATACTTTTAGATTATATTTTGTTCCGCGGTGGTTTTCCATACCTTTAGGACCTATTTTGTTCCGCGGTGGTTTTCCGTACTTTTAGGTCCTATTTTGTTCTGCGGTGGTTTTCCGTACTTTTAGGTCCTATTTTGTTCCGCGGTGGTTTTCCGTACTTTTAGATTATATTTTGTTCCGCGGTGGTTTTCCGTACTTTTAGATTATATTTTGTTCCGCGGTGGTCTTCCGTACTTTTAGGACCTATTTTGTTCCGCGGTGGTTTTCCGTACTTTTAGATTATATTTTGTTCCGCGGTGGTTTTCCGTACTTTTAGATTTTATTTTGTTCCGCGGTGGTTTTCCATACTTTTAGATTTTATTTTGTTCCGCGGTGGTTTTCCGTAATTTTAGATTATATTTTGTTCCGCGGTGGTTTTCCATACTTTTAGATTATATTTTGTTCCGCGGTGGTTTTCCGCACTTTTAGATAATATTTTGTTCCGCGTGGTTTTCCGTACTTTTAGATAATATTTTGTTCCGCGTGGTTTTCCGTACTTTTAGATTATATTTTGTTCCGCGGTGGTTTTCCGTACTTTTAGATTATATTTTGTTCCGCGGTGGTTTTCCGTACTTTTAGGTCCTATTTTGTTCCGCGGTGGTTTTCCGTACTTTTAGATTATATTTTGTTCCGCGGTGGTTTTCCGTACTTTTAGATTATATTTTGTTCCGCGGTGGTCTTCCGTACTTTTAGGACCTATTTTGTTCCGCGGTGGTTTTCCGTACTTTTAGATTATATTTTGTTCCGCGGTGGTTTTCCGTACTTTTAGATTTTATTTTGTTCCGCGGTGGTTTTCCATACTTTTAGATTTTATTTTGTTCCGCGGTGGTTTTCCGTAATTTTAGATTATATTTTGTTCCGCGGTGGTTTTCCATACTTTTAGATTATATTTTGTTCCGCGGTGGTTTTCCGCACTTTTAGATAATATTTTGTTCCGCGTGGTTTTCCGTACTTTTAGATAATATTTTGTTCCGCGTGGTTTTCCGTACTTTTAGATTATATTTTGTTCCGCGGTGGTTTTCCGTACTTTTAGATTATATTTTGTTCCGCGGTGGTTTTCCGTACTTTTAGGTCCTATTTCGTTCCGCGGTGGTTTTCCGTACTTTTAGATCATATTTTGTTCCGCGGTGGTTTTCCATACTTTTAGATTATATTTTGTTCCGCGGTGGTTTTCCATACTTTTAGATTATATTTTGTTCCGCGGTGGTTTTCCGTAATTTTAGATTATATTTTGTTCCGCGGTGGTTTTCCATACCTTTAGGTCCTATTTTGTTCCGCGGTGGTTTTCCATACCTTTAGGACCTATTTTGTTCCGCGGTGGTTTTCTGTACTTTTAGGTCCTATTTTGTTCCGCGGTGGTTTTCCATACTTTGATTATATTTTGTTCCGCGGTGGTTTTCAGTACTTTTAGATAATATTTTGTTCCGCGGTGGTTTTCCGTACTTTTAGATAATATTTTGTTCCGCGGTGGTTTTCCGTACTTTTAGATAATATTTTGTTCCGCGGTGGTTTTCCGTACTTTTAGATAATAGTTTGTTCCGCGGTGGTTTTCCGTACTTTTAGATAATAGTTTGTTCCGCGGTGGTTTTCCGTAATTTTAGATTATATTTTGTTCCGCGGTGGTTTTCCGTAATTTTAGATTATATTTTGTTCCGCGGTGGTTTTCCATACCTTTAGGTCCTATTTTGTTCCGCGGTGGTTTTCCATACTTTTAGATTATATTTTGTTCCGCGGTGGTTTTCCATACCTTTAGGACCTATTTTGTTCCGCGGTGGTTTTCCGTACTTTTAGGTCCTATTTTGTTCTGCGGTGGTTTTCCGTACTTTTAGGTCCTATTTTGTTCCGCGGTGGTTTTCCGTACTTTTAGATTATATTTTGTTCCGCGGTGGTTTTCCGTACTTTTAGATTATATTTTGTTCCGCGGTGGTCTTCCGTACTTTTAGGACCTATTTTGTTCCGCGGTGGTTTTCCGTACTTTTAGATTATATTTTGTTCCGCGGTGGTTTTCCGTACTTTTAGATTTTATTTTGTTCCGCGGTGGTTTTCCATACTTTTAGATTTTATTTTGTTCCGCGGTGGTTTTCCGTAATTTTAGATTATATTTTGTTCCGCGGTGGTTTTCCATACTTTTAGATTATATTTTGTTCCGCGGTGGTTTTCCGCACTTTTAGATAATATTTTGTTCCGCGTGGTTTTCCGTACTTTTAGATAATATTTTGTTCCGCGTGGTTTTCCGTACTTTTAGATAATATTTTGTTCCGCGGTGGTTTTCCGTACTTTTAGATTATATTTTGTTCCGCGGTGGTTTTCCGTACTTTTAGGTCCTATTTCGTTCCGCGGTGGTTTTCCGTACTTTTAGATCATATTTTGTTCCGCGGTGGTTTTCCATACTTTTAGATTATATTTTGTACCACGGTGGTTTTCCATACCTTTAGATCATATTTTGTTCCGCGGTGGTTTTCCGTACTTTTAGATCATATTTTGTTCCACGGTGGCTTTCCATACATTTAGATCATATTTTGTTCCGCGGTGGTTTTCCATACTTTACATTCACTGTATTTTAGTGTTAATGAATGCATTGATTAATGAATTAAAAGCATGTGACTCTCTGGAACAGTTTGGAGCAGGAAATGAAACAAAGTACTAACATAAATCTGTTTAAAAATGAGGAAATGGGTTAACGAGGAGTGTGATAAACAAATAAAATAGGGAAAAATTGTATATTATACTTGCTTAAGATATGTTTAGATATTTATGTGGATATTTATGTAGTATATATTATATGTTGAGAGGGATAGTTATAATTATGTATTAAAGCTGCAAGCAGCGATGAACGGGCCCTCGCACTCATGGCCACCGTCCCCCATAAGCATATCAGAAACGACACCACCCACGACTTTCTATGTCAAACCATCCAAAAGTTATGGCAGAAAATAGGAACTATGAAATATCGACCAATCAGAAGAAGGGGCGGGGCTAATTCAGGCCAATGACGTCAAGTACTCAATAGCGAGTCTGATGACACCACAACAGGTGGCGCTACAACCGATCCTGAATATTCCACCATAGATGTCTTCAGGCTCAACCTACAATCATGCACATACGTTTTTGACCACATCAAATCATGTATTGCTGAATTACAGCCAATTGATGTTTCATGGCGAGCCTTAAAAATGACTTCAAACTTCGCTGGATCACTACGGTCAAGCCCTCTATTAAAAACTTAAAAGCTTTGCAATTTAGCGTCAACCATGTGTCTAGATTGTACAAACCAAGTTGTGAGCCAATCCAATAAAATCTCTAGGAGGAGTTCGTTAAAATACGAGGCCTGGAAATGACCAGAATTCATGAAAAATTACATTTTCTGTTCAAAATGCTGGACTTCCTGTGTAACTTAGAGCATGGGTCCAAGAGACTTTTTTGTAGGGATTTGTCTGATATAATAGACACATAAAGGTCATTGCTGCAGGTCAAACCATATTATGGGGCTCGTCAAAAAACATAAAATTGGTGGCGATATAGAGCCCATTCTTGTCGACCCATGCCTGTCGCCCATAAAATACGTAATTTTTCGCGACTCTGGAAGCGTGTTTTCGAGCATGTTAAAGCGACACTACGTAACTTTTCACCCTTAATATCATATTTCCAGAGTCATTGTGATGGTACATCAACTTCCAACAGGTTTAATGAACCTCTGTCATGGTCTGAGGGGTCTGTATCACCTTCACTGGCACTATGTAACTTTGAGGAGCATGGTAGGAACCCTGCCACACTAAAAAACTACAAATCTTTACGACTTTGACTGCTTTACGGCATACGTCACTTCCCCCTCCTTCCCGATTCGCAGTCGAGACGAAAATGGGCGGGGCGTGGAGCGCAGCTCCGCAGAAGCTGGTAACCCGTCGCTGTTGTGGCTGCAGCAGCTCCACACAACAGACGTGGGGAAAAGATCGCTAATGGTTTAACTTTTCAACGGTTTCCTGCTCGGAGGCAGAACCACGGAGGCCAAGTATCTGATATAACAGAGTAAAAGAGTGAAGGTGTCGTCGGCTCACTTGGATCGCGGCTGTAACGACCAAACACCTTCCACACAGTAAAGCCTGAATTATGGTTCTGCGTTAAATCGACGCAGACCCACGGCGTAGGGTACGTGGCGACGCGCAACGTACGGTGCGTGTCGCCGCGTACCCTACACCGTAGGCTCTGTGTCGATTTAATGCAGAACCATAAATCAGCCTTAAGCCACAAACACTCACACAGACGGGTCGGATCAAAACACGGGTTTTATTCCCCACTTCTCCAGCTAAACGCAGTTGCTGGCCAGCTCTCTGCGGTGCAATTAACCCCAATCTTCAGATAAAACTAGTTTGTTGAGGAAAAAATATGAACTCTTATTTGTAGCTGCAGAGGAAAAAAATAATCTCACGAGGAAAACAAAAATATTGCTCACGGCTCGGAGCCTCTTCACCATAATATAGCAGTCAAAAAAAAAGAAAAGAGAAGTAAGAGGGATACAAAACATGTACTGTATGTTGTACTATTATACTAATTTATTGAAACACATGGCGAGTCAAACATTTACCAAAGCAGCTGCCAAACACTCCTAAACAAGGTAGCCTAAGATGTCGGTTGTGCAGAACTGCGGCAATAAGTCCACATCGGAGCTCCACTCTTTGATAGGGATTTCATATGGATCCAGACCGTTAATAATCATTATTTTCTCCATATACCGCTCCCTGGCTACCTTGTTTAAGGTATCCCGGTAAATTCCAGTTCCTTTCCAGCAGTTTAACATCTTTTTTTTTGCGTTCCGTCTGTTCACTTGGTGAAACAGAAAAGCGTCCCGTCTTCTCTCATCAAAACAAATGCTCGCGACGGGACAGGAGTTTTCCGGCAGTACGCGCTGGTGCTCATGGAGATATCTGGGTGTTCAAAGTGACCTCCTGCTCAATTTTGTTAAAAACAACAACAAAGAACTTCTGATATTTCGGTCTCCAACGGCGCAGAGCTAAATGTCGACATCTGCTGGATGAGAAAGTAACTGCAAGCACTTGCAGAGGATTTTTAACTGTATTTTTAACTTTGTACACGTACAAAAAAACTTTTTGACACTTTTTGAATAAGAATGTTTTTACATTTGCCGCCACGTCGTTACGAGCCTCTTTGTACAAAAGCTTATTTACATGTCAAACCGAATGAAGGGATGAAATGCCGTAGATTTACCAAAAGAAAATGAAGAATCATTTATAGCTCTGATGAAGGACGCATCATGGGCAGAGGTGTTCAATTATCAGGATGCTGAATTGGCCTATCTTGCATTCATGACATTTTTTTAATCTGTGTTTTTCACTTGTTCAAATTACCAGTAAACATAATTCGAAAATGTCCAAACCATGGATCACTCCAGGTTTACGGAGATCTCTAAAAGAAAAAAAATAATTATAGAAAAATTAGTTTACTCAATGTGAGGAACCAGAGCGTCCCCACGTACAAGGGGACATGGCAAAACTGGACCTGGGTGATGAGATGTAAAAAAGACCTTGCAGAGCGTAGAATGCCCAAAAAAAAAGGCCTTTTATTGTGTGCAAAAAAAACACATACAGACGGAGGGAAAAATCAATATTCTAAAAAAATGGCACATTGGCATAGCCTCTTAACAAGCTTCCTCCATTCAGCAGACCCCTCTTCTGGTATGCAGTTGCTGTTTATAAACCCAGGCAGGGTGGAGAGGTTGATTGGACACAGGTGTGCCACAATCAGCAGAACCAGGCACACCTGTGTGCTGTTCCCCCGCAGACCACGCCCAATCCTCCACTCTGCCACACACATTAAAAAAAAAGTCCGGTGATGGTGAGAAGGGGAGGGGTTGCTCACTTTCTCACACTCAAGAATAGAAAAACACTTGGATATGACCAATATACTATACAGTCATCAATATGGTTTTCGAAAAAAAATGTCAACAGAAATGGCTCTCTTGCAGTTTGTCCATAACATTTCTACAGCATTAGACAATAAGAAGATGTCCCTTGGAATTTTATTAAACTTGTCGAAAGCTTTTGACACTGTCGTACAATATTCTTGTCACTAAATTACAGAAATATTTGTTCCATGATATTGCTCTCAAATGGCTAACTGATTATTTGAAGGATAGAGAACAATATGTTTCTATAAAAATGTACAACTCAAGGAGAGCTAAGCTACATTGTGGCGTACCCCAAGGTTCTATTCTTGGGCCGCTCCTGTTTTTGATTTATATGAATGATTTGCCAATGTTCTGTCATAATGTACTGACTGTTTTATTTGCTGATGACACATGCCTCATTACTTCACATGAAGATTTTACCACGCTGATCCTTGAAGTAAATGAAGAGCTATCATCAATTTGTAAATGGTTTCAGATAAACTCTCTCTTAATACATCCAAATCAAATTTAATGATATTTTGTAATAAAAATAAAAGATACACTAAGGAAGGGGCCAAAATATTCATAGACAATTTTAAATTAACTCAAGTTTCTTCTATTAAATTCTTAGATTTCATAGTTGATGAAAAATTAACATGGAAGTGCCATACTGTATTATACAGATAAGTGTATAAGTGTAAATTGTCTGTAAAAAAAACTATGAGGTCAATCGGTATTTTGAGTACAATACGATCACTGGTAAATCAATCTTGTATTTTAACTTGTTATTATGGCTTAATTTATCCATATATTGTGTATTCTAATTCTGTATGGGCAGCAACATGTCCTACTTGTCTCAATAAGATCCTGCTAGCCCAAAAGAAACTTTTGAGAATGGTTACTTACTTACTTAATCTTCTATTCTTGTTTTTAGAAAATGTAATTTGTTATCTGTCTTCAATGTGAAAATCTATCAAACCTGTGTGTTTATCTATAAGTGTGTATATTCATCTCATGACCTGCATCTCAGCTTCCAGAATTTTTTTAAGTTTTCCTCAGACATCCGTTCATATCAGACACGACACTCAAAGAACTTTCACCTTCCTTTATGCCGGACTTCACACAATCAACGCACTTTAAAATACAGAGGACCATCTATGGAACAATTTACCTATATCACTAAAATTAATATCTTCACTGGCTTTGTTTTTCAAAAAACACTTGAAAAAATAATTATTTAGTTAAGATCAGAAACACTTCTGGAGTTGTTAAATTGTACTTCTTTTAATGCAATTATCCTACATCTTTATAATTTTTCCTATCTTTCAATAATTCAGTATTTTTTTTCTTTTTCATGGTAAATTGTCTTTTTCTGTTTTATATTATGTATTTCTATATTGTGTTCTTGCTTTGAAGTCATCTGCTACTACTGCTGCTGTTACTGCTGTTGTTATTGTTGTTATGTTTATGTGCAAATAAACTAAATAAACTAAACTCTACAAGCAGAGATCGTGAACCCGTCCACTTCTGCCTCAAAAAATAATTTACTCAGACGTCATTACTTGGACCCATGGGCTAACATAAAGCCCTTTCTATTTTTACATTATTTTTATTGCTAACAAGTGATTAAACCAATTAGTGTATATCATTAGATCGATCCAGTTTCATTATAATGAAACCCATCAGATAAAAAAAACAAAACAAAAAACCTTTCACACGAAACACATTCGAGAGCCAAGAAAACAAATCCAATTAAAGCTGCAAGCAGCGATGAACGGGCCCTCGCACTCACGGCCACCGCCCCCCATAAGCATATCAGAAAAGTCACCACCCACGACTTTCTATGTCAAAACCATTCAAAAGTTATAGCAGAAAATCGGGACAACCAATCAGAAGAAGGGGCGGGGCTAATTAAGGCCAACAAAGCTTAAGAACTCATTACAGTGTCACATGACACCACCCACAACTTCCTATGTCAAACCATTCAAAAGTTATAGCAGAAAAAAGGGACAACCAATCAGAAGAAGAAGCGGGGCTAATTCTGGCCAATGAAGGTCAAGGACTCCATAAATAATCTGATGACCCCACCCACGACTCCCTATGTCAAACCATTCCAAAGTTATAGCAGAAAATCGGGACAACCAATCAGAAGAAGGGGCGGGGCTAATTAAGGCCAACGAAGTTTAAGAACTCAGTACAAAGTCCCATGACACCACCCACGACTTCCTATGTCAAACCATTAAAAAGTTATAGCAGAAAAAAGGGACAACCAATCAGAAGAAGAGGCGGGGCTAATTCTGGCCAATGAAGGTCAAGGACTCCATAAATAATCTGATGACCCCACCCACGACTCCCTATGTCAAACCATTCCAAAGTTATAGCAGAAAATCGGGACAACCAATCAGAAGAAGGGGCGGGGCTAATTAAGGCCAACGAAGTTTAAGAACTCAGTACAAAGTCCCATGACACCACCCACGACTTCCTATGTCAAACCATTAAAAAGTTATAGCAGAAAATAGGGACAACCAATCAGAAGAAGGGGCGGGGCTAATTCAGGCCAATGAAGGTCAAGGACTCCATAAAGAATCTGATGACATCACCCACGACTCTCTATGTCAAACCATTCCAAATTTATAGCAGAAAATCGGGACAACCAATCAGAAGAAGGGGCGGGGCTAATTAAGGCCAACGAAGCTTAAGGACTCATTACAGAGTCCCATGACACCACCCACAACTCTCTATGTCAAACCATTCAAAAGTTATGGCAGAGAAAAGTATTCTAGGGGGCGCTGTTGAGCCGTTAGGCCACGCCCATTAATGCAAACCATGAAATATCAAATGTATCACCAAGTCTGGCTTGCATGCAAAATTTGGTGACTTTTGGAGAACTATCAAATATGGACCAATCACATGAAGGGGGGGCGCGCCTTTTGGCGTCTAGCGTCGCCACGGTAACACTTTTGAAAGAGAAAAGTAATGCGTGGTGTCGCAGGATATAGACGCACATTTTGATGTATAACACACCTGGGGGCACGTTACGGTTCGGGCTGAATTAACTGCCGAAGGAATGGCATAAATTTCGCCAAAATGACACAATGTATTCAAAATGGCCGACATCCTGTTCGGTTTCGGCCATGGCTCCAAGAGACTTTTCTTTAAGATGTGCCATGATACAGGTGTGTAGCGATTTTCGTGCATGTACGTCAAACCGTATTGTGGGGCTTGAGGCACAAAGTTTTCTAGGGGGCGCTGTTGAGCCATTTTGCTGCGCCCATTAATGCAAACCATGAAATATCAAATTTATCGCCAGGCCTGGCTTGCATGCCAAATTTGGTGCCTTTTGGGGAACTATCAAATATGGACCAATCAGATGAAGGGGGGGTGCGCTTGTTGGCGTCTAGCGTCGCCACGGTAACACTTTTCAAAGAGAAAAGTAATGTGTGTAGTCGCAGGATGGACACGCACATTGTGATGTATAACACATCTGGGTTCACGATACGGTTCGGGCTGAATTAACTCTCGAAGGAATGGCATATATTGCTCCAAAATTACGCAATTAATTCAGAATGTTCAAAATGGCCGACTTCCTGTTCGGTTTCGGCCATGGCGCCAAGAGACTTTTCTTTTAGTTAAGACATGATACAGGAGTGTACCGATTTTCGTTCATGTACGTCAAACCGTATTATGGGGCTTGAGGCACAAAGTTTTTTCTGTCGAACCAATCAGATGAAGGGTGGGCGCGCTTTTTGGCGTCTAGCGCCGCCACGGTAACGCTTTTGAAAGAGAAAAGTAATGCGTGTTGTCGCAGGATGGAGACGCACATTTTGATGTATAACACACTTGGGGGCACGTTACGGTTCGGGCTGAATTAACTTTCGAAGGAATGGCATAAATTTCGCCAAAATGACACAATGTATTCAAAATGGCCGACATCCTGTTCGGTTTCGGCCATGGCTCCAAGAGACTTTTCTTTCAGTTGCCCCATGATACAGGTGTGTACCGATTTTCGTGCATGTACGTCAAACCGTATCGTGGGGCTTGAGGCACAAAGTTTTCAAGGGGGCGCTGTTGAGCCATTTTACCACGCCCATTAATGCAAACCATTAAATATCAAATTTTTCGCCAGGCCTGACTTGGGTGCAAAATTTGGTGAGTTTTTGGGCATGTTTAGGGGGGCAAAAAGGCCTTCCTTTTGTCAGGAAAATAATAATAATTAAAGCTGCAAGCAGCGATGAACGGGCCCTCGCACTCACGGCCACCGCCCCCCATAAGCATATCAGAAATGACACCACCCACGACTTCCTATGTCAAACCATTCAAAAGTTATAGCAGAAAAAAGGGACAACCAATCAGAAGAAGGGGCGGGGCTAATTAAGGCCAACGAAGCTTAAGAACTCATTACAGAGTCCCATGACACCACCCGCAACTTCCTATGTCAAACCATTCCAATGTTATAGCAGAAAATCGTGACAACCAATCAGAAGAAGGGGCGGGGCTAATTAAGGCCATCGAAGCTTAAGGACTCATTACAGAGTCCCATGACACCACCCACAACTTCCTATGTCAAACCATTCAAAGGTTATGGCAGATAAAAGTATTCTAGGGGGCGCTGTTGATGCCCATTAATGCAAACCATGAAATATCAAATTTATTGCCAAGCCTGGCTTGCATGCAAAATTTGGTGACTTTTGGAGAACTATCAAATATGGACCAATCACATGAAGGGGGGGCCCGCCTTTTGGCGTCTAGCGTCGCCACGGTAACACATTTGAAAGAGAAAAGTAATGCGTGTTGTCACAGGACGGAGACGCACATTTTGATGTATAACACACCTGGGTGCACATTACGGTTCGGGCTGAATTAACTGCCGAAGGAATGGCATAAATTTCGCCAAAATGACACAATTTATTTAAAATGGCCGACATCCTGTTCGGTTTCGGCCATGGCTCCAAGAGACTTTTCTTTTAGTTGTGACATGATACAGGTGTGTAGCGATTTTCGTGCATGTACGTCAAACCGTATTGTGGGGCTTGAGGCACAAAGTTTTCCGGGGGGCGCTGTTGAGCCATTTTGCCACGCCCATTAATGCAAACCATGAAATATCAAATTTATAGCCAGGCCTGGCTTGCATGCCAAATTTGGTGCCTTTTGGGGAACTATCAAATATGGACCAATCAGATGAAGGGGGGGTGCGCTTGTTGGCGTCTAGCGTCGCCACAGTAACACTTTTGAAAGAGAAAAGTAATGCGTGTAGTCGCAGGACGGAGACGCACATTTTGATGTATAACACACCTGGGTGCACATTACGGTTCGGGCTGAATTAACTCTCGAAGGAATGGCATATATTGCTCCAAAATTACGCAATTAATTCAGAATGTTCAAAATGGCCGACTTCCTGTTCGGTTTCGGCCATGGCGCCAAGAGACTTTTCTTTTAGTTGCGACATGATACACGAGTGTACCAATTTTCGTTCATGTACATCAAACCGTATTATGGGGCTTGAGGCGCAAAGTTTTTTCTGTCTGAACCAACCAGATGAAGGGTGGCCGCGCTTTTTGGCGTCTAGCGTCGCCACGGTAACGCTTTTGAAAGAGAAAAGTAATGCGTGTAGTCGCAGGATGGAGACGCACATTTTGATGTATAACACACCTGGGTGCACGTTACGGTTCGGGCTGAATTAACTTTCGAAGGAATGGCATAAATTTCGCCAAAATGACACAACTAATTCAAAATGGCCGACTTCCTGTTCGGTTTCGGGCATGACGCCAAGAGACTTTTCTTTCAGGTGCGCCATGATACAGGTGTGTACCGATTTTCGTGCGTGTACGACATACCGCATTCTGGGGCTTGAGGCACAAAGTTTTCAAGGGGGCGCTGTTGAGCCATTTTGCCACGCCCATTAATGCAAACCATTAAATATCACATTTTTCGCCAGGCCTGACTTGCATGCAAAATTTGGTGACTTTTTGGGCACGTTTAGGGGGGCAAAAAGGCCCTCCTTTCGTCAGAAGAAGAAAGAAAAACAATTCCTACAGATACAATAGGGCCTTCGCACTGAAGGTGCTCGGGCCCTAATAATAAAAATTCCTGCAAATACAATAGGGCCTTCGCACTGCAAGTGCTCGGGCCCTAATAACATAGATAGGCGTTGGAGTGTGTAAAGGCACAATTATTCAAAAATTGGGAGCTCGAATAAACGAATGATGATTGCACATGAGAAGGGTGAAAAATTGCAACAAAAAAAATAAAAAGAACTGTAATAGCACAAACCCGCCACTGGGTGGAGCCAAAGCGCCGTCGAAGTCCACTTGAGCTCTTCAGATGGTTTTATTATTTGGTGCTTAAACACTCGTTCTCAGTCACAGGTTTCATATGAATATGTATCATAATAGGTGATATTAAAATGCAGTTTATATTATATATTTTTTAACTTATTCAATTTTATCTGAATTTAATAACACGTGCTCCCACACTCACCTGAATCTTGGTGCCATTTTTCCCAGTTAAAGTGCAGCTCATCTCCTTCAGCGTCTAGCGCCCTCATTCATTCAGTATCATTTTCCTTTCTCTATTCCATTTAATTATTACTTTTTATTCAACCATTTACTTTGAAACACAGCTGTATTTACCTCCTATACAGCTGTATTTACTTCCAGAGGCCTGTGCCGATCCCCCTCCAGCAGCGACACCAGGCCTTGTGCCTCGTCAGCTGCCAGCTAACCTTCCACCTTTCCAGCAGGAGTAGAGCATAAAGGTGGACGTTCATGAAAATCCCAGAGTTCATCTGGTTTCATCTGTAAACACTACATGAAGTCTATGTTCATGTGGAATTCATAAGTATTATAAGCTATAAAATAATCCATCTGTCTAAAATGAAACCTAAGTTACATTTTTGTGGTTTTATTTGTGACTAAATACAAGTTGAGGTAAAAAAGAGGTTTCCTTGTAAACTGGAGTCTGATATAAAAGGGTTAAATCCAGAGTTGGTCCCTTCCTGGAATCTGGGGCTGATAAACCTCCCTCTTCTTCCTGCTCTCAGACCAGCAGATCCAGTCGGACCAGTTTCCTGGTTCCCTCCCCTGCAGATCTGCAGCTTGAAGACGAGTCTGATCAACACGAGATAAACACTGAGAGCTGACAGCCTCCGTTCTCTGCACAGACGCATGATTTGTAGATCAGCGCTCAGACTAGTTTCAGCTTTGAGGAGTGAAACTGTCTCAGTCTCAGTTACTGAGAGGTGAAATGGCGCAGAAAGGAGATCGGCTGGACCAGGAAACCTTTTCTTGTTCCATATGTTTGGAGGTTTTAAAGGATCCGGTGACTATTCCCTGTGGACACAGTTACTGTATGAACTGTATTAAAAACTTCTGGGATGAAGGAGAGAAGAAACTCCCCAGGTGTCCTCAGTGTAGAGAGACTTTCATCCCGAGGCCTGCGCTGGTGAGAAACACCATGTTGGCAGCTTTAGTGGAGCAGCTGAAGAAGACCGGACTCCAAGCTGCTCCTGCTGATCACTGCTATGCTGGACCTGAAGATGTGGCCTGTGATTTCTGCTCTGGAAGAAAACTGAAAGCCACCAAGTCCTGTTTGGTCTGTCTGGTCTCTTACTGCGAGACACACCTTCAACCTCATCATGATTCATCTTCATTCAAGAAACACAAGCTGGTGGATCCCTCCAAGAACCTGCAGGACAACATCTGTCCCAGTCATGGTGAGGTGATGAAGATGTTCTGTCGTACTGATCAGAAGTGTATCTGTTATCTCTGCTCTGTGGATGAACATAAAGGCCACGACACGGTCTCGGCTGCAGCAGAAAGGACGGAGAGGCAGAGAGAGATGGAGGTGAGGCGACAACAAATCCAGCAGGAGATCCAGGACAGAGAGAAAGATGTGAAGCTGCTTCAGTGGGAGGTGGAGGCCATCAATCAGTCTGCTGATAAAACAGTGGAGGACAGTGAGGAGATCTTCACTGAGATGATCTCTCTCCTCCAGAAAAGGAGCTCTGATGTGAAGCAGCAGATCAGATCCCAGCAGGAAACTGAAGTGAGTCGAGTCAGAGAGCTGGAGGAGAAGCTGCAGCAGGAGATCACTGACCTGAAGAGGAGAGACGCTGAGATGAAGCAGCTCTCAGACACCGAGGACCACAACCAGTTCCTCCACAGCTGCCCCTCACTGTCACCACTCAGTCAGTCCACACACACCTCCAGCATCAGCATCCGTCCTCTCACACACTCCTCCAGCATCAGCATCCGTCCTCTCAGATACTTTCAGGATGTGACAGCAGCTGTGTCAGAGGTCGGAGGTCAACTACAGGACATCCTGAGAGACCCGTGGACAAACGTCTCACTGGCCATCACCGAGGTGGATGTTTTACTGCCACAACCAGAACCAGTACTAGAACTAGAACCAGAACCAGAACCAGAAACAGAACCAGAACCAGAACCAGAACCAGAACCAGAACCAGAACCAGAACCAACGAGCAGAGCTGGATTCTTGAAGTATTCATGTGAAATCACTCTGGATCCAAACACAGTAAACACACGGATGTTACTGTCAGGGGAGAACAGAAATGTGACGTTTATGAGAGAAGATCAGTCTTATTCTAGTCATCCAGACAGATTCATTAATGTTCGTCAGGTCCTGAGTAGAGAGAGTCTGACTGGACGTCATTACTGGGAGGTGGAGAAGAAAGAAGGTGAAGTTGGTGTAGCAGTTTCATACAAGAATATCAGCAGATCAGGGGGGTGGAAGGAACGTGTATTTGGAGGAAATGACAAATCTTGGTCACTATATTGTCACGCAGACAGTTATGAATTTATTTACAACAACATCAGAACCTCCATCTCAGGTCCTCAGAGCTCCAGAATAGGAGTTTACCTGGATTACAGTGCAGGTGTTCTGTCCTTCTACAGCGTCTCTGAAACCATGACCCTCCTCCACAGAGTCCAGACCACCTTCACTCAGCCGCTGCACGCTGGAGTTGGGTTTAGTTACCCCTTCTTTAGACTCTTTATGGTCTCCCGTCCTGGAGCCTCAGCTGAGTTCTGTAAACCCAAGTAGACGTGTTTCCTCTTCATGTTTTCATCTCAGTTTTTATTGATTTTCTTTCCTTCTCAGAGACGAACGTCTCAAACTCTGATGGATGGAGGGATGTTGTTGTTCTATAAGTTGATGTTTTGTTGTTGTTTCCTCTTTTGGAGGTGGAAGTCGTTCTTTTGTAGCTTCACCTGGGAAATATTCATGTTATTAACATCTTCTATGTCAGTATAAAAATATAGAAATATACTGTGTTGTAATTGTTGTTAACTGTTAGTTTGGATGTGTTTCTAGGTTGTATTTCTCTTTTCTTCTCCTCTTTTTCTTCCACTTCATGGACTCAGACGACCCACCAGACCTTCTTCATCTCTGATGTCATGTCTGCATTCACACTGGTTTCCTCCTTCATTAGCAAACCAAATGTTGTTGTTTTGTAAACCAGTGAAGAAGTTTTTAAGGTGAAATAACAGCAAAGCGTATCTGAGGGCACCGACTTCTGAGATCTGCTCGGTTCTTGTTAAACGCTGCAGAGGTCAAAGTTCATGAAATGGTGACAGATGTTTGTTCTGTCTCCGACTTGTTGATGATTGTTTGTTGACATGTGCAAGGCTTTGTACATGACACAAAATAAACCACCGCGCTTTAAAGAAACTCCAGTACATCCCAACGGCTCTTTATTTGCACCACAGAAACGAGAAGAAACTCATTTGAACAAAAATGCTGACTAAAGATTCAAGTATTTCTGAGGTTAATTTTCCAGACACGAGCACAAAGCGCACTCCAGCTTGGGTCCAAACTGATAATAAGGTAATAAACGGAGCAGGGGTTCAAACTACCTCAATGCTGAACTTTAAACAAGTGCACAACACATTTTTCTCGAGGGGACGCATTTGCACGACCGTGAAGCGGAGGAGAAGGAAGAGACCTGTAATCTGATCGTGCAAGGATTGACAGCACTCGACACCTGACCAATCAGAGGGCTGCGCCTGCAGGCAGGCCCTTGCAGAGCTGCAGAAGGGGAGGAGATGTCGACATGACGTCCAAAAGACATCACGACTCAGGAGCGAGCAAGAAAAAGAAAAAGGCAAAACACGAGGAAACTCGGGCTTCGCTTGAAGTTGGGAATGTTGTTGAGATAAAACTTTGTGGCACAAACACCTAAGATGCCAGTCATTAGATAGAAATCTGTCTCCAGTTTCTGTCTAGAATGGAGAATGTTGTTTTTCCAGCAGCCCTGATTAACATTTATTTAATGCCTTGTTAACGCCCTATGCATTCACCTCTGTTGAAAAGGAGTGGTAAAATAACCAGTTAGTGGTCGTATATAAGCTATAAACTTTAGCCAATATATAATAAATTGGCTAAAGTTTTATATCAATTTATGTTAAAAGGAACCCTGGCTATTAAGACATGTAGGTCTTAAAAGATAAATGTTGGTATCAATTATAACAATGTGATATAAAAAACCTTTTTGATGTCTTCGTTTTTATAAAATTTGAAAATATAATTTAACATGTAGGTCGCCATTGTTGTAGTGATTCTGGGTAGTGACGTCAGACGGTGGCTCCTGCTAACCCCCGTACACTGTTTTGACACCCAGAAACAGATGAAAACACAGCTAAACAGGTGACGGCGCACCAGAAACACAGATCAAAACACAGCTAAACATTAAGGTGACGGCGCACCTACAAAAAAGTAAAAAAAAAATTTAAAAAAAGGACCGCACCATACAGCATGAACTATAAAAACACCATAAAACTCAGACAGAATAACCGACCACACGTTTCAACTAGCAGATAGCCGATGCTACAATAAAAACCCCAGCCAGATCTGGTGTCATTAAATTAAATAAAGATGTTTGTGGCCGGGTGGAGAGGTTGACGGGACACGCACCTGTGTCCCATCCACCTGAGTGGCTGCCACGCCTCCACCCGGCCTGCCTTTATAAGGCAGAGCTGGACAGCAGCAAGGGGGGTCGGAGGAGCTGCTGTCATGCTGTGTGCTTCTGCACTGTGTGTGGGTGATCTGGGTGTTTAAGTGACTTTAAGTGAATAAACAGGGTCTGCACAAAACTCCGTGTCTCTCCGTCCTTCGGCCAGGCCCCCGTGGCACGCACCCTGCCACAATGTTCTTGCCTATTTGAAGCGAAGTCTGCGCCTCCCGTTTTGTCAAAGTCCCGGGCCAGTCCCCTCAGCCTCTGGTCTGTCATCACCCAGCACTGAAGCCGGTTTTAGGGGGGGGCAGGGGTGGGCTATGCCCACCCAAACGTGCATATTGCCCACCGGCGTCTCCATCCCGGCCAGAGCGGAGAGCGGAGAGCGGATGGCGGTGCGCTGCAGGCTCTAAAGCCCCGGCTACGCCGTCTACGGCGTACGCTACGCAGGCTACGGCGTAGCCTACGCCGTCTACGCCGTAGGCTACGCCGTCTACGCAGGAGTCTAATGCACTGGTAAGAAGCGCACGACATTGATCATTTTTGCAGATCTCCCGTGCATCACAGAACTTTGATCCAGTTTGCCTGAACCGAGACGTCTTATGGGCTCCCTCGTCAGCCTCCACGGCCGGGAGAGAGCTGCTCAACTATGTTTTGGATACCTGTCCCAGTTAAACTAACGCGGCTTATCTTCCCAGAGCCACCGCTCTACGTCATCGCCCCCAGAATGCATTGCACAGGTAAAACATGGCGCCTCCCTCAGGTCAAAATATGTGATAAACATTGTAGATTTTTAAAGCAATTAGATTATTTTATGTGTTTCTAACAACATATTTTAGTATAAGAGAACAATTGTGGCTAATTAGGGACTACATGTCTTAATAGCCAGGGTTCCTTTTAAGAAGTTTTCGACTATTTTTAAGGAGATAATGTCGCCATCTGTTGGTGAATTTAATTCACAACAGAGGAGGCATTACAGAAAAATACTGATTGAAATGAGCGTGTAGCTGATGCATTTGTTGACAGAGGGAACTAAACTTGAATCTAAAGTTTGACATATCAGTCAGGAGATCATGAACCTTCCGGAGCTGCCACCACAAACAACTTCTCTGGAAATGTTGTCTTTTCTCCATGAAAATAATTTGCAGGAACTGTATCCAAATCTCTGGATTGCCCTCTGCATTGCAATAAGCTCATCAAGACATAGCTCCGCTCATCAATGGCACAGAACGCTTAAGTGGCTTGTTTATCATAAGCATCAACTCAGAAATGGCACAGCAGTTGTCATACGATGACCTCATTGATGACTTTGCATCCAGAAAATGCAGACGTGTGCATCTGTAAAAGGCACACGTTCATGTTTATTTCTGCTTTCAGACCTGCTAGACCTGCTTTTAGTTTTTTGTGGGGGATTGAGGTGGAAGTTACTTTCTTTTGATGAGTAATTGATGGCTATTTGTGACTCAGATTTGTTTATTTCAATTTGAATTTTTGTATTTAATATTTCATTATTTATTTCAGGTTGAAGTTTATTGTTTAATATTTAATTATTTCAGGTTGAAGGTTTGTATTTAATATTTAATTATCCATTTCCAGTTAAATAATTTTATTTAATATTTCATTCTTTATTTCAGGTTTAATGTTTTATTTTATTTGACTCATACACACTACAGTATCTATACCTACAGTACAATTGTTAGTATTAATAAAGATTGTCAAGTTAAATGGCATGTCGTTATATGGTCATTTTGTAGCTATGATACATTTGGGATGGGGAAAGGTGCGGGGATGTGGGGTGGGGGGGTCCAAATCAAATTTCCCTTAGGGCCCCAGTTTGGTCAGGGGTCCTGGGTGGTGGTTGGACTTGGTTGGTCCTGAAAGACCGGAGTGGAGCTGCCCCGGAGGACGACATGAGCTTCATTAGTCCCGACTCACCAGACTCTCCTCCGGGTGTTTTGGTCCTGGTCCTGGTTCACCAGCTTCCCCCGTCTCATGAGAGAGATCCACGATGAGACGTCCACCTCTACGTCCTGCTGCTTCCTCTCCGGACCGCTGGAGTTCCTCCAGGTCTGGATCTGTGGATGTCCTGGTTCCTCCTGGTCCGGGCTGCAGCTCCTCTGCAGGTTACACAAAACCCCGTCCTCCTCCACCTCACCACCATTTCATTGTTTTATTCAAAAAGATTAGATCAGATTAGAACCTTATATTCATGATTTACTTATAACTACAGTTGACAATCTTATTTAAATTTTTCATTTAATCATTTTGACGCACGTAATGCATAAGTCTAACATGCAAGTATGCAAGTATGCATACTGGCATGCATGCATGTATTCATGTATGCTTGTATACATGTATGTATGTATGTATGTATGTATGTATGTATGTATGTATGTATGTATGTATGTATGTATGTATGTATGTATGTATGTATGTATGTATGTATGTATGTATGTATGTTGTTTTGATAGCAATGTTATTGATGTCAATATCCTCACGACTCCATTAATAGATCATAAAGCAATCTCAATACAAATACTTTTAAATCCTAACACTCAGCGTAGAGGTTCATACTGGAAACTGAACAGCTCTTTCTTAAAACATGATGCAGTGATTAAAACAGTCCAATCTTTAATTAATATTTTTTGGCTTAAATCTTTCTCAGAAAAAAAATTCAGTTGTAATTGGGAATTCTTTAAATTCGAATTATCTACATTGTTCAGAACATATGGGAGATCAATAACCAAAGCCAAAAAAGCTAAAGAAGAAAATATAATTTCAGAAATAACTTCAATAATCACAAAAAGCACCTGATAATTTATCAGAAAATGATTCTACAAAATAAACTGGATGATATTTACAAATTGAAAACTGATGGGTCCTTTGTTAGGAGTAGGAGCAGATGGATGGAGGAGGGGGATCAGAACACTGATTTTTTTCGGCTTGAAAAACGTAATGCTAAACATAACACGATACAAAAACTAAATATCAATGGAGTCATTACAGACGACCCTCAGAAAATAACAAATTACTGTTCAGACCTTTATACCAAATGATATGAATCGAAATATGACGAGGAATCTTCAGGTAGTTTTTTTAGATCTCTTACAGAAACTAAATCAATTGACCTTGATCTAAAAGATTTATGTTACAAACCCATATCACTACATGAAATTATCTCAGCTATAGAACACCTTCAACTTAATAAATCTCCAGGTACTGATGGCATCACCTCAGAGTTCTATAAAGCTTTCTCTAAACAGCTTGCACCGTTCCTCTTTGGTGTCTTCTCAGAATGTATCAATAATGAATCTCTTCCTCCCACCCTAACCCAAGGCCCCATAACTTTAATCCCGAAACCAAAAAAAATATGTACTTCTTATTGACAATTGGCGTCCAATCTGCTTACTAAATAATGATTACAAAATATTTGCATTGACATTTGCCAAAAGAATAAAAACGGCCCTAGATTTCATAATTGATGAAATGCAATCCGGCTTCATGAGAAACAGACATATCTCCAACAATATTAGATTAGTTCTGGACTTAATTGACTATTCAGATTTGTTCCCTGATTAAAGTTTTATTCTTTTTGTAGATTTCTACAAGGCCTTCGACACAATAGAACATAGGTTAATTTACTTGCCCTGGAAAAGTTTGGTTTTGGGTCATATTTTAGCAGTGCTATTAGAACAATGTACAGTAACGGAAACTGTTCAATCAAGTCGCATACCGGAACTCAGGAATCAGGAATCTCAATTGCAGACAATGAAGTTATCATCAGCCAGCTGGCTGATGATACGACATTATTTTTAAAAGACATTTCTTAGATACCTTTGTCTATTGATTTGATTAATACCTTCTCTAATGCCTCCGGTCTTTGCTTGAATATAAAAAAATTTGAACTTTTTGCTCTCAAACATTGTGACATCCCTGCTATATGTAATATACCTGTAAAAGACTGTATTACTTACCTTGGTATTTTAATCACCAAAGATGGAAAGGCCAGGTGCAACTCCAACTTTGATTTAATTATTGACAAAACACAAAAAAAACTGAACCAGTGGTTGCAGCGAGACCTAACACTAAGAGGAAGAATTCTACTCACTAAAGCTGAGGGAATATCTCGCCTCACATACGCTGCTTTATCCCTTGATGTAAAAAGGTTTTAAACAATATTGACAAATTGCTTTTTAATTTTATTTGGAGGAACAAAAATCACTATATCAAAAAAATCTGTAATAATGAACTCATATGATAAGGGTGGCCTTAACTTTTTAGACTTTTCTACTTTGAATAACACTTTCAAAATTAATTTTGAATTAATTAATTAATTCTTAAAGAACCCATTTTCAATTTGGAACTTTATACCAAATCTTATTTTTACTTGATTGGTAGGCCTACATTTCTTTTTATTTTGTATAATATTGAAAAACTCCCTACAAAATTATCCAACTTTCATAAACAGATGCTTCTCTCATGGTCATTCATTTATAAACATAATTTTTCTCCACATAGATACTACTTATGGAACAATATGACATTATATATAGAAACAAATCCATATTTTACCCTCACTGGTTTTCCAATAATATTCTTTTGGTTTGTCAGCTGTTTAATTCAAATGGCTTACTCCTGACATATCAATAATTTTTGTTGGAATTCAATATTATTGTCCCTGTTAAGGAATTTAATGTCATTATAAATGTAATCCCTACTGGAGTCGTTATGTTATTTAAAAGTACGGCGGGACAAAACTTGAATTTAAATTTGTCTTTTGTTCCGACCAAACTTGAAATTGATGAGATTTGTTTCTCATCAAGAAGCAATAATAACTGTCATTTACGTGCATTGTTTCAGAAGGATGTTGTATCAATTCCATATGTGGTTTCTTATTGGAATAACTTTAACAATCTTGACTGGAAAAAGATTTGGTTGTTACCTGAAAAATATTTAATTACTAATAAAATGAAGGAAGTTTCTTTAAAAATAATTCACAGAGTCTACCCATGTAAAGTTTTTCTTCATTTCAAAAAAGACATTGACACTGTCTGTTGTTTCTGTGAAGGATCCCCTGAAGATGTTTTTCATTTATTTTGGAGTTGCTCTTTCACTACAAAATTATGGAACAATATCTGTAATTTGATTTGTGTTTGTGTTGAACCACATTTCTCCTTTGCTTTCAACATGTTTTGTTTGGCTTCATTGACTATCAATCTGTTAAAAAAAAACAATTTTATATCATTAATCTTATTATATTATTGGCAAAATGGTTTATTCACAAATCCCGTTATATTAATCAAAAGCCTCTTGATTGTGTTTTTGAAAATGAGGTCAAACAATATATTAGAACCATTAGACTCTCCACCAATGCAAAGGCCATCAAGGCCTTAAGTTTGTGTTTCTTTTTAATGTACAGTATTTCTGTAGTTCATTGTGTCCTGATTTTCCGCCACTGAGTGTGTGTCGCCCCCTGGCGGTTGGATTGTGCTGTTTGCATTTTTTCTTTCAATAAAACAAAACAAAACAAAAACAAAGCCTTTAAATAGACGGGGAGATGCATCACTGGCACAAAAAACGCAGATCACCAGGGGCCTCATGTACAAAACATGCAGCGCACAAAAAACGTGCGTAAGCCACTTTCTACGCTCACGGTTGAATGTTCAAAGAGTGATTTGAACGTAGGAAGTTGCGGTTTTTCACGCCATGGCCATGGCTGGCGTACGCACTTTTCTGAGGTTTTGTCCGTTGGCGACTCTCACTGGTGATGCAGTGAAGTGCAGAATATGAGGAAACGTGACGTCAACAATAAATTCACGACCACGTGAAGGACATGACAGTCCCCACATCACCAGATAAGTTACACAAGAGTGAAGCTGCAACAATCCCACAATCAACCACATGAACATATGAAGGCAGGAGCTCAACGTTGGAATCCGCAAATCCCGATGGAGCTTTGGCTCCGTTAGAGGAACCTGCTGATGATCAGATCACACCGACCTGCTGGTCCAGGACTAAGACTGGACCATCAGCTGGTTTAGTCTGGACCTGCTGGTCCAGGACTAAGACTGGACCATCAGCTGGTTTAGTCTGGACCTGCTGGTCCAGGACTAAGACTGGACCATCAGCTGGTTTAGTCTGGATCTGCTGGTCCAGGACTAAGACTGGACCATCAGCTGGTTTAGTCTGGATCTGCTGGTCCAGGACTAAGACTGGACCATCAGCTGGTTCAGGTACCAAGAGGATCTTCTGGATCTCTGTCCTGAACTGGACCAGCTGCTCCGGTTCAGACCAACATGATCTTTCAGCTGGAGCTGCTACAGGTCGGACATCTCAGTCGCCATGACGACCGTATGGGACGACTACTGGAGATTAAAGCCAGATCCTAAAACATCCCATAACTGTGTCTGGACAGAAAAATATTCATACATTTTGCAGTGAAAAACCAGTTCTGTAAAGTTGTCTTTTAAAATAAAACTAAGATGTCACAGAAAGGTTGGTTGGTACGAACTGACGTGACTCAGCAATGAATGAATGAAGTTGTTATTGAATGTTTAGACTACTTTACTTTACTACAGAGTCTGATATCGAGTCGGCTGCAGGTGCTGCAGGATCCAGAAAGTGTTTCTCCGGTGATGGACCAGGACCCAGACCGGTCTCTCCTCCTGCGGATGCAACACTCCGAGTTACAGCAACTTTGCTCTTTATTTCTCATGTTTGCACCTCGATAATCCCGTTGGCACAATTCGTCTTTCTGCAGCGGAGGAATCAGATCGTGATGCTTCATGTTTTAAATATAAGTTCATGTTGTTCACAATGTAGAGGTGATCGCAGACATCCACAATGTGTAAAACTCAATAAACGTGTACATTGGGTTTAATCCGTTAGTATATAACACGCGTGACAATAAAGCGAAACGAGGAGCCGTTTTTCAGGGACTAAAGATGCAAATTAGCCACTGGCTATAATCTAGCATATTTACATGAACATTTTATTGATATGTACTGTCCCTGGTTCTTTTCCTTTAAAAATAAAATACAAATACAAACTACAAAAGGAGAGTGTCATGATGCACTATGGCTGCCCATAAACATTCACAAACCCTTACGATCATGATAAAACCACAACTCTTCACGGAACGCAACACAAAGCAAAGAACAGCAATACCCATAATGCATTGCAGCTTAAATCGGAAGAAATGCCCCCAAATAAATTATTTTTTCCAGGCCTCAACTTCTGACAGGACTGTCTCCAGCTCACAGCCAATGTTTTTTATTAAATTTGTTTTACTTGTTTTCGCAAGTTCCTTAAGATGAGCGGTTTTTAATGGATAATTATCTTCATTATCATATTCAAATACATGTACTTGAGGGAGGAGTCAGGGCGGAGTGTTGCGCTCCCGCATGTGCGCTCAAATCCACGTTGATTGTGATGTTCAAAGAAACGTGCGTGGATTCGAGCGTATGCACAGTTTTGAACATTTACATTTTTTTTTTGCGTACGCACGGATTCACGTTGAAATCCTCTCTTATGCCGCGTTCCATTTGTTCTCGGAAGTCGGAATTTCCCAGTTCCCAGTCGGAATTTTCAACTGGAACGCCCCTCGAAGTGGGATTTCCTACTAGGAAAGTGGGAGAAGCTTCACCACCCCTGAGTTACCATTCCAAGATGGCTGCCATTCCCAGTTCCCAGTTCCGATTTCCGAGGTAAATGGAACGAGGCATTAGTACATGAGGCCTCAGGTCCAAGAGTACCTGGCTGCAGGCAAGATGGCCGACAAGGGCGCGGCCATTTTTTCCATCCATACCGGAATTCCAGACCGGAAGTTGGTCTTCTTCGTGTATATTATTATTCGTCGCGCTGAACCAGACCGGAAGTTGGTCTTCTTCGTGTATATTATTCGTCGCGCTGATCCAGACAGGAAGTCTTTTTTTTTTTTTTACTTTATTGAAAATATATTCATATACAAACAAGGCATCATATCTTTTTTCCAACATGTATCAGGGAAAAGGTGCATAAAGAGTACAGAGGAAAAGAAATTAAATTAAATTTAAAAAAAAAAAGGAAAATAACTCATATTCACTATTCACTCATAATTTTTCCCCTCATGGATCCGTTTTATGGAATAACAGAGTGATAATAGTAAATGGAAAATCGTTATTTAAAAGAGATTGGTATGAGGCAGGCATTTTATTTGTGAAGGATATGATGGATTCTGGTGGAGGTCTTCTGGACTACAGGACATGGTTAGGAAAATATAAAATAAATTGTACTCAGAGGGAATATAACAGGATCCTTAAAGCAATTCCTATTCCACTTCTGCATTTAATCCAGAATACTTTGTTATTTTCAAGTGTTGAATCAACACTACCAAGACTGATGATTAATGAATGCAACTTAAATGACAAAAAATGTAACAACAAAGTGATTAGTGCTGCGTGGAAATCAATATTTTTTTACGATTTCAACAGAGGACGTAAATTCCAAGGGCTTGAGAAAGTAACAGTATCTATGTTGGAAAAAGCTCACTCTAAATATATTAAATGGCCTATTTCCCCAAAGATGAAAGAAACTCACTTTAAGATACTGCATAAAGTCTACCCAGTTGCAGAATTTCTTAAAAAAAGATTTAAGTTTGAAGTTGACCTGTGTACTTTCTGTAATGCAGCAGATGAAACTTTAGATCATATGTTTTTCTTATGTCCTGTGTCCAGAAACTTCTGGAAAGAATTGAGAAGTTGGTTATTACTTAAAATAGATGACATACCAGTTCTCATATTTTTTTATATGTAGACAATTTGAAGGCTGTTATGATATATATCTGATATGATAAATATAATTATTCTCATGGGTGAATATCATATTCACTGCTGTAAATGGAGAAATGGTAAACCCTCCTTTGATTGGTTTTTAAATGATTTTAAATTGTTCTTTTTGTCTCTCAAAAAAATTGATTCCAGCAAATTGGCTAAAAAGATTTGTGACGACATATCTTGTTTTTTGCTTTTGTGATTCATGCCTCAGACCTTGCTCCTATTTTGTTATGGTTTTTGTTTTGCCTGATTTTGAAAATATATGCAAATGGTTTTACTAGTATTTTAAAATAACAACCCCTGTTTGTTTTGTTTGTTTTGTTTTGATTCATTTCTACATATATATATATATATATATATATATATATATATATATTGTACATGGCTTATACTTGATGACAACATTCCACGTCATGTTTAAAATGTATTAATGTCCTTACGAGAAAATGTTATGATACTGTGTTATTGTATGTTCAATAAAAAAAAACAAAAAAAAAAAAAAAAAAAAAACGAGGAAAGACAAACCTCCGGATCAGCGCGACGAATAATATACACGAAGAAGACCAACTTCCGGTCTGGAATTCCGGTATGGATGGAAAAAATGGCCGCGCCCTTGTCGGCCATCTTGCCTGCAGCCAGGTCCCTCTCCTCAGGTCTGGATCCAGACCCTAGTGGTCAGTAGAGGAACTACAAGAAACAAAAAAGTCCCAAATGCCTTTGAGGAAACTGTCTTGATTTGATGTCTCAATTGTAGTTGTTGACCTTTATAAATTACACCGTTTGGAAAGTCTTGTCCTTCATACCAAATTTCTGACCCAAGAAGGAAGACGTTCTGCAAGCTTCATATCCACATTTTAGGAGTAAAGTTGCAACTCCTGAAGAAAAATGAGGAGAAGCTTTGTTTTTGTAATTTATTTGTCTTTTTTTTAACTGAACTTTTGAACTTTTTTTAACTGTATTTTTAACTTTGTACACGTACAAAGAAAACCGAATGTATTCAAAGGACTTTTTGAACAAGAATGTTTTTACATTTGCTGCCCCGTCATTACGAGCCTCTTTGTACAATCTACAAGTAGAGATCGGGAACCGCCAACTTCTGCCTCAAAAATAATTTACTCAGGCGTCATTACTTGGCCCATGGGATAACATAAAGCCCTTTCTATTTTTACATTATTGTTATTGCTAACAAGTGATTAGACCAATTAGTGTATATCATTAGATCAATCCAGTTTCATTATAATGAAACCCATCAGTTAAAAAAAAAAACTAAAAAAAAAAACGTTCACATGAAGCACAAGAGAAAACAAATCCAATAACATAGAGAGGCGTTGAAGTGTGTAGAAGCACAATTATTGTTAAATAAAATAATTCATAACCACACTGAATATGTAAACTGCATGTGCTGATTAACTAAATGTGTGTGTTAAAACTTAATGTGAGTGTATTCTGACTTGTCTCTGAAAGGAGAAATTCTCTACCTGGGACGAGATAAGGGGGGTCACCAAGCAATAAAACCTGAGGTCATCCTCCCCCTTTGAAAAGCAATAAAACCAGTCTCACAGAGACAGCAGTCAGAACTCAGCGGGGCAGGCTGACTTCTCCCTCTGCAGAGGCTTCTTAAACTCTATCTCAGTCTTGTGTCCTTTTTAACTTGTCCAGCTCGATCAACAAACCCGGGGTGATCAGGTTCGATTATTCAAAAAGTGGAAGCTCGAATAAACGGATGATGATTGCAAATGTGCAGTGTGAAAAATTACAAAAAATCCTAAACTGTAATACAACAAACCCGCCACTGGGTGGAGACAAAGCGCCGTCGAAGTCCACTGGAGCTCCACAGGTGGTTTTATTATTTGATGCTTAAACACTTCTCATTCACAGGTTTCATATGAATATGTATCATAATAGGTGATATTAAAATGCTGCTTATATTATATATGTTTTAACTTATTCAATTTTATCTGAATTTAATGAAAAATTACAAAAACCTGACAAATAATATTATGCATTCGAAATATAGGGAAATCATTTTAGCAAATGTATCATTTTGTGGAGAATGTCTGTATTTTAAATAGATTTTTCTTCACAATACAGAATGACATCACGCCGACCTGGATGCAGTCTTCAGTGCACTTCTTGAAGACCTGAAGGGTGTACGAAGGTGATGTTAACTCTGCACACCCACGTACTCCGACACTCACCTGAATCTTGGTGCCATTTTTCCCAGTTAAAGTGCAGCTCATCTCCTTCAGCGTCTAGCGCCGTCTGAGCCGACAGGATGCTGGACAGTCGTCATCCTGATCAGAACAGCAGCCGTCTGTGTGCATGTTTCATATCTGTGGGCATCATTAACACTCCTGAATTCACTCAGCATCATTTTCCTTTCTCTATTCCATTTAATTATTACTTTTTATTCAACCATTTACTTTGAAACACAGCTGTATTTACTTCCTAGACAGCTGTATTTACTTCCAGAGGCCTGTGCCGATCCCCCTCCAGCAGCGACACCAGGCCTTGTGCCTCGTCAGCCGCCAGCTAAGCTTCCACCTTTCCAGCAGGAGTGGAGCGTTATGCTTCATCCAAGGCCCCCCCACGAACCAGCATGCCAGAGGTGGAGGCCCCCGGACACTCTGGTGGCATCGTCCTCAGCCCCCCCTCATTCCCGCCCAGCCTCCCGCCTCACCTGACCTCTCTCTGTTCTCCTGGATGCCCCAGAAGACGTGGCTGCTTCCTCTCATCTGTGTCGTCCAGCCTGTGGCAAGCTCAGCTAACAGCAGTAAATTAAAATGCATCTGTTGGACAAACATGTAAATGTGGACGTTCATGAAAATCCCAGAGTTTATGTGGTTTCATCTGTAAACGATACATGAAGTCTCTGTTCATGTGAAATTCATAAGAATTATAAACTATAAAATAATCCATCTGTCTAAAATTAAACCTAAGTTACATTTTTGTGTTTTCATTTGTGACTAAATACAAGTTGAGGTAAAAAGAGGTTTCCTTGTAAACTGGAGTCTGATATAAAAGGGTTAAATCCAGAGTTGGTCATCTTCCTGGAATCTGGTGCTGATGAACCTCCCTCTTCTTCCTGCTGTCAGACCAGCAGATCCAGTCGGACTAGTTTCCTGGTTCCCTCCCCTGCAGATCTGCAGCTTGAAGACAAGTCTGAACAACACGAACTGAACACTGAGAGCTGACAGCCTCCGTTCTCTGCACAGAAGCACAATTTGTAGATCAGCGCTCAGACTAGTTTCAGCTTTGAGGAAGTGAAACTGTCTCAGTCTCAATTATCGAGAGGTGAAATGGCGCAGAAAGGAGATCAGCTGGACCGGGAAACCTTTTCTTGTTCCATCTGTTTGGAGGTTTTAAAGGATCCGGTGGCTATTCCCTGTGGACACAGTTACTGTATGAACTGTATTAAAAACTTCTGGGATGAAGGAGAGAAGAAACTCCCCAGCTGTCCTCAGTGTAGAGAGACTTTCACCACGAGGCCTGCGCTGGTGAAAAACACCATGTTAGCAGCTTTAGTGGAGCAGCTGAAGAAGACCGGACTCCAAGCTGCTCCTGCTGATCACTGCTATGCTGGACCTGAAGATGTGGCCTGTGATTTCTGCTCTGGAAGAAAACTGAAAGCCATCAAGTCCTGTTTGGTCTGTCTGGTCTCTTACTGCGAGAATCACCTTCAACCTCATCATGATTCATCTTCATTCAAGAAACACAAGCTGGTGGATCCCTCCAAGAACCTGCAGGATAACATCTGCCCCCGTCACGATGAGGTGATGAAGATGTTCTGTCGTACTGATCAGAAGTGTATCTGTTATCTCTGCTCTGTGGATGAACATAAAGGTCACGACACAGTCTCGGCTGCAGCAGAAAGGACTGAGAGACAGAGAGCGATCGAGGTGAATCGAAAACAAATCCAGCAGCAGATCCAGGACAGAGAGAAAGATGTGAAGCAGCTTCAGCAGGAGGTGGAGGCCATCAATCAGTCTGCTGATAAAACAGTGGAGGACAGTGAGGAGATCTTCACTGAGCTGATCTCTCTCCTCCAGAAGAGAAGCTCTGATGTGAAGCAGCAGATCAGATCCCAGCAGGAAACTGAAGTGAGGAGAGTCAGAGAGCTGGAGGAGAAGCTGCAGCAGGAGATCACTGACCTGAAGAGGAGAGACGCTGAGATGAAGCAGCTCTCAGACACCGAGGACCACAGTCAGTTTCTCCATAACTACCCCTCACTGCCACCACTCAGTCAGTCCACACACTCCTCCAGCATCAGCATCCGTCCTCTCAGATACTTTCAGGATGTGACAGCAGCTGTGTCAGAGGTCAGAGGTCAACTACAGGACATCCTGAGAGACATGTGGACAAACGTTTCCCTGGCCGTCACTGAGGTGGATGTTTTACTGTCACAACCAGAACCAGAACCAGAACCAATGAGCAGAGCTGGATTCTTGAAGTATTCATGTGAAATCACTCTGGATCCAAACACAGTAAACATGCTGATGTTACTGTCAGAGGAGAACAGAAAGGTGACTTTTATGAAGAAACATCAGTCTTATTCTGGTCATCCAGACAGATTCACTAAGATTTGTCAGGTCCTGAGTAGAGAGAGTCTGACTGGACGTCATTACTGGGAGGTGGAGAAAGCAGGTGGAGTTGGTGTAGCAGTTTCATACAAGAATATCAGCAGATCACAGGGGGGGGAGGAAAGTGGATTTGGAGGAAATGACAAATCTTGGTCACTATGTTGTTACTCAGACAGGTATGAATTTATGTACAACAACATCAGAACCTCCATCTCAGGTCCTCAGAGCTCCAGAATAGGAGTTTTCCTGGATCACAGCGCAGGTGTTCTGTCCTTCTACAGCGTCTTTGGAACCATGACCCTCCTCCACAGAGTCCAGACCACCTTCACTCAGCCACTCCACGCTGGAGTCGGGTTTAGTTTCCCCCTTTTAAGACTTCTTATGTCGTCCCGTCCTAGAGCCTCAGCTGAGTTCTGCAAACCCAAGTAGACGTGTTTCCTCTTCATGTTTTCATCTCAGTTCTTATTGATTTTATTTTCTTCTCAGAAACAAACGTCTCAAACTCTGATGGATGGAGGGACGTTTTTGTTCTATAAGTTGATGTTTTGTTGTTTCTTCTTTTGGAGGTGGAATTCGTTCTTTTGTAGCTTCACCTGGGAAATATTCATGTTGTTATCATCTTCTATGTCAGTATAAAAACATAGAAATAAGCTGTATTGTAATTGTTGTTAACTGTTAGTTTGGATGTGTTTCTAGGTTGTATTTCTCTTTTCTTCTCCTCTTTTTCTTCCACTTCATGGACTCAGACGACCCACCAGACCTTCTTCATCTCTGATGTCATGTCTGCATTCACACTGGTTTCCTCCTTCATTAGCAAACCAAATGTTCTTGTTTTCTAAACCAGTGAAGACGTTTTTAAGGTGAAATAACAGCAAAGCGTATCTGACGGCACCGACTTCTGAGATCTGCACGGTTCTTGTTTAACGCTGCAGAGGTCAAAGTTCATGAAATGGTGACAGATGTTTGTTCTGTCTCTGACTTGTTGATGGTTGTTTGTTGACGTGTGAGAGAGGCTTTGTACATGACAGAAATAAACCACCACGCTTTAAAGAAACTCCAACACATCCCAACGGCTCTTTATTTGCACCACGGAGACGAGAAGAAACTCATTTGAACAAAAACGCTGACTAAAGATTCAAGTATTTCTGAGGTTAATTTTCCAGACACGAGCACAAAATTAATGATTTTCAGAAATGTTACTGACCAACAGCAACACACTCCAGCTTGGGTCCAAACTGATAATAAGGTAATAAACGGATCAGGGGTTCAAACTACCTCAATGCTGAACTTTAAACAAGTGCACGCCACATTTTGCGCGAGGGGACGCATTTGCGCTACCGTGAAGCGGAGGAGAAGGAAGAGACCTGTAATCTGATCGTGCAATGATTGGCAGCACTCGACATCTGACCAATCAGAGGGCTGCGCCTGCAGGCAGGCCCTTGCAGAGCTACAGAAGGTGAGGAGATGTCGACATGTCGTCCAAAACACATCACGACTCAGGAGCGAGCAAGAAAAAGAAAAAGGCAAAACACGAGGAAACTCGGGCTTCACTTGAAGTTGGGAATGTTGTTGAGATAAAACTTTGTGGCACAAACACCTAAGATGCCAGTCATTAGATAGAAATCTGTCTCCAGTCTCTGTCTAGAGTGAAGAATTTTGTTTTTCCAGCGGCCCTGATTAACATTTATTGAATGCCTTGTTAACGCCCTATGCATTCACCTCTGTTGAAAAGGAGTGGTAAAATGACCAGTTATTGGTCGTATATAAGCTAGAAACTTTAGCCAATATATAATATATTGGCTCAAGTTTTATATCAATTTATGTTTAGAAGTTTTTGACTATTTTTAAGGAGATAATGTCGCCATCTGTTGGTGAATTTAATTTACAACACTCAGCTTTTGAGGAGGCGTTACAGAAAAATACTGATTGAAATGAGCGTGTAGCTGATGCATTTGTTGACAGAGGGAACTAAACTTGAATCTAAAGTTTGACATATCAGTCAGGAGATCATGAACCTTCTTTTTTGTTGTCTTTTCTCCATGAAAATAATTTGCAGGAACTGTATCCAAATCTCTGGATTGCCCTCTGGATTGCAATAACTCTCCCTGTTACAGTTGCCTCTGCCGAGCGAAGCTTTTCAAAACTCAAGCTCATCAAGACATAGCTCCGCTCATCAATGGCACAAGAACGCTTGTGCCATTGTGGCTTGTTGTTTATCATAAGCATCAACTCAGAAATGACACAGCAGTTGTCATACGATGAGCTCATTGATGACTTTGCATCCAGAAAATGCAGACGTGTGCATCTGTAAAAGGCACATGTGCCTACTGTTTTTTTCTTTTTTGTTTTTTTCGTCAAGAACATGTTCTTTATTACTGATTACTGACATGATTATTGATTAGTAAGAATCCACATTGATATCTACATTGTTATCCACGTTGTTATCCTGTTTTATCTTTTATTACTTATTTTTTATCTCTGGCTTCACTGTTAACGAGCCGCGATGTTGTTGTTATTGTCGTTGTCTGTATTGTCTGTTTTTGAAAATAAAAAATGTTGATTACAAAAAAGAGGCACACGTTCATGTTTATTTCTGCTTTCAGACCTGCTAGACCTGCTTTCAGTTTTTTGTGGGGGATTGAGGTGGATGTTACTTTCTTTTGATGAGTAATTGATGGCTATTTGTGACTCAGATTTGTTTATTTCAATTAGAAGTTCCAAATAAAATTTCCCTTAAGGCCCAGTTTGGTCAGGGGTCCTGGGTGGTGGTTGGACTTGTGTGGTCCTGAAAGACCGGAGTGGAGCGCTGCCCCGGAGGACGACATGAGCTTCATTAGTCCCGACTCACCAGACTCTCCTCCGGGTGAGTGTTTTGGTCCTGGTTCACCAGCTTCCCCCGTCTCATGAGAGAGATCCACGATGAGACGTCCACCTCTACGTCCTGCTGCTTCCTCTCCGGACCGCTGGAGTCTTCCTCCAGGTCTGGATCTGTGGATGTCCTGGTTCCTCCTGGTCCGGGCTGCAGCTCCTCTGCAGGTTACACAAAACCCCGTACTCCTCCACCTCACCAGCATTTTATTGTGGGGTCTGCAATTACAAAAAGGGACTAAAAGATATGATGTAGATCTGCAGGGGAAACATCTTTCCACCTTGACTTGTCTGGGACACCTTTGTCTTTTTTCATGTCTGTGTCTCCTCATGTCTGAGTTAACGGGCCCATCAAAGCCGGTTAAATCCTGGCTTTTGCTACAGGTGTGAATGTCATCCGTCCTGCTGGCTTCTCCCCTCAGCCATCAGTCTAATTCCTGCATGAGCAACACGTCAGCACTGGACCCCAGTTACCGGTGGCTCTTAGATCAGCGTCAGATTAAAGGAACAAACTTCAATCCTCCTAAAGTCTGACTGAAGCATCAAACCTGCTGCAGACCTGCAGGTTTAAGTTGTAACTTTCACTTCGGGTTGATGAAGGCAGAAATTCAGACTTTTGTGTTATTCATGAAGCGAGCCGATGTGGAAACCGGACGACACAGTCGTTGCAACACGTAAACACACGTTTATTAGCAGGTGGACATTCAGTGATATTTCAAACCAGCTGACGCCTTGAAATCACAAATCAGCCATGAATTAAATTCAGCTTCCCCTGACTTTAGAAGCAACAACTTCAAACATCAGCCACAAGAAGAAGGAAATCTTTTTCTTTACACAGAATTACAGCAATGAGAAGAGACTTGGATACAGTTCAGGAGTATTTTCTTCCAAGTCCCAAGACTTAATTTCTTTCCGAGGGTCCCTGAACACATCACATCTGAGCTACACCAGTTCTTCTGACCCTTATTCTCATTTTTTACACCGTTTGGTATCAAGTCTTCAGCCGACTGGTCCTGGAAAGGAGAACAAAGGTCAGTACGTCCAAGAACCCTCAACAGCAGGCGATGAAGCTTTTTTCCTGATGGAAAACACAACAGACGGGATTCCTAACAAACTGAACCCACCACAAGCTTCTACTGTATAATTAATGCAGATCCTCATTTTTTTCTATAGAAATGGCATAAACGTTGTGGCCCAGATCAAGGGTCAACCATCACTAAGAGCTGGACACCCCTGGTGACATCACTCAGGCTTTTCAGGTACTTTTGAAGTGCAACGTTGGTGGAAACTGAGATCACCAAAATCTCAGATCTGAAAGCATCCAGGACGAGCTGAGCTCTGAACCGGAGAGAACACGCCCACTTCAGCTCATTTACCACAAATATAAATATCTAACCCAGAGCAGAGCAGCACTGGACCCGTGAGCCGAGAGACCAGGCCTCCCAGCGGAGCCGTGCATGCTGGGATATCAGCACCAAAGGTCAGCATGAAGAGAGTCAGGTCGTTTCCGAATTTGCATACTGTACTACAAGTATACACTGATTTGGCCAAAATGTAGTAAGTAGTATGCTGTATGTGAACAGAAGGAAATCTGCAGTGTGCGAAAAATACCCGGATGTTTTACTGATTTGGAAAAAAATCTGCAGCATGCATCAGACCAGCCTATCTCGCCTACTATATCCCAGAATGCAATGCGGCCTCGGCCGGGCAGCGCTTTGTTCTTTTTTTTCTCAAAGCTTTATTGAGAAAACACGGCGACCGGACAGTGATGTGACGGCAGAAAAGACCAGTTACACCGTGGAGAGGGAGAAGGAGGAACATAAATGTAAGTAACTTTAATATATAACTTTTTTAATTCAATTTAGTATAAGGACAACGATTAAAAATTGTGACAAAGCTACGTTGCCCATTTGTAATGAATGTAGAACTTGGCATATTTGTCCTAATAACGTTAATACAAAGCGATAACGTAACGTTAAGTATGTTAAGTTTTTGTTAGTTATCTTAGCGTGCTTGCTAGGTAAATTAAAGTGATTTAAGTGTTATGACAACGTTATATATCGGTAGTTCGTGGTATTTTCATGAAATAACTACTTTTCATTGCTGTGTTTTGACAGAGAATTTGTCCGGGAGCTGAAATAAATAAGAGATGCAGAGAGAGCGACTCGACAGAGAGCAGAAGAACTTTGTTGATAATAAAATAAAATGAAATTCAATAGACTGATATGTTCATTTTAATACATTTATTAAAATCCCTTTCCATCCCTTATGTCATTTCATCAATGAATGTGGTTTTACTGATATTTCAACATTTAAGTGTTGAGACACTTTGAAATATTTTCAACCACTTTGAAATACCTTCCACCACTTTGATATGAGATATTTTCTAACACTTTGCTGGATTTTAAGACAGAATGGCCGGTTTTCAGTGCAGCCCCTCCAGAGCTTCCAGCGTGCCTCCAGCCACATGTGTCCGCTCCCCAGGCCTCGTCCTCGGCTCCGGGGGTCCCGGTGTCACCCCATCACCCCAGTGAGACAAGATTCATCTTCTCATTACAAGCTATAAAATCCTGTTCCACATGCAGATTTTACCACTTATCTTAAGTGAAAATCTACCTAGAACAGGTGAAAATTGTTGTTTTTTCCAGTGATGAGTCTTGTTTTAAGTGTAATGAGATTTTTTTTACTAAAATGAGATATTGTAACTGGAAATAAGAAAAATATTCTTGTTAAGATTTTTAGTTTTTGCAGTAATCTATTTTACTTATCCTGTGAAGGACAGAGTCATATTGATAAGTTCATAAAACTGCTTTTTATTGTTGTGTTTTGATGTACTTGATGTAAGCCCAGTGGATATTTAAAGCTTACAGAAGGCTGCATTTAACTGCTGCTATGTCATTCCTGCAGTATTTCTGCAGGTGTTTTGGTCACTGCTATTATTTGTAATATATTATATTATTTGTAATCAGCACAAAATATCTTTCCCCATATGATCAAATCCACCATACCCCCAGATTTTTCTCTACAACTCGAGTACTGGATATATATATATATATATATATATATATATATATATATATATATATATATATATATATATATATATATATATATATATATATATATATATATATATATGTATGTATATGTATATGTATATATATATATATATATATATATATATAATTATCTAAAAAACAACCAGCAGAACAGATCTAACCTGAGAAATGAGGCCCAGAACTGGTTTTCTAGGTTTCACATCAGAGATTTCACTTGTTTCTCTTGGACGTTACCCGGATACCTGTCTGGTGACAGCTGAAAGGGCCTTTGTTACGAAGCGCTGTTGCATCACCACTTTGGTTAGGGTTAATTTGCAATTCAAACGTTGAAGACTGCTGGAGGGGGGGGGACTGAACACGGGGGACGAGGGCAGGACAAACCTGGCAGCTTTTCCACCTGGGACCAACACAACACGTACATCTAAACATGAATAAAAAATGATGAGGAGTCTATCTATCTATCTACAGCAGGGGTCACCAATCCTGGTCCTCGAGGGCCGGTGTCCCTGCATGTTTTAGATGTTTCCCTGCTTCATTGCACCATGATACAAGTGACTGTGTCATCAACAGAATTGTGCAGCCCTGGATGACAAGCTGATGACGATGATTAATTAGAATCAGGTGTGTTAAAGCAGTGAAACATATAAAACCTGCAGGACACCGGCCCTCGAGGACCAGGGTTGGTGACCCCTGATCTACAGTATCTATCTACAGTACCTACCTACCTACCTACCTACCTACCTACCTACCTACCTACCTACCTACCTACCTACCTACCTACCTACCTACCTACCTACCTACCTACCTCCCTCGTTCATTTAGTAGGCAGTATACAGTGCATACTTTGCAGTATGTAGCATATAGTGCGGTAGTGTCCGAATTCGGAAACGGCATCAGCCAAACTAAAACAGCCAGGAGGGACTGACAAGGTGGGCGTGTTCCAGTCAGCTGCCAGATCTGTTTGTCCCGCCCATTTACAACCTGGTGCAGCTAAAAAAACCAGTCAGAATCAGTGTGGATGACATCACAGGAGGGCGTGTCCAGCTCGGGTCCAAACCCACCTTGGTGCAGCACCATCCCGGGTCTCTGGTCTCGGACGTGCTCCAGGGTCGCAGCGATGTCGATCTCTTTCACACCTGCAGGAAGATCAGGTTTGGATCAAGAGATACTTCTCACCAGGTTTAAAACACGTTTTCTTTGATTACGTTCATGAAATTCCAAGTAACAAACAAACCCACGGCATCACTCACCTTTAGCCATGCGATTCAGAACCATGTCAATCAGGATGTAAGTCCCGGTCCGGCCTGTGCCGTCGCTATGGAAACACAGGACAAAGCTGAGACGTGGACTGGGACGAGATGATGAATCAAATCTGGAGAAAAACTCAGATGGAATCCGAAGCTGATGTGGTCTGAGATGAGGAGGAGACGTGGTCTGGCCTGACACCAAGTGGCTGACTGTGGTACTACACCAGAGTCCATATCCATAGTTTTTGAAATGAACTTAAACTGATTTCTTCTTTTGTACTAAAAAGAAAACAGTTACTCTGTTCAAAAGAACAAAAATCTTAAATTATGACCAATTTAAGTGAATCAAAGGACCTGTTCCATAATAACACACCATCCTGAGATTAACAGGAACATTTACCTCCTAAAACTGAACATTTCTGTAAGAAAACACATTTCTGGAAGATCTCCATCTTCAGGTGTGGAGAGTTGAGGAGAAGCATCATCTCTGATGTTTCAGTTTTACCTGCAGTGAACGATGATGGGGCTCGATCCACCTCTGTAGCACTTATTCACCTTCCTGACCGGAAAACACACACATATGAAAACATGACCCTCCAATGAGAAAATCGTTCCTGCTGCTGCGTTCTTGAATTAGTGGACCACAGAATTATGCAAATTATGTGGAAAGCTCATAAGAAAAGTTTGCCAATCAATATAGAGAAAAAATATGAAAAAAGAGAAAATAAGTATAACTTAAAAGAAACAGAGATCTTTAAAAAAATCTAAATTCAGGACAAAATTAATGGAATGTTGTGTTTCTGTAAAAGATATCAGTTTATGGAACAATCTGGATACAGAAGCCAAAGAATGCAGATCAAACATTACATTTAAAAGAATAAGAAAAGCCAGTTTGATGAAGAAATATCATGATAATTGTTAAGTGTTTTTTTTCTCTCTCTCTTTTTAGCACCATTGTCATATTTTCTTTCTTTGAATCTAAAAAGTATACGGCTATCTGTGTTTGACGACAGCTATTTTGTGATATTTTATAACCTTGTTGAAGTTTTTTTTTTTTTTTTTTTTTTTAAATTACGTTTATTGGAAAATGTTTTTTTTATTGCGTAATTTGTCATTTTTTAATTTTTTAATTTTTTTTATTATTACATTAATTGAAATTTGATTTCTTAGGAAAAAGTGACAGATAAAATAAGCTTAGTCTTCCTTCTGTTCCCTTTCATTCAAGGAAAGAGATTTGTTGTAATTATATTGAACTGTTTTGTTTTTCTTTTAATGAATGAAATAAAGAATAAAATGAAAAAAAGGAAAATGAAGATTCCTGAAGAACTGCTGAAAATAAAGAAATGGATAAAGTGATGAAAATATCTGAGTTCCTGTGAGTTGACTTAGTGAACCAGAGCTCAGAGTTTCTGTGGTGACGTCCACTCGCCCATGAGGAGCTGAAAGCTGAGCCTGCGTGGAGGGAACCGATACTGGAAAGTTCTCCAGTAACAACTGGATCTCCGGATGTTTGATAGCAGGAGGGACAAAGCTGGACTATGTCCAACAGTAAACTCTCAGATCAACAATGCAGAGTAAGTTGTTATGGAGAGAACGTCCAGGGGATGGATGTGATGTATGTTGACACTCCTGCCACTAGGTGGCGTCATCTCAACTCTGGACAAATGAAAAAGTGCCATCTTTCTAGACCTGCCTGGTAGAAATCACTCATTTGTTGCATCCAGGGAGGATTCAGTGGTTTGTTTGACGTCCACCACCTTTGATAAACGTGGCAGCCTTTTATGTGATATTTGAGGAGACTAGAATCTTGTGAGCGTCCTGAGTTAGATGTGTGTATCGGTACGACTCACCGTGTACAAGTACAAGTTCAATTTACTGGATAAACATGTTGGACTGGTGCTGATTCTCTGTTAACAGCAGCTTCGTGTTACTTTAGAGCAGATTTTACACTGATTTAACATTTTATACTGTTGTTTCTCTTTCAGGGAGGGGGTGGGTCTGTCATTCACATTTGTATTTACATGATTTCTATAAATGAAAATGTAGAAATATAATATTTTTAAAAAGTAAAACAGATGAGTGGGTTGGAACCTGAATGCGGGATAATAAATGTTGTGGCTATTTGTCGGCAGCAACAACATCCAGAGGTCACTGAGGAACCAGGTAAACTCTTCTGAGCAGATCAGACTGAGGTGTTTCCTGGCTTTTCTGAAACCTCTTCCAGAACAAGCAGCACGATGCTGAAATGTTGGCTCTGATCGTGTCCTGAGGCGACACCGAAGCTGGTAGAACCGCACACCTTCCCCGGTGAACACCAACCTCAGACCTCCAATCAGTTAAAGGGGACCTATTATGAAAAACATGTTTTTTCTTGTTTTAACATATATAAAGTGGTCTCCCCTCACCCTGCCAACACAGAGAAGATGAAATCCCATGAATTTCTGCAAGGTCTGTACCCCCGCCCTGCAGAATCTTCCAGTGTCATGTGACTTTCTACGGCCCGTCTTGAATCTGCGCCTATGGTGACGTCACCATAGGCGCTCATTTCCATAGGTCGGCCTCCGCTGCTGAAACCACGCCCACAACCAGCTCTCTCCGCCGGCTGGAGCTTCAGCCATTGTTTAGAAGCGGTGACTGTTTCCACCGCGAGGTAGAGTTAAAATGAGGTTTTGCATCGACATTTTCCCGTCATAAAAGGATCAGTTCCAACAGCACAGACCCGGCAACTGCACACGAGTCAGCAGTGAGTGATGTAAATTTTTTATGTTATTTATATTTGTATGATCTTGGGCTACTGTTGGAACTATTGTAAATAAGTAATAAGTTATAAGTTATCATGCTTGCTATTAACAGAACGTATGATGATTTGCTTACGCCTGTGACGCACTGATAAAACAATGCTGTGTTTAAGTAATTATAAGTGCTGCACAAGAAGTTTCCGGATATCAGCATAAAGCAGATATCTGCGGAGAAGAGGAAACTTCTTGTTGCTAAACAAATGAGAACAAGAACGAATCAATGCCTGACTCAATACCTGAATCCGCTGACTGCGACCACTCCCTTTCCCCCTCCCTTTAGGGGCGCAGTTAGCTCTGTAAACTAGGGTACACCCAGAGTGAATAAAAGCAAGGAAGCAGCAGAGACAAATCAGAGTATGTTGGAGATCTTACAAATCTCGACTGCTCTCCTTGCAAGTAAATTCTAATGGTGTTTGTGTCTTTCTTTTTCTCCAGAGAGTTTGATGATACAAATGTTATGTGCCTAAACCTAACAGTTACGTATTTAGCTTAGCTCCGGAGCACCGGGGCCGCATACGGAGCTGCCGGAGCTGCTCACGGACCGGACCGGTGAGGAGCCCCGGGCCCGGAGCTCCGAGCCCGGGGGCTCCGGGGGAGCTCCGGGTTCGGGGCTCCGGGCGCCGGCGGCTCTATTAGTACCATAATACATTTTTCTTCTCCTTATGGTTTTAGATCTTCCAAGCACCTGCAGCTGTTCAACGACACCTTCAGAAGACGCACGGTCCTTCCTTGAGCCAGCAATAGTGCATAAATGTTATTTATATATTCTAACAATAAAGTTGCCAAATGTGAAAATTCAGTGTTGTGATTTCTTTACAGTTAACATGATTCATTTGTCTTGTTACATAAATGAAATGAGGAATTGGAGTAAAGAACTGTGGTGTAACTGTTTAGAATTAAATTGAATCTTCCTGTGTGAAGACGAGGTGACTAAAGGCTGATTTATGGTTCCGCGTTACACCAACGCAGAGCCTACGGCGTAGGGTACGTGTCGATTTAACGCAGAACCGTGGACACGCTTTGTGTACGCAGCAGCCGCTCTTCTCCCCGGAGCGACGCTTTGTCTCCTCCCCTGCTACACGTCATTCAAGCAGCCAATCAGCACAGAGCCTCATTATCATAGCCCCCCCCTCACCTCAGAATGAAGCACAGAAAAAGGCTTTAGAAGCGGTAAAACTAGAGACAGGGCCCACAGGCTGAATTTCTGATTTATGTAGAAAAAAACAAGCTTTAGCTTGTTTTTAAGACATTCAAGGCCTTTTTAAAATATACATTAAATGCCATAATATGTCCCCTTTAAGTGATGTAGCTGTGCACAAATGACCCACCACCTTTCAAAATAAAAGCACACAGCTGCAACTCAAATAGACTGAAACAATAAGACTGACTGAACTAATTATGCAAAACCAACACAATAAAAACACATGAATAAAACAGACATCATCTTCTGCAGTTGCAGATGTGAAACAAGTAAAACCAGCGTCAATCTAAAGACGGGAAGAAGAACGTAGCCGTGATTTCCATTTCTGTAATATCGCCAACATCAGAAGAATAAACTGGAAAATAAACTCTGAAAACATCTGTTAGGATTTTATGAAATAGTTTAAAGGTTTGAAGGGTTTTTCTATAAGATTCTGCACCAGTAGTTGCTCTCAGGGCAGGATCCCCTCCTGGTTTTATGAGTAGACTGTTTAGCTGAGTTCTCTTCTTTAGTCGAAGACAACACACAGAAACAGATGTTTTAAAACTGATAGGTCCCATCCTGCTTTTCTCAAAGTGTTAGTTATCTTAGATCTTTGCCGAGTTAAAATCTCAAGTAAGAAAAAATCAACAGAAATATATGGCTCAGATAAGGTTTAACGTCTGCGTCTATAACGTACAAAATACCTACTTTTTCAGTATAAATATGGATCAATGACCACCGTGTGCATTTCTTTCCTACCTCTTTGGTTTGAAATAAATTCAATAAATTCAGAGGAAAAACAGCAGCAGCCTCCACCAACGGTGCAGCAGCTACTTTTCACACTTGTTGTCTTAATTAATGTAAATTCTTAATCTTGTGTTTTAACCTAGCACACATTGTTTTGTTTAGTGACCTTTATTATTAATAATGTTAATATTAGAATGACATCGTTATGGAGCAGACATGATTTCATTCATGTTTTAGCATACACCTTTAAATGGGGGCGTATCCCACACCTGTGCAGGTGAACAGGTGACAGACGAGCTTTATGATCAGTGTGATCAGACGCACAGTGGTACTCACATGAGCCTCAATCGGCATAATCGCCAACTGGTAAGCGCCTTTTATTTTGCTTGTTTACTTGTTATTATTTGCTTGTGTTGTCCGCTTTGATGTTTCGTGCGCGGCTTTGCTTTGCTTTTATATTACTTAGAATACATTTGATATGTTACTTTGCTGTTATTTTTCTCTGTTATTCTTTTGATAGTTAGATATACATATGATATTTTGGATATCAAAGTATTTGTTTTGATAATACACAACATATATTATGGATTGATGAAATAATTATTTATGATAAAGGTTAAATAAAATAAAAACAAGATTTAATCTGTAAACGCTACATGAAGTCTCTGTTCATGTGAAATTTATAAGAATTATAAACTATAAAATAATCCATCTGTCTAAAATGAAACCTAAGTTACATTTTTGTGTTTTTATTTGTGACTAAATACAAGTTGAGGTAAAAAGAGGTTTCCTTGTAAACTCGAGTCTGATATAAAAGGGTTAAATCCAGAGTTGGTCCTCTTCCTAGAATCTGGTGCTGATGAACCTCCCTCTTCTTCCTGCAGTCAGACCAGCAGATCCAGTCGGACCAGTTTCCTGGTTCCCTCCCCTGCAGATCTTCAGCTTGAAGACGGGTCTGAACAACACGAGCTGACAGCCTCCGTTCTCTGCACAGACGCGTGATTTGTAGATCAGCGCTCAGACTAGTTTCAGCTTTGAGGAAGTGAAACTGTCTCAGTCTCTGTTACCGAGAGGTGAAATGGCGCAGAAAGGAGATCAGCTGGACCAGGAAACCCTTTCTTGTTCCATCTGTTTGGAGGTTTTAAAGGATCCAGTGGCCATTCCCTGTGGACACAGTTACTGTATGAACTGTATTAAATCCTACTGGGATGAAGGAGAGAAGAAACTCCCCAGCTGTCCTCAGTGTAGAGAGACTTTCACCCCGAGGCCTGCGCTGGTGAAAAACACCATGTTAGCAGCTTTAGTGGAGCAGCTGAAGAAGACCGGACTCCAAGCTGCTCCTGCTGATCACTGCTATGCTGGACCTGAAGATGTGGCCTGTGATTTCTGCTCTGGAATAAAACTGAAAGCCACCAAGTCCTGTTTGGTCTGTCTGGTCTCTTACTGTGAGAAACACCTTCAACCTCATTATGATGTTGCTCCATTAAAGAAACACAAGCTGGTGGATCCCTCCGAGAACCTGCAGGACAACATCTGCCACCGTCACGGTGAGGTGATGAAGATGTTCTGTCGTACTGATCAGAAGTGTATCTGTTATCTCTGCTCTGTGGATGAACATAAAGGCCACGACACAGTCTCAGCTGCAGCAGAAAGGACCGAGAGGCAGAGAGAGATGGAGGTGAGTCGACAACAAATCCAGCAGGAGATCCAGGGCAGAGAGAAAGATGTGAAGCTGCTTCAGCAGGAGGTGGAGGCCATCAATCAGTCTGCTGATAAAACAGTGGAGGACAGTGAGGAGATCTTCACTGAGCTGATCTCTCACCTCCAGAAAAGAAGCTCTGATGTGAAGCAGCAGATCAGATCCCAGCAGGAAACTGAAGTGAGGAGAGTCAGAGAGCTGGAGGAGAAGCTGCAGCAGGAGATCACTGACCTGAAGAGGAGAGACGCTGAGATGAAACAGCTCTCAGACACCGAGGACCACAACCAGTTCCTCCACAACTGCTCCTCACTGTCACCACTCAGTCAGTCCACACACTCCTCCGGCATCAGCATCCGTCCTCTCAGATACTTTCAGGATGTGACAGCAACTGTGTCAGAGGTCAGAGGTCTACTACAGGACATCCTGAGAGACACGTTGACAAACGTCTCACTGGCCATTACTGAGGTGGATGTTTTACTGCCACAACCAGAACCAGAACCAGAACCAGAACTAGAACTAGAACTAGAACCAAAGAACAGAGCTGGATTCTTGAAGTATTCATGTGAAATCACTCTGGATCCAAACACAGTACACAGACAGCTGTTACTGTCAGAGGAGAACAGAAAGGTGACTTTGATGGACCAACATCAGTCTTATTCTAGTCATCCAGACAGATTCACTGATGTTCTGCAGGTCCTGAGTAGAGAGAGTCTGACTGGACGTCATTACTGGGAGGTGGAGAAGAAAGAAGGTGGAGTTAATGTAGCAGTTTCATACAAGAATATCAGCAGATCAGGGTGGTTTTGGGGGGAAAGTGGATTTGGAAGAAATGATAAATCTTGGTCACTATATTGTTACTCAGCCAGTTATGAATTTTATCACAACAGCATCGGAACCGCCATCTCAGGTCCTCAGAGCTCCAGAATAGGAGTTTACCTGGATCACAGAGCAGGTGTTCTGTCCTTCTACAGCGTCTCTGAAACCATGACCCTCCTCCACAGAGTCCAGACCACCTTCACTCAGCCACTCCACGCTGGAGTTAGGATTTATGGTACTGGAGACTCAGCTGAGCTCTGTAAACCCAGTATAAAAACATAGGGCCAAATCCACAAAAGGATTGCGCGGCTTTTGCGGCCGCTAAACCGGTGCAAATGAGACAAAAAGAGAGCGTCTAATTCACAAAGCACCCGCAAAGGGCGAATTGCTCCACAAACGGTGCTGCCAAGCAAATAGTGGCAGTCTGCGCCGGTGCCATTTGCATGCATGCAAATTAGGTAATATTCATACATTCGGCACAAAATTGCCCCCTTTCTATGCAAATAAGCCTCATTGCAAAAAGCGCCTAATTCACAAAGGCCAGCGCTATTTGCCACACGCAAAAATAGTGGAGCAAATACCGTGTTTCAGAAGCGTGTATTAAACTGCGCGCAAACTCCTCACTCCCCATCTCTCTGTTTCTCTCTCTCTCTTCAATATCATTCAAGCCTGTGTGATACTGAATGATATTAAAGGTGAAATCTACAGTCAGACATGACTGTAAACAGTCAGATCAAGTGGGGTTGTGGACTTCTCTCGGATTTAAAAATAAAAATAACAGGACGGAGCTCAGGATTCATCCATACAGTAGGGGCTGCTTTATTACAAACAATTCCACCATATAAACATAATCTAGAATGTGTGTGTTTAACAGCTGACCTGTAGGTGTGTGTAGCAAAACACAGAACATGAATTACCTTCAGATCCTTATCTGGGACCTCATCTATAAAGCTTGCTTGCGCACAAAAAGGGCCTGAAAGATGCGGCGACGCGCACTGTACGGTGCGCGTCGCCGCGTAACCTTAGCCGTATGCTCTGCGTCGATTTAACGCGGAACCATAAATCAGCCTTGAACAGCACTGAGGGAGGAGGGAGGAGGGGGAGCGGGGCTCCCCTCCCCTCTTCGCACAGTGTCTTGAGGATTTACAGGCTGAGCCTACCGTTAGTTCTTAAACTGTAAAAAAAAAAAAAACGGGGGAAGAGAGACAAAAGCATGAGTTTGAAAAGTGGGGGGGCATGTCCCCCCTGTTCCCAGTAGAAATTGCGCCCTTGCGCCTCACGGCGTTTTATTTTCACTCGCTTTATTTTTTATTTCTGCAGGTTTCATTATGGACCAATCTGTGTGCTGAAATATGGAGAACACTGGAAACAGCTCCGCTCGACTCAGACAAGTGCAAATTGCACTCAGCTCCAAAACTTTATGGGCGTGTTTGCGCTGGTATATCATTAGAGCAAAATCTTTTGTGAATAGGACCTTAAAGCGGGGCAAATTGCGGGCGCAGATGCGGCGCACTTCACAGCGCTATTTGCGGGCGCAATCTGTTCTTTGTGGATTTGGCCCATAGAAATGAGCTGTGTTGTAATTGTTAACTGTTAGTTTGGATGTGTTTCTAGGTTGTATTTCTCTTTTCTTCTCCTCTTTTTCTTCCACTTCAGGGACTCAGACGACCCACCAGACCTTCTTCATCTCTGATGTCATGTCTGCATTCACACTGGTTTCCTCCTTCATTAGCAAACCAAATGTTCTTGTTTTCTAAACCAGTGAAGACGTTTTTAAGGTGAAATAACAGCAAAGCGTATCTGACGGCACCGACTTCTGAGATCTGCCCGGTTCTTGTTTAACGCTGCAGAGGTCAAAGTTCGTGAAATGGTGACAGATGTTTGTTCTGTCTCTGACTTGTTGATGGTTGTTTGTTGACGTGTGAGAGAAGCTTTGTACATGACAGAAATAAACCACAACGCTTTAAAGAAACTCCAACACATCCCAACGGCTCTTTATTTGCACCACAGAGACGAGAAGAAACTCATTTGAACAAAAACGCTGACTAAAGATTCAAGTATTTCTGAGGTTAATTTTCCAGACACAAGCACAAAGATATTGATTTTCAGAAATGTTACTGACCAACAGCAACGCACTCCAGCTTGGGTCCAAACTGATAATGAGGTCATAAACGGATCAAACTACCTCAATGCTGAACTTTAAACATGCGCACGCCACATTTTGCGCGAGGGGACGCATTTGCGCGACCGTGAAGCAGAGGAGAAGACAGAGACCTGTAATCTGATCGTGCAATGATTGACAGCACTCGACATCTGACCAATCAGAGGGCTGTGCCTGCAGGCAGGCCCTTGCAGAGCTACAGAAGGGGAGGAGATGTCGACATGTCGTCCAAAACACATCACGACTCAGGAGCGAGCAAGAAAAAGAAAAAGGCAAAACACGAGGAAACTCAGGCTTGAAGGTGGGAACGTTGTTGAAATAAAACAAACACCTAAGATGCCACTCATTGGATTGGAATCTGTCTCCAGTTTCTGTCTAGAGTGAAGAATGTTGTTTTTCCAGCGGCCCTAATTAACATTTATTGAATGCCTTGTTAACGCCCTATGCATTCACCTCTGTTGAAAAGGAGTGGTAAAATGACCAGTTAGTGGTCGTATATAAGCTAAAAACCTTAGCCAATATTTAATAAATTGGCTAAAGTTTTATATCAATTTAAGTTATCAAGTTAAGAAGTTTTCGACTATTTTTAAGGAGATAATGTCGTCATCTGTTGGTGAATTTAATTCACAACACTCAGCTTTTGAGGAGACGTTACAGAAAAATACTGATTGAAATGAGCGTGTAGCTGATGCATTTGTTGACAGAGGGAACTAAACTTGAATGTAAAGTTTGACATATCAGTCAGGAGATCATGAACCTTCTTTTTTGTTGTCTTTTCTCCATGAAAATAATTTGCAGGAACTGTATCCAAATCTCTGGATTACCCTCTGCACTGCAATAACTCTCCCTGTTACAGTTGCCTCTGCTGAGCGAAGCTTTTCAAAACTCAAGCTCATCAAGACATAGCTCCGCTCATCAATGGCACGAGAACGCTTAAGTGGCTTGTTTATCATAAGCATCAACTCAGAAATGGCACAGCAGTTGTCATACGATGAGCTCATTGATGAATTTGCATCCAGAAAATGCAGATGTGTGCATCTGTAAAAGGCACATGTGCCTACTGTAATAAAGAACATGTCCTTTATTACTGATTACTGACATGATTATTGATTTGTAAGAATCCACGTTGTTATCCTGTTTTATCTTCTACTTCTTATTTTTGTCTCTGGCCTCACTGTTAATGGGCTGCGATGTTGTTGTTATTGTCATTGTCTGTATTTGAAAATAAAAAATGTTGATTACCGAAAAAAAAAGGCACACGTTCATGTTTAGTTCTGCTTTCAGACCTGATAGACCTGCTTTCAGATTTTTATGGGGGATTGAGGTGGAAGTTACTTTCTTTTAATGAGTAATTGATGGCTATTTGTGACTCAGATTTGTTTATTTCAATTTGAAGTTCCAAATAAAATTTTGCTTAGGGCCCCAGTTTGGTCAGGGGTCCTGGGTGGTGGTTGGACTTGTGTGTTCCTGAAAGACCGGAGTGGAGCGCTGCCCCCGGAGGACGACATGAGCTTCATTAGTCGCGACTCACCAGACTCTCCTCCGGGTCAGTGTTTTGTTTCCTGGTTCACCAGCTTCCCCCGTCTCATGAGAGAGATCCACGATGAGACGTCCACCTCTACGTCCTGCTGCTTCCTCTCCGGACCGCTGGAGTCTTCCTCCAGGTCTGGATCTGTGGATGTCCTGGTTCCTCCTGGTCCGGGCTGCAGCTCCTCTGCAGGTTACACAAAACCCCGTACTCCTCCACCTCACCAGCATTTTATTGTGGGGGGGGTCTCACTCACTCACTCACTCATTTTCTTCCGCTTGTCTGTTCCCGGGTCGCGGGGGCAGCAGCCTCAGCAGGGATGCCCAGACTTCCTTCACCCCAGACACTTCCTCCAGCCCTTCCGGGGGGAGTCCGAGGCGTTCCCAGGCCAGCCGAGAGACATAGTCTCTCCAGCGTGTCCTGGGTCTTCCCCGGGGTCTCCTCCCGGTGGGACATGCCTGGAACACCTCCCTAGGGAGGCGTCCAGGAGGCATCCGGTACAGATGCCCAAGCCACCTCAGCTGACTCCTCTCAATGTGAAGGAGCAGCGGCCCGACTCCGAGCTCCTCCCGGGTGACCGAACTCCTCACCCTATCTCTAAGGAAGCGTCCAGCCACCCTGCGGAGGAAACTCATCTCGGCCGCTTGTATCCGCGATCTTGTCCTTTCGGTCACTACCCAAAGTTCATGACCATAGGTGAGGGTAGGCGCATAGATTGACCGGTAAATCGAGAGCTTCGCCTTTCGACTCAGCTCCCTCTTTACCACGACGGTCCAGTACATCGACCGCATAACTGCGGACGCTGCACCGATCCGCCTGTCAATCTCACGCTCCATCGTTCCCTCACTCGTGAACAAGATCCCGAGATACTTGAACTCCTCCACCTGAGGCAGGACTTCTCCACCCACCCGGAGAAGGCATGCCACCCTTTTCCGATGGAGAACCATGGCCTCGGATTTGGAGGTGCTGATTCTCATCCCTGCCGCGTCGCACTCGGCCTCAAACCGCCCTAGCACATGCTGAAGGTCCCGGTCCGATGAAGCCAACAGGACAACATCATCTGCAAAAAGCAGAGACGAAATCCTGAGGTTCCCAAACCGGATCCCCTCCGGCCCCTGGCTGCACCTAGAAATCCTGTCCATAAAAATTATGAACAGGACAGGTGATAAAGGGCAGCCCTGCCAGAGTCCAACATGCACCGGAAACAAGCCTGAACTACTGCCGGCAATGCGAACCAGACTCCTGCTTCGATCATACAGAGACCGGACAGCCCTTAATAGAGGGCCCCGGACTCCATACTCACTCAGCACCCCTCACAGAATGGCACGAGGGACACGGTCAAATGCCTTCTCTAGATCCACAAAACACATGTAGACTGGTTGGGCAAACTTCCATGAACCCTCGAGCACCCTGCGGAAGGTATAGAGCTGGTCCAGCGTTCCACGACCGGGACGAAAACCGCATTGTTCCTCCTGAATCCGAGGTTCAACTATCGGCCGTAATCTCCTCTCCAGTACCCTGGCGTAGACTTTCCCGGGGAGGCTGAGAAGTGTGATCCCCCTATAGTTGGAACACACTCTCCGGTCCCCCTTTTTAAACAGAGGGACCACCACCCCGGTTTGCCACTCTAGCGGTACTGTCCCCTTCCTCCATGCGATGTCGCAGAGGCGTGTCAACCAAGACAGCCCTACGACATCCAGAGACTTGAGGTACTCAGGGCGAATCTCATCCATCCCCGGTGCCCTGCCACTGAGGAGCTTACGAACTACCTCAGTGACCTCGGCTTGGGTGATGGATGAGCACGCCTCCGAGCCCCAACCCTCTGCTTCCTCAGTGGAAGGCATGTCAGTCGGGTTGAGGAGATCCTCAAAGTATTCCTTCCACCGTCCGACAATATCCCCAGTCGAGGTCAACAGCTCCCCACCCACACCATAAACGGTGCCGGCAGAGTACTGCTTCCCTCTTCTGAGGCGCCGAACGGTCCTCCAGAATTTCCTCGAGGCCGACCGAAAATCTTCCTCCATGGCCTCCCCGAACTCCTCCCAGACCCGAGTTTTTGCCTCCAGGACTGCCCGAGCCGCGGCTCGCTTGGCCTGCCGGTACCTATCTACTGCGTCAGGAGTCCCACCGGCCAACATAGCCCGGTAGGACTCCTTCTTCAGTCTGACGGCATCCTGTACTTCCGGTGTCCACCCCCGGGTTCTAGGATTGCCGCCACGACAGGCACCGGAGACCTTGCGTCCACAATTTCGAACCGCCGCGTTGACAATGGAGGCGGAGAACATGGTCCACTCGGACTCAATGTCCCCCGCCTCCCCCGGGATCTGAGAGAAGCTCCCTCGGAGGTGGGAGTTGAAGATGTCCCTGACAGAGGGCTCAGCCAGACGTTCCCAACAGACCCTCACAATCCGTTTGGCTCTGCCCGGTCTGTCCAACCTCCCCCTCCGCCAGCGCATCCAACTCCACCACCAGGTGGTGATCAGTTGACAGCTCAGCCCCTCTCTTCACCCGGGTGTCCAAGACATGCGGCCGAAGGTCAGATGAAACGACAACAAAGTCGATCATTGACCTCCGGCCTAGGGTGTCCTGGTGCCATGTGCACTGATGGACACCCTTATGCCTGAACATGGTGTTCGTTATGGACAAGCTGCGACTAGCACAGAAGTCCAACAACAAAACACTGCTCGGGTTCAGATCGGGGAGGCCGTTCCTCCCAATCACGCCTCTCCAGGTATCACTGTCATTTCCCACGTGAGCGTTGAAGTCCCCCAGTAGAACAATGGAGTTCCCAGTTGGAGCACTATACAGTACCCCTCCCAGGCACTCCAAGAAGGCCGGGTACTCCGCACTGCTGTTCGGCCCGTAGGCACAAACAACAGTGAGAGACCTTTTCCCGACCCGAAGGCGCAGGGAAGTGACCCTCTCGTTCACCGGGGTGAACTCCAACACATGGCGACTGAGCTGGGGGGCTATAAACAAGCCCACACCAGCTCGCCGCCTCTCACCCTGGGCAACTCCAGAGTAGTGGAGGGTCCAGCCCCTTTCAAGGAGCTGGTGTGGGGGGGTCTGCAATTAGAAAAAGGGACTAAAATATATGATGTAGATCTGCAGGGGAAATGTCGTTTCACCTTGACTTGTCTGGGACACCTTTGTCCTTTTTTTTGTCGGTGTCTCCTCATGTCTGAGTTAACGGGACCATCAAAGCCGGTTAAATCCTGGCTTTTGCTACAGGTGTGAATGTCATCCATCCTGCTGGCTTCTCCCCTCAGCCATCAGTCTAATTCCTGCATGAGCAACACGTCAGCACTGGACCCCAGTTACCGGTGGCTCTTAGATCACCGTCAGATTAAAGGAACAAACTTCAGTCCCCCTAAAATCTGACTGAAGCATCAAACCTGCTGCAGACCTGCAGGTTTAAGTTGTAACTTTCACTTTGAGTTGATGAAGGCAGAAATTCAGACTTTTGTGTCGTTTATGAAGAAACCCGATGTGGAAACCAGACGACACAGTCGTTGCAACACGTAAACACACGTTTATTAAAGGTCTCACTGATACAAAATATTCTTTTTTTTTATTCCATTTTTTTAAATCTTGCTTGAGGTGAACCACATACCCAGAGTCAGACGGCACACAGGAGGATGTTTTCAGCAGGCAGAGGATGATGCAGCAGGTGGACATTCAGTGATCTTTCAAACCAGCTGACGCCTTGAAATCACAAATCAGCCATGAATTAAATTCAGCTTCCCCTGACTTTAGAAGCAACAACTTCAAACATCAGCCACACGAGGAAGGAAATATTTTTCTTTACACAGAATTACAGCAATGAGAAGAGACTTGGATACAGTTCAGGAGTATTTTCTTCCAAGTCCCAAGAATGCATTTCTTTCCGAGGGTCCCTGAACACATCACATCTGAGCTACAGCAGTTCTTCTGACCCTTATTCTTGTTTTTTGCACCGTTTGGTTTCAAGGCTTCAGCGGACGTGCAGAAAGATGCGCTAGTCTTCGTCGTACACAGAAGTGAGGGTCAGAGTTGAGGGGGGGTTGGAGTCCGACGCTCTGGCAGCTGGACCATACCGGTTTCACTGGGGCAGAGCTTTGAGGATGGCGTTCACCTCCTCAGCGACCGCTGTCAGCGCAAACTCAAACTGGTCCTGGAAAGGAGAACAAAGGTCAGTACACGTCCAAGAACCCTCAACAGCAGGCGATGAAGCTTTTTTCCTCACGGAAGACACAACAGACGGGATTCCTAACAAACTGAATCCACCACAAGCTTTGACTTTCATCTTTGCTCAAGTAATTAACTCATCTCCCTTCTTATCTGCCCTGCTGCTGCTTTTGTCCTGTCTTGTCTTCTTGTCTTCTCAGCACAATTGACCAAATTTTTGCGACGAGAAGTGAGGGGATAAGGGAGCCCTCCTGCCGGATACACAATGGATTCCTAGAAACATTGGAAGCCGTTGTGTTTGGCGATCCTGTCTGTCGAGGACGTTGAAGATGCCTTCATAATTGGATTTATGATAGCAGGATTCCTTCTAATTGGAGTGGGGGGATTCCTAGTATATCGACAAACGCGTAAGTCGTCGACAGCTGTTTTGGCCCTTTCTGAGCTACCCGACGTTGCTGAGGGGATAAGCTCGGTGACCAACACTCAGACTTTAACGTTGGGAGAGAAAAACCGCAAGCTGGATGCGATTCTTGAACAGAATCGCAGGCTGGAGGCGGTCTTTGAGGTCATTGGCAAGATGGATAAGACCCTGGAGAAGTTGGAAGCTCGGCTTGGCGGGAATTGATCACTAATTCGTCTGTTTGGAGTCACCATTGATGAACCAGAGACTTAAGGCAGACGGAAAATTACTGAGTCTGTCTGTTCTTGCAATACAATTGTTGATTTTATAATCTGACCTTGACAGAGCGGTTTGGCCGACCGCTCCAGTCACAATCTCCCTGGTGGAATGTAAACAAGTGGCTCTGCCCCCCACTAACCCTTCCCTCTCCCAAGAACATCTGTGGACCTGTTTCAGAACTGACTTAGCCGTCTGATAACATCAAGGACATTTGCTGAGGAGCAGCTCTGAGCGAAGTTCACGGACTTATCGCTTACACACACACAATGATAAATACACCTTCCTTTATAGTCAACGCCTTCCCCGGCCCCCCCTCTTATCAACCCTGCCCAACACAGTCAACAGGTTTGAGAGCCGCGCCACTGGACGCGGTGCTCACTTGGGGTACTGTGCCGGGATCCCCCCGCCCCTAGATCCACCCCCCCCCCACACACATGTGCAAGTCTTGTGATGATGTTAAATTTGTCATACATTTGTGAGGTGTTTTTTTACACTTTCACACTGTGTATTTACACACAGTGTGAGGATGCCTTTTTTCCCTCCTCCCTCCCCCATCCCCAATGTCATCCTTTCTCCGATCTGTTCTCACCAGTTGACTCATGTCTTATGTTATTTGTTTTGTCTGTGTCCTGATGGGTTGTACTGGTTGTCATCTCACTGTGCTGGGACGCCAGACCAGCGACAATAAAGCTATTCATTCATTCATTTACAACATGGTGCAGCTAAAAAAAACAGTCAGAATCAGGGTGGATGACATCACAGGAGGGCGTGTCCAGCTCGGGTCCAAACCCACCTTGGTGCGCACCATCCCGGGTCTCTGGTCTCGGACGTGCTCCAGGGTCGCAGCGATGTCGATCTCTTTCACACCTGCAGGAAGATCAGGTTTCGATCAAGAGATACTTCTCACCAGGTTTAAAACACGATTTCTTTGATTACGTTCATGAAATTCCAAGTAACAAACAAACCCACGGCATCACTCACCTTTAGCCATGCGATTCAGAACCATGTCAATCAGGATGTAAGTGCCGGTCCGGCCTGTGCCGTCGCTATGGAAACACAGGACAAAGCTGAGACGTGGACTGGGACGAGATGATGAATCAAATCTAGAGAAAAACTCAGATGGAATCAGAAGCTGATGTGGTCTGAGATGGGGAGGAGACGTGGTCTGGCCTGACACCAAGTGGCTGACCGTGGTACTACACCAGAGTCCATATCCTTAGTTTTTGAAATTAACAAACTGATTTCTTATTTTGTACTAAAAACAAAACAGTTACTTCGTTCAAAAGGACAAAAATCTTAAATTATGACCAATTTAAGTGAATCAAAGGACCTGTTCCATAATAACACACCGACCTGAGATTAACGGGAACATTTACCTCCTAAAACTGAACATTTCTATGAGAAAACACATTTCTGGAAGATCTCCATCTTCAGGTGTGGAGAGTTGAGGAGAAGCATCATCTCTGATGTTTCAGTTTTACCTGCAGTGAACGATGATGGGGCACGACCGACCTCTGTAGCACTTATTCACCTTCCTGACCGGAAAACAGACAAGACAGAGGAAGATAGAAAAAAAAAAAATCACAATAAACACTGAATCAGCGCTCAACCAACTCAAGGCAATGCAAGTTTATTTGTATAGCACAATTCAACACAAGGTCATTCAAAGTGCTTTACATCGACATTAAAAGCAGCAAGACACAATTAAACAGTAACAAGTCAATTAAAAAGGGAAATACAAATTAGAAATAATACAATACAAGGAAATAAAATAAATAACAAATAAAATGAAAAGAAAAGAGGTTAAATAATAAAAAGCACAAGTTGTTAAAAAGTAAGGGCAGTAGAGTGCAGCAGGTAAGTATTTAATTAAAGAGTACGCTTCAGTAAATAGTAATGTTTTTAGCCCTGATTTAAAGGATTAAATAAACTAAAGCAAAAATGGAGGGGGAAATATGAGAATACTAGTTTACTATGTTCAGATGATTTAAGACGGGACGTTCCAGCTGCTGCTGATCGTCATCACTGATGATTTGATCATCAGCATTGAGTCCTTTATTACCAATCTAGTGACACCTCTCGTCCATAAAAACACCTCGTATGAGTTTAAAATGTGTGAAACTGACTGAAAATGTTTCCATCAGAATTCTCCAGTTTTTAATTCCATTAAGTGTAAATGTAAAGTTTTCTCTGAGGCTTGAGTGGTTATTTTGTTCTGGTTTCTATGTGAAGAGTAGCAGTACCTGCGGAAGTCCAGCAGGGGGCGCGTGGAGGTGGGGATGCCCTGCGCCGGCCAGCTGAGGAAGTGGAACTGCGTGAGCGTGCGGGTTTCCTGCGTCTGAACGTTCTTCAGGTAGAAGCTACGCACCAAGAAGTCGTTACACCAAATGTGCTCCGACACCAGGTTCACCTGCAAGAACAAGACGTTAGAAAAAACACCAAAACGTACAATCCCAACTTGTGCAGCACAAGAAGCACCTGCGGTTCCTCTACTGGACACTAGGGTCTGTGTTGTGCTGTAATTTCCTCTTAAAGGGGACCTATTATGAAAAACATGTTTTTTCTTGCTTTAACATATATAAAGTGGTCTCCCCTCAGCCTGCCAACTCAGAGAAGGAGGAAAGCAACCAAATTCTGCAGTGTCTGTACAGCCGCCCGGATGATCCGTCCAGTGTGATGTGGATCTACAAGCCAATAAGATTCTGCTCCTGTCGTTACGTAAAGACGGGAGCGACGGGTGAAACCACGCCCACAACTAAATCTGGCCGGAACAACAACAACTAACTCCGCCGGCCGGAGCTTCCGCCATTTTTTCATAGTGGTGTATCGTGATGGTGTCTGTTCGAGCTAGACATGCGAATTGCTCTGTTGTTGGTTGCAAAAACCAACACAAATGTCTGTATTCTGTCTTTGTGCCCTCCCCTGCTACATGTCATTCAGGCAGCCAATCAGCACAGAGCCTCATTATCATAGCCCCGCCCACTCAGAATCCTGCATAGATAATGAGGTTAGAGAATGGGAAGATAAAGACATGGATCAGAGGCTGAATTTATAATTTATTTAGAAAAAACAATCAAAAGCTTGTTTTAAGACATTCAAGGCCTGTTTAAAATAGGTATTAGATGCCATAATAGGTCCTCTTTAAAAAGGTTGATGTGTAGTATAAAATTAATAAGTGAAGTTCTGTAAAAGTAACTCACTGAGTCACTGAGAAGCTGTGAAAACACACACAAACACACACACACACCTCGTAGATGTGGTAGAGGGACGAGCCTTCGTCGGGCCAGTATCGGTCACACTGCTTCTCTCCATCTTCAACCAGAGCTGTCATCATCACAATCACGGTGCAGCCATTCTCCCAAACCATCTGTACAGCAACAAAACATCACAATAACACATGAAATACAGAGGTTTCTGAGACTAATAACGGTTCCTCTGTTTCATTTTAATCTGGTGTCACACTGACCTGCCAGAAGTCAGAGATGGTGTGTGAAAGCGGGCCCTGGGTGGCGATGTAGGCCGGCATCCGGGGGTCATGCTCAATCTGCGGGAGAAGGAGGCGAGAGGTGAGGGCATCCAGGAGAGCCACAAAGAGGCTTTTATTTTGGTAAATTAACCTTCAATGTTCAGTTTGCAGACTGGGACCAGGAGAGCGAGGTGAGACTTCATTTGGCCACTCGTCATACAATCAAACCACACTTAATTTTCCCCCCACAGATCAGCAGTAAGTACAAGTTTCGGCTTGGGTGTTGTTGCTATGGTGACCGTTTCAAGGTCTCCAGACTCACAATGGTGCTGGCGTTGATGTAGTCCGACCGCGAGGGGTTGATCTCTGCTTTCAGCTTCACCCTGGAGTGGTCATCTGCAGGATAACAGCAACATTTAACCCTTCAACTCCCAGCCTGTCTCCCTTTACATCCCAAAATCTCATTTCAGACTCGAAACACCTGAGGTAAATTTTACCAACAGTTTTACAGGAGAAGCTTAAAACGAAGAGCTTCTCCGTGGACTTACAGGGCACCGAGTCGGGACAGCGGTTCTTCTTGGTGTTGGCGTCGCTCTGCGCCACGGACACGGCGCTGGGCTCGGCCTGGTACGAGCACAGGGCTTCCCACTCCTTCATCAGGCGGTCCTTGTTCCTCAGGTGGTCCTCCATGTAAGCCTTCAGGAGCAAACATCATCGTTACCGGACAACCTTCACTCAGAATTACACTGAATTACGTTCACGTTAATAATAAAACACAAGATTTCAGTTCTATGCACAAGATAGAAAAATATGTGCTAAAATAGTGTTCGTGCCCTGAAAGCAGGAGAGTTTCCAGCTGTTTTGGAGCCTTGTGCTTGTACAGCAGTAAATTAGGGCCAAGTGAATAAAAAAAGAGAAAAAGTGAAGTAAAGAAAAATAAAAACCCAAAATGTTGGACGTTTTAAATCTGGAAATTTGCAAGACAACAATATTAAGTCCTTCGCAGTGAAGTCTTTGCAAATTAAGAGGGTGGGGGGGTGCTCTCAAGGTTTTTAGAGATTGAATGCTTCTCATCCGAATGAACATATCAGAGCCAGAAGTCTCTGACTGTCGTGTTGCTATGGTTACGGTCCTGCCTGTGCGTGAAGGCAGGGCTGAAGCACAGCAGAGAGGGAGGGGGAGGAGCCTGCAGGCTGCGTTCCTCCATATTTCCACTCATGTGAAACAAATGTGGCCAAACCACAGAAATAAAAAATAGAAATAACGTGGTTTAATAATCCAATATTTTAAACATTTGTTAAGTATTTCAGGGGTTTCTTATTATTACAGCAGTAAATCCTGGGCGCACACATTCACGTACCTTCCTTTGGGGTACTGACCAGTATCATGTGACCGGTGGAGATGTCCATGTTGGCCTGCGCCGGCTCCTCGCACCAGGACGGCGTGCTGCTGTGGGAACTGGGACTGGGCTGCGCTCCGTCGCTGAACTGAGACGACACGCTGCTCACCCTGGAGTCAACGCCTCCGCCCCCCGCCGAGACACCGCCGCCGCTGCCCGCTCCTCCTCCAGCTCCTCCACCTGCTCCACCGGGTCCTCCCACGGCGCCCAGGGCAGCGGCCTCCAGGCGTCCGAAGGCGCCCTTGGAGGCCATGTGCTGGCGACACAGGTCCTGGTGAGCCAGTTGGCATGCATCACGTTGTTACACCGCCTCTTTTACGTTACAAATACGTTCAAAACGGCTCTTTAGATGAACTTTTGGGAGTTCTCATGAACCAATCAGCTTTTAGTATTCTAGATATTAGACTTTTCTGAACTTTCCTGACTTTTACTGCCATAAATATTATTTGTCATTATTAGGGCCCCAGCACTTACAGTGCAAAGGCCCGATTTTATCTGTAGGAAATGTTTTTATTATCCTCGTCGTCGTTTTCCTCGTTTTTATTTTTCTTCTGACGAAATGAGGGCCTTTTTTCCCCCTAAACGTGCCCCAAAAGTCACCAAATTTTGCACAAAAGCCAGGCCTGGTGAAAAATTTGATATTTAATGGTCTGCATTAATGGGCATGGCCTAATGGCTCAACAGCGCCCCCTAGAAAACTTTGTGCCTCAAGCCCCAAAATACGTTTTGACGTACATGCACGAAAATCGGTACACACCTGTATCATGTCGCAACTTAAAGAAAAGTCTCTTGGAGCCATGGCCGAAACCCAACAGGAAGTCGGCCATTTTGAATTAATCGTGTCATTTTGGCGAAATTTATGCCATTTCTTCAGCAGTTAATACGGCCCGAACTGTAACGTGCACCCAGGTGTGTTATACATCAAAATGTGAGTCTCCATCCTGCGACAACACGCATTACTTTTCTCAGTCAAAAGCGTTACCGTGGCGACGATAGACGCCAAAAAGCACGGCCCCAATTCATCTGATTGGTCCATATTTGATAGTTCCTACTTTCTGCCATAACTTTTGAATGGTTTGATATAAAGAGTCATGGGTGGTGTCATTGGACTTAGTTTTGAGTCCTTGACTTATATTGGTGAAAATTGCACGCGTGAGGGCCAGTTCACCGCTGCTTGCAGCTTCAATTCTATTTGTTTTATTATTTCTGTGATATTTATGTGATTTATTTCCAGTAGTATTGTATTTATTGTTTTTGTATTTATGTGTAGGAATCTTCATAAGTTATTCAGCTCATTCAGCAGGTGATGTGAAGCAGCGCTTGTCATGCTACATAAGTTACGTGGAAAAGTTAAAAGGGTAGAGCTGACATTTTTTGGAAGATTTTTGGTTTCCTGAAGCGGACTCATTTCCCTCTGGTTATGTGCAGCCAGCGAGGTATGTTTTATTTATGTTTATATGTGCATTGTGCATAATTGATTTGCATAATTAATTAGCATGATTTTCGTAGCCTTCCACAGCTGTGTTTATTCTGTTTATCGTCTATTGTTGTTTATTTTGTCCATTATGTATTTAAATAGTTTGACGGTGGTACAAGGAGAGTGGAAGAATAAAGCCATCTGTAAATGAAGAACCGTTGTCGTGTATTTCCTGGAGGGAGTGATGACTTATCTACAACGATATAACGATGAACATTGAACATGTGGCCTCTGGCTCAGAAAATAAGGTACATAAAGATGAAAATAAAGAAACCACCTGATAAAGGTTGCGCTCTATGCTTTTCCACTTTTTCTTCTTTCAGAATTCCGGTGTGATTTGGATATGTACAGGACTGTCTCACAAAATTAGAATATTGTGATAAAGTTCTTTATTTTCTGTAATGCAATTAAAAAAAACTAAAATGTCATACATTCTGGATTCATTACAAATCAACTGAAATATTGCAATCCTTTTATTATTTTAATAATTATGGCTTACAGTTTAAGATTAAGATTCCCAGAATATTCAAATTTTTTGAGATAGGATATTTGAGTTTTCTTAAACTGTAAGCCATGATCAACAATATTAAAATAATAAAAGGCTTGCAATATTTCAGTTGTTTTGTAATGAATCCAGAATGTATGACATTTTTGCTGCAGATCTGATCATCCCACCTCCATGCTGAATCTTTTCTGACCGTTGTTTTGTAACAGTATCGTTAGTTTTGTTAACTAAAGACATTCTCCGCTTTGAGAGAGAGTTGTGTGTCCGTGAGTGTCCTCACCTGGTACTCCTGGTGGCTGAAGCCGCCTCCCTCTGGTCCCAGCCCCAGTTTCTTGGCCGCCAGCCGGTGAGCATGGTGACGGAGGCAGGCGATGGTCATGCCTGCCACCAGGACGCTGCCGATGCAGGCCATGGCCACCAGGGTTGCAAACGCCCAGCGGGAGCGGGGCTGGACTCTGGTTGCCAGGGGCAACGACTTCCCTTCATTGCTCTGCGACGTGGATAAAAGAGAGGAAGAACAGATCTGAACTCGGTCAACGTGAGAACAATGAGCACCAAACACTTGAATTAAAGGGGACCGGACATGGTGCTGCCTGCAGGAACCACCTCGGCACGGAGCTGCCACCACCAAGCTTCACAGCAGGGGTGGAGGTAACGAGTGACCTCAGGGGTCAGTTTTACATTGGAAATTAAACTTCAAACAGACGTGTTGTAGAGACACCTCCCCCCGCGATCTCACTCATCCTGCAGCAGAACAACGCTGCTGATCTTCTGTTTTCTTCTGCTTTCCTGCAGATCTGCAGGTCACTCACCTCTCCGTCACTGTTCTGCAGCATCTTCAGGCCCATCTCGGACTGCAGGAAGTTCTTCTCTGCAACAGTAAAACATTTAAACATCGTCAAACTGAAGCCAAGGGTCGAGAGCATCAGAGATTAAAAAGTTACTTTTTCCCCATGTTCCTTTCAAATATGTTTTTTTAGGGCCCTATTGTATCTGTGGGAAATGTTTCTCGTTCTTGTTTTGTTTTTTGGCCCTTTTGCCCCCCTAAACGTGCCCCAAAAGTCACCAAATTTTGCATGCAAGCCAGGCCTGGCAAAAAATTGGATATTTAATGGTTTGCATTAATGTGCGTGGCCTAATGGCTCAACAGCGCCCCCTAGAAAACTTTGTGCCTCAAGCCCCACAATACGGTTTGACGTACATGCACCAAAATCGGTACACACCTGTATCATGTCGTAACTTAAAGAAAAGTCTCTTGGCGCCATGGCCGAAACCGAACAGGAAGTCGGCCATTTTGAATCATCGTGTAATTTTGGAGCAATTTATGCAATTTCTTCGGCCGTTAATGCGGCCCAAACCATAACGTGCACCCAGGTGTGTTATACATCAAAATGTGCGTCTCGATCCTGTGACGATGGGCATTACTTTTCTCAGTCAAAAGCGTTACCGTGGCGACGCTAGACGCCAAAAAGCACGCCTCCCCTTCATCTGATTGGTCCATATTTGATAGTTCCTACTTTCTGCCATAACTTTTGAATGGTTTGACATAAAGAGTCGTGGGTGGTGTCATCGAACTCGGTTTTGAGTCCTTGACCTTTATTGGTGAAAATTGCACGCGCGAGGGCCCGTTCATCGCTGCTTGCAGCTTTAATTTCTTCTGTCTTTCCTTTCATGTGTGTTCTTCCATTTGTCCTTCTTTCTAACACTCTTGCATCCTTCCTTCCTTCATCTCCTACACCTGACTGTCGGCAGCATCGATGCTAGTGAAGGACTCGAACCTGCTCCGTTGGTGCCGTCTGCAGCCGTCAGGTTCTTGGCGTCGGGTCTGACCCTGAAGGTGACGGCAGGTGCGACCACGCTGAGGAGGGAACAACAGCAGAGAAACCATCAGTGGCTTTCACAGAGGAACACACATCTGTGGTTCAGTATCAGCTCACCAACAACAGGTTTTATTCAACTCTTTCTCTTGTTTTCCTCCTCGTTTCCTTTTTGGCCAAAAACAGACAAATGCAGATGGAGACCCTGCTTTACCTCTGGTTGGTGAGGATGTATCCGAACTGCTGGCCCGCTTCGCCCCGGCTCGCCTCCTCGGTGGGCGTCACCTCCTTCTGGCCGCCTGCTTTAGCGGTGGAGGCCGGCGTCTCCTGCGAGATCGTCTTATACGCCATCGAGCCCTCTGTGAGCTGATGAAGGTACACAAAGACCATCATTTTGCTGCCTATTTCACAAAGTGACTTCAATTCTGGAGCTCAAAGCAATCAGGGGGAATAAACATTTTTACTTTCGCCTTAAAAGCATCAAAATATGAGTCTTGTTTTTGGGCCTGTTGGCTTCAACTTTGTTTCATTCTTTATCAGTGCCGTCATGAATGAGTCTGTAAAGGTTCATCACTTATTCACACTTGTAAATATCAGTTATACTGAAATCTGTTTATTTAGAACCAACCAAGCAACACTTTTCATTCTTTTACAACTGAAGCTCGTATAATTTTACGTTTCTGACTTCTATTTCAGTTGGGTCATTAAATATTGAGATTTGTGAGCTGTAGCGCCCCCTATGGACCAAACATCATGACATTTGCTGTCCTTTCAAAGGGTTTCATAAAAAAAAAAAAAAACAAGATTTCTCAAGTTTGGATGGTGACAACATCCGGCTAAAGAGTGATTTTCGGCCACAACCACAAATGGGATTGTTTAACATGGATTTTCAAATCAAAAGTCAGGTGAAAATTATGATTTTGTGAAAGTCAGATGAGCAACCTCAGATTGGATTATTTCGCCATCACTTGTCAGTTTTAAATGGACAAAAGTAATATGAGTTGGTGGTTTGGTGGGATGTTTATTTGCTCAGGCACTTTCAGAGCAAGAAAATAAAAGGAATATTGTAATAATTGTGATTAAAAACAACAGGAAGCCGGAGGAGTGACAAGCTCACCTTCTTCCCTACGGCAGTGTTGCTCCCGTATTTATCTGATAAATAAACAGAAACAAGCTGGTTAAATTAGCTGTGGAGACCCGCAGATCTCCTTGTGGGAGGACGGGAGCCGCACCTTTGCTCTGTTTGCGGGCGAATGAGTTCTCCAGCTGCAGCTGCTTCAGAGCCGCCGGCAGGTCCTCCTTCTGCTCCGGAGACAGGTCCTTGACCCCGAGGCCGTAGTGGTCGAGCAGCAGCGCCAACTTCTGCAGAGACGGCTCTGAAAACACCAAGCAGGATAGACGGAGGGCCGTCGTTTGGTCACACGGAGGCAAAACTGAGCTGAAGTTTACACCACAGAGAAACACGGATAACTGGGTTAGGGTTGAAACAAAACTCCACCATAAAGAAGCAAAATGTGCAGAAATACTCAACAAAAAAAAAGACCTGTAAAATGGATCAAATGATATAAGGAAAATATTAACCAGAAAATGGGAACAGTGAGAAAAACATACATAACAAAGTCAAAACAAAGAGAAAGAACAAAAAAAAAGGCTGTGACTTACCACAATTAACCCTAAAAAAGGTCTAAATCTACAAGAAAAACTGAAAAATCTCCAAAAGAAGAGAACCAAGATGATCATAAGAAGGGAAAAATCCCAAGAAATATGTACCAATAAAGTGACAGTGATTAAAAAGACACAGAAGTTTCACAAAAAATTGACTACGGGCAAAACAAATATCTAGAGCGACAAAAAAATGATTAGGAAAGAAACAAAATTATCCCAAAAGGCAAATGGATGACAAGGGGCTCAAAGAAATTATCTTAAAAAAAACGTATAAAAGTGGCCAAAAGTGACAAAAAAAATGACAAAAAAGTCTAAACAATAAGAAACTAAAAAAGAAATAAAGGAGTTCTTAAAACTTGCACAAAATTATAAACAAGCACAGAAAAAAGGGACAAAAATGTATCATTAAATGATGAAATAAATACAATTACAAATATTTCAAAACTGAGGCCTTGGCTTATCTCACCGTCGAGTCCCGACAGCAGGTCGTACTCCGTCTTCTTCTCCTGCTGCGGCGGCTCGTCACTGAGCTGCGTCATCTGGGAAACGTAGTCCTCGCCGTAGTCCAGCGGGAAGTCCAGCTCCGGCAAAAGAGACGAGGAAGAGGAGGACAGCGAGGAAGGGCGGGACAACGACCGTGAGGGGGAGGAGGAGGAAGAGGAGGACGGGGAGGTGAGATACAAGGACAGCAGGTCCTGGAGAAGCTGCCGGTCTCGGTCCAGAGAGGCTCCCGGAGACCTGGAGCGCTGCGAGGCCGGGCCGCCGTCCAGGGAGTTGAGTGAACGCTCCTCGTCGTCCTGGTAACCGAACTGCTGCTGCAACAACACACACCAGACTCTCTTCATGTCTGCAGCTCTCCAGCTCTGCAACCCTGTTCTGGTTTGTTTTGTTTTTTAAATACATTTATGGAATTACTCTGTGTCTCTTTGTATTGATTATTCTATTACTTAATACATATAGAATAACTACAAATGCAAATCACAACAACATGATCGATTTCACTAGTTATTATACACTGCAAAAACTCAAAATCTTAACAAGAATATTTGTCTTATTTCTAGTTAAAATTTTTAGTCAAAAAAAATCTCATTACCGGTACATTTAAGACAAGACTCAAAAACAACCATTTTCACCTGTTTCAAGTAGATTTTCACATAAAATAAGTAGAAAAATCTGCCAATGGAACAAGATTTTTTTGCTTGTAATGAGAAGATAAATCTTGTCCCACTGGCAGATTTTTCTACTTATTTCAAGTGAAAATTTACTTGAAACAGGTGAAAATGGTCAAATAAGTTCTTTTTCTGGTGATGAGTTTTGTTTTAAGTGTAATGAGATTTTTTGACTAAAAATGAGACATTTTAACTAGAAATAAGACTAATATTCCTGGTAAGATTTTGAGTTTTTGCAGTGAGCGAGACTGCATTTGAAAAAGTTCCAATTTTCTTGGCCACACAGATAAGCTACATAAACTTCTGTGATGAGTATTTGCTGGACGTGTTGATTGATACTCTAGTTAAGTTCTTTGACTTGTAACCTTGGCATACCTTAGCTTCCACTGAATTGACGCCACTGGTTCCCTCTCCTACCTGTTGATAGGTGTACGGGTCCAGCAGGGGGGTCTGCATGTGCACCGAGGAGCGGGGCGGCTCCAGGACCATGTAGTCCATGTACTGCCGCATCAGCTCGGGGTCAGCGGAGTCTTCTGAACCCTGAACCCTCTGAGAACCAGGACCCAAGAGTCTGGCCGACCTGAGGAAAGAGAAACCAGGTCACTCACCCGCACGTCTCCAGCTCACTCACCTGGGTCTGGATCAGCCGGCTCTCCTTACTGTTTGGGCGACTTGTCGTGGAGTGTTGGACGGACGGTGGGAACGTGACTCAGCTCTCGGCCGATGGCCGCCTGGGTCACGTCGTCCCTCCAGGTCAGACCTGACGGAAGGCAGACGGATATGGGCTCAAATTAATGCCATAAGTATTTTGTACTTGTAGAAATATTTTGTGCGTCTGAAAAAAATATTTGTACTTGCAAAAAATATTTGTACTTGTAGAAATATTTTGTGCGTGTGAAAAAAATATTTGTACTTGTAGAAATATTTTGTGCGTGTGCAAAAAATATTTGTACTTGCAAAAAATATTTGTACTTGTAGAAATATTTTGTGCGTGTGCAAAAAATATTTGTACTTGCAAAAATATTTTGTGCGTGTGCAAAAAATATTTGTACTTGCAAAAAATATTTGTACTTGTGAGGGGGGGATATATATTGTTTTCCGGCACTACCTTGTTCTCTATAGCTGATATAACATGAATAATTTCCTATTTGTACTTGTAGAAATATTTTGTGCGTGTGAAAAAAATATTTGTACTTGTAGAAATATTTTGTGCGTGTGCAAAAAATATTTGTACTTGTAGAAATATTTTGTGCGTGTGCAAAAAATATTTGTACTTGCAAAAAATATTTGTACTTGTAGAAATATTTTGTGCGTGTGCAAAAAATATTTGTACTTGCAAAAAATATTTGTACTTGTAGAAATATTTTGTGCGTGTGCAAAAAATATTTGTACTTAAAAAAAATTTGTACTTGTAGAAATATTTTGTGCGTGTGCAAAAAATATTTGTACTTGCAAAAAATATTTGTACTTGTAGAAATATTTTGTGCGTGTGCAAAAAATATTTGTACTTGCAAAAAATATTTGTACTTGTAGAAATATTTTGTGCGTGTGAAAAAAATATTTGTACTTGTAAAAATATTTTGTGCGTGTGCAAAAAATATTTGTACTTGCAAAAAATATTTGTACTTGTAGAAATATTTTGTGCGTGTGCAAAAAATATTTGTACTTGCAAAAAATATTTGTACTTGTAGAAATATTTTGTGCGTGTGAAAAAAACATTTGCACTTGCAAAAAATATTTGTACTTGTAGATACAAAGCTACAAACTTTTTTACAAAAGCTACAAACTTTTTTACAAAAGCTACAAACTTTTTTTACAACTACGAGTTATGGCACTGTTTTGACGTGCCAAAACTAAGAGCCAATCAGCGATCTTTGGCACGGGTTTCAAAGCGTTTCTGGAGAGCCAATCAGCACATTGCATCGCCTACTGACGTCGCCGCCATATTGGATGTTCAAGACTGCGCTGTAAACTAATACAAGTAAATGGACTTATTTTCATAAAGCATCTTTCTACAAATAAATTTACGTTTTACGTCTCATTTATTCATTCACACACGCACTAATATACTTGGGAAACAGTTAGGCACCAAATATAATATATTTAATTTTCTCAGACGGCAAAAATAAGAACTTTATTGATCCCACATAGGAGTAATTCATGTTATATCTGCTATAGAGAACAAGGTAGTGCCGAAAAACAATATATATCCCCCCTCACAAGTACAAATATTTTTTACGAGTACAAATATTTTTTGCACAAAATATTTCTACAAGTACAAATATTTTTTTCACACGCACAAAATATTTCTACAAGTACAAATATTTTTTGCAAGTACAAATATTTTTTTCACATGCACAAAATATTTCTACAAGTACAAATATTTTTTTCACACGCACAAAATATTTCTACAAGTACAAAGTTTATTTACAGATACAAAATACTTATGGCATTAATTTGAGCCCATGGACGGACACCAGATTTTACGCGGGAGATCCGACAGAAGCTCTGCTGTGCTGGTGTCCAGAGACTCACCCTGCACCATCAGGTCCTTGAGAACCTCCTGCAGCTTGTGCAGGACGGGGGCCGACACCTGGTACTGGACCGGCTCCTGGAGAGGAGTCTGACACCGTCCAAACAAGCCATCTGCACACAGACACACACCCGACCCTCACACACGTGCAGGATTCGTAGAACAGGAGCTGCTAAAGATCCTGGACCCGTTTCCTCGGTCCTTATAGATGTTTCACCTCTTAGGGTGTCTCGTTGTCTGGACTCACTTCTCACTTCTTCACTTCTCTCTCATCTGTCTTTGGGGGGGATTTTTATGGACGTCATCGGGTGAAATTACCGTATTTTCTGGACTATAAGCCGCTACTTTTTTCATAGGTTTTGAACCATGCGGCTTATACAAAGGTGCGGCTATCTGTGGATTTTTCTTCCACCGCTCGGGGCGCTCTATCCGGAATTAGAATCAAAACTAAAACAAAATATATGCAAAGAAGAATACGCTACTTCTTCTTTAGCAGATAGAAGTAGGTAGAAGCAGATTTCAAACAGATAAATAGATAAATAAATACTGGTTATTTTCTCTTGGTTCTGTCCCGTTTTAATCAGCAAAGTTGCTGCAGTGTTAAAAGGATCTATTTAGGTACAAACATGTACATCATTTACAGTTCAAAATCGTTCTGTAGTAAATATCTAATCTAACAACATAAATATCTGGGGCTTGCATATCTTTTTTTTTTAAATAGAGCGGATGCAGCTTGTATGCAGGTGCGGCTTGTATATCTTTTTTTTATTATTTTTTAAAAAATAGAGCGGATGCGACTTATAGTCCAGAAAATACGGTATATAAAAATCATTAAATCATTGTACAGTTAGGGGCGTGGTCTTCTGTTTGGCGGCTGACGGTTCTTGCCCTGTGGTTCTTGTTACAGTCTCAGAACGATCAGAGATGTCCACTAAAGACTTGCTCCCTTGTCGGACATTCCTCCAGATTCCCGGAATAGTTTTGAAGCAGAAAGAGAAATATATTTCCCTGGGGAACATTGTGTTTCTCATTGATACTGGGTTCCTACTAAATCATCAGTACAACGCCCGGTCTGGTACAACATCAGCATTTAGTGCTCCACCTCCTGAACGGCTCTTTACCAGCTGTTGCTGGAACGGAAATGTAAAAACAGATGCACGTAAATAATCTAAATTAACTTGAAAAGAAAATATGAGAAATATCTGAGGTCCGTTCTGTCTGATAAGAAGTAAAAGTCAATTAGAAATTCATTTTTTTTACGATTTCGAGTGTAGAACAGAATCAGGAAGAGCGTGTGTGTGTGTGTGTGTGTGTATGTGTGTGTGTGTGTGTGTGTGTGTGTGTGTGTGTGTGTGTGTGTGTGTGTGTGTGTGTGTGTGGGCTGTGGTGAGTCATCCCCTCTGCCCCCCCACTTCTCTTCACACACAGATAAACACAAGAGGGAGACACTGGATGAGGCCGTTGATGTCACTGTTGTCATGGAGACGGCCAGGCTGAGCTGCGATTGGATGAGAGCAGCTGCTTGAGGGAGACCTTGTTCACGCCCCCCACCCTCCACAGCGCTCTGTGTGTGTGTGTGTGTGTGTGTGTGTACATGCAGAGAAAACATCTGCTAGGATTCAGCACCAAATGCAGATTTGTACTTTGGGTCAGAGTGAGAGTTTGAACAGATGATCATGTTTTTCGTCTGGAAGCGTTCCAGTGGTGGCAGCAGCTGGAGCCGGGAGCCCCGGCCCTCCGCCAGGTCTTCAGCTCAGCTCAGCATCCCGGGTTTGCCTCCTCCAGCTGGTGATGGAGGCCCCGGCAGCAGAGATGCTTCTGTCTGAAGGCAGACGATACAGTTGCAGCTGAGCTAATCTAAGCTGAACTAGACGACTGACTGAGATAAGCCGGGAGTGTTTCAGCTGCTCTCCGGGGGGGGGCGGAGTCAGCAGCAGACAATACGGCGCCATCAATTACTGAGAAAACCTGTGGATGATGTCAGAGGGCTTGTCCAGCTCTGCTGTTGAAACCAAAGACATCCCCTGTTTTTTTTTTCCCTATCTTTGTACTTTTACCCATTATATTTAGTAACTAATCGATTGCATTTCAGATTAATATACTGCCAGCATTTTGGCCAGAATGTGCTTGTAAAACAGATCTTTAATTTCAGTGAAATCTTAAAAGCTTGATAATGAGAGAGAAGTCTGGATTAGGGATGGGCGGTATGGACTAAAAAATGTATCACGATAATTTCTGGCATTTATCCCGATAACTATAAAAATGACGATAGAAAAAAACCAATTCAACTCCATCTTTTTAACTATAAATCTATCACCACATTCAGTCTTTGGAGCCAAAACACTGCTCTAAAAGATACTAAATACTACTAAACGTCATCAATGGGAATCTTTCTTTCTTTCTTTCAGGCTCATCTTTCTTTCAGGCTCATCTTTCTTTCTTTCTTTCTTTCTTTCTTTCTTTCTTTCTTTCTTTCTTTCTTTCTTTCTTTCTTTCTTTCTTTCTTTCTTTCTTTCTTTCTTTCTTTCTTTCTTTCTTTCTTTCTTTCTTTCTTTCAGGCTCATCTTCCTTCCTTCCTTCCTTCCTTCCTTCCTTCCTTCCTTCCTTCCTTCCTTCCTTCCTTCCTTCCTTCCTTCCTTCCTTCCTTCCTTCCTTCCTTCCTTCCTTCCTTCCTTCCTTCCTTCCTTCCTTCCTTCCTTCCTTCCTTCCTTCCTTCCTTCCTTCCTTCCTTCCTTCCTTCCTTCCTTCCTTCCTTCCTTCCTTCCTTCTTACACAAAAACATCATCAACAGGAATTTATCGTTTTTACCGCGAGATACAAATTCTTATCGTGAGGAATTTTTTTGACGGTTTATCGTGAACGGTAAAATATCACCCATCCCTAGTCTGGATTAAGTTGGTGTGTATTGCAATAGCCGACCACCATGCCTGCATGTTTGCGCTCACAAGGCTGATTTATTCATTTTCATGCAGCTCACAGTGAAAGCCTGTCAGAGTCCCCCCCGAACCCAGAAACAGATCATCAATAATGCAGCTGCCACCGCAGGGCTGACACATCCCGGTCACGTCTGGCCTGCCAGGACGTTCCCTGAAGCTTCCCGAGGCCAACGGTCGCAGCAGCAGCTGGGATCAGCCGTCATTTACAGACGTCTCATCACCAAACCTGTAACGTGCTCTTGTGTGAAGATATCCTGGGCCGGTTGCTAGTTTCAGCCGGAATGTGGGAGTTTTCAGCGACACAGAGAGCCAGAAGAACCTCCACAACGGGTCAGAGTCCAACTCTGCAAATAAAATATGCTGACGTGCAAAGGTTTATATCCTGCACATCACCACATCCATAACAATAGCTGATGTCTTTCCCTCTTTGCACTGTTTACACATGCATGAATGCTCCGGACCAGCAAACTGCTAAAAGATCTGCTGGGATCGAGGTCTGCACGCCTGCTGATGATCAGTTTATCCATGATCCTGGCTGAAACTTCCCCTCTTAAATGCTCTGGAAGCAGTAAGGGGGTACTTGGGATTACCCAGATGATTGTCGTCTTCATTTTTGTTAAATAAATAATCGCACTTTAAAAAAAAAAGAAGAGAAAAGTGATTTTTAAAATAAAGGCATCTTCATTTTTTTTTTTTTTTTTTTTTTAAATTTTACAGCACTTTATTAGTTTGATGTCTAATTTTTTTTTTTTTTTTTTACTGTTTGTTGTTTGATTGTTTTAGGGGATATATATGTATATAAATGTGAAAAAAAAGTTTGTAAATTTGACATAAGTTTTGATGTGCTTGTTAAACTTCAATAAAAATATTGTTAAAAAAAAACAAAGACATCTTCATTTACTGACTCCTGATTAATCTTCATGTTCTCCCTTTGTTTTGATACCAGATGAATTTAAACGGATCTCATAGCTGTTGAGATAAAATCATTTTAAACGAGGTTCCTCATTTTAAAACAGGGCTGTCATATATAAGCCTCGTTGGGAACGGGTTAATAACTCATCCTAACTTCTGCTGCCTGATCCTGAACCATGAAAACTAATCAAAGTTCACGAGCACATCGTTAGAGCTCAATCAGGTACACGGCTGAATTAACTGAACTGACTTGAACCGAATCCTTGAATCCTCCCTGGAGAGAAATGTTATTGTTGCAGTGTAAAATATATTAAATTATATTAAAAGATTGATTCTGATTCTGAAATAAACCCCAGTTCAAAAACCATCAGTTAGCAGGTGGGGTTGTGTTTTGTTGCCCGGCAACGGCTGCAATAATGGCATCACTGGCAGCATCAGCAGGTATCTCCATCCCTCTGGGCGACATGTCACATGTCCAGATGACAGCGCTGCTGCAGCCACGTCTCATTTACGATCTCATCCATCCTCAGACTCCACATGATGATTGAGGGGAAAGAAAACGGCCTGCTCTTCATCCTTGACTTCTGCTCTTTAACTGATCTGCATTTTACATCTTTTTCTCAAAGCTAAATCTGGTGCTTTCTGTTGTCACCAGTACTCGAATTGAGGGGGGATGAAGGGGATGAGGGGGGATGGCATCCCTCCTGAAATAAAAATGGTCAAAATCATCCCCCCTTTCCATCCCTTATGTCATTTCATCAATGAATGTGGTTTTACTGCTATTTCAACATTTAGAGTCATCACCAGAAAAATAACACCAGAAAAATTACTTATTTGACAATTTTCACCTGTTTCAAGTAAATTTTCACTTGAAATAAAGTAGAAAAATCTGCCAGTGGGACAAGATTTATCTTCTCATTACACGCAAAAAAATCCTGTTCCACTGGCAGATTTTTCTACTTATTTTAAGTGAAAATCTACTTGAAACAGGTGAAAATTGTTGTTTTTTGAGTCTTGTTTTAAGTGTAATGAGATTTTTTTTTTACTAAAATGAGACATTTTAACTAGAAATAAGACAAATATTCTTGTTAGGATTTTGAGTTTTTGCAGTGATCCATTTTACTTATCCTGTGAAGGACAGAGTCATATTGATAAGTTCAGAAAACTGTTTTTTATTGTTGTGTTTTGATGTATTTGATGTAAGCCCAGTGGATATTTAAAGCTTACAGAAGGCTGCATTTAACTGCTGCTATGTCATTCCTGCAGTATTTCTGCAGGTGTTTTGGTCACTGCTATTATTTGTAATATATTATAATATTTGTAATCAGCACAAATTATCTGTCCCCATATGATAAAATCCACCATCCCTCCTGATTTATTTTTACAACTCGAGTACTGGTTGTCACAGATACTCATCTTTACCAATGTTACAAAGTGCCAGCAGAAATCCTCCAGGGACAAAAGCATCTCAACCAGCATGAAAAATGATTCAAAAATCAACAATTCAAACAGAAGAAATTCAAAGGAAGAAACAAAGATACAATTTGACAGAGCGGATGTAAAACAGACCAGTGAGTCCGGTTTGGGGGTGGATCTGAGTTTCTGCACCGACGTGTGTGGAGGCGACAACTCACCATCGTTGCACTGCTGATCTCTGGGACAAAGCTTCTTCTCAAACAAACAACCTGCAAACACATGAATGACAGAAGAGAGAAGAACGTCACCCAAAGTGGCTTCCCAAAGATGCTGCAAAACCAAGAGACAGAAATAATAGTCATATATAGTCTCATACAGTCTCAGTAACAAATGCCCCACATCAGAAAGGCAGGACCTCCACGGACCCTGAAGAAAAACCCAGGTGGGAATTTTCCTGCATCCCCCTTTTAGCTCAATGGAGCCTACATTTATTTATTTATTTATTTATTTATTTATTTATTTATTTATTTATTTATTTCAGATCCCCATTAGTTGCTGCCTCAGCAGCAACTATTCTTCCTGGGGTCCAACAGTACAAATATACATTTCTATAAAACTTTTACAGTACAATATAAAATGTTAGTTAAACAGAATCAAACAAAGTACTAACAAGTACAAAGAACAACAACTAAAACAAGACAAAAAAACAATAACAAATAAAAACTAAAGATAATAATAAGCAGAAAACAATGAAAAAAAGAAAATGATTTTTCCTATATGAAAAAAACGAAAATGAAAAAAAACAAAAAACTAATAACAAATAACAACCAAAACCAGATAGATTAAAGATATATCCAAGTACAACTAAAGATAAATAAGTGCATACTAAATGAGGCAGATACAAAAACAAAAACAAAAAAAACGTATTTCAATAGAAGAAAATTTAAAAATAAATAGTGAAAATAACCGGAAACGTCACAAAACTTCAGCAAAATAAAATACTAAAAATTGAAATTAAATGTAGAACAAGAAAATATGTTTATTTATGTAACACCTAACTCAATTAAATCAATAAGCTAAAACCAGACACAATCTAAAACAACCAGTTTCTTTTGAGCTTCCTTTCTTAGTCTCCTCTTGAAACCAACTCTCCCACTAGTTGAAATAAGATTTTCTGGAAGTATATTCCAGTAAGTAACTGCCCTGTACATTACTGTTCTTTTTAGTGCATCGGTTTTAGGTTTGGGCAGGGTGAAATGACCTCATGTAGATCCTAATCCCAGTCCCTATCTGTTTTGCTTCTTTGCAGTAATGTTATTAGTGTAATAAAACTGTTAGCGTTAGTAGACATTTTGTTGCCAACATGAAACTAAACTGAAACTGAAGCTCTTTCCTTCTCTAGCTGCAGCAGTTTTCCTGTAAAACATCCTGCAGCTCCACAGCTGGGAGGAGGAAGAAGAGGGTGAAGTCATGCAGAAACCTTCATCTCCAGGTTCACGTTAGGGTCACTCTTATAAAAGTGTTTTCGGCTCTGCTTTGTCAGGGAGAGGAAACAGACGGAGTTAATGTGGAAAACACCTGCTCGCCCCTGAGGACGGTCGTCAACACTGTTGCTAAGATCCCGCAGATGGACAACAGGGCACGTGTGCTGCTGCTGAGCTTTATCGCTTTCTTAACGACAGACACGAGGCTGCTCCATCGCTGATGTTTGTCTGGGCCGCAGGTTCTTCAAAGATTCACGTCATCATGACTTTTATCAGAACAAGCCGAGTCTGAAGTGAGTCCACGCATCGGGAGCATTAAATCTGCTTTCCCTTTCTTCTCTGCTCTTGAAAGGTATTGTGACATCATTTTTAACATGCTTTTAACACTATTAAAAGTCTTGGCCAACATCCCTCAAATGTGTCTAAAAGAGTGTAACAAGAAAAACTTCACTCTAGTACTCTTTTCCTGGCTTTTTATTACAGTGTTTTTTTGCGCCGTGAAAAATGCTTCCTTTCCCCCCTTTCCTGTCAATCATTGCTCCGCTCCTCCTCCTCCTCCAGCCATACGCTCACAGCGGCGTCGGGGAGTTAAGCCGGAAAAGCAGGAGGGCGAACCACAGCAAACAATCATAAAAATAAAGGCATGCAAGCAGCACTGTCCCCTTATCTTAAGTCCAGTCAGTGGCCGCGGGTCTTCTTAGCAGTTTTCCTCCGGTGATTAGAACAAAAGCTCTAAACACTAAACAGCTCCGTGTTAAGCCTCATTTATGGTTCCGCGTTAAATCGACGCAGATCCTACGCCGTGGGTTCAGCGTACGGTGCGCGTCGCCGCGTAACCCTACCCCGTAGGCTCTGCGTCGGTGTAACGCGGAACCATAAATCAGCCTTTATGGTGCGCTGGAGAGGAGCGGAGGCAGAAGCTGGGTGGAGGGGGCGGTGATTTAGCGGATCGTTACGTAACGATCCGCCACCAAACCACATGCGCCGTTTTTGCATAGTTATGCGGAAAATCCCAGAAAGCACACAATACACTGAATGTTAAAAGTTCGTTGTTTTTTGGGTGTAATTGATGTCAAGACACCCAACAAAACACAAAAAAATCAAGAAAAATGTGTTTTTCATGTCACAATCCCTTTGAATTCACACAGAAACCTCAGCAAGTCAGGTTTCTTCTTTTTATTCTGTTGATCTCACAATGTTGTTGCTGCTTGTGGTTTCTCGAGTTAAAGGATAAAAGTTATAATAATTTATTACTTATATCAGTGTCTCCCAACCTGGGGTCCGGGCCCCTCCTGGGGGGGTGCGAAACTTTGTCTGCTTTGAAATTATGCAGTTGTAAAAATTATATTTGCGAATGAGTCATTCATAAGACATTGTTAGGAATAATTTATGAATGTCTTGAATATTTTTTGTGTTTTTTATACACTGGTGACAAATACAGGAAATTATTTCAGTCCTCATTATTATATCATTACTCAACATTTAATCTACTCCGACAGGTTGTTAAAGGAAAAATGTTAAAAAATGTTGGTCTCATATTAAAAGAGACATTTTTCAGAAATATTGTATTTATTTTATGTCCTTTTATGCATATTTTATACATTGGTGACATTGTATACATATGACTTTGTTTTTCTCCAGAGTAAACCAAAGAGAAATGTATCAAAAAATTTTTTCAATTAAAGGAGCTTGAGGCCGGATTGTGGCAAGATTTATTAAAAAAAATCCGTATACATTTTAAGTTTTCTAGTAATAATGTCAGATGAAGCGTTCCAAACCCAAAACAATGAGCCCTCTAGTGTATCTCTCCTTTGCCTTGAACAGGCTGTGTGCTGCAAAATGTGCTGCAATTCGGTCCCGAATTTCCCGCCCTGTACTGTGGATGTGACGTCACATGACGCTGCATGCACGTTCTCCCCGTTCTCCCGTGCCGGCTTCACTGTTGGCTGCAGTACCCCCAACGGCCGTCGTGGCGAAGGGTGGCGCTAGAGAGTCTCATTTCTTAAAAGGAGCCTCAAGCTCCTTTAAAGACTATTTTGGTGCTAGTACGTACGGGTCGGGGGGCCCGGCTGGTCTTAGACACAAGTAGGGGGGGCTCCAAGGAAAAAAGGTTGGGAACCACTGACTTATTTAATACCAAACAGGTTTATTTGAGCCCTTTTTCTTGGAAGAATCTTCCTTGAACAACAGAGGAAAACCTGCAAAATTTTGCCCTTCAGCACAGAAACACATAAAATCACTGCACCATGGGTTTTGTTTTGACTCCACCCTAATTAATGATGCCACTGCCACGGTTTGACCAAGATGACCCTTTCTGAACTGTTATGTAACAACAGGAAACAAAGTAACATCAAGATGAGGAAGGAAGGTAAGAGAGAAAGTGGGATTTGTTCTCCTTCACATTCCTACATTTCATCCTGAAACTCCTGAAGAGGGTGGCTGAGCCTCGTCTCCGTGGCGACATGAATACGCTGCCTCAGCTGCATCTGTCAGAGAGGGAACCTCCGTAACTGAGGATGAGACGCTGCTAAAAATAGCACAGAGATTCTCCACCACTCTGTCCGCCAGACCAAACTCCAAGACGATGAATCACTGCTATCTCTGCTCCGCCCACATACCATCGCTCCATCCCTTCGCTGTTTCTGAACGTCTCAGTCATTTTACAGCCTGCGTCACTCAGTCACCACTTTTATCAAACATCTTAGGAGACGTTTAAGCATTATTACGCCTCTGATGAGCAGACACAGTTAAAATCTCTGTCCGGACGGATGAACAGAGCTTCAGAACTTCATTTGAGGTTCAAGACACGGACCGACACAGGTGAACACATCAGATTTGAAGTCCTTTCCTTTAACTTTTAGTCAATCACAGTGTCCTGGATCTGCTTCCAGTTCCCATCTCTGTCCCAAAGGAAGAGACACCGGTAGCTGGTGATCACAGGTGACAGTTAAGATACGATCAATCTCCTGCCCCAGTCTTCCCTCACGCAGGAACAAGACCCTGATCCGTAAACGTCTCCACATGAGAAAACACCTCACTCCTGACCTGGAGAGGACAATCCACCCTTTTTCCAACTGAGAGGCATGCTCTCAGATTTGGAGGTACTGAGCCTCATCCGCTGTGTGCTCCAGTCAGAGTTGAAGATCAACCCTCGCTGAAGCCAACAGGACCCCATCATCCCCAAAAAGCAGAGACAAAAACAAATCCTGACTGCACGTGAAGCCTTGTACAAGTATTTGAGTTTATTTCTGGTTTTTCTTCTATCCATGCATGAGATATTGACATGTCTGACTTGTAACGCCCTCTATGGACTTTGTTTCACATAAAAGAGTCTTGTAGCTTTAGTCAGAAGCAAGTTTCCTTAACTTTGATTGGAGACATCACAAGGTACTGACAAAAACCCACATATTAGATTGTTACGTCACGTTGAAACAGACTAATCAAACTTATTTTCTTCCTTTTTTTCTTCTTTTGTCCTTTTTTCCCTTTTTTTCTTGTCTCTTTTTATTTCGTCTCTTTTTATTTCTTCTTTTCTTTTTTTCTTCTTTTTTCTTCTCTTTTTCCTTTTTTTCTCTTTTTTTCTTCCTTTTTCCTTTCCTTTTTAATCTCGACATTTCGACTTTTTTCTCGAAATTTTGACTTTTCTCGACATTTCAACTTTTTTCTCAACAATTTGACTTTTTTCATGAAATTTTGAATATTTCCTCGACATTTAGACTTTTTTCTCAACATTTAGACTTTTTTCTCGAAGTGCATAATGAAAGAAAAATGAAAATCTTCCCCCAGTTATAACTAATATAGATACATGCAGCATGTGTTGTCTTCATTCTAAGGCTGATACAAGACTTTTTTGTGGCTCCAGACATATTTGCTTTTTGTGTTTTTGGTCCAATATGGCTCTTTCAACACTTTGGGTTGCCGACCCCTGGCTTAGATGTTTGATTCGACAAAATATGGTGTACTTGATATTGTCCATATCATTTTTTTTCTTGGCTTCATATTTGTTAAATAAATAATGGCATAATGAAAAATATATGTGTTGTTCATCCCAGTTTGTATGTTTAAACGTGTGAGAAGTGCATGCAGCTTTGTTCGTCACTGCCGGGACTTCACAGATGCTGAAATGGATGTAAATGTCTTCCTGCGGATCAGTCATCATCATCAACACCATCATCAGTGTCTCCGCGCTTTGCTTTTATTGTCCATTATTCACTTATCCCTCTGCCTTCATAATGGCACTGTGATGCCTGACAACAGCTATTTAAAGTGAAATGACAGGAGATATTTAAGGTGGAATGACTCACTGTGGATGAAGCTGAGGTAAATTGACAGCGTGGTAACAGAGTCTTGCCCTTCCACAGCTCTGCTGAACCTCTGAACCCTCACCTTTACACTCTAGCATCCTGAATCACATTCAAATCGTCAGGGAACGGCCTCCACGAAGTCTGTTTGATCAAATATGGAGGTGACCGGCGTAAAGAAAAATGGAAGTCCAATCAGTGACTGCTGCTTTTAGCCGCAATATACGGTAGAATACTGCAATATACATTTTTTAAAAGATAAAACCAATGTTTCTCTGTTCCACAGATGAGTATTGGTGTATACCGAGCTCAAAAGCATTGCTGGTTTCACCATCTGACATTTTACGCAGAAATGAGTCAAGTTTGATTAATGTCAAATGTGAATCAATACGTCTGTCTGGTTTTTGGTGTCAAATTGTTCTCAACCTAATATAGATTCACTTTCTATGAGATTTGACTCAACTCATGAGTCATTTGTAATAGTTTAAAATCTTTCTGATATTTTATTGATCTGGTGGCCTGTGATAAAAGTGTGAAAAATCGGCATAATAAAAGTAACAACGAGTGTGATACAAATCATTATATCAACAAATTAGTATCTTCAGTACGACAGAGTATTAGGGCCAAAAATCAAAAATAAAGTCATAATAACATGAGAATAAAGTCATAATATTACGAGAATAAAGTCGTAATATTTTGAGAATAAAGTCGTAATATTACGAGAATAAAGTCGTAATATTAAATATATTATAAATATATAAATACAACTTCACAAGATGCTCAATATTCCTCATTTTAACACAGGGAGAAGATGCTCTTCCTGTTAGAGTTCTCATAAATTATATTCTCATAATATTACAACTTTATTCTCATAATATTACGATTTTATTCTCATAAATTACGACTTTATTCTCGTAATGTTACGACTTTATTCTCGTAATATTACGACTTTATTCTCGTAATATTACGACTTTATTCTCGTAATATTACGACTTTATTCTCGTAATATTACAACTTTATTCTCATAGATTACGACTTTATTCTCATAGATTACGACTTTATTCTCATAAATTACGACTTTATTCTCATAAATTACGACTTTATTCTCGTAATATTACGACTTTATTCTCGTAATATTACGACTTTATTCTCGTAATATTACGACTTTATTCTCATAAGTTACGACTTTATTCTCATAAATTACGACTTTATTCTCATAAATTACGACTTTATTCTCGTAATATTACGACTTTATTCTCGTAATATTACGACTTTATTCTCGTAATATTACGACTTTATTCTCATAAATTACGACTTTATTCTCGTAATGTTACGACTTTATTCTCGTAATATTACGACTTTATTGTCGTAATGTTACGACTTTATTCTCGTAATGTTACGACTTTATTCTCGTAATGTTACGACTTTATTCTCGCAATTTTACGACTTTATTCTATTACGACTTTATTCTCGCAACATCATGACTTTATTCTCGTAATGTTACGACTTCATTCTCATAATATTATGACTTTATTCTCGTAAATTCAATTTTTTTTTTTGTCTTAGTTTGGCCCTAATACGCCGTCGTCCTCATTTCCTCATTTTAACACGGCTCTTCCTGTTAGAGTTCTCATAAATTATATTCTCATAATATTACAACTTTATTCTCATAATATTACGATTTTATTCTCATAAATTACAACTTTATTCTCATAATATTACGATTTTATTCTCATAAATTACAACTTTATTCTGGTAATATTACGACTTTATTCTGGTAATATTACGACTTTATTCTGGTAATATTACGACTTTATTCTCATAAATTACGACTTTATTCTTGTAATATTACGACTTTATTCTCGTAATATTACGACTTTATTGTCGTAATGTTACGACTTTATTGTCGTAATGTTACGACTTTATTGTCGTAATATTACGACTTTATTGTCGTAATGTTACGACTTTATTCTCGTAATGTTACGACTTTATTCTCGTAATATTACGACTTTATTCTATTACGACTTTATTCTCGCAACATTATGACTTTATTCTCGTAATGTTACGACTTTATTCTCATAATATTATGACTTTATTCTCGTAAATTCAATTTTTTTTTTGTCTTAATTTGGCCCTAATACGCCGTCGTACTTCAGAAACCTCTCTAAATATTAGAAAGATTAGCTGTCATAAGTGAGCTCTGAACAGATAATAATGTTAAATTTCTACCGGGAATTAGTTTTTTTTCCCCACTCTGTTCAGATGCATGGCCAGGGAGCTGTCCGTGGTGCTGAAACTGTTTCCCTGCTTTCAGTAGAGCGCGAACTGCCTGTTCGCTGTCCGTGGTGCTGAACCTGCAGCACATCAGTGCTGGAACTGTGTTCGCTGTCCGTGGTGCTGAACCTGCAGCACATCAGTGCTATAAACTCTGTTCGCTGTCCGTGGTGCTGAACCTGCAGCACATCAGTGCTGGAACTGTGTTCGCTGTCCGTGGTGCTGAAAAGTGCTGGGTCTGTCTCAGACAGGCGGTCACGGTAATTACTAGGTGCAGGAAGTTTATACATGACTCATGGCTAAATGACGTACGTTTCAATGCCTTTCAGACCCTTGCAGTAACTTTGTTTTAAAAACTACTATACAGTTTGGAAAAACAATGTTAAATAATAATGTTTATAGTTATTAATAAATTACCGGTAAATAAAGTGGATAAATAATGAGACAACAGGCCATCAATGACACCTATGTGCCAACTTCAAGTTTAGCTAATTTTGTTCTCTTTTTATTCTTCATTTAAGTTTTTAATGTCTCTAATTGCAGCATTGTTTCATGTCTGATTATGTTTTTAAGCTTCAATATTGCAACACTTTCTTTCCCTTTTAAATGTTTTTGTATAACTTTTTATTTTTCATTTGCTTATTTTAATTTTTTTTAATGTTACTCTTATTATTCATCTTATTTCTATTTAATTTATTTTGAATCTGTGTGGATTTTTTTCTACATTTAGTTTGCACCTTTGTTGGAAATTGTTAAAAAAAATGACTTAATAAACTAACATGTACAGCAGCATAAGCACTATTCTGGTTTAACTGAACTCCTACGGCTGCTGCTCTGGACTTCTGGGTCTTTAATAGTGACGTTTTGGGACAAACTGAAGGAGAGATTTAATCTGTGAAAAGACAAGGACAAAACAAGGAGAAATAACAAAGATCTCCACTACATGTTTAAAAAGCTGCAGAAGTAAGTTCTGAACAAATATCATTCTTTGGTCATCGGCATTACGAAACTCACTCTGGCCGTCTGTGGTCTGAAGGCTCTCCTGCCATGACACAGTGGGTTATTGTATGTCATTTGAGTTCTGCTTTTAGGGTTTCCTCCTTTTTGTTGTAGTTTAATAGATGAAAAATGTATATCCCAAACCCCTCTGCTCAGGATGGCCACACCCCATTTTGGGTGAAAACAAATGTAATAAATCTACTGACAGCAGTCAAATGTGATGTTTGACTGAAAGAATGGTTGATAAAACACATCTGTTCTTTATTGTACTGTTTTATCATTATATTATGTTTGTTTTTGATACCAATCACTACTTATGGAATTTATGTAGCCATTGAATACTTTGAATCTGGATCAATAAAGTATTTATCCATCTATTGTAGCCATACATTGTACTTGCTGCTCTTGTGTGACAATTAAGTTTAATCTAATCAAATAATTCCAAATATCAGCTTTTCATTACCATACTGAACTAAAACAGAAATAAACTGTATTTGTAACTGGAAATATGACTGGTGTCAGAAATACATTGCATGGAGACTTGCAAGGTTCTTGTAGATGTGAAATGTGACCCAGTAACCCTCACTGCCTGTCACTCAGAGAAACAAGGCTCAGATGAGAACAGAGCTTCTTACAGGATTAACTGGTTAAATGTGTTGTTTTTATTTAATGTGTGGAAGTACTTGCCTCTACATAACTAGATAGGGCAGATGATCCGCATGAAAAACCTTACGCACACATTTGTGAGTTCCTAAAGTTACTATTTCTTAGATTTTAAACATCTTTTGTCTTTTGCTTTACATTCGCCAATTAGCACTTCGGTGTATACACATCCTATAGACTTATAATCTATTAGAACATGCTGTTTAAATATCTTTTTGCATATTTTCGTGTAAAATCTACATTTCTTTTGCACTGCCGTCTTACTTATGTATGTCTGTCTGGATCATATTTACCACCACACCTGTACTCTGTACATCTTCCACATGTCAGGAAACTGACAAATATCCTTTGACTCAACTGAATTTTTTCTTCCAAATTGTACGTTTATAAAAGTCTGAGCTTTTTCAAATTCACATTTCACAGTCACAGTTTATAAAGTCAGATTATTTTTTTTTCCCCCATAGGTCAAAATCTTATATGGTCAAAAAGATTTTTTTTTTTTTTTTATATAAATTTGTGTTTTCATATGTCTCAAACTCTCAAAATTTCAATTCCTGAGATTTACAAATCTTAGTTCATAAAAGAAGTCATTCTTATTTTTTTGTCTTCTAATTATTCAATTGTATAAGGTTACATTTTCTGAAATTTGCAGAGTCAGAATTTCATTTCAAAATTTGAAATTGAAATTTAGATTCACAAGTCAGACTTAAAGGGTTTAAAGTCCCCCCACCACAAATACTGTACATAACAGGGTGCCCCCAAATAGATTCCTCTTAAAAATGATCAACAGCCGTATCCGTGCATCCAGTCCGCGTGTCAGTGTTTGACGTCTGCTTGTGTTGGCGTCACGGAGCTGCAGAGAAGCAGGGAAATTTCTGATGTAGAGGATGATGCGTTCGCGGCCCCCTCCCTCCTCGTTTAAGAACAAACAAAAAATGAGTCGGTGACTCAGCCAGATCCAGCCATCTCTCTGCGTTTGCGCCAGTGACGCGATCTGGCACCGCTGTAACCGCTGGAGGGGCACATGAACGCGCCTACGGAGTTTCTCCCGATTTGATGCTCAACATTTTGCAAAAACGCTCAAAAAAAAAAAAAAAATACAAATATTTCTGGTGTCAAAAGTGTGAAATACTCATCCCTTCATCATTAACAGTCTCAATAGCTGACTTTAAGAGATACTTTATGATAAAAAGCGACATTTTCACAAATTATTTGTGCAGTTTTAGAGAAATAAAAACTAAACATTACAGGGAAGATCGGGAAAGTAGATAAAAGGATGATGAAGTGATGAAAACACCTCAAAACTGGTAGTTTCAGCGGGAGCTCCGCGACAGAGGCGCGTCACCAGAGGAGTCGTGATTTAAGGCTCATTTATGGTTCCCCGTTACACCAACGCAGAGCCTACGCCGCAGCCTACGTAGGCTGCGGCGTAGGCTCTGCGTTGGTGTAACGCGGAACCATAATTCAGGCTTTACGCACAGCGGACCGCATCCCGGCAGCTTACCGTGACGGGCGGCCGCGCACGGCCGGCAGGAGGCGGTGAGGAGGAGGAGGAGCAGGAGGCTCGGAGCCCCCCGGAGCCGCCGGGACCTCATGGTGCTTCCACCGGAGCCTGCTGCTGCGCTTCTAGCAGCTCTCCATGTCTGCTGCCGAGGAGAGGAGAGGAGAGGAGGAGTGGGAGGATCAGAGGAGGAGGAGAACAGAGGGCTGCGAGGGAACTCACGCCGCCAGGGGGCGCTGCAGCGCGACCATGCAATTTCCCGTCTCGCTCTCGCACCCCAAACAGAATCAACTCATTATTTATATATATATTTATTATTATTATTATTATTTTATGGTCAGCATTTTTGTAAATTGCTTTCCCTTCAAGTAATGGCCCACGTCACTCCACAAGTACAGTTTAAAAGTGCAATAACCTTCTCCCTCTAAATACATCACTGTTGGGTTTAGTATTTCTTGTGTACATTACTAATTTTTTTTTTGTGATCAAATTTTTATTTCTTTTTTCCTTTTTCTGAAAAAACAACATGGGGCATGTATATGATATTTTAACAAAAAAAAAACAAAAAAAAAACACCAATAAATAACAACAATAAATGAATAGATAAATGTAATAACAAAAAGCAAATACAAAAAAAAAAAAAAGTAATGCCCATATTATTAAGTATAACAATGCAAAATTAACACATAAATTAGGGGCAAAAAATAAATAAATATATAAATAAAAAAATAAAAATAAAATCATAACCCCAAACATTACCCACCCACCCTCTGGATCCTATTGAACAAACCCCATTAAGCAGTTTTAATTTTTGCTTATTGAGGTAAAAGGGGGATTTTAGTTATACATTTTAAGCATAACTGGATTATATGAATGTTTCACATCAGTAAAGCGATACCTAAAGAACCTTAATCATATTCAAATTATGTATGACATTAATTTATATATTGCTCATTTTTTATATTGCTCTTTTTAATTACTTAGCTATTTATTGATTTTTTTTTTTTTTTAGGATATACTTTTTTATACCTTTTCATACTTTCGTGTATATTTTGTAAAAATTGTTGAGCGTGTGTATGTTTGCTGCTGCACAAGTGAATTTCCCCACTGGGGGATCAATAAAGTTCATTCTATCCTATTTCTCGGTTTTACAATTCCCATGTTATCGACATTAAGCCAGAAACACATTTTACCGTTCACGTTTTCCAACTGCGACTCATATACCGGTTGAACTGAAACAAACTACATCCCGACTTCTCTGGAAAATGAAACGCACCAAAAACATAAATACAAAAGAACCACTTTTCCTCCCAAATGTGTTATTTAAAGTCTGGAAGGCAGAGTTTGTTTCTTCTTCTATCAAATTCACAAATGTCTGGCTGTGCTGCCAGCCAGGGAGTCTCTACGTCAGAAGTTTAAACCGACTAGAACCGGACTTAATTAAGTCAAAGAGAAGCAGCTGTGGAGCTCAGAGACTCATCATCATTCACTGCTCGTGACCGCTCAGTCGTATAATCTTAACATTAACCAGACATATGCATAGTATTGTAGTTTAAATTAATCAAACTTTATATTTACGGCACTCTTCATCAGTGGCGTCAATTCAGTAGAAGCTAAGGTATGGCAAGGTTACGAGTCACAGAACTTACCTAGAGTATCAATCAACACGTCCAGCAAATACTCATCACAGAACTCTGCTATGTAGCTAATATGTGTTGTCAAGAAAATTGGAACTTTTTCAAATGCAGTCTCGCTCACTGCAAAAACTCAAAATCTTACCAGGAATATTTGTCTTATTTCAAAAAATCTCATTACACTTAAAACAAGAGTCATCACCAAAAAAAGAACTTGTTATTTGACCATTTTCACCTGTTTCAAGTAAATTTTCACTTGAAATAAGTAGAAAAATCTGCCAGTGGGACAAGATTTATCTTCTCATTACAAGCAAAACAATATTGTTCCACTGGCAGATTTTTCCACTTATTTTAAGTGAAAAGCTACTTGAAACAGGTGAAAATGGTTGTTTTTGAGTCTTGTCTTAAATGTAATGAGATTTTTTTTTTTGACTAAAAATTAGACATTTTAACTAGAAATAAGACAAATATTCTTGTTAAGATTTTGAGTTTTTGCAGTGTACAATAACTAGTGAAATCGATCATGTTGTTCTGATTTGCATTTGTAGTTATTCTATATGTATTAAGTAATGGAATAATCAATACAAATAGACACAGAGTAATTCCATAAATGTATTTAAAAAACATTTACATTTTCCCTCGAAGCCAAGGTGTGGCGGCTGCCGTACCTTGCCATACCCAATTGACGCCCCTGCTCTTCATATTGGCCTACTTGTGCAACACCAAGACAAAGGTATTATGAAGAAAAAACGCTCCCAACTTCAACCACCACGACATATTAACACATCCACATTTAAAAACAACACACACAGAAATGCATAATAATATAACAATCAGACTTCTGAGTTGCAGTTGTGCGACGCAAGTGCGCATGCTCATCACGGCGCCACTGACAAGCCTGGCGTCTTATTTAAAGCCTTCACAGGCCTGTTGAGTACATTCATGTGTTGGACACACATTTACTGATACATGTCCGTCTTTACGAAGAACGTTTAAGAAATAAGCGGTTTGTCTTCGTGTGGATATATCCTAAATGAGGAAATCATGCAGACATGTCTCACAAGACACCTAACCTTCACAGCTACCTCAAAATTGCAGGACAGCCTGCTTTTTCCTAGAGTTTAACAGGTGTGTATGTGGATACTTTTAAAAGGTTTGGGGTTTTGGGAGGGTCCTTGGCGGCGCGACCCTCACTGACCTCTTCAGAAACACCAACATGCCCAACACTTGGAAACGAGTCATAGCTTTTGCTACTCTACTCTACTCTACAAATGGATACATCTGCTCCCTCCTACGCATAATAGATGGATACATGACATTTTATATGACATCACACTTGAGAGGATTAGATTTTCCCGTCAGGGTTCCTTGAAAGCTTTCAACAAAACTTGGCAACCACATTCACTCACTCAGCATCGATGAAGAACCTGACAACTAATTAAATACACTGTGAGCAGAGTACACCCAGTACTGGAGATGAGGGGGGATGGCATCCCCCCCTGAAATAAAAACGGTCAAAATCATCCCCACTGTAAAACTGCCATCCCCCCTTTCCATCCATTATGTCATTTCATCAATGAATGTGGTTTTACTGCTATTTCAACATTTAGTCATCACCAGAAAAATAACACCAGAAAAATGTGACAATTTTCACCTGTTTCAGGTAAATTTTCACTTTTTTCACAGGAAAATCTGCCAGTGGGACAAGATTTATCTTCTTATTACAAGCAAAAAAAATCTTGTTGCACTGGCAGATTTTCTACTTATTTCAAGTGAAAATCTACTTGAAACAGGTGAAAATTGTTTATTTTTCCAGTGATGAGTCTTGTTTTAAGTGTAATGAGATTTTTTTTACTAAAATGAGACATTTTAACTAGAAATAAGACAACTATTCTTGTTAAGATTTTGAGTTTTTGCAGTGATCCATTTGCAGTGATCCACAAGGACAGAGTCATATTGATAAGTTCAGAGAACAGTTTTTTATTGTTGTGTTTTGATGTATTTGATGTAAGCCCAGTGGATATTTAAAGCTTACAGAAGGCTGCATTTAACTGCTGCTATGTCAGTACTCCCCCCCCCCCCGTGTGTGTGTGTGTAATGTTTGTGTCTGGGATAGGGATGGGTTGGGATTACTATAATTTATTTACTATTGTTATTCATTTATTTTTTCCTATTAGGTTCTGTGTATATCCAACTCTGAACTGTACAATGACAATACTGTTTTGTTTCATGTTGTTTTGCTTTGTTTTTCTATTTATAAAAATCACAGACAAGTATTATTTGTGTACCTGTATTATCCCACCTATGAAACCTCAATAAATAAACTTAATATTAGGGGTCTCCAAAAAAAATCTGGAATATGACCCACATCACTGCTTCTGTTATTGCACAGCTCAGCCCAACGGTTTCCATCCCAAAGTTCTGGAGGGTCATCAGATAAATCCACGAGCTCCCGAGATGATTTATGAATCAGGAAATTAAATTCTTTTTACTTCAATATGGAATAATTCAGACACCTGTGAGCTTCAGCAGTTATTGTGGAGTCACATGGGCCAGTTTAGTCAAACAGATTTAGCATCTTTGAATAAAAATGAATTGCACTCTTGCGGTCAAACGGAAACCAGTTTGTCTGCATCGTGATCTGGCTCAGAGCTCCTGTTCTCCGAGCCAGAAACCCGCGGGAGGCGCCGCAGAGCAGCAGCCGAGGCTGCTCGCTGCCTTTCATTTTAACTGATGAGGTGAAACGGGATGACTGCAGCCTCTTAACACACTTACCGGAGCAGAGGGACCAAAACAAAACACTAGATGACGCAACACAATGACTTTCAGTTCCTTTTATTTTCTAAAAGATCTGTTGATAGGAAACAAGTTCATGTGTGAGATTTTCAGCGTAAGTTGTGCATTACTGTACACAAAACAGGTAAAGTTTATCCGTCACTTTTACTAAAACACAGCAGAGAATTTGTTGCTTCGACGTCATCGCCTGGTGTTCCTCGGCGTCTAGTCGACGACCAGCGAGCTCCTGATGGTGGGAAACAGCTCAAAGAAACCCTGCAGGACGGATCAGACAGGAAGTTCAGACACGGGACGAAACAAGACATATCTGAGGAAAAAACTCAAAAAAGACGAAGGTGAAGGCTGCAAAATGTTCAGAGCTGATGATGTAAACTCAAACCAGCTTCTGCTGAACCACTCAGGGACCGTGTACTTCGCGGCCATCCGTTTTTTGTTTTGAAATGAAAAAATAAAAATAGAGAAATAATCCAAAATAATCCGTTCCCCATCTTTTGTTTTGATAATAAAAAACGGAAAATGGATCGTTATCCATTATCCGTTATCCGATTTCATTGATGTGTTTGAAAATCGAAATTGGGAATTAAAACAGCGAGTGGAAAACTCTTTTCTCCATTTCCTATTCGTTTCCAAGGATATATATACTGAAAACAAGGATTGGACAAATGGGGGGATTGCACATGCGCAGTAATAAATTAAGAAAGTTGTCTCTGGTTCTTTTGTTCATCAGATTGAAAATTAACAGTTTTAGATTTTTTTTTAATGTTGAAACAAAAATAAATCAAATATGAAACCTGGGAGTGAAACATGAGTTTAATTTGTAATCTGTCTTCACTCCGTCATGAAACTGCAGTGATGTGACAGTCTGTTCAGCTGCAGCGTCCAAAAAAAAGCAGCGTCCAATCAATAACACGTACTGAACTCTAACATACTGCCCCCCCCCGTTGGAAACGAATAGGAAATAGAGAAAAGAGTTTTCCACTCGCTGTTTTAATTCCCAATTTCGATTTTCAAACACATCAATGAAATCGGATAACGGATAACGATCCGTTTTCCCTTTTTTATTATCAAAGCAAAAGATGGGAAACGGATTATTTTGGATTATTTTGGATTATTTCTCTATTTTTATTTGGTCATTTCAAAACAAAAAACGGATGGCTGCGAAGTACACGGACCCACTCAGTGTTGAAGACATCTTTGCTCTCGTGTCCGATTAATTTTAATCACTAACACCTCAGTTTGCATCACAATGTCTAAATCAAAGTAATTTAGACAAGCAGCAGAAGTGATTGACAGCTAGTTGCTGGCCTGTAAACATCTGTGTTGTGGTCACCTTGAAGAGGGCGGTGCTCTGCAGCACGCTGGACGTGCAGCACATCTCCCGGATGGAGTGCATGGAGAGCTGCGGGGCGCCCAGGTCCACCACCGGCACGCCCAGACGGGAGGCCAGGATGGGTCCGATGGTGGTTCCACAGGGGCTGTCGTTGCGGACCATCACGTCCTGAAGGAGGAAACGGGAAGTCTTAACGTACGCTAGTTCCCCTCAGCGCCCCCCGGTGGCCGTTAGCAACATCTGCAGCTTCTACAAACATCTGACGCTTGGGAATAATCTTATGGGATCATAAGAAGCAGGTTTTTACTAAATACCAAAAAAAAAAAGGCACGAAAAAACTGAATTTAATGATTGAATCTATCGTTTTTGGTCTTGGACATAGAACAGGATCACAAGTTTCCTCCTCACTTTGCTCCGATAAAGTGAGGTAAATCTCACGGTAAAAACGATAAATTCCCGTTGGTGACGTTTTTGTGTAAAGCTGATTTATGGTTCTGCGTTAAATCCACGCACAACGTACGTGTGCGGGGAGGGAGGAAGGAAGTGAGAGAGAGAAAGAAAGAAAGAAAGAAAGAAAGAAAGAAAGAAAGAAAGAAAGAAAAATAGAGAGAGAGAAAGAAAGAGAAAGAAAAAGAGTAAGAAAGAAAGAAAAAGAGAAAGAAAGAGAAAAAGAAAAAGAGAAAGAAAGAAAAGAGAAAGAAAGAAAATGAGAAAAAGAGAAAGAAAGAGAAAGAAAAAGAGAAAAAGAGAAAGAAAGAGAAAGAAAGAAAAAGAGAAAGAAAGAAAAAGAGAGAAAGAGAAGGAAAGAAAATGAGAAAAAGAGAAAGAAAGAAAAAGAGAGAAAGAAAAAGAGAAAGAAAGAAAAAGAGAAAGAAAGAAAAAGAGAAAGAAAGAAAGAAAATGAGAAAAAGAGAAAGAAAATGAGAAAAAGAGAAAGAAAGAAAGAGAAAGGAGAAAAAAAGAAAAAGACAAAGAAAGAAAAAGAGAAAGAAAGAAAGAGAAAAAGAGAAAGAAAGAAAGAGAAAAAGAGAAAGAAAGAAAGAGAAAAAGAGAAAGAAAGAAAGAGAAAAAGAGAAAGAAAAAAAACGAGAAGAGAAAGAAAGAAAATGAGAAAAAGAGAAAGAAAGAAAGAAAAAGAGAGAAAGAGAAAGAAAGAAAAAGAGAGAAAGAGAAAGAAAGAAAAAGAGAGAAAGAGAAGGAAAGAAAATGAGAAAAAGAGAAAGAAAGAAAAAGAGAGAAAGAAAAAGAGAGAAAGAAAAAGAGAGAAAGAAAAAGAGAAAGAAAGAGAAAAAGAGAAAGAAAGAAAGAAAATGAGAAAGAGAAAGAAAGACAAAGAGAAAGAAAGAGAAAAAGAGAAAGAAAGAAAGAAAATGAGAAAAAGAGAAAGAAAGAAAGAAAATGAGAAAAAGAGAAAGAAAGAGAAAAAAAGAAAAAGAGAAAGAAAGAAAGAAAGAGAAAAAGAGAAAGAAAAAAAACGAGAAAAAAAGAAAGAAAGAGAAAAAAGAAAGAAAGAAAGAAAGAAAGAAAGAAAGAGAAAAAAGAAAGAAAGAAAGAAAGATTCCCATTGATGACGTTTAGTATAGAATTAAAATGAACATTTTCAGAACTGTGATGAACTAGTTCAGCTCTGAGCGAGAGAACCAATAAAAACTAACTAACATCTCCGTCCACTCCTCGTATCTTCTCGTTTGTAGGACCTGGACTCTCAATCATCTCTCCATCGCTGCTGGAGAGATGATATTACTAAACAGGCTTCTGAACACCTGTGTGTTCCCCCAGAAGAGATGGATGAGGAGAGGGAGGAGAGAAGAAGAGGCATGAGACAGAAAAGAGTAAAGAGAGGGAGGACACTTGAGAAGAGGAAGGAGATGGAGGATAGTGCCTTTATTTTTAACAGCTTGTGCTTTTCATTATTTTACTTCTTTTCTTATCATCTAATTCATACTTTTATTCAATCTTATTTGCTATTTACTGTCAATGTAAAGCACTTTGAATGACCTTGTGTTGAATTGTGCTATATAAATAAACTTGCCTTGCCTTGGAGGAGAGGAAAAGACAGAAGAGAGAAAGAGGGGAGGTACAAAAAGGAGACCTGGGGAGAGGGAAGAGACAGAAAAGAAGGAAGGGAGAAAGGAGAGGAAGAAGATGGAGGAAAGGAGGAGAGAAAGGAGATAGGAGAGGAAGGACAGAAAGAGGAGCGAGTAGAGAAAGGAGACTTGAGGAGAGGGAGAGGGGAGAGAAAGGAGAGGCACGGGACATAAGAGAGGAAGGAGACAGAGGAGAGAAAGGAGGTTTGGGGAGAGGGAGGAGACAAAGGAGGGGAATGAGAGAAATTAAACTTGAGAAGAAAAAGGAGAGGAAGAAGAGGAACAAGACTGAGAAGGGAAAGACAGAAGAGAGGGAGGTCTGGACTGTTCAGGCTGCTGCTCCACATCCTGAACTTTCCTGCTTTAAAAATCTAAAACCACATTAAATATTTGATGTCGATCACTCAAACTTACGGAAGAGTATTAGGGCCACTTAAAAAAAAAAAAAATTCTGAGAAAAAAGTCCGAATTCTGAGAAAAAAGTCAGAATTCTGACTTTAATCTCAGAATTCTGAGAAAAAAGTCAGAATTCTGACTTTAATCCCAGAATTCTGAGAAAAAAGTCAGAATTCTGACTTTAATCTCAGAATTCTGAGAAAAAAGTCAGAATTCTAGGCCACTAAAAAAAAAAAATAATAATAATTCTGAGAAAAAAGTCAGAATTCTGAGAAAAAAGTCAGAATTCTGACTTTAATCTCAGAATTCTGAGAAAAAAGTCAGAATTCTGACTTTAATCCCAGAATTCTGAGAAAAAAGTCAGAATTCTGACTTTAATCTCAGAATTCTGAGAAAAAAGTCAGAATTCTAGGCCACTAAAAAAAAAAAATAATAATAATTCTGAGAAAAAAGTCAGAATTCTGAGAAAAAAGTCAGAATTCTGACTTTAATCTCAGAATTCTGAGAAAAAAGTCAGAATTCTGACTTTAATCCCAGAATTCTGAGAAAAAAGTCAGAATTCTGACTTTAATCTCAGAATTCTGAGAAAAAAGTCAGAATTCTAGGCCACTAAAAAAAAAAAATAATAATAATTCTGAGAAAAAAGTCAGAATTCTGACTTTAATCTCAGAATTCTGAGAAAAAAGTCAGAATCCATCCATTATCTATACCCGCTTTATCCCTTGCGGGGTCACGGGGGTCTGCTGGAGCATATCCCAGCTCATTTCAGGTGAGAGGCAGGGGTTACACCCTGGACAGGTCACCAGTCCATCACAGGGATTAAAGTCAGAATTCTGACTTTTTTCTCAGAATTCTGACTTTTTTCTCAGAATTCTGACTTTTTTCCCAGAATTCTGAGATTAAAGTCAGAATTCTGACTTTTTTCCCAGAATTCTGAGATTAAAGTCAGAATTCTGACTTTTTTCCCAGAATTCTGAGATTAAAGTCAGAATTCTGACTTTTTTCCCAGAATTCTGAGATTAAAGTCAGAATTCTGACTTTTTTCTCAGAATTCTGACTTTTTTCTCAGAATTCTGACTTTTTTCCCAGAATTCTGAGATTAAAGTCAGAATTCTGACTTTTTTCTCAGAATTCTGAGATTAAAGTCAGAATTCTGACTTTTTTCCCAGAATTCTGAGATTAAAGTCAGAATTCTGACTTTTTTCTCAGAATTCTGACTTTTTTCTCAGAATTCTGACTTTTTTCTCAGAATTCTGACTTTTTTCTCAGAATTCTGAGATTAAAGTCAGAATTCTGACTTTTTTCTCAGAATTCTGACTTTTTTCTCAGAATTCTTTTTATTTTTTTTTAAGTGGCCCAGAATTCTGACTTTTTTCTCAGAATTCTGAGATTAAAGTCAGAATTCTGACTTTTTTCTCAGAATTCTTTTTATTTTTTTTAAGTGGCCCTAATACTCTTCCGTACAAACTAAACGGCGTTACAGGAACCAGGAGTCCGGTTGTATGAAATCCCTCCTCTCCGTTCCCTGACAACGGCTCCCTCGTCCAGAATCCCGTCACTTTTCCTGATAAAGGTGTTGGGTGCCGAACCTGCAGCGGGACGGCGACGCGGCTGGCCACCTCTCGGATGACGGCGGCGGTGACGGCCGTGGTGGCGTAGCGCTGGTTGCTGTTGAACTTGATGACCGGGCCCTGCAGGACAGACAGAACATGAAGCAGGTGGATCTGCAGGACGGGAATCTTTGCGCCGCCACGTTTCTGAACTAAAGCTGCACCTTGTGGAACGATGGCCGGTGGTTCTCCTCGTGCTTCTCCCTGAGAGGAAAACGAGAGGAATCACAAGACGGAGACGCAGATGAGCAGGCTGCTGACGCACTTTTTAACCCTTGTGCTGCCTTTGGGTCAAAATTACCCAACTCTTCTATCCTTCTTTCCTCCTGCTCTCTCCTTCCTTCTTCCTTTCCTATTTTCCTCCTTTTTTTCTCTCCTTTCTACTCCTTTTTCTTCCTACCTCCCTTTCGTCATTCGTTCCTTTATTACCTTCTTTGCTTTTCCTTCCTTCTTTCCTCCATTCCTTCCTTCCTCCCTCCCTCCCTTCTTTCATTTTCTCCATTCCTTCCTCCCTCCCTTCTTTCCCCCTTTTTTCCTTCCTTCCATCTTTTCTCCATTCCTTACTCCCTTTCCTACTTCCTTCTTTTCTCCTTTCTTCCTTCTTTCCTTCCAGCTTTTCTCCCTTCCTTCCTTACTCCCTTTCCTACTTCTTTTTCTCCTTTCTTCCTTACTTCCATCTTTTCTCCCTTCCTTACTCCCTTTCCTACTTCTTTCCTCCTTTCTTCCTTACTTCCATCTTTTCTCCCTTCCTTACTCCCTTTCCTACTTCTTTCCTTCTTTTCTCCTTTCTTCCTTCCTTCCTTCCTTCCATCTTTTCTCCCTTCCTTACTCCCTTTCCTACTTACTTCTTTCCTCCTTCTTTCCTTCCTTCCATCTTTTCTCCCTTCCTTACTTACTTCTTTCCTCCTTCTTTCCATCTTTTCTCCCTTCCTTACTCCCTTTCCTACTTCCTTCTTTTCTCCCTTCCTTACTCCCTTTCCTACTTCCTTCTTTTCTCCCTTCCTTACTCCCTTTCCTACTTCTTTCCTTCTTTTCTCCTTTCTTCCATCTTTTCTCCCTTCCTTACTCCCTTTCCTACTTCCTTCTTTTCTCCCTTCCTTACTCCCTTTCCTTCCTTCCATCTTTTCTCCCTTCCTTACTCCCTTTCCTACTTCTTTCCTCCTTTCTTCCTTACTTCCTTCCTTCCATCTTTTCTCCCTTCCTTACTCCCTTTCCTACTTCTTTCCCCCTTTCTTCCTTACTTCCTTCCTTCCATCTTTTCTCCCTTCCTTACTCCCTTTCCTACTTCTTTCCTTCCTTTCTCCTTTCTTCCATCTTTTCTCCCTTCCTTACTCCCTTTCCTACTTCCTTCTTTTCTCCTTACTTCCTTCTTTCCATCTTTTCTCCCTTCCTTACTCCCTTTCCTACTTCTTTCCTTCCTTTCTCCTTTCTTCCATCTTTTCTCCCTTCCTTACTCCCTTTCCTACTTCCTTCTTTTCTCCTTACTTCCTTCTTTCCATCTTTTCTCCCTTCCTTACTCCCTTTCCTACTTCCTTCTTTCCTTCCTTCCTTCCATCTTTTCTCCCTTCCTTACTCCCTTTCCTACTTCCTTCTTTTCTCCCTTCCTTACTCCCTTTCCTACTTCTTTCCTTCTTTTCTCCTTTCTTCCTTCCTTCCTTCCTTCCTTCCTTCCATCTTTTCTCCCTTCCTTACTCCCTTTCCTACTTACTTCTTTCCTCCTTCTTTCCTTCCTTCCTTCCTCCCTTTCCTCCTTCTTTCCTTCCTTCCTTCCATCTTTTCTCCCTTCCTTACTCCCTTTCCTACTTCTTTCCTCCTTTCTTCCAGCTTTTCTCCCTTCCTTACTCCCTTTCCTACTTCTTTCCTTCTTTTCTCCTTCCTTCCTTCCTTCCTTCCTTCCTTCCTTCCATCTTTTCTCCCTTCCTTACTCCCTTTCCTACTTACTTCTTTCCTCCTTCTTTCCTTCCTTCCTTCCATCTTTTCTCCCTTCCTTACTCCCTTTCCTACTTACTTCTTTCCTCCTTCTTTCCTTCCTTCCTTCCATCTTTTCTCCCTTCCTTACTCCCTTTCCTACTTCTTTCCTTCTTTTCTCCTTTCTTCCATCTTTTCTCCCTTCCTTACTCCCTTTCCTACTTCTTTCCTTCTTTTCTCCTTTCTTCCATCTTTTCTCCCTTCCTTACTCCCTTTCCTACTTCCTTCTTTTCTCCCTTCCTTACTCCCTTTCCTACTTCTTTCCTTCTTTTCTCCTTTCTTCCATCTTTTCTCCCTTCCTTACTCCCTTTCCTACTTCCTTCCTTCCATCTTTTCTCCCTTCCTTACTCCCTTTCCTACTTCCTTCTTTTCTCCTTACTTCCTTCTTTCCTTCTTTCAATCTTTTCTCCCTTCCTTACTCCCTTTCCTACTTCTTTCCTTCTTTCCTCCTTTCTTCCTTCTTTTCTCCCTCCCTTGACCCAAAGACAGCACAAGGGTTAAATGTCTGACATAATAAATGCATAAGTACAGAGAACCATTGATGCGTCTCTTGAATCTACAAACTGAAAAGTTTCTGATCTCTTTATTCACACGGGACTCTGAACAGCTGATCCGCCCCGCTGCAGCACCGTGACCTGAGCTCGACTCTACCAAATGCTGCAGGTTCCGATAAAGCAGCTCAGGCGCGGGTGGCGGGGGCGGCGGCGCGGCCCTCGGGCCGTCAACACTCACTGGTAGTTGGGGTGCACGGCGTGCGCCATGTCGGCGCTGATCATGAAGGAGCGCGGCGCTGCCTGCTGGAAGGCGGTGAGGTTGGAGGAGGAGGAGGCGAGGCGGCCGAGGATGAGCTCCGTCAGGTTGGACTGAGCACCTTGAGCGCTCTCTGATCCCACCTGGAACAGAACCGGACTCGTCACACGATACAACACCCACCCAGACGCCCCACAGCAGCTGAGCGACGCCTTCTCCAGCAGCCGCTCAAACAGAAAATACCGACCAGTAGGAATGGGAGATATTTTACCGTTCACGATAAACCGTCAAAAAAATTCCCCATGGTAAGAATTTGTCATCTCACGGTAAAAACGATAAATTCCCGTTGATGATGTTTTTGTGTAAAGCTGATTTATGGTTCTGTGTTAAATCCACGCACAACGTACGTGAAGGAAGGAAGGAAGTGAGAGAAAGAAAGAAAGAAAGAAAGAAAGAAAGAAAGAAAGAAAGAAAGAGTAAGAAAGAAAGAAAAAGAGAGAAAGAGAAAAAGAGAAAGAAAGAAAGAGAAAAAGAAAAGAGAAAAAGAGAGAAAGAGAAAAAGAGAAAGAAAGAAAGCAAGAAAGAGAAAAAGAAAAGAGAAAAAGAGAAAGAAAGAGAAAGAAAAAGAGAAAGAAAGAAAGAAAGAAAGAGAAAGAAAGAAAGAAAGAAGCAAGAAAGAGAAAAAGAAAAGAGAAAAAGAGAAAGAAAGAGAAAGAAAAAGAGAAAGAAAGAAAGAAAGAAAGAAAGAGAAAGAAAGAAAAAGAGAAAGAAAGAAAGAAAAAGAAAGAAAGAAAAAGAGAAAGAAAGAAAGAAAGAAAGAAAGAGAGTAAGAAAGAAAGAAAAAGAGGAGAAAGAAAGAAAGCAAGAAAGAGAAAAAGAAGGAGAAAGAAAAAGAGAAAGAAAGAGAGAAAGAAAAAGAGAGAAAGAGAAAGAAAGAGCAAAAGAGAAAGCAAGAAAGAAAAAGAAAGCAAGAAAGAAAGAGAAAGAAAAAGAGAAAGAAAGAAAGAAAGAAAGAAAGAAAGAAAGAAAGAGAAAGAAAAAGAGAAAGAAAGAAAAAAGAAAGCAAGAAAGAAAGAAAGAAAAAGAGAAAGAAAGAAAGAGCAAAAGAGAAAGCAAGAAAGAAAGAAGAAAAAGAAAAAAAGAAAGAAAGAAAGAAAGAAAGAAAGAGAGCGAAAGAGAAAGCAAGAAAGAAAGAAAGAGAAAGAAAAAGAGAAAGAAAGAAAAAGAGAAAGAAAGAAAGAAAGAAAGAGAGAAAGAGAAAGAAAGAGCAAAAGAGAACGCAAGAAAGAAAGAAGAAAAAGAAAAAGAAAGAAAGAAAGAAAAAGAGCGAAAGAGAAAGCAAGAAAGAAAGAAAGAAAGAAAGATTCCCATTGATGACGTTTAGTAGCATTAAGTATTCTTTTAGAGTAGTGATTTGGGGGCTCCAAAGACTGAATGTGGTGATAGATTTATAGTTACAAAGGTGGAGTTGAATTGGTTTTTGTTTTAAATCGTAATTTTTATCGTTATCGGGATAAATGCCAGAAATTATCGTGATACGTTTTTTAGTCCATACCGCCCATCCCTACCGACCAGAGTTTTCAGCAGCTAGACCTTTAACTGAGTAAAAATACCCAAATCTTTGCATTATGGCGCCCCCTGGAGGAAATGCACGGTGAATCAGAGATGTTTTTGCTGCTCAAAGACTTTTAAAACAGAAAAAAAATCCCCAATAATAATATTAATCCCTAAATCTTGGTACATGACATGTATGTGGACTCTAAAGTGAAAAAGGGGTTAGAGTTTTGGGTTAGTGAGGAGAGCTGCGCGACACCCACCTCCTCGTTGTCGTACAGAGTGATCATGCGGACGTTGGGGTCGTCGGTCAGAGAGTCTCCAGAGCACGACTCCATCAGTCCCTGAGAGCAGAGAGGAACCACAGAGCTCCGTTACGAGAGCCGGCTGGCTGTCTGAGGCTTCCAGAGGCCGACATCACTTCAAGTTTTTGTTTTTAGCTCACTTACATCTGCTACTTCAGACAAATGTAAAAAAGCAAACCTCCTCCACTTCTATGGAGGATTTTTTGTGCCAAAATTAAATGAATAAATACATCATTAATTAATTAAAATGGGAATGAAATATATCATTAATTAATTAAATATGTCATTAATTACTTAAAATTAGAATGAAATATGTCATTCATTAATTTAATTACAATTCATTTTAAGTAAAAATATATATTTATTATTTCAGCATTTAATTAATTAATGACACATTTAATTAATGATTTCGTGTTGCGTGTAAATCATGAAATGTAAAACTGCATTTAATTAATTAATGACACATTTAATTAATGATTTCGTGTTGCTGAAGTTTGACGAGGGAAACTGACAGTTTTACATTTACATTTCATGATTCAGCAACACGAAATCATTAATTAAATGTGTCATTAATTAATTAAATGCTGAAATAATATATATTTTTACTTAAAATGAATTGTATTTTAATTAATTAATGACATATTTCATTCTAATTTTAATTAATTAATGACACATTTAATTAATTAATGATACATTTCATTCCCATTTTAATTAATTAATGATTTATTTATTTATTTAATTTTGGCACAAAAAATCCTCCTCCACTTCAGCTAAGTCTGACACTTATGAAAGCGTATCCAGAACCATCCTAGGACCTGGAGGCTTTCAAGCTTCTGCTTTTATTGACCAGGCTTTTAGTGTGAAGTCTGACCTGCAGGGCGCAGTAGCAGCTGTGGAGGTTGTCCAGACGAGGAGAGAAGATGAACTCCTCGTAGACGCCGCCTAAAGCCTGCAGAGAGCAGAAACACACCGTGAAGACAGAGGACCACCCGCTCAGCTGCTCTTTATCAGCAGGAATAACAGAATATATCAGGCAATAGCAGTACAAACACAACAAATGCTAAAATAAATAAATAACGGCAAACACTTAGAAACAGACGTAGTGTTGACGACTGTCTCCGTGGTAACCCGTGTGCGAGCGGTTTATCGGCTGTTGATGCGGCCATGGTTCATCCTCCTGGGAGGGTTTAATGAAATTCTGCTCTGCAGGACAAACATTCAAACTAGAGATGGGCGGTATGGACTAAAAAATGTATCACGGTAATTTCTGGCATTTATTTAGATAACGATAAAAATGACGATAGAAAAAATACCAATTCAACTCCTTTTTTTCTCTCCTTCACCTTTTCAACTATAAATCTATCTCGCTCTCAGATCCGCCATGTTTGTTACACAAAAACATCAACGGGAATTTATCCTTTTTTCTTTCTTTCTTTCTCATTTCTTTCTTTCTTTCTCATTTCTTTCTTTCTTTCTCATTTCTTTCTTTCTTTCTCATTTCTTTCTCTCTTTCTCATTTCTTTCTCTCTTTCTCATTTCTTTCTCTCTTTCTCATTTCTTTCTCACTTCTTTCTTTCTCATTTCTTTCTCACTTCTTTCTTTCTCTCTCATTTCTTTCTCACTTCTTTCTTTCTCATTTCTTTCTCACTTCTTTCTCTCTCATTTCTTTCTCATTTCTTTCTCACTTCTTTCTTTCTCATTTCTTTCTCACTTCTTTCTTTCTTTCTCATTTCTCCTTTCTTTCTTTCTTTCTTTCTCATTTTTTTCTTTCTCATTTCTTTCTCACTTCTTTCTTTCTTTCTCATTTCTCCTTTCTTTCTTTCTCATTTCTTTCTTTCTTTCTTTCTCATTTCTCCTTTCTTTCTTTCTTTCTTTCTCATTTCTCCTTTCTTTCTTTCTCATTTCTCCTTTCTTTCTTTCTTTCTCTTTCCTCCTTTCTTTCTTTCTTTCTCATTTCTCCTTTCTTTCTTTCTCATTTCTCCTTTCTTTCTCATTTCTTTCTCTCTCCTTTCTTTCTCATTTCTTTCTTTCTTCTTTCTCTCTCATTTCTTTCTTTCTTTCTTTCTCTCTCATTTCTTTCTTTCTTTCTTTCTCTCTCATTTCTTTCTCTCTTTCTTTCTTTCTTTCTCTCTCATTTCTTTCTTTCTTTCTTTCTCTCTCATTTCTTTCTTTCTTTCTTTCTCTCTCATTTCTTTCTTTCTTTCTTTCTCTCTTTCTTTCTCTCTTTCTTTCTCTCTCATTTCTTTCTTTCTTTCTTTCTCATTTCTCCTTTCTTTCTTTCTTTCTCATTTCTCCTTTCTTTCTTTCTTTCTTTCTCATTTCTCCTTTCTTTCTTTCTCATTTCTCCTTTCTTTCTCATTTCTCCTTTCTTTCTTTCTTTCTTTCTCATTTCTCCTTTCTTTCTTTCTCATTTCTCCTTTCTTTCTTTCTTTCTCTTTCTTTCTTTCTTTCTCATTTCTCCTTTCTTTCTTTCTTTCTCATTTCTCCTTTCTTTCTTTCTCATTTCTCCTTTCTTTCTCATTTCTTTCTCTCTCCTTTCTTTCTCATTTCTTTCTTTCTTCTTTCTCTCTCATTTCTTTCTTTCTTTCTTTCTCTCTCATTTCTTTCTTTCTTTCTTTCTCTCTCATTTCTTTCTTTCTTTCTTTCTCATTTCTCCTTTCTTTCTTTCTTTCTTTCTCATTTCTCCTTTCTTTCTTTCTTTCTCATTTCTCCTTTCTTTCTTTCTTTCTTTCTCATTTCTCCTTTCTTTCTTTCTCATTTCTCTCTTTCTTTCTTTCTTTCTCTTTCTTTCTTTCTTTCTCATTTCTCCTTTCTTTCTTTCTTTCTCATTTCTCCTTTCTTTCTTTCTCATTTCTCCTTTCTTTCTCATTTCTCCTTTCTTTCTCATTTCTTTCTCTCTCCTTTCTTTCTTTCTCCTTTCTCTCTCATTTCTTTCTTTCTTCTTTCTCTCTCATTTCTTTCTTTCTTCTTTCTTTCTTTCTTTCTCTCTCATTTCTTTCTTTCTTTCTTTCTCTCTCATTTCTTTCTTTCTTTCTCTCTCATTTCTTTCTCTCTTTCTTTCTTTCTTTCTCTCTCATTTCTTTCTTTCTTTCTTTCTCTCTCATTTCTTTCTTTCTTTCTTTCTCTCTCATTTCTTTCTTTCTTTCTTTCTCTCTCATTTCTTTCTCTCTTTCTTTCTCTCTCTTTCTTTCTCTCTCATTTCTTTCTTTCTCTCTCATTTCTTTCTTTCTCTCTCATTTCTTTCTTTCTCTCTCATTTCTTTCTTTCTCTCTCATTTCTTTCTTTCTCTCTCATTTCTTTCTTTCTCTCTCATTTCTTTCAGGCTCCTTCCTTCCTTCCTTCCTTCCTTCCTTCCTTCCTTCCTTCCTTCCTTCCTTCCTTCCTTCCTTCCTTCCTTCCTTCCTTCCTTCCTTCCTTCCTTCCTTCCTTCCTTCCTTCCTTCCTTCCTTCCTTCCTTCCTTCCTTCCTTCCTTCCTTCCTTCCTTCCTTCCTTCCTTCCTTCCTTCCTTCCTTCCTTCCTTCCTTCCTTCCTTCCTTCCTTCCTTCCTTCCTTCCTTCCTTCCTTCCTTCCTTCCGTGGATTTAACACAGAACCATAAATCATCTTTACACAAAAATATCATCAACGGAAATGTATCGTTTTTACCGCGAGGTGACAAATTCTTATCGTTAGGAAATTTTTTGACGGTATATCGTGAACGGTAAAATATCGCCCATTCCTAATTCAAACCCCCTCGTCCTTCCAGGAACAGCATTTTAAACGTGTCGATAACTTTTCCAACACAGCTGTTGTCAAATTAAAGACTCGTTTACCCATATTTACTCTTCAAAGACCCGGCTTTGCAACAGCACCAACTCTGCTTTAGTGCCTGCTTTCATCAGAAAGCTGTTTTTCTTAAACCTTACCGTTTCTGGAAAGTCTTGCAGGGCTGAAATGTATAAATTAACGTGTATTAAATGAAGTGAAGTTGACCAGAAAGGATATTTCCATGTAGACTTCAACTCCTCTGTGATGGTGTTGAAAGACCTCGGCACAGATCTCAACTTGACGATAATAGGATGAGACTGGTTGCCATGGAGACTCACCGCGGGCTGCGTGTCAGCCAGACACAGCTCGAAGTCCAGCAGCGCGTCGGGCTGGATGCCCAGCTCGGAGCAGAGCAGCTTCACCAGCGCCGGGTGGTGCTTCTCTGCCTGACAGACGACACAGAACAACACCGGCGTCACCTCTGATCACGTGTCGGTGGACGGGTCTCCAGAAGAGCACGCCGTTGTTGTTATCGAGGACCTAAAGCTTAAACATCTGACACGTCCGTCTAAATCAGGGGTCGGCAACCCAAAATGTTGAAAGAGCCATATTGGACCAAAAACACAAAAAACAAATATGTCGGAGCCGCAAAAAAATGACTGAGTCTTGTATAAGCCTTAGAATGAAGGCAACACATGCTGCATGTAGCTATATTAGTTATAACTGGGGGAGATTTTTTTTTCATTATGCACTTCGAGAAAAAAGTCAAAATGTTGAGAAAAAGGTCGAAATGTTGAGAAAAAAAGTCTAAAATGTCGAGGAAATAGTCAAAATTTCATGGAAAAAGTTGATATTTCGAGAAACAAGTCGAAATGTTGAGAAAAAAGTCAAAATGTTGAGAAAAAAGTCGAAATGTCGAAGAAATAGTCAAAATTTCATGGAAAAAGTCAAAATGTCGAGAAAAAGGTCGAAATGTTGAGAAAAAAGTCTAAAATGTCGAGGAAATAGTCAAAATTTCATGGAAAAAGTCAAAATGTCGAGAAAAAAGTCGAAATGTTGAGAAAAAAGTCAAAATGTTGAGAAAAAAGTCGAAATGTCGAAGAAATAGTCAAAATTTCATGGAAAAAGTCAAAATGTCGAGAAAAAAGTTGAAATGTCGAGATTAAAAAGGAAAGGAAAAAGGAAGAAAAAGAGAAAAAAAGGAAAAAGAGAAGAAAGAAGAAAAAAAGGAAAAGAAAAAAAAGAAGAAAAAAAGGAAAAGAAAAGATTTAAAGAAATTAGAAAAAATAAAAAAAAGAAAAAAAAAAGAAAAAAGAAGAAAAAAAGGAAAAAGGAAGAAAAAAAGGAAAAAGGAAGAAAAAAAAGAGAAAAAAGGAAAAAGAGAAGAAAAAATAAAAAAAGGGCGGCTAAAGAGCCGCATGCAGCTCTGGAGCCGCGGGTTGTCGACCCCTGGTCTAAATTCACCTTCTTTAGGACTAAACCCGTCTAAGTCCGTCTGGGACTGCGGCACTTACCGTGTTGGTAGGACACGAGGCGTCTCCGCTCGGCGACGAGCCCGTCTCCAGCTCCTCCTGCACGATGGTGGCGATGATGGGCACGCTGGAACATGCAAACACACGACGGTCACCACCGCTCCAGTCATCGTTTCAAGCGTGAAGCTCTCAGAGCGACGAGTTGGACTCACAGGTGGTTCTCCTTGTTGGGTCCGAAGGAGTCGTTGATGTCGCGCTGCAGGTGGATGGCCAGGTGGGGGATCCTGAGCACCGGTCTGGACACGTTGACCAGCCGCTGGACCAGCTTACCGCCACTCTGGAGGAACAAGCAACGAGTCCATCACTGCACCGGAGATACAGACCCCCCCCGGCCGTCTAACTACCCGCCTCACAACAGAGGACCAGGTACAACCCCACGAAGAGGAGGAGGAGGGAATGATAACTGTTAATCATCACTGCAAGAGTAAGGGGAGGAAGAAACAAAGGAGGGGGAGGAGAAGGAAAGAGGAGGAGGAGAATAAAGGAGGAAGAAGAAGAAAGAAGCAGACGTAGGAAGGAGGAGGATAAGAGAGTATGATAATAAATAGGCCTGTATTGAAAAGATCGATTCTCCGATTTTAAATCGATTCTCATATTAATTCCTAAAAATCAATTCATATGTCTAAAGGTCGATTTAAAAAAAAAAAAAAAAAAAAGAAAAAGAAAAATTTTCGTTTTTTTTCATCATTACATTACAACTTTTGGTACTTTTTTGTTTATACCCAAAAAAGGAATATTTTGTTGGACACGAGAATAACTGGTGCCATGTTTTTGCCTTTAAATATGTTAAAAGGTATGAAATCATTAAAGTTTTCAGTTATAATTGCATAAATTGTCTATATTTCTTTGCTTTATATACTGTCTTGGGGTTACATTTGGATAAATGTTAAAAACCAAATTCTCATAAGTGGGGAAAAAATAAAAGCGATTTCTTTCGTCCTCTGTTTGCTGCCCTGGATCCGTTTGGTAATTCTGACCCACACGATGTTTCTGAAAGCAGTTCTATCAGCATTCTGGGAGCTGATTGGTCCTTACAGCATCATTAGCTGCAATACTTGCTGTTGAATCTCAATATAATACTAGTATTAATATGTTGCATAACTATACTAATTCATGAAACACCTGAAAAAACAGTTATATTAATATATATTATATTTCTATATAATATATATTAACAGTAACCCAAATAAATATTGGATCGAATCGAATCAAAGCGTGATAATCGATTCTGAATCTTAAGAATCGGAATCGAATCGATTCTTGACATTTGAATCGATCCCCAGCCCTAATAATAAACATGTTGTGACGGCGACAGGCGGAGAGGACGGCCGTACCTTGACCATGACGCGGCCAGCGACCGTCAGGTCCCGGTCGAACCAGGTGTTCCAGATGCCGCCGCCGTAACACTCCACCCCCACCTGCAGACAGCCCTGCTTGGTTCTCTTCGACCTGGGCTTCACCTGAACACACAAACACCCCATCAACAACATCATCATAAACGTGTCTCTGCTGACCGTCGACACCTTCCTCGCCCCTGGGCCCAGTATTGCCATACTGTGGCAATATGTGGCCCACGATATTCAATATATTGTAAGAAATTTCATCAACGATATATGTGACTGAAAAAGAAAAAATACCCATAAAAAGGAAAACGTCTGCAGTTATGTATTTATTCAATGCCAAAACTTCATACAATGTACAAAGAAAGTGCATTTGTATATTTCCTCACTGCCTCCTAGGCTTGTAAATGTAAACACTGTACAGCTGGACAAATTAAAGTGCATGAACATTAATAAGGCTAAAGAAAGGATAGAGAAATTTGGAATAGTTGTAATAAAACTAAAAATGTGTAGTTCTATCTTCAAGTTTAAGGAAATGTTTAAAGAAAATACTGTAAATAAATATAAAACACTATGAATATAGAGTATACTATCGGGAACATTCTAGAATGTGAAACGTCAATTTTGTGTTTTGTCTTACTTATTTTTGTCTTTTTATGTATAGTTTGTTTCAACGGAGTAATGCTGATGTCTTACATTTAAGCTGATCATAAGAAAAAAAAAGGGTAGGCACTATAAGCTACGGCTTCAGCCTACACCTTTTCGGCAAAGGAAATTTTTTTTTTTATTACCCTTTCATCTTATTTTGTAAAAAGTGTGTACAAGCCGAAATAAAGATAAAGATAAGATAACATGTTTTATATACAGGACTGTCTCAGAAAATTAGAATATTGTGATTTTCTGTAATGCAATTACAAAAACAAAAATGTCATACATTCTGGGTTCATTACAAATCAACTGAAATATTGAGAGCCTTTTATTATTTTAATATTGCTGATCATGGCTTACAGGTTAAGAAAACTCAAATATACTATCTCAAAAAATTAGAATATTCTGGGAATCTTAATCTTAAGCCGTAAACCATAATCAGCAATATTAAAATAATAAAAAGGCTTTCAATATTTCAGTTGATTTGTAATGAATCCAGAATGTATGACGTTTTTGTAATTACAGAAAATCACAATATTCTAATAATATTTAATATTATTAATATTTTTTTTTTAAATTTGCATTACAGAAAATAAATAACTTTATCAAAATATTAAAATTTTCTGAGACAGTCCTGTAAACCAGGACAATGCACTGCTTTGTTTCTAATACTGAAAAGTCAGTAAGCAACTTAATTTTGCATCGTATCTCACTGCCTCCTAGTCTTATAAATGTAAACACTGTAGAGCTGGACAAATTGAAGTGCATGAACAATAGTGTAGCGTAATAGTGTAGCGTAAATCCATTATGCGTGTTGTAATAAAATATTGATATTTGCCGTCAGTTTATTGATTATTTATTGCGACAGAGAGCGAAACAATATATTGCAATATCAATTTTTTTTCCCACCACTAATTATGACATCAGTGAACATCTTTAAAAGGCACATGTTTGTACCGCCTGACCAGGAGGAGGAGGAGCTCCTTCGGCTAATGACATGAATAAAAACAGCTCTTCATCTCTACTCGCGGCTGACAGAGTGATTGACAGGTGGGAGTGGGCGGGCTCTCACCCTGAGGCAGGGGCTGTCTGTGTGGGCTCCGATCATGGAGAAGCCGTTTCCTGGCACGTAGCGTCCACCCACGGCAAATGCGATGAAGCAAGAGAAGTTCCTGGTCACAAAGTACTGCAGACACGAAGATTACTTACTTTCACTGTTAAAAGCGTCTGACTCCGCCCCCCCAGAGTGGCGACCCTCACCCACCTTGCTGGCCGGCTTGATGTCCCACGGCTCCGTCTCCTTCAGCTCCACGAATCCGGCCTCCAACAGACGCAGACGACATTCTTCAACCACTGAAAGAAGGTTGAACTCTGTGACCTTTACTGTCGTTTGGCTGGAATAAAACCTCATTTTGTGGAGTTGTGGAAGTCAACAGGCTCCGGATTAGGGCTGGGGGATATATCGAGATTTTAATATATATCGATTTATTTTCAAACGCAATATGGTACGAGACAATATCGTTTATATTGATTTAAAAAAATAAATAAATAAATTATGATTTTGATATAGCTTATTTTGTGACAAATTGACTTGAATGTTTTATTTGAGATTTGCACAAATGTTTTGTTATTGGCACAACTGTCAACCTCAGTGGAAAAGTCTGCCTGTTACTGTCTACATTGTATTAATTGCACAGTGTATTTTAATTTAATTGTTATGCAGGAAAGGGATATTTGTTTTATTTTATTCAAGAAGCATTTTTATTCTATATATGCAGGCAGTTTATTTTTATTTCATTTGTTTTATACATTTTGATATTGTGCAGACCTCTGTTAATAAAGGAACCTGTGTGACATTTGGTGCGAGGCTTTGTATTAAAAGAGACTCAGAAAAAAATGAAGCTAACAGAGATGCTATGCTATAATGCTTTGGGGGAAACCGCAATTATGGCACAGAAAAAATATCGATATATATCGAGTATCGCCATTCAGCTAGAAAATATCGAGATATGACTTTTGGTCCATATCGCCCAGCCCTACTCCGGATGAGATTCAGATCTGTGAATGAGGTCGACAGATGATGCGGTCTCGGGTCTCAGGACTGTCAGACATTTGTGAGTAACGGGAATTTAAAAAAAATAAATGACAGGGCCATGTGACCTTGATTTGTTGACCTAGGTAGAGGAGATGACCTTTGAACACGAGGATCCATCGCATCTTGTTTTGTTTGAGCTTCGCTGTCTTTTATAACAGCAATTTATTAACTCTGATATCGGCCTCTCTTTGTTTAAACTGCTTGTGGGTGGGGCTTACAGCAATCAACAGTTCTGATTGGCTGAAATCCCCCACAATAGTTTATAAAAATCTGCTTGTTTAAAGCTGTGCTGCAGGGACTCCTTATGAAGACAATGTTCGGAGTCAGATTCCTGCAGATGAGCTGGAGTCACGTTGAGATCTGCAGCGGTGGAACGAGCTCCAGAATCAATGAGGAGAGAGAGACTCAGACATGAAAGCAGTGAGATGATTTTAAGGTATTATGACTGAAGCAGGAGATAAGCAACACTTAATCCATCTAATCTGACCAGAACCTTTCACCCGAGGTCGAGGTTCAGTGGAAACGTCAAACACAAAGCACTAAACTAATCTTTTAATGTCTGTAAAACCCAAACAAACAAACCCCCAGCACCGCTTTGTTTTCAGATACTGCTTTAAAAGATCCTCTGTGGTTTGAACTAAGACTTTAACCTTTGTTTTTAAGTCTTCCATGCTCAGTATTGGTTCAAGGAAGACTTTAGAGAAAATCAGTTAATCAAGGAAGGAGCCATTGTGAAAACTCTGTTACATCTTAATCTTATCTGCAGCTCAAAGTTGTCTGCTAATCTCTACAATAAATCCACTTGGCATCTTATAAATGCTGACACATGTGATTCGGATGTCTCTTGCACATTTACAAGGAAATAGTTATTACAATATAATATACAATGTAATTTATGATAGTTATCTGGGTTTATTTTCATAAATAAACTTGAAATGAACACATTGAGGCTGTTGAGATTTCTTAAAGTTAACGGTTTAACCCAACAGGGATCATCTTAACTGGTTATAACCAGTACTGGAGTTGAGGGGGGATGGCATCCCCCATGAAATAAAAATGGTCAAAATCATCCCCCCTGTAAAACTGCCATCCCTCCGTTCCATCCCTTATGTCATTTCATCAATGAATGTGGTTTTACTGCTATTTCAACATTTAGAGTCATCACCAGAAAAATAACACCAGAAAAATAACTTATTGGACAATTTTTTACCTGTTTCAAGTAAATTTTCACTTCAAATAAGTAGAAAAATCTACCAGTGGGACAAGATGTATCTTCTCATTACAAGCAATAAAATCTTGTTCCACTGGCAGATTTTTCTACTTATTTCAAGTGAAAATCTACTTGAAACAGGTGAAAATTGTTGTTTTTTCCAGTGATGAGTCTTGTTTTAAGTGTAATCAGATATTTTCTACTAAAATGAGACATTTTAACTAGAAATAAGACAAATATTCTTGTTAGGATTTTGAGTTTTTGCAGTGATCCATTTTACTTATCCTGTGAAGGACAGAGTCATATTGATAAGTTCAGAAAAGTGTTTTTTATTGTTGTGTTTTGATGTATTTGATGTAAGCCCAGTGGATATTTAAAGCTTACAGAAGGCTGCATTTAACTGCTGCTATGTCATTCCTGCAGTATTTCTGCAGGTGTTTTGGTCACTGCTATTATTTGTAATATATTATATTATTTATAATCAGCACAAATTATCTGTCCCCATATGATAAAATCCACCATCCCACCTGATTTTTTTTTACAACTCGAGTACTGGTTATAACGTCACAAAAAACTAGTCTCATGGACAGAATTGTGCAGGTTTTGCTGGATGTGATGATTTCCCATCATTATAAATGTGTAATGTGAGTTTTATCTAAATTATAAGCTCGGGTTTTACCGTGATATGGAGACAATCCTCTGTTGACGAACTGCAGGAACTCTTTGGCAGCAGCCTGGACAGCTTCTTTTGAGCTCTTCATGATCAAAGACTGATGAGAGACAAAAAAGGCAAATTAATAGTAAAAATAAAGCAGAAGCGAGCTAAAAACGCCAGTTCCAACTCCGGACAAACTGACCCAAACCTTAACTTTAAATACGGGAAGAAATGTAAAATCAACGTATATAATACAAGCATTTAATATAAAAGTAAATGCCATTTCGAAGAAGCTACAATGGTGAATTAAACACAATTAAATAGCCTATTTTCTGCTGCTGTCCGATAAAGGAAGCACCTGAAGGAGAAGGCTTTCTCTTTCTTCTTCTCCGCTGTTTTTCCTTTACGGACCAAAGTTAAATCAGTTGTCGGCGAGGAAGCAGCACTTCCACACAACGAGAATATTCGTCTTTATTGCCCACCTTACCTGCATTGATTGCACGTTACAAGTCTGAAGTTCAGCAGAAAGAGGAAGCTGCAGATCAGCTGACAGCAGCGGCTGTTTCCAGACTCCGCGCCACAGCGACACCCAGCGGCCGGGAGGTGTCATTACTTATCCCATGTTAACGCCTACTAGAGTCGCTTATATTTTACTATGATTTATCCTTATATTTCATACTGCAATGTCATTTGGGCAAGTACATTCAAGAGTAACCTCAACTGTATCTTTATCCTGCAAAAACGTTTTATCAAAATGATAACTTTTTTACAATAGACTTTCTTTTTTTTTTTTTACTTTATTTAAAAGAATTAACACAAAACAGTATACAAGAACAGTATACAAATAAAATATAGAACATGTGCCAGGGGTGATGTTTGTTATTCAAGAAGATTAAACATATAACATAAGTCTATGGTTTTAATAGCCTTTTCATTTGTTGATTTTAGGATTAATTTCAAGTAAAGTTCCATTTCTTTCTGGAAAACAAAAAAGCAAGGGGTTTTCTTTGAAAATGTACTCTTATGAATATGAAATTTGGCAAGAAATAAAAACAGATTTATCAAAAAGTAACATTTTCCTTATTTCTTAGGGAAACAATGGAAACCAAAAACAACATTTTCCCAATGTAAATTAAAATCTATAGCAAAAGAGTCAATAATAAATTTGCTGATATCTGCCCATAGTTTTTTCGAATGAGAGCAAAGCCAAAATAAATGAACAACTGTTTCTGGATGTAAATTACAGAAGGAACAATTTGTATTAATGTCCTTTTTAAATTTCTGCATGTAATGGCTAGCAGGATAGTATTTATGTATGATTTTGTAAGAGACCTCCTTAACCTTATTTGTGATTAAAAATTTGTTAGGAAGCATCCAAGTTTTTTTTCCAATCAATATGATCTGTGAAACGATTCCAATAAACAGTAATATTAGGGGTAGCAACAATATCTTTTTGAAATAAGGCACGTACCCTTTTATTATTATTCTTTTGGGTCAGTGAAAAACATATTTTACCTACTGGAGAGTCAGTTGAGAACGGGACAGACACATTTCTAGATGAGGAAGTACAACTGTTTTTAAAAAGCAGTGCCTGATGGTGCCTGATGGAATAGCATTAGCGACAACTGAAAATTCTTCAGTTCTTCTATAAATTATTCCCATGAGTCATGTGACTAATGTCAACTTTAGAGCGTAAAAAATGAGCTAGCTAGCTGTTTAAGAAAAGAAAATTCGTTGCGAAATTGACTTGGCTATTTCCTATTTACCGCTAGTTAGACCTGATGGATAAATTTGTGACAATAACGAAGCCTAAAACTGCGCGAAAACGCGCCGAAAGTCTACTGTAAATCGTCTTTTTGGGTGAAGTTTAGCATTTGATTGGTGGACGGCGAGCCTACTCTAGCACCCCTAGTTACCATGGTTACAGAGTGTAGCGCTTCTGACATCGCTAGTAACCGACTTGCTGTTGGCTACATTGTATGTAATTTCCGGTAAAGAAACATCTAAATATCACAATATCAAACGTGTTTTCTTTTTAGAAAGTACAAACATAGGAAGTTAACAAGTACTCACCCATCTTTTACTTGTCTCTTTACTCTTTAACTGTCGTCCAGTCTGACAGCCTGTCCTAACTGCATCCGAGCGTCCGACTATCGCATCGCACAGCGTGGTATCGGACGCTCTCTGTCCACACTGAAAGCGTTATTGGCCCCCACGTTATTTTGATTGACAGCTGACTCTCGCGCTTTAAGGCTGATTTAAGGTTCCGCGTTACACCAACGCAGACCGTACGGCGTTGATTTTACGCGGGACCATAAATCAGCCTAGTCTCACACTGCGGTCACGCCATCTACGCTTCGGAGAGGCGCAGTCGCGCTATCTGCGCTTGGAAATCGATTGCGCGTCTACAGCGCGTTGTACGGTAAAGCGTGTGGACGGCTTCAAAACGGTTATTATTATTATTTTCACGTCTTGAAATAGATACATATGTCATTCCTTTTTGTAGTTTTACTAAAGTCTAACAAAATGATAAAAAAACAAAAAAAAAAAAAAACAATCCCATTCAGAATCCCCTTCATTTCTATATAGGCAGATTAAAAAAATTCATAAACAAATCTAATCAAATACTAGTCAGCACACTGTAAGATATTCTTGTTCAGCATGTCCTCAAGTACCTCTGACATCATTTTCAAGTTCTTTTACCCTAGCATTTTCTAATAATTACATCCTAAAATCATACCGAATACACAGGAATATAGGCAGATTTCAAAAATTCATAAAAAAATCTAATCAAATACTAGTCAGCACACTGTAAGATATTCTTGTTCAGCATGTCCTCAAGTACCTCTGACATCATTTTCAAGTTCTTTTACCCTAGCATTTTCTAATAATTACATCCTAAAATCATACCCAATACACATGAATATAGGCAGATTAAAAAAATTCATAAAAAAATCTAATCAAATACTAGTCAGCACACTGTAAGATATTCTTGTTCAGCATGTCCTCAAGTACCTCTGACATCATTTTCAAGTTCTTTTACCCTAGCATTTTCTAATAATTACATCCTAAAATCATACCCAATACACATGAATATAGGCAGATTTCAAAAATTCATAAAAAAATCTAATCAAATACTAGTCAGCACACTGTAAGATATTCTTGTTCAGCATGTCCTCAAGTACCTCTGACATCATTTTCAAGTTCTTTTACCCTAGCATTTTCTAATAATTACATCCCAAAATCATACAGAATACACAGGAATATAGGCAGATTTCAAAAATTCATAAAAAAATCTAATCAAATACTAGTCAGCACACTGTAAGATATTCTTGTTCAGCATGTCCTCAAGTACCTCTGACATCATTTTCAAGTTCTTTTACCCTAGCATTTTACTAAAGTCTAACAAAATGATAAAAAAACAAAAAAAAAAACAATCCCATTCAGAATCCCCTTCATTTCTATATAGGCAGATTTAAAAAATTCATAAAAAAATCACATCAAATACTAGTCAGCACACTGTAAGATATTCTTGTTCAGCATGTCACTTTTCACTTTCACTTTTGGCTGGTTTTGAGGTAACCTGGTCTTGATCAAACTGTCAATTGGATTTTGATGTTTGGCTTATTAAAGTCTTCCCTAATTCTCATCATGCCTCTGCCTTGTGTGTGCTGTAGGTGTGGCTTTACCATTGTAACAATAGACATGTGGACCCAAGATCCGGGTAAAAGGATGGATAGCAGATCTGGTTTTTAGTCTCTTCATCAGATTTGAACGTAATCGCAAAAGCACAGAAACACTACTGCCAAACAGGGAAGAGACTTAACCAAATTGAAATTATCACCAGACAGTGAGCAGTCTAAAAAGTGAATAATGTAATTAAAAACTCTTTAGCTCATGAGTGTCATGTTGAATTACTGCAGATTTTTTTTAAATATTTGAATTATTTGGATGGTAAATTGATATCAGATGCACATTCAGTTCTATATATTACAATATCATTAGAAAATTCAAGTAAAATCTTTTATAACTTGTCCCCAGGTAATCCAGATACAAATTTCATGTTGAACAACTGCTGAAATTTTCAATAACAAAGTAGGCCAAGTATTCTAAAATGGTCATTTAAGTCTAACCATTGTCTGATTATAGTATTATTGTTTTTATTTTTATTATTATTATTATTATTATTATCATTATTATTATTATTATTATTATTATTATTATAATTATTATTATTATTATTATTATTATTATTATTATCCTCCTAATTTTGGGGGGGGGGGGCTGAGATCAAATTTGGGGGGGCTTCAGCCCGTTTTTTTTATTTGTAGTGAGAACATAATCCACACAGCAACTGACACAAATCCATTCATGTGTATGTGTCCGCGGCGCAAGGACCACATTGATTGCGCTGCAGCTGCCCTCATCGCCGCTTGTTGCTTTTCTGATTCGTTTTGAAGAATCATGCAACTCTTCCTTCTTTTGCTCGCTGCTTGCTCCCCAGATCCAGCAAATTTCCAAAGTTTTTTTGGTCGGGGGCGTGGTTTGCTGGCCCATCTTTTCATTGCATCAACAAATCTCCGACTCTTTCAAATTACGTTAAATCTTTATAAACAACATGAAATTCTTGGGATTTGTTCTGTAAATGAATTTATGCATATTATTATTTTTTATACATTAAAAAAAACCTTTTTATATTATTATTGTTTTATATATATATACGAGAGGTGCCGGATCTGCCCAAATAAGTCCCGGAACACAGGGAGGCCAAAATCGAGAGGTGCCGGATCTTGCTCCGGCAGGATCCGGCACAAATTAACCCCTGGGTGTGTGCATTTGTGAAACTTGTCCTGTGCATTTGTGAAACGGTGTGTGCATTTGCGAAACTTGTCCTGTGCATTTGTGAAACGGTATGTGCATTTGTGAAACAGTGTGTGCATTTGCAAATCGGTGTGTGCATTTGTGAAACTTGTCCTGTGCATTTGTGAAACGGTATGTGCATTTGTGAAACAGTGTGTGCATTTGCGAATTATGAGACTGTTCTAACTCCATATGATCATTCTTCAATGAAGCATATGAAGGGATACATTTATTTCTGATTTATTTTCTATCTTGAAGTGTATATGTGTATTTTACATTTGTCGCCAAGACATTTATTAGTGTACCACCACAGAGACGGCCTAATATAGTCGGGAACGTCGAGGGCGGCGGAGGAGGAGAGTCAGAAAACGATGGGAGGATGTTTACCTCAGCTGTCAGCTCGCATTGTCTCTGCGGTACTTGAGGCAGCCCAGGAAGAACAAAAAACACATGCACGCACACACACACACACACACACACACACACACACACACACACACACACACACACACACACACACACACACACACACACACACACACACACACACACACACACACACACACACACACACACACACACACACACACACACACACACACACACACACACACACACACACACACACACACACACACATACAGACTCTATTAATAGATGTGAGAGCAACAGCCTGCAGTGTAACCTACAGAGATACTCACACAATTTTATAAAAACAGAAATAAAGAAATGAGTCGGCAAAAAAATAATGAAGAAAAAACAGATAAATGCCAGGAAGAAACCCCTGCAACTAATGAGATCAAATTTCAACAGGTTTTGGGACATGAGTTGGTATAAAAAGGTAGTCTTGTGTTTCAGCAGTAAAGATGGATGAGTTTAAAAATGTCATGCGAAAAAGAAGCACCACATGGGGTTTCTGTGTTGAAGGAAGCTCACACATCTGGAAACGAAACATCAGTGCTGAAAGGTAAATACAACATCTGCCAAAAGAAACATTTTTGTGACAACAATAATGAAAAGGATGATACGTCCGTGTTCCCATGATCATTGGAGGAGTTTCATTCCTGCTGGAGTTTGATCAGAGACGGTTGATATCTGATCGTGTTTAGTCAAAGTGTCATCTCCGGTCTCCATCCCTCTGAAACTAAACTGTTCACAACAACCATACTAAATATGTCTTTTACCCAAATGAACAAATTTGAAAAACTCTTTAGATAAGACACACCTTTATTGTCATTGCACGTGTACAGTGCAAGGTGACGAAACGCAGTTCAGCGTTTAACCAGAAATGCAAAAAGCAGCAAGGGCAACATTTATACAAAAACTATGAAATGTAAAAAACATGTGCAGGTAAAGACACTACCATGATAATGATGATGATGATTGATGTGTAGAAAATCAAATCTACATACACAAACAGTGTGTGGAAATAAGTAAAACATTATTCCCTACAATGATTAGAATGTGATCCATCAATCAGATCCTTCTTATTTGATACGATTAGCAGATTTACAACTATCTCAGCCAAACAATAACTTTAATCCAGTACATGAAGGCCTCCACAAGAAATAGTTGTAAGGCAGTGATGACAAACCTGCGACCATGGCGAGTAAATCAGTAACCATGACGAGTCAACCTGAAACCAGGACTAGTAAACCCAAAACCAGGAATAGTAAACCTGTAACAGGACGAGTAAACCTCTAAACCAGGGATCAGCAACCCGCGGCTCCAGAGCCGCATGCAGCTCTTTAGCGCCGCCCTAGTGGCTCCTGGAGCTTTTTCAAAAATGTTTATCTTTTTTTTCCTTTTTCTTTTTTTTTCTCTTTTTTTCTCTTTTTTCCTTTTATTCTCTTTTCTTTCTTCTTTTTTTTCCCTTTTTTCTTCCTTTTTCCTTTTTTAATCTCGACATTTCAATTTTTCCTCAACATTTTGACTTTTTTCTCAACATTTCGACTTTTTTCTCGAGATTGTACTTCAACATTAATATCGACATTTAGACTTTTTTCTCGAAAGTTTGGCTTTTTTCTCGACATTTCGACTTTTTTCTCAACATTTCGACTTTTTTCTCAACATTTCGACTTTTTTCTTGAGATTGTACTTCAACATTAATATCGACATTTCAACTTTTTTCTCGAAAGTTTGACTTTTTTCTCGAAATTTTGGCTTTTTTCTCGACATTTCGACTTTTTTCTCGACATTTCGACTTTTTTCTTGAAGTGCATAATGAAAAAAAAAATCTTCCCCCAGTTATAACTAATTTAGCTACATGTAGCATGTGTTGCCTTCATTCTAAGGCTTATACTTTCCTTTTTTGTGGCTCCAGACATATTAGTTTTTTGTGTTTTTGGTCCAATAAGGCTCTTTCAACATTTTGGGTTGCCGACCCCTGCTCTAAACAGAAGTAGGTAACCTGAAACCAAGACTAGTAAACCTTTAACCAGGACAAGTAAACCAGTAACCAGGACGAATAAACCTGTAACCAGGACGAGTAAGCTTGAAACCAAGTCTAGTGAATGCACAGCCATGTTTCGCCTCAAAGGTAAAGCTTATAGCTGCTTGACTTGGTTGTGTGATTGTCTCACATGTAAACGGAGCAGCATTTTCCTTAAACTCCTGTAGAAACCCAACACCAGACTTCACACAGTCCACACAGACACACAGCCTTCTTGAGACGTACAGAAGGAAAAATGCAGGTGAATGTAATCACTTTACTGAGCTGCTTCTTTCAGCTGAAGAGGTCTTCATCGTCTCTATGAGTCTCAATGTCTGAGTTATGAAGGTCGGAGGCTTTTATTGCTGCAGATCTCACATAATCACCACTGATTCATAGGTTCTCGATGCGAGAACACGCTTTCTCTGCAGAGAAAGTTACTGTAATGTCACATATTTATTCAAAGAACTTCTGTCTTATGCTTGAAATGAAAGGCCTGAATTGTCTCAGTCTTGTTGTGTTTGAAATGGCTTTAGGGTCCTTAGTTGAGAAATGAGTTTCTCTGCTGCCTGAAAGATGCCAATGTGTTTGTGTTCGTTAAAAAGCTGACAGTTGTTTATTGAGGCTAACGCCTCGAGGCTAATGTCTCCTAGGATAGTTTTCCTTTTTAAGGCAGATCAGCGGGAGCTCTTCTTCTTCCTCTGCTCTGCATCACCATCCGAGGATGCCGTCTTTGCATCCTCACATTGTAATGTAGTGAAATCACAGCACCAGAGGAGCAAGAAGGCTGACACCACTCTTTGTGTGCAAGAAAAGGGATTAAACCAAAACTAACCAGGACAGTTTTTCACCCATATAAGTGTCATTGATCTGCTATCAGTCAGACGTGACTGCGTTATCTGATTGAGGTCTTCTTCAGGCTCAGAAATGATCACATAATAATAACGGAAGTGCAACAAACATGTTTAAAACAATCACAAAGATATTCAAAATTCAAACAGACTCGTTGGGCTCCCACAACCAGAGGTGTCTTCAGTATTCACATTCATTACTCAGGTAGAAGTATAGATACTAGAGTTTAAAAATACTCCTGTAGAAGTTGAAGTATCAACTCAAGTTTTTTACTCAAGTAAAAGTATAAAAGTACTGGTTTCAAAACTACTTCAAGTATAAAAGTAAAAGTATTGTAAAGGGGGAAAAAGCCATTAAGGACAAAAGCCATTGAAAATGAATGTATCTTAGTATAATGCAAATATATTAAAGAAGCATATATGTGTACTATTGAGCATTAACATGTGTTTCAGAGAGCAGCAGATATGATGACTAGTTGCCTATAAGTATTGTAATGGTGCAAAAAGTCAAACTTCAGAGGCATGTTATCATTTATCTAACCTTTATTGGAATGTACATCCAAGTTTAGTTGCAGGAATCTGAGGCAACGGATGTAAGAACAAAACTGGACAAGAACATCTGAAACAACCACAACCACATTCACTCTATCCGGATGGAGCAATTTAACTGGATAGTTTTTATTTAAAGGCCGAAATAAAATAGAGTAACGAGGCTGTTTTTAAAATGTAAGGAGTAAAAAGTACAGATAATTGTGTGAAAATGTAAGGAGTAAAAGTAAAAAGTCGTCTGAAAAATAATTACTCCAGTGAAGTATAGATAACCAAACTTTCTACTTAAGTAAGGTAACGAAGTATTTGTACTTCGTTACTTGACACCTCTGCCCACAACTACGTGGCAAACATCAGGAGGAACGGTGAGCTTCCCTTGACCCCTGCCAGGGTTAGCCATTACACCCACGCACCGACTCTTGCACTGGTGCTGCAAAGCCGGCAGAGACGCAGAGGGCGAAACACTCAACATAACCAACAGGTTTCTGGAGAGAGTACATAGTAAATAGTAAACCTGTAACCAGGATGAGTAAACTTGTAACTAGGACTAGTAAAGCTGAAACCAGGACTAGTAAACCACTAACCAGGACAAGTAAACCACTAACCAGGACAAGTAAACCACTAACCAGGACAAGTAAACCTGTAACCAGGACAAGTAAACCAGTAACCAGGACTAGTAAACCTGAAACCAGGACTAGTAAACCACTAACCAGGACAAGTAAACCAGTAACCAGGACAAGTAAACCAGTAACCAGGACTAGTAAACCTGAAACCAGGACTAGTAAACCACTAACCAGGACAAGTAAACCACTAACAAGGACAAGTAAACCACTAACCAGGACAAGTAAACCACTAACCAGGACAAGTAAACCAGTAACCAGGACTAGTAAACCTGTAACCAGGACAAGTAAACCAGTAACCAGGACTAGTAAACCTGAAACCAGGACTAGTAAACCACTAACCAGGACAAGTAAACCACTAACAAGGACAAGTAAACCACTAACCAGGACAAGTAAACCACTAACCAGGACAAGTAAACCACTAACAAGGACAAGTAAACCACTAACCAGGACAAGTAAACCACTAACCAGGACTAGTAAACCACTAACCAGGACTAGTAAACCACTAACCAGGACAAGTAAACCACTAACCAGGACAAGTAAACCAGTAACCAGGACTAGTAAACCAGTAACCAGGACTAGTCAACCTGAAACCAGGACTAGTAAAACTGAAACCAGGGCGAGTAAGATTGTAACCACAAATAGTAAACCTGTAACCAGGATGAGTAAACTTGTAACTAGGACTAGTGAAGCTCAAACTGGGACTAGTAAACCTGAAACCAGGACTAGTAAACCTGTAACCAGGACTAGTAAACCACTAACCAGGACAAGTAAACCTGTAACCAGGACAAGTAAACCAGTAACCAGGACTAGTAAACCTGAAACCAGGACTAGTAAACCACTAACCAGGACAAGTAAACCAGTAACCAGGACAAGTAAACCAGTAACCAGGACTAGTAAACCTGAAACCAGGACTAGTAAACCACTAACCAGGACAAGTAAACCACTAACAAGGACAAGTAAACCACTAACCAGGACAAGTAAACCACTAACCAGGACAAGTAAACCAGTAACCAGGACTAGTAAACCTGTAACCAGGACAAGTAAACCAGTAACCAGGACTAGTAAACCTGAAACCAGGACTAGTAAACCACTAACCAGGACAAGTAAACCACTAACAAGGACAAGTAAACCACTAACCAGGACAAGTAAACCACTAACCAGGACAAGTAAACCACTAACAAGGACAAGTAAACCACTAACCAGGACAAGTAAACCACTAACCAGGACTAGTAAACCACTAACCAGGACTAGTAAACCACTAACCAGGACAAGTAAACCACTAACCAGGACAAGTAAACCAGTAACCAGGACTAGTAAACCAGTAACCAGGACTAGTCAACCTGAAACCAGGACTAGTAAAACTGAAACCAGGGCGAGTAAGATTGTAACCACAAATAGTAAACCTGTAACCAGGATGAGTAAACTTGTAACTAGGACTAGTGAAGCTCAAACTGGGACTAGTAAACCTGAAACCAGGACTAGTAAACCTGTAACCAGGACTAGTAAACCAGTAACCAGGACTAGTAAACCTGAAACCAGGGCGAGTAAAATTGTAACCACAAATAGTAAACCTGTAACCAGGATGAGTAAACTTGTAACTAGGACTAGTGAAGCTCAAACTGGGACTAGTAAACCTTAAACCAGGACTAGTAAACCTGTAACCACGACAAGTAAACCTGTAACCAGGACTAGTAAACCAGTAACCACGACAAGTCAACCTGAAACCAGGACTAGTAAAACTGAAACCAGGGCGAGTAAAATTGTAACCACAAATAGTAAACCTGTAACCAGGATGAGTAAACTTGAAACCAGGACTAGTGAAGCTCAAACTGGGACTAGTAAACCTGAAACCAGGACTAGTAAACCTGTAACCAGGACTAGTAAACCAGTAACCAGGACTAGTAAACCTGAAACCAGGGCGAGTAAAATTGTAACCACAAATAGTAAACCTGTAACCAGGATGAGTAAACTTGTAACTAGGACTAGTAAACCTTAAACCAGGACTAGTAAACATGTAACCACGACAAGTAAACCTGTAACCAGGACTGATAAACCACTAACCAGGACGAGTAAACCTGTAACCAGGACAAGTCAACCTGAAACCAGCGCGAGTAAAATTGTAACCACAAATAGTAAACCTGTAACCAGGATGAGTAACTTGTAACTAGGACTAGTAAAGCTGAAACCAGGACATGTAAACTTGAATCCAGGACTAGTAAACCTTAAACCAGGACTAGTAAACCAGTAACCAGGACAAGTCAACCAGTAACCAGGACAAGTCAACCTGACACCAGGACTAGTAAAACTGAAACCAGGACTAGTAAAACTGAAACCAGGACTAGTAAACCACTAACCAGGACTAGTAAACCACTAACCAGGACTAGTAAACCAGTAACCAGGACGAGTAAACCTGTAACCAGGACAAGTCAACCTGAAACCAGGACTAGTAAAACTGAAACCAGCGCGAGTAAAATTGTAACCACAAATAGTAAACCTGTAACCAGGATGAGTAAACTTGAAACTAGGACTAGTAAAGCTGAAACCAGGACATGTAAACTTGAATCCAGGACTAGTAAAGCTCAAACTGGGACTAGTAAACCTGAAACCAGGACTAGTAAACCACTAACCAGGACAAGTAAACCACTAACCAGGACAAGTAAACCACTAACCAGGACAAGTAAACCAGTAACCAGGACTGTCAACCTGAAACCAGGACTAGTAAAACTGAAACCAGGACTAGTAAAATTGAAACCAGGACTAGTAAAATTGAAACCAGGACTAGTAAAATTGAAACCAGGACTAGTAAAACTGAAACCAGGACTAGTAAAATTGTAACCACAAATAGTAAACCTGTAATCAGGATGAGTAAACTTGTAACTAGGACTAGTAAACCTGAAACCAGGATGAGTAAACTTGTAACCAGGACTAGTAAACCTGAAACCAGGGTGAGTAAACCTGAAACCAGGACAAGTAAACCAGTAACCAGGACAAGTAAACCTTTAAGAGGATGAGTAAACTTGTAACTAGGACTAGTAAAGCTGAAACCAGGACATGTAAACTTGAATCCAGGACTAGTTAACCTGTAACAGGACTAGTAAACCTGTAACCATGACAAGTCAGCCTGAAACCAGGATGAGTAAACCTGAAACCAGGACTAGTAAACCACTAACCAGGACTAGTAAACCTGTAACCAGGACTAGTAAACCTGAAACCAGGACTAGCAAACCTGTAACCAGGACTAGTAAACCTGAAACCAGGACTAGCAAACCTGAAACCAGGACTAGCAAAGCCGTAACCAGGATTAGTGAAGCTCAAACCAAGACTAGTAAATCTGTAACCAGGACTAGCTCCCCCCCAACTCTGAGTCAGCTCTATGGAGACGGGTGAGACTAGTGGCGTTGGAGCCTGAACCTGTTGTCCTGATACGATCTGCTGTGGTTCCAGACCGTAAAAAAGTTTATTTCTGCTGTAAAGTTGGACATTTTGTCATGAAGGTCAGTGGAGGACAGTTGGATCCAGCTCCGGCTGGACACTCAGCAGATAAACTGCAGCTTTTCTTGCTTCCGCGTTGGCGTTGGTGCTCGGTTTGGACCAGGTTTGGACCGGATCACCCAACTCCCTGCTTTGCTCCTGTAACAACAACAAACCGCGGTCAGTGGCAGCTCCACCAGTATGTGAACACTTGTTGAAAGACAGAAAAGGAAGATAAGGAAAAAGATGATGAAGAGGGGGAAACACTGAAAGTGGAGAAAAGGTCATGAGGAAGAGAGGAAGCGGTAAAAGGGAGGAAGGGAAAGTGGGTGCTGTTCCAGGGAGGCGGGGGGTAAAAAGTGAGGGAGGGGGAGCTACAAATAGCCCGGGGCAGTAGTTTCCTCCACCAGCCTCTCCGTATCCTCCACCATGAGCTCCTACAGATCCTCCGCTCAGACCTCCTCCTACCGCCGCACCTTCGGTCATGGCAACCCCGCCTCGTCTTCCCTCAACCGCTCCCTGTTGGGCCACGGCGGCGTCGGCGGGGGGGGCCAGGTCATCTCCAGGGTCTACGAGTCGACCCGCACCAGCTCCGCCCCGGGTTACTGCATCTCCTCCGGGTACGGCCGACCTCTGGTGACCTCCCGGGCCTCCGCGGGGCGATCCTACGCCGGCATGGGGGAGACGCTGAACTTCAGCCTGGCGGACGCCGTCAACCGGGAGTTCCTGAGCACGCGCACCAACGAGAAGGCCGAGCTGCAGCACCTGAACGACCGCTTCGCCAGCTTCATCGAGAAGGTCCGTTTCCTGGAGCAGCAGAACCAGGTGCTGACGGTGGAGGTGGAGCGCCTGCGGGGCCGCGAGCCCACCCGCATCGCCGACCTGTACGAGGAGGAGTTGGACGAGCTGCGGAGGCAGATGGAGATCATGAGTAATCAGAGGTCACGCATAGAGGTGGAGCGGGACAACCTGGCGGATGACCTGGACAAGCTCAAGCTCAGGTGGGAGGATCCACGAGCAGAGGTGTCAAGTAACGAAGTACAAATACTTCGTTACCTTACTCAAGTAGAAATTTTGGTTATCTATACTTCACTGGAGTAATTATTTTTCAGACAACTTTTTACTTTTACTCCTTACATTTTCACGCAATTATCTGTACTTTTTACTCCTTACATTTTAAAAACAGCCTCGTTACTCTATTTCATTTCGGCCTTTAAATAAAAACTATCCAGTTAAATTGCTCCATCCGGATAGAGTGAATTTGGTTGTGGTTGTTTCAGATGTTCTTATCCAGTTTTGTTCTTACATCCGTTCCCTCAGATTCCTGCAACTAAACTTGGATGTACATTCCAATAAAGGTTAGGATAAATGATAACATGAACATGAAGTTTGACTTTTTGCACCATTACAATACTTATAGGCAACTAGTCATCATATCTGCTGCTCTCTGAAACAGGAGCTTGAGGCAGGATTTATGAAAAAAATGCATATACGTTTTAAGTTTTCTAGTAATAATGTCAGATGAAGCGTTCCAAACCAAAAAGAATGAGCCCTCTAGCATATCTGTCCGTTGCCTTGAACAGGCTGTGTGCTGCAAAATGTGCTGCAATTGTGACCGGAATTTCCCGCGCTGTCCTGCGGATGTGACGTCACATGACGCTGCATGCACGTTCTCCCCGTTCTCCCGTGCCGGCTTCGTTGTTGGCTGCAGTACCCCCAACGGCCGTCGTGGTGAAGGGTGGCGCTAGAGAGTCTCATTTCTTAAAAGGAGCCTCATGCTCCTTTAAAAAAAAAACTATCCAGGTAAATTGCTCCATCCGGATAGAGTGAATTTGGTTGTGGTTGTTTCAGATGTTCTTGTCCAGTTTTGTTCTTACATCCATTCCCTCAGATTCCTGCAACTAAACTTGGATGTACATTCCAATAAAGGTTAGGATAAATGATAACATGCCTCTGAAGTTTGACTTTTTGCACCATTACAATACTGATAGGCAACTAGTCATCATATCTCCTGCTCTCTGAAACAGGAGCTTGAGGCAGGATTTATGAAAAAAATGCATATACGTTTTAAGTTTTCTAGTAATAATGTCAGATGAAGCGTTCCAAACCAAAAAGAATGTTTCCTCTAGTGTATCTCTCCGTTGCCTTGAACAGGCCGTGTGCTGCAAAATGTGCTGCAATTGTGGGGCCGAATTTCCCGCGCTGTCCTGTGGATGTGACGTCACATGACGCTGCATGTGCGTTCTCCCCGTTCTCCCGTGCCGGCTTCGCTGTTGGCTGCAGTACCCCCAACGGCCGTCGTGGTGAAGGGTGGCGCTAGAGAGTCTCATTTCTTTAAAGGAGCCTCAAGCTCCTTTAAAGGAAAGTTAGATTTAGTTTAGAACATGGTTGGGTTCAGATAAAAAGTTTGTTTGGATTTTAGACAGGTTACATTTAGCTTTGAGGAAGACTTGGTTTTTGGATTAATTTTGGTCAGGTTTGGGTAAATCTCCTTAAAGTTAATGTAAGTTAAGATCATGTGCTCATAACTGAAATGAGCATGCACACATTTATTCACGTCATCACTTCTTTTTATATTTCACACATTTGCAGAATTGAATCTGTTTGATGAGAATTGCAATGACTGAATAAATGTTATAAATAGAAAATGACAGTTTTATAGTGGATACTTCAGAGTTTCAGAGAAGGAAGCAGCAGCCGTTTGTGCAGGAAGAACAACAGTATCTGACTAAGTGAAGAGTGGGAGACGGGGATGGAGAGGTGGATGAATGGAGGGATGAGATGATCCACCGGCTTCTTGATTTAAGCAGCTGAGTGGGAGATAGGGGTGTAATCAGCTGTTTGTTGTAGTTACAGGATCTAATTTTAAACACTGATAGATGTTTTCAGACAACAGCACTTGTTCTTTTCTCTGTCGAGCTTCACTGATGCTCAGCTTTTCTTCTAAAGAAAGCAAAAAAAAGATTATTTTGTATAGAAATCGCACATTTTCCAACTGACAAATCATCACTTCTGCGTCATATGAGGGATCCTTCTCAGCCTGTTTCTGGTCCTGTTTGGCTTCACATACTGCTCTTACATACTTGTACTTACTTACTGTACATTTCTTGTCAAAATATGATTTTCTGAGGACTTAATGAAATGTCTGACATGTTTTGACCACCTATACCAGGGGTCGGCAACCCAAAATGTTGAAAGAGCCATATTGGACCAAAAACACAAAAAAGAAATATGTGTGGTGCCGCAAAAAATGAAAGGTCTTGTATCAGCCTTAGAATGAAGGCAACACATGCTGCATGTTTCTATATTAGTTATAACTGGGGGAAGATTTTTTTTTTTTATTATGCACTTCGAGAAAAAAGTTGAAATGTCGAGGAAATAGTCGAAATGTCGAGAAAAAAGTAGAAATGTCAACATTAATGTTGAAGTACAATCTTGAGAAAAAAGTCGAAATGTCGAGAAAAAAGTTGAAATGTTGAGAAAAAAGTCAAAATTTCGAGAAAAAAGACGAAATGTTGAGAAAAAAAGTCGAAATGTTGAGGAAATAGTAAAAATGTCATGAAAAAAGTCGAAATTTAAAGAAAAAGTCGAAATGTTGAGAAAAAAGTCAAAATTTTGAGAAAAAAGTCAAAATTTCGAGAAAAAAGTCTAAATGTTAAGATTAAAAAGGAAAGGAAAAAAGAAGGAAAAAAGAGGAAAAAAGGAAAAAAGAAGAAAAAAGAAAAAAAGGAAAAAAAGAAGAAAAAAAGAAAAAAAGAGAAAAAAAGAAAAAAAGAAGAAAAAAAGGAAAAAAGAAAAAAAAGAAGAAAGGAAAAAAAAGGTCAAACATTTTTGAAAAAGCTCCAGGAGCCACTAGGGCGGCGCTAAAGAGCCGCATGCGGCTCTAGAGCTGCGGGTTGCCGACCCCTGACCTATACAAAACAAAAAAGCTCCTTTTTGCCACCTCGTCTTTACAGTTCTGGTCACAGCAGCTGGTTTGAGGGGGCGGAGTCATCAGTCCACTTCACTCCACCCACCTCTGTCCAAGACAGGGCTTTTTTTTGGTTTTAGCAAATAAAAGATTGATGATGTGGCAGATTTGTTGGTAGTTTTTCATCGGGGTGACTGTTTTGACTGTGAGCTACCGTTTGTTAATGTTTACGGCAGGTTGCGTGACGGACTCGGAGATCGTTTACATTCGGTATCAGCTGCTGCCAGTTTAAGCCAAAGACGTCTGTGCAGCAGAGTTGTTACCGGATCGGTTTGGCTGATAAACTCAGACACTGTCTCTCACCGCAGATCAAATCAGTGGCGTCAATTCAGTGGAAGCTAAGGTATGGCAAGGTTACGAGTCGCAGAACTTAACTAGAGTATCAATCAACACGTCCAGCAAATACTCATCACAGAGTCTGCTATGTAGCTGATCTCTGTGGTCAAAAAAATTGGAACTTTTTCAAATGCAGTCTCGCTCACTGCAAAAACTCAAAATCCTACCAGGAATATTTGTCTTATTTGTAGTTAAAATGTCTCATTTTTAGTCAAAAAATCTCATTACACTTAAAATAAGAGTAATTACCAGAAAAATAACTTGTTATTTGACCATTTTCACCTGTTTCAAGTAAATTTTCACTTGAAATAAGTAGAAAAATCTGCCAGTGGGAAAAAGATTTATCTTCTCATTACAAGCAAAACAATCTTGTTCCACTGGCAGATTTTTCCACTTATTTTAAGTGAAAATTTACTTGAAACAGGTGAAAATGGTTGTTTTTGAGTCTTATCTTAAATGTAATGAGATTTTTTTTGACTAAAAATTAGACATTTTAACTAGAAATAAGAAATATTCTTGTTAAGATTTTGAGTTTTTGCAGTGTATAATAACTAGTGAAATCGATCATGTTGTTCTGATTTGCATTTGTAGTTATTTTATATGTATTAAGTAATAGAATAATCAATACAAATAGACACAGAGTAATTCCATAAATGTATTTAAAAAATAAACATTGCCATACCCAATTGACGCCCCTGGATCAAATGTGACCAAAGTTAGTGGTCATCTCTCGGTGTGTTTACACAGCCGTCTTCTATAAAAGGAGAGGAAAGAGCTGGCACATATCTGTAGGGGGTTTGGAGGTCTGTCCTTTCTCCTGCTGTCTGGGGTTTACGTGACCAGTGTCAGTTAAAAGGATTTATTTCGCTGCTGCTCTTCTAGTCTCTGGGAGGAACTGAAGGGCTCCCGGCTAAAGGAAAAGGAAAAGCTCGAGGGGTTTAATGAGCTTTTACTGGCAGTTCAGCTGCTTTTATAGGTTAGGTTTCTTCCTGTCATCCTTTAAGCTGAGTGCATTTAGATTTAAAGATGCTTTTGTGGCTTGATGAACAAAAAGAACGTGAGTGGGATGAAGAGCATCTAGTACGGATTCAAGGGCGCCACAACCACAAACGTGCTGTTGAGTTGTGTCTTCTGCATGTCCGCACAGATTTAATAAGACCATAAAACATCCTTCAATGTGCTCCTCAGACAGTTTAGACTGTAGTTGTGAGTTGTGGCTGAATTAAGTGGAACATAAAGTCAGTTTTGAGGAAGATATGATCTGATTGTAGACACATCCCACACTCAGAAAGATTTAGGCCTAATTGTAAGATTTATGTATTTAAATTACATGTGGAAATTCCATCTATTTGGATTAAATAGATGATAAATACATACATTTGTCATTATGTACTTGTTTCATTTATTTTTAACTGACAAATATGCACCACATAAGTTCATTATTCTGTTTATGATAAATCCTCCAACTCCAAACACAATCTTACTGAAACATTCATTTAAAAATCATAAATATATCCTAAATATTCCTGAGAGAGTAAAAGTTAAAGTTGTTTATTAGATGTCTAAAGTACGACGGAGTATTAGGGCCAAACTAAGACGAAATTTATTTTGGAAATTACGAGAATAAAGTCGCAAAATTACGAGAATAAAGTCGTAATATTACGAGAATAAAGTCGTAAAATTACGAGAATAAAGTCATAGCCTAATGTTGCGAGAATAAAGTCGTAATATTATGAGAATAAAGTCGTAAAATTACGAGAATAAAGTCGTAATATTATGAGAATAAAGTCGTAATATTATGAGAATAAAGTCATAATATTACGAGAATAAAGTCGTAAAATTACGAGAATAAAGTCATAGCCTAATGTTACGAGAATAAAGTTGTAATATTATGAGAATAAAGTCGTAATATTACGAGAATAAAGTCGTAATATTACGAGAATAAAGTCGTAAAATTACGAGAATAAAGTCGTAAAATTACGAGAATAAAGTCGTAATATTATGAGAATAAAGTCGTAATATTATGAGAATAAAGTCATAATATTACGAGAATAAAGTCGTAAAATTACGAGAATAAAGTCGTAATATAACGAGAATAAAGTCGTAATATTACGAGAATAAAGTCGTAAAATTACAAGATTAAAGTCATATTGTTGCGAGAAAAAAGTCGTAATATTACGACTTTATTCTCATACATTAGGCTATGACTTTATTCTCATAATTTTACGACTTTATTCTCGTAATTTTACGACTTTATTCTCGTAATTTCCAATTTTTTTTGTCTTAGTTTGGCCCTAATACTCCGTCGTACTAAAGTGTCTGAGTTAACGATTCAAAATCCTTTCCTGCATCTTGGTGTTCTTCAGACTGCAGGAGGAGATTCTTCAGAAAGAAGAAGCAGAGAACAACCTCGCTGCGTTCAAAGCGGTGAGTCCTGCTCAGCTCACGGAAAACACCGACACAGAGCCGTTTCTGAGTGTAATCCAGATGTACAGACCCACACGACCCCTGCAGCCTGCAGGCCCAAGGTCCAGATATTCAGGATTAGTTGAGAAATAGATATTACTACTGAAGTCTTCAAATGGTTTCAACTGAACAAGCTTACTCTTAATATTTAAAAATGTAACTTCATGATTTTTAGTAACAAAAACAAAAAATTTCCCAGAGAAAAACCTAGAATTATAATCAATGGCTCTGAAATTGCCAGGTTACTCATACCAAATTCTTTTGTTTCATTATCGATGATTGTTTAAATTGGAAACAACATATTGATACTGTATGCATGAAATCTATGAAGATGCTTGGTATTTTGAGAAAAGTTTGTCCTTTTGTTCTTCCTTCCTCTCATTTAACTCTTTATTATAGTTTAATCTCCCCTCATCTTAATTAATTAATTAATTACTTAATAAATTATTGATAATTCAAAAAAGGTTTCTCAGAATGATATCACACGCAAACAGATATGAACCATCTGCTCCCCTTTTCATTAAATATTCATTATTATCAGTCAATAAAATTAACATTTTTAAAACATGTTTATTTATGTTCAAATTTAAAAATTATATACAAGATCTTCCTTCTTCTTTTCATAATTTCTGTTACGTTAACTCCGATATTCATTCTTATGCCACAAGGCACAAAGATGATTTTAATTTACCGTTTTGTAGAACATGTAAACATCAATCTTTCCCCCACTTGTGGAATTCACTCAATAAATCTCTTAAATCATCACCATCCTTGCCAATATTCAAAAAACATTTAAATAACTTTCTTATTGTTTCATCTTTGTAATGTTCATTATTTGATCTGAGTTACATTTTCTTGGGTTTTTTTTTACTCTCCCTTGTGTAGCTTTGTTTAGTTTTTTATTCATATATGGAAATAATTCTATATAAGCCACCAGGCTTCTTCCTTTCCTTGCATGTTATTTCATAATTTTTCATTTTTTGTTCATATTTGTCTTATATTGATAAATAAATAAACTAAACTAAACTAAGTAAGAACCTAAATTAGGACTCAGACGTGCAGCGTCTGTGTTGTTGATACGCAGCAAATCGGAGATCTTTTTGGTGACACGGTGGTGAATGTCCCTCACCAGCAGAATACTGGGTCTTTATCTTATTCATTATTTTTTGGCAGCGACTGGAATCGGTTCTCCTCCAAACTTAATGAGGGCAGCTGTAATCTAAAACCTGTAACGCTTGGATCTTTCACAGGACGTGGACGCCGCCACCCTGGCCCGTCTGGACCTGGAGAGACGCGTGGAGACGCTGCAGGAGGAGGTCGCCTTCCTGAAGAAGATCCACGCGGAGGTCCGAACACACTCGTCTTCAGTTGCTCTGCTTCCTCTTGCATTTAAAAATGCTTACAAGTCATTGTCTCAGTATGACTATTACGGAAGAGTATTAGGGCCACTTAAAAAAAAATAAAAAGAATTCTGAGAAAAAAGTCAGAATTCTGACTTTAATCTCAGAATTCTGAGAAAAAAGTCAGAATTCTAGGCCACTAAAAAAAAAATAATAATAATTCTGAGAAAAAAGTCAGAATTCTGAGAAAAAAGTCAGAATTCTGACTTTTTTCTCAGAATTATTATTATTTTTGACTTTTTTCTCAGAATTGTGACTTTTTTCTCAGAATTCTGAGATTAAAGTCAGAATTCTGACTTTTTTCTCAGAATTCTTTTTATTTTTTTTTAGTGGCCCTAATACTCTTCCGTAGACTATGAATAAATACATACAAATGTTTTATCCGTGGAGCAATTTGACCCCGTAAAGAAATCCCTGCTTCACCATCCTACCACCTCTCCTCCTGCAGGAGATCCGGGAGCTGCAGGCCCAGATGCAGGAGAGTCAGGTCCAGATCCAGATGGACTTGTCCAAGCCGGACCTGACGGCGGCGCTGCGAGACATCCGGGCGCAGTACGAGGGGATCGCCGCCAAGAACATCACCGAGGCCGAGGAGTGGTACAAGTCCAAGGTCAGAGACAGATGCTGACACCTTCACACAGAGGTGGCGCTTCGTGTTTGTCCGTCAGCGTTGACGCGATTCTAGGACCGGCACCAGATCGCTTTCCTTTGGAGACAAGCATACGGATATGTTTGTCCCAACTGGAAACCTGTGCTCCCTCATAGGGCTGGGTATCGATTCAAATGTCAAGAATCGATTTGATTCCGATTCTTAATATTCAGAATTGATTATCATGATTTGATTCGATCCGATTCGATATTGATTTGGCTTAGTGTTATTTCAAATGTTTTTTGAGCTGTTGCCTGAATTATATGACTGTAAAATAGTACACTAGTAAAATAATAATTTCACAATAATTATTGCTAAGAAACTAAGAAATAAATAACTCAAACAGGCCTTTCAATATCCATTTAAAGTGCAAAAAAGAAAGAAATTGCAACAGTTCATGCAGTAAACATATCATTTTAGCTTATCTAATTTATTCTTTCATCACGCACACATATTGCCATGAAGCACCTGGCATTTTTCAGAAGTGTCATGACAAACTGTTTGTCCGACTACTGGGATTAAAGTTCACCTGGCGAAAATGATGGAAGAAGAAGGAAAAAAAAATCAAAAAAAAATCGATCTTTAGACATAAGAATCGATTTTTAGGAATTAATATGAGAATCGATTTAGAATCGGAAAATCGATTTTTTCAACACAGGCCTACTCCCTCACATCTGCTCCTGCAGGACGACATGCGCGAGTTTGTGGAGAGTGAACTCTGACCAGCAGAAGTTAGCGCGTGAAGAACGTAAAGGATATGAATTCAGATTAAATAGATGTTTAAATCACAGGAATGACTGCAGCCTCAAAAAAGCAGCTCACAAACTCTTGTCTCTCTGGACCCAGACCTAACACAGTGATGAAGAATTTTGACAGCTTGGCCCCCTGCAGGGGGAGGTCGCCCCAGTCCTACCTCCTGCAGGGCTTTGAACTGGACTCAAGACCTTTTGAGGAAGCTCCAACTTGCTACTCAACTTCCTACCCCCCGGGCAGATCCCGACACCTGGAAGTTGGTTCAAACAGACAGGAATCAAGAGAGCACCCCATGGGGTGATTTGGAGGTCTGTGTCAGTCATGCCAAATGTCTGATAATGACATTTGGCCCGATTCACATCCGACTGTAAATTACTTTTTGTCTCTCGCCTGATTTGTGTATTCCTGAAACTTCTTGTATAAAAATCTGATTACAACGTCACTCGAGGTCAGCATTTCTACCAGACCTCTGGTCTGTGTAGACGTGCTCACCGCCGGCTCAATAAAACCTCATAAAAACCACAAAGCGGACTTCTGAACTGGTTTGATAAATTCCTCAACAATTTGGTGCCGTTGACCCGGATGACAATAGACCTTCGATGGAAACTCCTGTTCCAGAACAACGGCGCAATCAGCGACTCTATCTAAAATTTTATTGGTAAGGGATCCACTTAAAAATCCCAAATTATTGTTGCTGAGTTGTTGTCGAAAGTCTGTGAATTGGAGTGCCGGAGAATGGTTGACGTCATCCTGAGATTTTAGGTAAGTCCGCTGTGTGGTTGTGAAGGTTATTTTTTATTATTTTGTGTTATTGGGAACGTTATTGTAGAGATGTTTTTAGGAACGCTGGCAATTTCATAACACTTGAATTTGATTGTGTTGTGAGAATGTTCTGCTTCTCCTGCCTTAAGAATCTGACTCGCTCTTCTAAAAAAAGGTTTAATATCTCGGGTAACATTAAAGAGAGAAATGGCCAAGAGCGCCATGGTTGGTCTGGTACCAATAAAAAGATAGTCCAGGGGGACTATTCTTATGCATATGCAGGACGTGGGGTCCGTAAGTGTTGGAACACTGATATATTTGTGAGAAATAGACGTGGGGATGACACGCTCTCCCAAATGGAGTATATTTCATTTCTGCAAGAATCGACTCGCTCTTCTTTGCATGAACAGGAATGATTTATATGCTCAGGTAGACTGATAGTTGGAAAGTATTTGGGAAGTTTTTCAGTTCTTTAAATACATGTATGGTAATCACGGTACCGATAGTTTTATTTGTTAGTTTTGTTTGTTACTTAGTTAGTATTAAATATTGTTAAAATAACTAAAAAGCACTTCAAACTCCCTCAGATTTTTGGAGGGATGAAGGTAGACGCCGTAATGCAGAATCTCAAATAGCTTCGCTTACTGATCAAAATAAAAAGCTGATGGCTAGAAGGATTTAAAAACACAACGCAGACGAAAAAGAAATTAGAGAACCAGTTAAATGATAAAATCAAAACCTTTATCCGGTGAAACTGATTAAAGAATCAAATGACGATGACACTTCTGATGACGACTGGATTTTACAAAAATCCAAGATCTGTTGCCTACAAAATTTGGAGCCAAATAATGGTAAGAGATTTTAAATTAATAAACAAAATGGCTAGAGGAAACAGCGGTTAAACTAACTTTGCCACATGATTTGAAAAGTAAAGTACTTGATGCGCAAAGTACTTGATGCTTGTAGAATTCCCTTTTAATCCCACAGCTGTTGCCAAAATCACACCAGAGCAAGCTCAGACCTTTTTTTCACAGTATTTATTGCCTTAACAGTTCAAAGGGAAAATTGATAATCCCAGGGAACTTTATGCTAAAACTATTTTGACAGCAAAAGAGAATTGTGGTCTGTCACGAGATCAGATTGATGGATTCCCTCCAGGGTACATGCAAAATATATATTTGCTAATTGCCCTCCACAAAGGGTAGGCCTGGATAACGCAAAAAAAAAAAAAGAATCTGAAATGTATGAAAATACTAATGTCTTTTTCAAAAGTGTTTCCTACACAGGTTGAGCGCTGAGAGGAGGCGCAGAGGAAACAGCCAATGATCGGCTCCCATTGGGGTGAGCCAAATCAGAGCATCCTAATTTACATAATCTTATCCTGCCTATGGTAACTTCATCATGTAAGTGCATGGAAATCTGTCTGTGGCCTACTATAACGTCTCTGAATGCATGTATAACTAATCTCTAACTAGAGGTGTCAAGTAACGAAGTACAAATACCTCATTACCTTACTTAAGTAGAACTTTTGGTTGTGTATGCTTCACTGGAGTAATTATTTTTCAGACGGTTTTTACTTTTACTCCTTACATTTTCACGCAATTATCTTTACTTTTACTCCTTACATTTTCACGCAATTATCTTTACTTTTTACTCCTTACGTTTTAAAAACAGCCTTACTCTATTTCATTTCGGCCTTTAAAAAAACTATCCAGTTAAATTGTGCCATCCGGATAGAGTGAATTTGGTTGTGGTTGGATGAGAAGTATAAACATATTTGGTTTGTACGTGTCTGGTCTCTGAAACACATGTTAATGCTCAATAATGCACATATATGGTTCTTTAATATATTTGCATTATACTAAGATGCATTCATTTTCAATGGCTTTTAGCCTTAATGGTTTTTCCCCGCTTATATTACTTTTACTTTTATACTTTAAGTACTTTTGAAACCAGTACATTATACTTTTACTTGAGAAAAAAAATAAAAAATAAATAAATACATTTTGAGTTGATACTTCAACTTCTACAGGAGTATTTTTGAACTCTAATATCTATACTTCTACCTGAGTAATGAATGTGAATACTTTTGACACCTCTGTCTTTAACACTCGTCCTGACCTTTCCTGTTTTCCTCACTGACGGCTCTGCTTATAAAAATGGAATACCATACGCAGGTTATACAATTTGTGATAATTCTTAATTGTTGAAAGCGCCCTCCTCCTCCAGCTCCACCCAAGTAGATGAAACTATATACTGATCAAAAGGTAAAACTGTTACAATCTATACAGATTCCAGATATGCTTTTGGTTGTGTATATTGTATTTTATAGATTTTATATATTGTGGGCGAACCGAGTATTTATCTCATCCTCGGAGATAAATGTGGTTAATTGATTGGTGAACTGTTACAAGCCTGTCAACTACCTTCATCTATTGCTTTGTTAAATGTGAAGCCCACACCCAGTCCAACCCTGTTTTCACTAGGCAATGCTTCAGCTGACCATGCAGCAAAAGAAACTGCCAAATTTGGCTTACCTGTCTATGTAAAACTTTGCCCTTCTATACCCGCTAACGACCTGGTTTCTCCTAATGATGTAGCTCTCCTACAAGAAGACTACTGAGGTGAAGAAAAAACGGATTGTAGCATTCCCATGGTTGTAAAAATGTAAATAATTTGTGGGTCAGCAACGACGGCCGCGTTGTGAAACCCACATCCTTGTACGCGTAAATAGCATGCATGTCGCATAGCTGATCACAGTTAGCAATCACAGATGAGCAAAAGGGGGAATGTGTCAGATAGTGTTGAAAGACTGATAAGCTCCAAGATTTGCATCCTATAAAAATATTGCAAACATTATCAACACTTCCCCCCACCGTGACTTTTTTGAAGCTCTGCAAATAGACATTATGTGAGGGATATGAAATTATTCTTGTATGAAAATGTTCATGTATGAAAATGTTTTTGTATGTGCAGAGAATTTTAAACTGGACTTAAATGGACAATGTTGACACCTGTTAACACCCATTAGGAAGCACAAAACTCACGCCTCATGAAAGGATTATGGGTAGACCTATGACCATACCAAGCAATTCAGTTCTGTATATATGAAGAAGATGGACTTCCATGCCATGGATGAATCCATGATATCATTCTGTTGTACTCTAAACTTCTGTTGTTCAGTCAATCCACAGACAAGTAAAAGCTGTCCAGTCTCCTCCTGGTGGCAAACCATGCCACAACCCGGAGACTGGGTTTGTGTCGGAGAGGGCCTCGGTGGTCCAGGGCTCAGCACGTCCTGCACCACCGACACTCAAGGGTGGGGGGCGCTGGCCTGGTTCCACGCGTCCCACTGCGGGAGCACAGCTCCTCGACCTTGCACCGGAGACCGGCCGATTCCTTCTTCTTTCTGTGGTACCCCGTCGGAGCCATTGAGGGGAGCAACGCGGGCAACGCGGGCCCAGCTCCAACACCCAGGACCTCCACGACTGGTGGAGGAGCGGAGGAGCGGAGGAGCAGCACAGGCCCCGCAGACCCCCACAAGCGAGACAATTATGGTGTAGCATCGAGATGTGACTCCACATACTCTCCTTCTGAAGAACCGCTTGTTAAGCCTAAAACAAGCCAAAAACCACTGCCCGATTCCATTAAGGATTCGGCAAGGACCGCAACAGGGGGCATGCCGATGCTCTCACGGGAGATGGCTGCTCTAGGGATGATGGCCTTGCGGAATCGTGCTGCATTGGACTACTTACTAGCTTCTCAAGGGGAACTTGTGCTGTCATTAAAACTGAATGTTGTACATTTATACCCGCAATGCCACAGTCCAAGAAATAACGCATCACTTGAAAGACATTGCTAAAACGTTACATACAACTGTCGCAACTAGTTTTTTGATTGCTTTAATGAACAGTTAGGACACGTTGGTTACTTGATATTTGAATTTGTTTTGTTGGCTTGTTGTTATTTGACTTCTGATCACATGTTTAAGGTTCACTTGCAAAATATGTATCACTACTCCACTGTAATTCAACAAAAAAAATAAAAAAAAAATTGTGAATTGATGAAGAATTTTGACAGCTTGGCCCCCTGCAGGGGGAGGTCGCCCCAGTCCTACCTCCTGCAGGGCTTTGAACTGGACTCAAGACCTTTTGAGGAAGCTCCAACTTGCTACTCAACTTCCTACCCCCCGGGCAGATCCCGACACCTGGAAGTTGGTTCAAACAGACAGGAATCAAGAGAGCACCCCATGGGGTGATTTGGAGGTCTGTGTCAGTCATGCCAAATGTCTGATAATGACATTTGGCCCGATTCACATCCGACTGTAAATTACTTTTTGTCTCTCGCCTGATTTGTGTATTCCTGAAACTTCTTGTATAAAAATCTGATTACAACGTCACTCGAGGTCAGCATTTCTACCAGACCTCTGGTCTGTGTAGACGTGCTCACCGCCGGCTCAATAAAACCTCATAAAAACCACAAAGCGGACTTCTGAACTGGTTTGATAAATTCCTCAACAACAGCAAAGAACAACAATCCAAAAGATTCAGAATAAATCAAACTACCGTATTGGCCCGAATATAAGACGGTGTTTTCTGCATTGAAATAAGACTGAAAAAGTGGGCGTCGTCTTACATTCGGGGTCTAGACGTTATACTCATTCACAACGCTAGATGGCGCCAGATATCTTTAAAGGGAATGCTGAACTGAACTCCCCAGGCCAAAGCGAACCCCTGTCACGAAGAAGAAAAATAAAAATAGCAGTAGCACGAAGAAGAAAAATAAAAAATAGCGGTAAGAAAGAAAAGAGAAGAAAATAAGAGAAGAGATAACAGAAAATGGAGAAACGTAGCGACAATCTGGAGAAAAGTGGGTGGAAGATCAACAGGTTAAGGAAGTTATGATGCAAACTTAAAGATGATGATTTGAATTAGGCAAAATAACATGCTTTTTCTCTCAAATATTTTGTTATAATCATTTGTTTCAGATTTACTGTAATTATTTTCTGTATAAAAATGTAATGTGGTGTTCAAAAAGTCTTTTTTCAAACTTGAGTCTTGAAAAAGAGGGGGTTGTCTTATAATCAGGGTCGTCTTATATTCGGGCCAATACAGGAATGCAGAACCACTGATCCGTCTGAGACCGTTGGCTGTGACGGACGGTTATTATGAAGGTAAATATGTCTTAAAGTGCACAAGCTTTGTCCTTGCAGGTGTTGGACCTGAACCAGGCGGTGAGTAAGAACAACGAGGCCCTGAATCAGGCCCGCCAGGAGACCATGGAGTTCAGGCACCAGATCCAGGCCTACACCTGCGAGATCGACTCTCTCAAAGGCACCGTACGTCCCGCCGACACACGCAAACACCCTCTACTGTCCCCTCCGGCCTCCTAACACGCCCGGCTCCCCGTCCACCCCAGAACGAGTCCCTGATGAGGCAGATGCGGGACATGGAGGACCGGCACGGACGCGAGGCCACCGGCTTCCAGGACACCATCGCCCGGCTGGAGGCGGACATCGCAAACATGAAGGACGAGATGGCGCGCCACCTCCGCGAGTACCAGGACCTGCTCAATGTCAAGATGGCGCTGGACGTGGAGATCGCCACCTACAGGAAGCTGCTGGAAGGGGAGGAGAGCAGGTGATGTCAGAACCAGAACTAGTTAGACCAGGGGTCGGCAACCCGCAGCTCTAGAGCCGCATGCGGCTCTTTAACGCCGCCCTAGTGGATCTTGGATCTTTTTCAAAAATGTTTGACCTTTTTTTTTCTTCTTTTTTTTTTTTTCTTTGTTTCCTTTTTTTCTTTTTTCTTCTTTTTTTTAACTTTTTTCCTCTTTTTTCTTCCTTTACTTTTTGATCTCAACATTTCGACTTTTTTCTCGAGATTTCGACTTTTTTCTCGAAATTTTTACTTTTTTCTCGAAATTTTTACTTTTTTCTCGACATTTCGACTTTTTTCTCGCCATTTCGACTTTTTTCTCGAAATTTTTACTTTTTTCTCGACATTTCGACTTTTTTCTCAACATTTCGACTTTTTTCTCGAAATTTTTACTTTTTTCTCGACATTTCGACTTTTTTCTCGACATTTCGACTTTTTTCTCGAGATTGTACTTCAACATTAATCTCGACATTTCGACTTTTTTCTTGACAAATTTCGACTTTTTTCTCAACATTTTGACTTTTTTCTCGAAGTGCATAATGAAAAAAAAAACTTCCCCCAGTTATAACTAATATAGGTACATGTAGCATGTGTTGCCTTCATTTTAAGGCTTGTACATACAAGACTTTTCATTTTTTGCGGCTCCAGACACATTTGTTTTTGTGTTTTTGGTCCAATATGGCTGTTTCAACATTTTGGGTTGCAGACCCCTGAGTTAGAAGAAGCTTTTTATTTCCATCATCCAACCTGAATACCTCTGACTTGTGTGTCTCGGCAGGATTGCACTGCCTTTGCAGACTTGTTCCACCCTGAGTTTCCGAGGTACAAACTCACACGCTGTTCCCTGAACGCACCACCAGAGGTCTCACTTCACCCCAAAAAGACAGAGTCCTTGTGATACCTCTTTTTAACCCACAATGTACCTTTGAAGCACTTCCCATTTCTGTTGCACGAGCAGCGAGGCGGGTGAAGGGTAATCCCGACTTTCTCTGTCCTCAGAAAGCAACCCTGAACACCACCACCGCTCCTCCGAGCTGCATTCAAAGAAAACCGTCGTTATCAAGACTGTGGAGACCCGCGAGGGAGAGGTACAGCTGCACCAAGCACACCTGTCGACCCATAATGATCAGTGCACAGCTTAACTAACACTACTAGCAGTACTCGAGTTGTAAAAATAAATCAGGGGGGATGGTGGATTTTATCACATGGGGACAGATAATTTGTGCTGATTACAAATAATATAATATATTACAAATAATAGCAGTGACCTAAACACCTGCAGAAATACTGCAGGAATGACATAGCAGCAGTTAAATGCAGCCTTCTGTAAGCTTTAAATATCCACTGGGTTTACATCAAATACATCAAAACACAACAATAAAAAAGTTTTCTGAACTTATCAATATGCCTATAATGCCTAAAATGTCTAATTTTAGTAAAAAAAATCTCATTACACTTAAAACAAGACTCATCACTGGAAAAATAAACAATTTTCACCTGTTTCAAGTAGATTTTCACTTGAAATAAGTAGAAAAATCTGCCAGTGCAACAAGGTTCTTTTGCTTGTAATAAGAAGATAAATCTTGTCCCACTGGCAGATTTTCCTACTTATTTCAAGTGAAAATTACCTGAAACAGGTGAAAATTGTCACATTTTTCTGGTGTTATTTTTCCGGTGATGACTTGAAATGTTGAAATAGCAGTAAAACCACATTCATTGATGAAATGACATAAGGGATGGAAAGGGGGGATGGCAGTTTTACAGGGGGGATGATTTTGACCGTTTTTATTTCAGGGGGGATGCCATTCCCCCTCATCCCCCCTCAACTCCAGTACTGACTACTAGGTAATGGGTTATGAACTAATACATGCAACTGTTAGCTGACAATGAAGTTGTTAAGCTGCATTAAAAGTATCTGTGATAAAAAGTCGGAAAATGCAGTCCTTTATGAAGATCTCCTAAAAACGTTATTCACCTTTACTTTGAAATTCTCTCATCTGTAAACTTTAATCTGGAGTTAGTTCTGCACATCCTGTCTGAAGCCTGAAGTTAACCTTAATTAGCTACATTTGTCACATATTGATCGTCCCCATCTCTACACCTAATCTAATGGTCTGTATTGATCGGTGATCAGAAAGGGTCACCGCTGACTTTTTGTTGTTTTATTTTGTTAATTCTGTCCCAATTACCCCACACCATCCTTTCATGTTCACGTGCAGGGGTCGGCATCCCAAAATGTTGAAAGAGCCATATTGGACCAAAAACACTAAAAACAAATATGTCTGGAGCCGCAAAAAATGTAAAGTCTTGTATAAGCCTTAGAATGAAGACAACACATGCTGCATGTTTCTATATTAGTTAGAACTGGGGGAAGATTTATTTTTTCATTATGCACTTTGAGAAAAAAGTCGGAATGTTGAGAAAAAAGTTGAAATTTCGAGAAAAAAGTCGAAATGTCAAGATTAATGTTGAAGTAGAATCTTGAGACAAAAGTCGAAATGTCGAGAAAAAAGTCAAAATGTTGAGAAAAAAGTTGAAATATTGAGAAAAAAGTCCAAATGTCGAGAAAAAAGTTGAAATGTTGAGAAAAAAGTAAAAATGAAGAGAAAAAAGTCAAAATGTTGAGAAAAAAGTCCAAATTTTGAGAAAAAAGTTGAAATTTTGAGAAAAAAGTCAAAATATGGATGGATTAAAAAGGAAAGGAAAAAGTAAGAAAACAGAGAAAAAAAGGAAAAAAGAAGAAAAAAATAGAAAAAAATAAGAAATAAAAGGAAAAAAGAGAAAAAAAGAAGAAAAAAATGAAAAAAAAAGGGAAAAAAGGTCAAACATTTTTTTAAAAGCTCCAGGGAGCCACTAGGGCGGCGCTAAAGAGCCGCATGCGGCTCTGGAGCCGCGGGTTGCCGACCCCTGTTCTGGTGCTATCAGCTTTAAACATCATATCTTCACATGAAAATGTTCCTGCCAAGCAAACACACACACCGTCACCCCCCACCCGAGTGGAGACATGCTACACTCGCAGCTTCCTGGGTAAACAAACACATGAGGCGTGTTCAGACAAGCTGATGCAGAAAGTCGGTCTGCAGGCGATGTGAAAGACAAACACGGGTAAAGTAAGTAAGTAAAAAACATGGTTCTGCCACCAGATCACCCGATACAGAACCATGTCTGCATTTCTGCAGGAACATCTCAAACACACCGTCAGGCGGGGTGGTGGAGGGATGAGGGTCCGGTCCTGGACCCCGGACACCTGTCAGATGGTCCTGGATGTTACACACCCACACTTTTAGGACGGTTTCTGCCAGTTAAATGTCCATGAAACCGAACTATTTATCCTCCTGACTATGAATGGGCGATATTTTACCGTTCACGATATACCGTCAAAAAAATCCCCCACGGTAAGAATTTGTCATCTCGCGGTAAAAACGATTAATTCCCGTTGATGATGTTTTTGTGTAAAACTGATTTATGGAAGGAAGGAAGGAAGGAAGGAAGGAAGGAAGGAAGGAAGGAAGGAAGGAAGGAAGGAAATGAGCCAGAAAAGAAAGAAAGATATGAGCCTGAAAGAAAGAAAGAAAGAAAGAAAGAAAGAAAGAAAGAAAGAAAGAAAGAAAGAAAGAAAGAAAGAAAGAAAGAAAGAAAGAAAGAAAGAAAGAAAGAAAGAAAGAAAGAAAGAAAGAAAGAAAGAAAGAAAGAAAGAAAAATAAATTCCCGTTGATGATGTGTTTGTGTAAAGCCGGATTTATGGTTCTGTGTTAAATCCACACACAACGTACGTGTGCAGGAAGGAAGGAAGGAAGGAAGGAAGGAAGGAAGGAAGGAAGGAAGGAAGGAAGGAAGGAAGGAAGGAAGGAAGGAAGGACGGAAGGAAGGAAGGAAGGAAGGAAGAAAGGAAATGAGCCAGAAAAGAAAGAAAGATATTAGCCTGAAAGAAAGAAAGAAAGAAAGAAAGAAAGAAAGAAAGAAAGAAAGAAAGAAAGAAAGAAAGAAAGAAAGAAAGAAAGAAAGAAAGAAAGAAAGATAAATAAATTCCCGTTGATGACGTGTTTGTGTAAAGCCGGATTTATGCGGGAAGGAAGGAAGGAAGGAAGGAAGGAAGCAAGGAAGGAAGGAAGGAAATGAGCCAGAAAAGAAAGAAAGAAAGAAAGAAAGAAAGAAAGAAAGAAAGAAAGAAAGAAAGAAAGAAAGAAAGAAAGAAAGAAAGAAAGAAAGAAAGAAAGAAAGAAAGAAAGAAAGAAATGAGCCTGAAAGAAAGAAAGAAAGAAAAAATGATAAATTCCCGTTGATGACGTGTTTGTGTAAAGCCGGATTTATGGTTCTGCGTTAAATCCATGCACAACGTACGTGAAGGAAGGAAGGAAGGAAGGAAGGAAGAAAGGAAATGAGCCAGAAAAGAAAGAAAGATATGAGCCTGAAAGAAAGAAAGAAAGAAAGAAAGAAAGAAAGAAAGAAAGAAAGAAAGAAAGAAAGAAAGAAAGAAAGAAAGAAAGAAAGAAAGAAAGAAAGAAAGAAAGAAAGAAAGAAAGAAAGAAAGAAAGAAATGAGCCTGAAAGAAAGAAAGAAAGAAAAAAGGATACATTCCCGTTGATACGTGTTTGTGTAACAAACATGGCGGATCTGAGTCATTCCAGTTTTGCAGTACAGGTGTAACTCATTTAATTGGTTTTTATCAATTCAATTTAATTGGTGTAGTTTAGTAGTATTTAGTATCTTTTAGAGCAGTGATTTGGCTCCAAAGACTGAATGTGGTGATAGATTTATAGTTACAAAGATGGAGTTGAATTGGTATTTTTTTTATCCTCATTTTTATCGTTATCGGGATAAATGCCAGAAATTACCGTGATACATTTTTTAGTCCATACCGCCCATCCCTAATCCAGACCCTGTTTAAGTCCAGAACTCTAATAATGCTGTCTCTCTCATAAACAAATCTTATCAAGTTAAATGTGAATGTTTCCTCCTCCAGGTCGTCAGCGACTGACGCAGCAGCAGCGGAGCATCAAATGACGACCTGCAGGAGACGAGAGGAGACGGGAAGACAACTGTCCTGTCTGGGCTGGCTACAAATGCACAAATAAATAAACAACGAGACTTTCAAATGCTTCATCACAGCCTGCACTGATTGTGTACCACGGACGTATGAATGTGAAGCAGGGTGTTCCATGTCACCTGCATGAAGCCGCTACATCATTTCAGATGAAATCAGGGCCAGGGTTTCTGTTCCTTCTTGTGTGTTAGAACCAGTACTCGAGTTGTAAAAAGAAATCAGGGGGGGATGGTGGATTTTATCATATGGGGGCAGATAATTTGTGCTGATTACAAATAATATAATATATTACAAATAATAGCAGTGACCAAAACACCTGCAGAAATACTGCAGGAATGACATAGCAGCAGTTAAATGCAGCCTTCTGTAAGCTTTAAATATCCACTGGGCTTACATCAAATACATCAAAACACAACAATAAAAAACTGTTTTCTGAACTTATCAATATGACTCTGTCCTTCACAGGATAAGTAACATGGATCACTGCAAAAACTGAAAATAAGAATATTTGTCCTATTTCTAGTTAAAATGTCTCATTTTAGCAAAAAAAAATAATTATTTTTTATATATTATATTTATTATAATTATTATTAATTAAAAAAATTACACTTAATTTTTTTTTCTTTATCACGATCTTAAATTGAAACTGCACACTACTCCTTTATACTATTTTAGTATAACACACGATTCACTATTTATTATATTGTACTTACTATGTTTTTTTTTTTTTTTTTTAATTACACTTAAAACAAGACTCATCACTGGAAAAAACAACCATTTTCACCAGTTTCAAGTAGATTTTCACTTAAAATAAGTAGAAAAATCTGCCAGTGGAACAAGATTTTTTTTGCTTGTAATGAGAAGATAAATCTTGTTCCACTGGCAGATTTTCCTACTTATTTCAAGTGAAAATTTACTTGAAACAGGTGAAAATTGTCAAATAAGTTATTTTTCTGGTGATGACTCTAAATGTTGAAATAGCAGTAAAACCACATTCATTGATGAAATGACATAAGGGATGGAAAGTGGGGATGGCAGTTTTACAGGGGGGATGATTTTGACCATTTTTATTTCAGGGGGGATGCCATCCCCCCTCATTCACCCTCAACTCCAGTACTGGTTAGAACAGACTCAAACCCGCAGCTCGTGGTGTTGGCGCCCTCAGGAGCGTTAGAGGACGAGGTCAGAGCAACGAGATGTTTGTGCTCGTCAACAAAGCAACACTGAGAGAGGCAGATAGGGAGAAGATGGGGGTGTGTGTGCAGATGAGGAGGGAGATAAATGGGAGAGATAGAGTCTACAAAGGAGGAGGTGTGGAGAGCGAGGTATGCAGGGAGGCTTAATCCGTTGTTTGTTTCATATATTATTGGCCAATAAAAGGAAACTGTTTCACGTTCCTCAGCGGACTGACGTCAGCTTGTCCTTTCTTTGAAAGACGACTCACACAGAGGTTGTACAGGCCTGCAGGAACACATGCTTTAATGATCAGTCACAGTTCAGGTGAAGAAAACAGGACCCAACCGGCCTGCAGGCAAGACGCTGCACTCTCCGTGACGGAAAATAAATTAAATCAGAAAATAAATACGTCCCAGTGGATAAACACGTCGCCATTAAATTAGACTGAAGAAAAAGGAAAATGGTTAAATGAACAAAACAAACATTTAAGTGCCTGGTTTATGTACAAATTTCACATTGATGCACATAAGAGGGTGGATGTGTTTGGTGGCACGCAGGCCGCATCCAGGGATGCAGCGCAGGAGTCCCATCATGCATTGTGGCTTCTCACAGACAAATGAAGGTTTACCAAACTCCTCCCGACATACACACATTTGTTTAGTTTTTCCTTAAAAAGGTAAAGACAATGAAGTATTCACATTTTCACCGTTCACAAAAGTTGTGTTGTCCCAAATAATAATAATAATAATAATAATAATAATAATAATAATAACAAAAAGCCTGATGGGAAGAGTTGGTCTAAGTCAGGGGTCGGCAACCCAAAATGTTGAAAGAGCCATATTGGACCAAAAACACAAAAAACGAATATGTCTGGAGCCGCAAAAAATGAAAGGTCTTGTATAAACCTTAGAATGAAGACAAATGGTGAAAGGAGAAATGTCGAAAAAAAAGTCAAAATGTGGAGAAAAAAGTCAATATTTAGAGAAAAAAGTCAAAATGTTGAGATTAATGTTGAAGTACAATCTCGAGAAAAAAGTCGAAATGTTGAGAAAAAAGTCGAAATGTCGAGAAAAAAGCCGAAATGTCGAGATTAAAAAGGAAAGGAAAAAGGAAGGAAAAAAAGAGGAAAAAAAGGAAAGAAAGAAGAAAAAAGAAAAAAAAACAAGAAAAGAAAGAAAAAAAGGAAAAAAAGAGAAAAAAAGAGAAAATAAAGACAAAGAAAGAGAAAAAAAGGAAGAAAAAAGGGAAAAAAAGAAGAAAAAAAACAAGAAAAGAAAGAAAAAAAGGAAAAAAAGAGAAAAGAGAGAGAAAGAAAGAGAAAAAAAGGAAGAAAAAAAAGAAGAAAAAGGGGAAAAAAAGGAAAAAAAGGTGAAACATTTTTGAAAAAGCTCCAGGAGCCACTAGGGCAGCGCTAAAGAGCTGCATGCGGCTCCAGAGCCGCGGGTTGCCGACCCCTGGTCTAAGTACAAGTTTGTATGGCCGCTAGTTTTCGTTCAGACGCGTTTACAGCGACACCTGAACCTGGTTTGTTTCTTAGAGGAGCTTTAAAGGAGGCACCGCGTCCTTCACACACATCTGAGCTTCAGTGATTTAGGTTCAGCAAACGCTTGGAAACCTTTACAGTTCTGCTTGGTTCACATCTCATGTAACGTGGAAGCGCTTTTTTATTATCTTGCTTTTATCTTTTTTTTTTTTGAGGCTCTTTGAGAGCCTCCTCATAATAAAAAAAAGAAAAAGAAGCCTTCTTATTGGCCAACTTCTGGAAGCGGCTGGTGAACCTGCAGTTCCTCTACTGACCACTAGAGTCTGTATAAGACCTGCAGTTCCTCTACTGACCACTAGAGTCTGTATAAGACCTGCAGTTCCTCTACTGACCACTAGAGTCCAGATTCAGACCTGCAGGTCCTCTTCAGGTAAAATGAGGACAAATGCTGCGTTCCATTTACCTCGGAAGTCGGAACTCGGAACTGGGAATGACGTCACAGCTAGGGTTGCCACCTTTCAGAAATAGAAATAAGGGACGCCCTGATTTCAGCAGCGCAGGAGCCAAAAAAAAAAGCCTCAAAACTTCTAAACTGAATAAAAATGTGTTTATTTTATATGAAAAAACTAAATGCTTTGATTTAAAGTTTAAAGTGCTTTAATAGCATTGGACCTGCATGACTGTACAGACAGACAACCATACTAGCAACTGAAATATCCTCCTATGCTATGTATGTCCACATCAGCCCAGATGTAGAATACAGCCTACAGGTGAAGAATATGGTGTAAAAGTTAATTTATTTCAATAATTCACCTAGAATATGGTGTAAAAGTTAATTTATTTCAATAATTCAACTAGAATATGGTGTAAAAGTTAATTTATTTCAATAATTCAACTAGAATATGGTGTAAAAGTTAATTTATTTCAATAATTCAACTAGAATATGGTGTAAAAGTTAACTTATTTCAATAATTCAACTAGAATATGGTGTAAAAGTTAATTTATTTCAATAATTCAACTAGAATATGGTGTAAAAGTTAATTTATTTCAATAATTCAACTAGAATATGGTGTAAAAGTTAATTTATTTCAATAATTCAACTAGAATATGGTGTAAAAGTTAATTTATTTCAATAATTCAACTAGAATATGGTGTAAAAGTTAATTTATTTCAATAATTCAACTAGAATATGGTGTAAAAGTTAATTTATTTCAATAATTCAACTAGAATATGGTGTAAAAGTTAACTTATTTCAATAATTCAACTAGAATATGGTGTAAAAATGAATGAAAATACGGTACAAATCGTGTCCCGTATTAGTTCAATACGGGACGCAACATTTTTTTCTCAAATAAAGGACAATTCCGTATTTTACGGGACGGGTGGCAACCCTAGTCACAGCCGAGTTATCAGCGTTCCAGTTACAAAGTAGGTAAACAAAATTTGTAGTTCGCATATACCACATGAAAAATGTAAATTACACTATAGCAGCATATATATGCCGAACAATACTTGTATACGACTGATTTAGTGTGACCAAAACTAGAATGAAGTGCTACAGATTTTTACAGAGCTCTCTTCTACTGTTTACAACCGGGGCAGCCATCTTGGAATGTGAACTCGGGGGTGGTGAAGACTCTCCCACTTTCCCAGTGGGAAATCCCACTTCGAGGGGCATTCCAGTTGAAAATTCCGACTGGGAACTGGGAAATCCCCACTTCCGAGGACAAATGGAACGCGGCAAAAGCTCTGAATAACTGGATTCATTTTTTTAAAGTGACCGCAGCACCTGTCGAGTCAAACGGCTAACGGGCCGTGAAGCGCTTTTCGTAAAACGTCACTCTTGAGCTGGGAAGCAACAAATCACGGACTTAATCACTCCACTCCACTCGTTCTGGATCCCAGCCCAACTAGTTTCCCTCTGACGTCAAACTCTAGCTCGGTGAGATTACAGAGGGTTGAATCCTAAAATAGCTCCACGTGCTTTGACCTCAAAGCAGGTGCCGGTGTTAAAAGGCAGTTTTTTTTCGAGCTTCTCCATCCAGGCATCTGTGAAGAGGACAAACCAATATGTGCAGTCCAAGGACGGGCAAGGCACCCCTTTTAACAGAATCCCTGGCCTCCGTAGAGCAGTTAGACGCTTGAAGAAGAGTTCTGTCCAGCACCAAGGGTGACAAAGGGTTTCCCCTCTATAAAAATGACATTAATAACTTCCCAAAGAGGATGATCTTATTCCACATGGCACAGAACGCAAATAAGAGTCTGGCTTGCATTTACGGGTCCTCGCCGGTCCATACAGACGATCTTTAGCTGCAGTTCCACGGTGTTACTGTTTGGTCCTCGGTGTGATGAAAGTGTTAGAACCTGAGGTGGGTTTGCGATGAAACTCCGATCCCTGATCTGGTTTAACTTGAGATTGGGGACATGGAGGTCGGGGCTGGATCCAGCAGGCTGCTTTAGATCTCCACGTCAACTTTAGAGACTGTAGATGCAGTGTTTGCTTGTGGTAAAGTCTGTGCATGCATGTGAATGTCCTGAAAGAGCATGAGAAGAGGTAAGTTGGACCTCTGCACCACAATGGGCGGCTGGAAGAGGAGCCGGGGTTCGACACCAGAAGTTTAGCAAGAAAAGGGGTTGATGAGTTTGTGTTTTGGGTAAATCCAGCCCCAAAAATCATTTTCTTCGTGTCAGGTAAGTGGCTAAACACAGGTTTTGTTTAAACCCCCCACTCGTGGAGGTTCAGTGATCTAGGTGGGGTGGTGATGGAGGGGTCTGGGGTTCAGTGGTGCCTTCAGATCCGTAACGCAGGCCCTGCTGCTCCCGTCAGAGGCGTCGTGGAGCCGCAGTCGTAGCCCATCTCCACGACGGCGTGGGAACCCCCGACCAGTCGGCCCGGGAAGGGCTGCGCCTGCACCTGCCGGTCCCGGAAACTCTGGATGTAACTCTGGGGAGGAAAGGAGAGACTCTGGCTCAGAAATACAGCAGCCTACTTTGGCATTTCTTCTGTGAACATGAACAAAGCATTTTTGACATATTTTGATGCCTCAAAACAAAATCTGGAACGATGCAGACGAATACTACAGTAAATGTGTCTGTTCCTTCTCGTACTAGTCCAGCTGTTTAGCTATAAAATTTATAGGAATCGTTCAGTTTGTATTTTTCTTCTCTTTTTTCCTCTTCCTCTTCTTTATCTTTTTTTTCTCTTTTCCTCTTTTTTCCTTTTTTTTCATCTTCTCTTTTTTTCCTATTTTTCTCTCTTTTTTCCTCTTTTTTTCCTCTTACTCTTCCTCTTTTTTCATCTTTTTCTCCTCTTTTTTTCCATTTTTTCCTCTTTTTTCCTCTTCCTCTTTTTTCTCTTTTCCTCTTTTTTCCCTTTTTTCATCTTTTTTCCCTCTTACTCTTCCTCTTTTTTTCTCTTTTTTCCTATTTTTTTCTCTTTTTTCCTCTTTTTTCCATCTTCTGTTTTTCCCCTTTTCTCCTCTTTTTTGTCTTTTTCCTCTTTTTTCCTCTTCCTCTTTTTTTCTCTTTTTTCCCTTTTTTTCATCTTCTCTTTTTTCTTATTTTTCCTTTTTTTCATCTTCTCTTTTTTTCCTCTTTTTCTATCTTTTTTTCCTCTTCCTCTTCCTCTTTTTTTCATCTTTTTTTCCATTTTTTCATCTTCCTCTTTTTTTTCTCTTTTCCTCTTTTTTCCCTTTTTTATCTTCTCTTTTTTCTTATTTTTTCTATTTTTTCTCTCTTTTTTTCATCTTTTTTCCCTCTTACTCTTCCTCTTTTTTCATCTTTTTTTTCTCTTTTTTCCCTATTTTTTTCTCTTTTTTCATCTTCTGTTTTTTCCCCTTTTCTCCTCTTTTTTTGTCTTTTTTCATCTTTTTTTCCATTTTTTCCTCTTCCTCTTTTTTTCCCTTTTCCTCTTTTTTCCCTTTTTTATCTTCTCTTTTTTCTTATTTTTTCTCTCTTTTTTTCATCTTTTTTCCCTCTTACTCTTCCTCTTTTTTCATCTTTTTTTTCTCTTTTTTCCTCTTTTTTTCCTATTTTTTTCTCTTTTTTTGTCTTTTTCCCTCTTTTTTTCCTCTTCCTCTTTTTTTCTCTTTTTCTCTTTTTTTCCTCTTTTTTTCCCTCTTTCTTTTTCAACTAATCACTCATTAGAAAACACTTGTTTCTGGCATACATTATGAAAAATGGCTGCCATGGGTGCCATGTTGAAAATTCACGATGGCTCCACGTCCATATCTTTTGGGGAAACCATTGGCTATGTGTGTACCAAATTTCATGCTTGTATCACAAACTGAACCATTGTTTTGGTTATCTCCTGCACTATACTAGGGACGTATGCTTGACTTCTACAGAACCAGCAACCAGAGGTGTCAGGTAACCAAGTACAAATACTTTGTTACCTTACTTAAGTATAAATTTTGGTTATCTATACTTCACTGGAGTAATTATTTTTCAGACGACTTTTTACTTTTACTCCTTACATTTTCACGCAATTATCTGTACTTTTTACTCCTTACATTTTAAAAACAGCCTCGTTACTCTATTTCATTTCGGCCTTTAAAAAAAAACTATCCAGTTAAATTCCGGATAGAGTGAATTTGGTTGTGGTTGTTTCAGATGTTCTTGTCCAGTTTTCCCAATAAAGGTTAGGATAAATGATAACATGCGTCTGAAGTTTGACTTTTTGCACCATTACAATACTTATAGGCAACTAGTCATCATATCTGCTGCTCTCTGAAACACATGTTAATGCTCAATAGTACACATATATGGTTCTTTAATATATTTGTATTACACTAAGATGCATTTTCAATGGCTTTTGTCCTTAATGGCTTTTTTCCCCCTTACATTACTTTTACTTTTATACTTTAAGTAGTTTTGAAACCAGTGCTTTTATACTTTTACTTGAGTAAAAAACTTGAGTTGATACTTCAACTTCTACAGGAGTATTTTTAAACTCTCGTATTTATACTTCTACCTGAGTAATGAATGTTAATACTTTTGACACCTCTGCCAGCAACGACCTACTACATGCTGTTAGCGGTTTAAAGCTGACTGTGTAAAGATGGCTCACTCTGCAGCAAACTCTGAATCCAGGCGTTAATGTTTCACCATCAGAAAGTGGAAAACTGCACCACGTGGACTCACCCATCAGTCCATACCTGTCAAGTCTCCCGTTTTGGCTGGGAAACTACCGTATTTTACCCCTCTTTCCCGCTGCCCTCGCTTATTAGTATTTTCCCATAAATTTCACGTTTCATAATATAATCATTTTTAAAAAGCATTCCTTTGTCTCTCCAAACTAAATTGTCACTCACCTCGCGAGAACTGCCCCCTGCTGTAGCCTGTGTGGCAGTTCTCACGAGGTTAGTGGCAACAACGGGAACAAACTCGGAATTTCTGCCAAAAAAGCAAAGATTTGTGTAAATATCTGTAAAAATGGGATACAGAATTTACTTTCCTAAAGAGGAGCAGGATGGAGCTCAGAAACATGCGTCTGTGTCATCAGTCAGTGAATGCCAGAGAGCTACATGAGTGAAAATGACGAATTAAAAGAAAATGTAGGGCTGGGCGATATATCGTGATTTTAATATATATCGATATATTTTCAAACGCGATATGGTACGAGACAATATCGTTTATATCGATTTTTAAAATTTTATTTATTTTTTTATGATTTTGATATAGCTTATTTTGTGACAAATTTACTTGAATGTTTTATTTGAGATTTGCACAAATGTTTTGTTATTTGCACAACTGTCAACCTCAGTGGAAAAGTCTGCCTGTTACTGTCTACATTGTATTAATTGCACAGTGTATTTTAATTTAATTGTTATGCAGGAAAGGGATATTTGTTTTATTTTATTCAAGAATCATTTTTATTCTATATATGCAGGCAGTTTATTTTTATTTCATTTGTTTTATACATTTTGATATTGTGCAGACCTCTGTTAATAAAGGAACCTGTGTGACATTTGGCACGAGGCTTTGTATTAAAACTTACAGTTTTTTTAAGGGTTTGCCTCAGAAAAAAATGAAGCTAACAGAGATGCTATGCTATAATGGTTTGGGGGAAACCCCAATTATGGCACAGAAAAAATATCGATATATATCGAGTATCGCCATTCAGCTAGAAAATATCAAGATATGAATTTTGGTCCATATCGCCCAGCCCTACTAGGAGGAATCAACAGATAAAATGATATAAAGCCACAAATGTATACAGAAATGGGGGCGTTGTTGACTGCTAGCTGTCACTTTGAGCTGTCCTGACTAACTTTGTTCTGACCTCCGCCTGGACCGGTCACAGCAAAGTATCAAACCCAGGTTAAACTCCTTGGGTGTAGCTGCTCCCAACTTTTTCCAACTGGTTAATGAAAGTGCAACGCTCCGACTGATGGTTGTAAACGTTTTATTACAGTATTTTCTGTCTTGTAAACGCCCAAGACCAACGTGAACACGTTTGCCCCTCCAACCAGAATGTTAGGAGTTGCTAGAAGTCCATTTCTTCTGTATTTCACTTCTTTGTCTTCCAATTACTGCTTGCACGCACCAACAGACCACCAACAGATGAAAAAACTCACGTCTCTACCAAAAGGCATCACGTGACCACGTGATGGCGTGGTCAGATGGAGTTATTAATTAACCAATTATCCCCAAAGTATGCACACAATAATCAAAATATAAATGGATATTAAAGTAAAATAAATCAATTCACACAGAAAATAGTGTTTATGTGTGTGTTCGCTACACTGCCACCAAAATTACAAAAGATTAACTTTCATCATATTCAAAGAAATAAACTTGTAATTTTCCAATAACTTCAAACTTAACCATTACACATAATTTCCATCAACACCTGTTATATTAAGTGACTGATTCTTTCATTTTCATGTTCATGCAGAGTTAATTTGACTAATGTTCAACTAACACCACTAATTTCTGCACTGGACGCTCAAGGAATGACGGTTGCGTTAAGCGTTCACCCTCCGAGCAATAACGTTGAGGTAACATCAGATTTCAAGACTTCGACCTCCGGGTCACCTATGAGAAGCTCTGGGGCCATTGGGTTAGTCACAATTTCCTGTTCCCATAAGAACTTGGGTCCTCTTAGCCAATCTGATGCCATTAGATCTGCCACCTTGAGTCCTCTAGATGCATGATCTGCCGGGTTTTGAGTTGTTTCAATGTAAAACCATCGATTGGGGTCGGTGGTGTCTCTGATCTTCTGGATCCGATTCGCAACAAAGACAGGAAAGCGGTGGAACATTTTCTCCACGTCGCAGTTGATCGCAATTGGATACTGTCGGAACCGACACAGCACTCCAGTTAAGGTGTTGGTTAAATCAGGTCCCGTGAGGAGGTGGTCATTCAACGAGGTGCCTTGGTATTTGGCAGAGCAGTCGAAGACAACTCTAATCTTCTCTGGCTTTCGCGGGTGGTACACACCATGGTGTGGGATGTACCAAGTGTTCCCGTCTTTTGGTGTTGCATGCACTTCCTCTGCATCACACTCTTTGAAAACATTGACCATGAACTGAACATAGTCCTTCTTGTATTTGGGATTTTTATCCATCTTTCCTTTCAGATGTTTCAGCCTAACTGTGGCAAGATGGTTGTTGTTAGGCAGCTGGGGGTGCTCTCTAAAAGGCAGAGGCATCTTCAGATGACCATTGTCATTATGATGAATTCTCTCATTCAGAATTTGTAGGAACTGAATGTCTTCTTGAGAGATCGTTCCATCCGTAGCATTTGTATCCTGAAAATCTTTCTCAAGAGCCTTAATTGCACATGCAGGTGTAATAGGTGGAATTTCCTTTACAGAAATGCGATAGCAGAATCCGGTATTTGTTCCTCCACCAGTAGTAGGCGTTTTGGCACCAACCACGCTCCACCCGAGGTCTGTTTTCACTGCATATGGCTCATGCTCAGCTCTGGATACGACTTCTTTCGGTTTTAGAGCTCTGACGCAGTCGTAGCCTATTAGCAGTCCAGCAGGACAGCCTAGCAAGTCTGGCATCTCGTCAGCTATGCTAAGCAAGTGTGTCCATCCTTTGGCTGTTTCCCGAGTTGGAATGCTGGTCTTCTCCAACGGAATATCTTCTCGAGTGTAAGCTGGTGGTAGTTCAATGCATTCTTCGGAACTGTATCCTCTGACCTTTAACCCACTGACTCTGTGACAATTCACTATTGACCTGTCAGTCATTGTTGACAACTTGAGTTTAACAGGCTCAGTGTGCACTTCCAGTTTTTCGCACACATCTTCAGTGACAAATGTATTGCTACTTTGTGTATCTAACAGAGCATACACTAAGATCTCTGTGTTATTCTTGACAGTACTAGACAGCCACACCGGGACTATCATTGAAGTGCGGTCAGCATTGGTCATGTTCATACTACACAAAGCAGTAGAGGTTCTGTCTCTCTGTTGGTTTGCTTGAGGTTTTCTCTCTTGAGCCGGTTCGTCATGAAGCGGAGTTGGATGGTTCTTTCTACACACATTGCATGTAGCCCTTTTCCGACAATCTTTTGCAACATGGCCAACTCTCAAGCAAGCGAAGCACATATTGTTGGTTTTCACAAACGCTTTCTTCTCATCAAGAGTCAGAGCAGTAAATGTTTCGCATTTGTAAATGAAGTGGTTCTGTTGACAGCATATGCATTTTATTTGCTTCTTTGTTTGAGCAGCATATGGATTAACTGTTGAGTTTGTTGATTCACCTGAATCCTTAGCTGGGTGGCCTTTTCCTTGTGCAACCTTTGTTGTTGTCACTAGGGTTCTGGCTTTGATGCGTTTTACTTCTGTGGCTGATTTCTCGTCTGTGTTTTTCAAAGCATGAAGGGAGGAAACCGGGTTGCAGGCAACGCGTGCCTCCACGGCTAAGAAATTTGAGAATGCTTCAAAACTTGGGTATGGCTTGCCATCATCCAATTCCTTGGTGACAATGCGATTCCATCGAGCTGTGGCCCAATCAGGAAGTTTCTGGAGTAGCTTTTGATTCTCCTCACAATCATCTAGAATTTTAAGACCTGATATGTGAGGCATTGCATTTTTGCATGACACAAGAAAATCACTGAACTCTCTTAATTTTAGTGGCTCTTTTGGTCCTATCTTGGGCCAGCTACTAAGTTTACCCCTAAAGGCTCTTTGCACTATGAATGGGTGGCCATAGCGCTTGTTCAGTGCATCCCAGGCTTGCGTATATGCTTCATCATCACTTCGGTAAAAGGTTCCTTCCAGCACAGACAGCGCATCTCCGCTTATGTATTTTTTGAGATAAAACAGTCTATGTGCTGGGCTTGTACAAGTAGTCTCTATCAAGGCCTTAAAGCTAGTTCGCCATTCAGTGAACTTGAGAGGATCACCAGTAAACACAGATGGCTCAGGTGCCGGAAGTCTTGTCATTATCAGAGATTCTTTGAAGGCTTGCACTAGTGTCGCGTCATTCAGTTTTTGCTCTGACTGATTCTCAGAATGAGAAGGAACTGGTGTGTCATGGAGAATCTGAGCATATGGAGCTGTGTGATGCTGAGTTTGGAACTGACTCAGAGGCAGAGTTATGTTTTTCTTTTGTCCTTGGGGCTGACTTGGAGGCAGAGTTATTTCTTGCTTTTCTCCTTTTTCAGCATTCATTTTCATTTCCTCCTCCTCATACACATCATATTCAGCTTGCATAGCTTCCAGATCCCTTTGGTTTTCCAGCATTTTCAGTTTCTCTTGCTGAGCAAACACTTCCTTTCTTTGTGCAGCTATTTCACTCTGTCTGTTTATTTCGGCACGTTTTGACGCTAAGCGTGCTGCTGCTTCTGCTTTCTTTGCAGACACCTGACTTACTGCTACGCTACTTGCGCCAGCTCTTGATACGGTGGACCCATATATTGATTTTGCATCGTCTCTCTGAAGTAATTTAAGAAGTGATTTCTTAACTGCGGCAGCATCAAACTCTTTGCCTACTTCCGAGCAACGCATTTTCAACAGAGCAACTACTTCCATAGTTACTGAAGTGCAGCTATCCATTCGCCGTCTTATGTCTTGACTTGGTGTGGTCAATGCACGTATGCTTTCATACTCCTGCTTTAAGTTTGACTCATATTCTTCCAAAGTAGCTGTCATACCTTCAAGAGTCTCTATGTCACATTCTTCTTTGAGTTTGCACCTAATGTACTGAACCTCACTTTTGAAGGTTACATACGTTAGCATAAACTTTCTTTCCTTTTTTGCACTCTCTTCTTTTGCATAGTCAAGCCACCTTTCAGTAGGTTTTCGCTCTCTTTCTGATCGCCTAGGTTGTTCATGTTCCGAAGTTGGTTCTTGGCTCTCTACGTTATGTTCTTGCAGAGTGTTATTAATTTCAGCAATGCGTTCTGTCATTTGGTCTCTTAAAGCTGCATCTGTTTCAGTTTCTAACCCGTTTTGTAATTCTATTTTTTCTTCTTCAAGAGCCTGAATTACACCCTCAAGTACAAGAACACTTTCTTCATTTTGATCCATTTTCTGAATTATTTTGAAACAACACTAATAGCAGTAATCAAAATCTTAAACCTTAAGCAAACTTGTACTATAAATCGCGTAATCCTCAGTATTAATTTCAAATACCAAGCATACACATTTTAAACCAAACAAGAAATCCAAGGTAGGAATGTCAAATTACTTAGTAACACAGGCCAGGAATATTCACACAAATATGCAGACAATGGCCTTTCACACTTCAATTCTAATATTTACAAGTTATAATGTCCGTTTCTTATCAACTGAAAAAACCTGAAAGCCAAGGGCTTGGTGTTTCCACTCACGACCACGGCGCGCTGTTGCTCTCTTGTGGTGAGTTGTGGAACTGCAGTCTCAATCCAGCCGACGCAAGCGCAGCGGTCCGAGCAGATTGCGAGCTGATTGGACGAGCCGTCACTTCGAGCCGCCGACGATTTGTAATCTTCAAGCTGCGACAGTCCTTTCTTGCTCTCTTCCGTCCATCTCATCATGGCTTGCAAGAAGTTAACAGCTTGCATTCACCGCGGCATCCCTCTTGTTCTCGGGCCTCGGGCTGCGCTGCACACGGTGCACGTGTTCACTCACTGTAGCTGCTCCCAACTTTTTCCAACTGGTTAATGAAAGTGCAACGCTCCGACTGATGGTTGTAAACGTTTTATTACAGTATTTTCTGTCTTGTAAACGCCCAAGACCAACGTGAACACGTTTGCCCCTCCAACCAGAATGTTAGGAGTTGCTAGAAGTCCATTTCTTCTGTATTTCACTTCTTTGTCTTCCAATTACTGCTTGCACGCACCAACAGACCACCAACAGATGAAAAAACTCACGTCTCTACCAAAAGGCATCACGTGACCACGTGATGGCGTGGTCAGATGGAGTTATTAATTAACCAATTATCCCCAAAGTATGCACACAATAATCAAAATATAAATGGATATTAAAGTAAAATAAATCAATTCACACAGAAAATAGTGTTTATGTGTGTGTTCGCTACATTGGGCTTGCTCTTTCTTTGAGAAAACATGGTGGTGTCGGTGATGCTCCTTACAGGTGAGAGGACGTCTGTGTCGTAGCGACGGATGGGGTTGGGTTTGCGGCGGTAGGCGGGCTCAGCCTGGAGTTGCTTGGCCTGCTGGTGGTTGTGGGAGGAGGAGCCGTGCTGCTTCTTCTTCTTCTTGTGGCGGTACCGGTCGTCTCGCTGACGGATCCGCATCACCTGCATCCTCCTCTGCTGCCGGCTGATGATTACTGTGGAGGACAGACGGAGGTTGGTGAGGAGAGGCGCGCTGTTGCACAGGAACGCTGCAGTTATGTGCAAAAGTTAGCTTCCCCCTTTGTTGTGTGTAAAAGAATAAACTGAAAAGAGTTGGTTTCAAATTAGTGATGCACCGAAATGAAAATTTGTGTCCGAAACCGAAACTGAAAATAATAATAAACACTTGGCCGAATACCGAACAATACCGAACATGGTTCTTCGCAGTTTTTCATTTATTTTGCCAATTTTTTCACTATTGCATAAATCAAATAAATTTGATTTAGGCATGCTCTTATCTTATTTTATATACCAGTATTTTTTATTATTATTATTATTGTATATACCAGTACTGTTTATAGTGTGTCATACTCTGATATTATTATTGTATTGTTATTATTTCTATTGATGCCTCTTGTCTTGCACTATCCCCTTTGCTGCTGTACACTGCGAATTTCCCCGCTGTGAGACTAATAAAGGAATATCTTATCTTATCTTTTCAAAGAAAAAAATCTTTTGCAAAATTACAAGGTAGAAAATATTTATTGAACATAAAAAACTGAACATTTTTTAATTTCCCAGCATTATGTTGTTTTGGTTCCACCTCCTGGTGAATGTTAGGTAAAATTCTTATGGGGTTAGTTTTTGGTTGGCCAACGATTTATTACGGGAGCGGCCAGTCTATTAGGTAAAATTCTTATGTGGTTACTTTTTGGTTGGCCAACGTTTTATGTTTGTGGTGCGAAACTTTTACGGGAGCGGCCAGTCTATTTCCTTATATTACAACGCCGTTATTAATTGTTTTTTCCCACTTATTCCACCGAACACCGAAAGTGTTTTTTTTTGCCATTTTCGTCCGAACAATTTCGGTTACCGAACAATCGGTGCATCACTATTTCAAATACAAGAAATCAGGTGGGCAGGGCTTAATCCTCCCAACTTTTAGATCCACTTTCTGCAGAACTAACGTAAAGTTGTGGTCCTTCACATTACAATGTCCATTATATGTCCATAATAGCGGTCTATGTATTCCTATCTTTGTAATTAAAAATTGAGGGGCTCTATGAACGTGCTGTGCGGAACTCCTTTAAGGATCCTGGAAGCAAAACATATGTACGTGAACGTCTTGTAAATCAGACAGCGAGGGGATCTATAAAGCTCCATCCCAGTTGGGTTTCCTTACCCTTGGTGTGGGAGTATCCCTCAGCGGTCACCTTCCACTGGACGATGACGCCCAGCAGGGTCAGGGCGGGCCACACACCGAGGACCACCCAGGTCAGCCAGCACACGGGCTTCCCAGATTCCGCTTTGATACGCTCATACATGTATAGCACCAGGGCGAAGAGCTCCACGAAGTAGTCCAGCGCCACGGTGATGACCGCGGCGCCAAACACCGCCGTGGACAGCGTGGTGAAGAGACGCTGCCACTGCAGGGTCAGCACGGCGAACAGCATGCCCAGGCCAAGCAGCACGCCCAAAGGCACCCAGACGGAGCGCGCCGGGCTGTCGGAAAGCTCCTCCATGCCCACCAGGGTGGCCACGGCCACCAGCAGGCCCAGCAGCAGGCCCACCATGAACAGACCCACGCTGCGAACGAGCATGGTGACCAGGCCGCAGAGCGTCCCGATGCCCAGGCCGATGCCCACCGAGGCCTCCACGCTCAGCTGGGTGTCCAGCACGCGCTCCTTGTAGCACAGCATGAAGATAACGACGGAGCCGAACATCAGGCCCGTCAGGAACATCACCGCCTTGAAGCAGCGATATCCTGAAATACAACATCATAAAGGTCAGCCACTAGTGATGCACCGATTGTTCGGTAACCGAAATTGTTCGGCCGATAATGGCAAAAAAAACACTTTCGGTGTTCGGTGGAATAAGTGGGAAAAAAAAGGAACAATTAATAACGGTGTTGTAATATAAGGAAATAGACTGGCCGCTCCCACAAACATAAATCGTTGGCCAACCAAAAAGTAACCACATAAGAATTTTACCTAACATTCACCAGGGGGTGGAACCAAAACTACGACGAGTATTAGGGCCAAACTAAGAAGAAAAAAACAGGAAATTACGAAAATAAAGTCATAATAATATGAGAATAAAGTCGTAAAATTACGAGAATAAAGTCGTAATAGAATAAAGTCGTAATATTATGAGAATAAAGTCGTAACATTACGAGAATAAAATCGTAACATTACGAGAATAAAGTCGTCATATTACGATTTACGAGAATAAGGTTGTAATATTACAAGAATAAAGTCATAATATAATGAGAATAAAGTTGTAAAATTACGAGAATAAAGTCATAATATTGCGAGAATAAAGTCGTAATATTATGAGAATAAAGTCGTAATAATATGAGAATAAAGTCGTAACATTACGAGAATGAAGTCATAACATTATGAGAATAAAGTCATCATATTACGAGAATAAAGTCGTAACATTACGAGAATAAAGTCGTAATATTAAAAGAATAAAGTGTTAATTTATGAGAACTCTAACAGGAAGAGTGTGTTAAAATGTTGAATATTGAGCATCTTGTGAAGTTATATTTATATATTTATAATATATTTAATATTACGACTTTATTCTCGTAATATTACGACTTTATTCTCACAACATTATGACTTTATTCTCGTAATTTTACGACTTTATTCTCATATTATTAATACTTTATTTTCGTAATTTCCTTTTTTTTTCTTGGTTTGGCCCTAATACTCCGTCGTACAAAACAACATCATGCTGGGAAATTAAAACATTTTCAGTTTTTTATGTTCAATAAATATTTTCTACCTTGTAATTTTGTAAAAGATTTTTTTCTTTGAAAAGCATGCCTAAATCAAATTTATTTGATTTATGCAATGGGGAAAAAAATGGCAAAATAAATGAAAAACTGCGAAGAACCATGTTCGGTATTGTTCGGTATTCAGCCAAGTGTTTATTATTATTATCGGTTTCGGTTTCGGCCACAAATTTTAATTTCGGTGCATCACTATCAGCCGCAGCGCTGAGACGGGGACATGTACGGTGGCTGAGACCCGCCATTGCTGAAAATAAAAGTAACGCTGCAAACAGAAACAAACGCCGCTGCAAATAAAATAAACGCTGCAAACAAATAGAAACGCTGCTGCAAATAAAAGAAACGCTGAAAATATAAAGAAACCCTGCTGCAAATAAAATAAAAAATGACGCAAATAAAAAAGCCACAACGGAAGTGAATTACCGGGGACTGTTTTTTGCCGATGCACCGGTGGTTTTATGTGGGAGGACACCGGTGTTGTTGTTTTTGTTGTTTTTATCATTAATAATAATGCCAAGAATAATCTAAACCATGGGTAAGAATAGTTATTTGGATGAATGGGAAGTTAAAGCTGTGTGTGGTGGTCAGGGACTTCTCCTCTCACGTACTGTAAAAAAAACACCGGTGCATCAGCAAAAATAGTCCCCGGTAATTCACTTCCGTTGTGGCTTTTTTATTTGCATCGTTTTTTTTTAATTTGCAGCGGTGTTTCTTTTTATTTGCAGCGTTTCTTTTATTTGCAGCGCCGTTTCTTTTTATTTGCAGCGTTTATTTAATTTGCAGCGGCGTTTGTTTCTGTTTGCAGCCTTACTTTTATTTTCAGCAATGGCGGGTCTCGGCCACCGTAGACATGGGCGCTCAAACATTTTCCCAACTCACCGAAGAAGCAGTAAATGATGCCAAAGAGACAGCACATGGAGCAGACCACGCAGGGGACCACCTTGTAGCGCCCACTAGTGGCCTCGCAGCCGTCCAGACGCTCGGGGCTCGGCTCCAGGTCGGGCCGGGCCAGCAGCGCCTCCATGGTGGTCGCCATGACCGGCGGGGCGCGGGAGCAAGAGGAGGGGGAGGTGATCAAGTGGGAGGCGAGGGAGCGGGGAGGTTACGGAGCACTGCCCAGGCGCATGGCTTTACCTGCAGAGGAAGAAACCAGCAGAAGAAGGTTAGTTTGATAAAAAACACTATTTCATCACCTGTTTCGGCCGTTCTGATGGTTTCAAAGAAATCAATGACACAATACCCCCGATCTGTGCGCTCACATTTGTACAAGTACGGTAGGGCTGGGCGATATGGACCAAAAGTCATATCTCGATATTTTCTAGCTCAGGGGTCGGCAACCCAAAATGTTGAAAGAGCCATATTGGACCAAAAACACAAAAAACAAATATGTCTGGAGCCGCAAAAAATTAAGTCTTGTATAAGCCTTAGAATGAAGGCAACACATGCTGCATGTATCTATATTAGTTATAACTGGGGTAAGATTTTTTCATTATGCACTTTGAGAAAAAAGTCGGAATGTCGAGAAAAAAATTGAAATGTCGAGAAAAAAGTCGAAATGTTGAGAAAAAAGTTGAAATGTTGGAGGAAATAGTCAAAATTTCAAGAAAAAAGTTGAAATGTTGAGATTAAAAAAGAAAGGAAAAAGGAAGAAAAAAAGGGAAAAAGAAGAAAAAAAGAAAAAACGGAAAAAAAAGGTCAAACATTTTTGAAAAAGCTCCAGGGAGCCACTAGGGCGGCGCTAAAGAGCCGCATGTGGCTATAGAGCCACGGGTTGCCGACCCCTGTTCTAGCTGAATGGCGATACTCGATATATATCGATATTTTTTCTGTGCCATAATTGGGGTTTCCCCCAAAGCATTATAGAATAGCATCTCTGTTAGCTTCATTTTTTTCTGAGGCAAACCCTTAAAAAAACAGTCTGTTAGGAGTCCTCCTCCTCTGGCTGGGAGAGCCAGCAGCACAGGTGCTGCTGATCAGCCATCTACCTCAGCTGCCACTAATCACCAGCCCAGGCTTAAAAGAAGACCTGGACCTTCACTCAGTGCTTGATTGTACTGAACCCATGCAGTAACTAAATCAGGCCCTTCGAGAAACTTTCTCTAGCTTTTTTCAGCCCTCGAGTTTGAACCTTTGTGTCGTGCTTACATTAATCCCTCTTTGTTTTTTGTCCCAAGGCTTTTTTGTTCCTGTGTCTACGTTGCCTCCCTGGACCCCTCCTCGACGCCTCTGTTCCCCTCGCAGCCATTCTCGTGGATCTCCGTGACCCCCCCCCCAGCTGCCAACTCACGACTGACCCTGGTCTCCTGGACCCCCAACCACCGCTCCCCTGTTTCCTCTGCCTTCCCCTCCGGATCAACCCCTGAGTCAGTTTTTTCCCCTTCACCTTAATAAACAGCCATCTGGCTCTTTATTTCAATTGTTTGGTCTCCTGCCTGTTTGTGGTTGGCTACTCGGGTTCACCTCACGTTTTGGGGTTGGACCCTACAGAACAATCAAGCCAAATATGAACCCTAGCCAACCCAGACAGGCGGGTGCCCCACCCGCCACTATGCCCAAGCTCCCTGACCCCGAGACCCTCCAAATCAGAGTCCGCGAGCATGATGCCCAGCTAGCAGGCCTTAACAACCAGCTCACCCAGGCCTTCACCCTGGTCACAGGGGAGGTTTCAACTCTCCAGACCACCTCCCAGACCAACGCTGCTGCCCTGGTGACCATTGGCGCTCAGCTCGCTTCCCTGACCGAGGTCGTCTCCCGGCTTAGTGGCCCTTCTGCAGCCCCTCAGCCCAGCCCCTTGGTCTCATCTGTTCATAACCCTCCTGAACCTAGCACAGAGCCCAAACTCCCATGTCCCAAGAGTTATTCTGGAAATTTTGCCCAGTGCAAGGGGTTTCTCGGTCAGTGCCAACTCCTGTTTACCCACCAGCCCTCACGTTATGGGTCCGACGAGGCCCGGATCGCCCTGATCATATCCCTCCTCTCGGACAAAGCCCTCAGCTGGGCCATTGCAGCCGTTGGCCAGGATGGGTCCCTCTCCAAGGACTATGAGAGATTCCTTGCAGAGTTCAGACTGGTGTTTGATCACCCGGCGGACGGGGCGGACGCGGCCAGCCGGCTACACACCCTCCAGCAGGGGACTCGCTCTGTCGCCGACTACACCCTGGACTTTCGGGTGATTGCCGCAGACAGTGGGTGGGGTGACCTGGCTCTCCGGAGCGCGTACCGGAGAGGTCTGAGTGACGCAATAAAGGATCTGATCGTCGGAAGAGACCCACCCACTACCCTCAACGCTCTGGTCACCCTTGCTCTGCAGATGGATGCACGCCTGAGAGAGAGACGCCAGGAACATGCTCAACGCTCAGGGGCTACACCCAGAGCATACACAGCCTGTTCCCCTATTAACCCCGATGGTGGTGGAAGTTACCCATCGGGCCCCACATTCCCCCTCTCACCTAAACCATCATCCGGAGGAGCCTCTGATGAACCCCTGAAGGTGGCCAGGTCACGCCTCCGGCCTGAGGAACGAGAAGAGCGTATGCGGGGTCGACTCTGTCTCTATTGTGGGAAGAAGGGGCACTTCATCAGAGCCTGCCCTGCCTGCCCAAAAATACCTGGCTCACTAGCTAAGGGGATCCTGGTGAGCAAGACCACACTACCCCAACCCAAGAACCATCTTTTCCCTGCCACTCTTTCTTGGGGCACTGAGTCACTCTCGGTTAGCGCACTGGTGGATTCAGGGGCGGACGAGTGTTTGATAGACATCTCCTTAGCCCGTCAAGCAGGTATCCCACTCGTTCCCCTTGACTCCACCTGCACCGTCCAAGCCTTAGATGGCCACTCTCTAGGTAAGGTTACGCACTGCACTGCTCCTCTCACATTGACGCTTTCTGGGAATCACGTGGAGACTGCACGTTTTTTGGTGTTACACGCTCCCACTGCTCCCCTGGTGTTAGGTAGGCCCTGGTTGGAGAGACATGATCCCCACATCTCGTGGTCAGCTGGACGGATTTTGGGCTGGAGCGTTGCTTGCCACGCCAACTGCCTTCGCTCTGCTCGCTCTCCGTCCAGTAGCCCTCGGCGATCGGTCTCTCCTCCAGACCTTTCTGGTGTCCCCTCTGTCTATCACGATCTAGCTTCCGTGTTTAGTAAACATCAGGCCCTTTCACTCCCCCCTCACCGCCCTTATGATTGCTCCATAGATCTCCTTCCTGGGGCAGCTCTTCCGGTGGGTCGGCTGTATAACCTCTCTGTCCCTGAGAAGGAGACTATGCGCAATTATATCACCGAGTCCCTCGCCTCAGGCATCATAAGGCCATCGTCCTCCGCGGTAGGCGCAGGCTTCTTCTTTGTGGCGAAGAAGGATGGCAGCCTGAGGCCCTGCATAGATTATCGGCAGTTAAACACCATCACAGTTAAGAACAGGTATCCACTCCCCCTCTTGAGTTCCATGTTTGAACCCCTGACCCACGCCTCTGTTTTCACAAAGTTGGACCTCCGCAACGCCTACCACCTAGTGCGCATTCGGGAAGGAGACGAGTGGAAGACGGCTTTCAATACCCACCTGGGCCACTTCGAATATCTCGTCATGCCTTTCGGCCTGACGAATGCCCCAGCTGTCTTCCAGGCTTTGGTGAACGACATCCTCCGGGATATGTTGAACATTTTCGTGGTGGTCTACCTGGATGACATCCTGGTGTTCTCCAGGACTGAGGAGGAGCACCAACAACATGTCCGTCTCGTCCTCCAAAGGCTGTTGGAGAATCGCCTGTTTGTTAAGGCTGAGAAGTGTGTGTTCCACTCCGCCTCAGTGGAATTTCTGGGCCATGTTGTGGAGAAGGGTCATGTTTGTGCTGACCCCAAGAAGGTCCGGGCAGTGGAGGACTGGCCTACCCCTACTGACAAGACCCAACTCCGGCGCTTCTTGGGGTTTGCCAATTTTTATAGACGGTTTGTCCCAGGGTTCAGTCGGGTAGCTGCCCCTCTCACTGCGCTCACCTCCACCCTTCGTCCTTTTTGCTGGACCCCTGAGGCAGAGTCAGCGTTTAGGACACTGAAGGGCCTATTTACTAAGGCGCCTGTGCTCTCCCATCCTGACCCTTCACGCCAGTTCATTGTGGAGGTGGATGCGTCGGACACAGGGATTGGAGCCGTTCTCTCCCAGCGGTCGGAGGAGGATCAGAAGATCCACCCATGCGCATACCTCTCCCGGCGATTCTCCCCAGCAGAGAGGAACTATGATGTGGGTAATCGGGAGCTTCTAGCAGTTCATGCTGCACTGGAGGAATGGCGGCATTGGCTGGAGGGGGCAAAGGAACCTTTTATTGTATGGTCTGACCACAAGAACCTAACCTACGTGAGGACCGCCAAGAGACTTAACCCCCGACAAGCTCGCTGGGCGCTCTTCTTCAGTCGTTTCAATTTCACCCTCACCTTTCGCCCAGGCTCCAAGAATGTGAGGGCTGACGCCCTCTCCCGCCTGGAATCTGAGGAATCCACCAAGGCCCTTGCTACCCCAGACACCATTCTCCCCCCAGCCTGGGTTGTGGGTGCCGTCACCTGGGGAATCGAGACGGTGGTAAGAACGGCACAACGCACCCAACCTGACCCTGGCAATGGACCCCCTAATCGCCTGTTTGTACCGAATGCTGTCCGGCCCCAAGTACTTCAGTGGGGTCATGCCAGTCGGTTCGTCTGCCACCCCGGTGCTCGTCGCACGGCGGCTTTTATCCGCAGGCGCTTCTGGTGGCCTTCCCTTGAGGCTGACACAAGGGAGTTTGTAGCTGCCTGCGATGTCTGCTCCCGCAGTAAGGCCTCTCATCAGCCCCCAGCAGGTCTCCTACGCCCCCTCCCAGTCCCCAGTCGGCCATGGTCTCATGTGGGGGTGGATTTTGTGACTGGGCTCCCCTCATCCCAAGGTAACAATACCATCCTCACCATTGTTGACCGGTTCAGTAAAGCTGTTCACCTTGTTGCCCTGCCCAAACTCCCCACAGCTGCTGAGACCGCAGAACTCCTGGTGACCCACGTCGTACGCCTCCACGGGATTCCCCAGGATATTGTCTCGGACCGTGGCCCCCAGTTCACTGCTAAGGTGTGGCGGACTTTCTGCAGGGGAATTGGGGCCACAGCCAGCCTTTCTTCGGGATACCACCCACAGACCAATGGGCAGACGGAGCGAGCTAACCAGGTTGTGGAAGCGGCCCTACGTTGCGCTACCACCAGCAACCCCGCTTCCTGGAGCAAGTATCTGCCTTGGGTGGAGTATGCCATTAACACCCTGGAAAGTTCTGCTACAGGGCTGTCTCCCTTTGAATGCTCCTTGGGTTACCAACCCCCGTTGTTCCCAAGCCAGGAGCTAGAGGTGGCGGTCCCTTCCACCCAAGCTCATCTCCATCGTTGCCAGCGCATCTGGAGGACTGCACGGAGGGCCATGCTACGGGCTAACGAGCGGTCTCGGCGGACTGCCGATCGACGGAGGAGGCCAGCACCAGACTACAGGCCGGGTCAACAGGTGTACTTGTTGTCCCAGGACTTGCCTCTTCCTGCCACCTCCCGGAAGATGGGACCCCGCTATGTTGGCCCATATACCATTGACCGCATCATCAACCCCATGACGGTACGCCTCCACCTTCCAGCTTCACTCAAGGTTCACCCCGTGTTTCATGTGTCACGTCTCAAACCCGTAGTATCCAGCGTTCTCTCTGCCCCAGTTCCCCTTCCCCCCCCACCACGGGTCCTGGAAGGGGGTGACCTGGTCTGGGATGTTAAGGAGCTCCTTGCTGTCCGTCGTCGGGGCCGAGGCTATCAATACCTGGTGGACTGGGTAGGGTACGGCCCCGAGCACCGCACCTGGGTCCCTCGCTCATACCTGGCGGACCCCGCCCTCCTGAAGGACTTCTACCGAGCCCACCCGGATGCCATCGGACGGTCGCCCGGTGTCTCCCGTAGGAGGGGGGGTCCTGTTAGGAGTCCTCCTCCTCTGGCTGGGAGAGCCAGCAGCACAGGTGCTGCTGATCAGCCATCTACCTCAGCTGCCACTAATCACCAGCCCAGGCTTAAAAGAAGACCTGGACCTTCACTCAGTGCTTGATTGTACTGAACCCATGCGGTAACTAAATCAGGCCCTTCGAGAAACTTTCTCTAGCTTTTTTCAGCCCTCGAGTTTGAACCTTTGTGTCGTGCTTACATTAATCCCTCTTTGTTTTTTGTCCCAAGGCTTTTTTGTTCCTGTGTCTACGTTGCCTCCCTGGACCCCTCCTCGACGCCTCTGTTCCCCTCGCAGCCATTCTCGTGGATCTCCGTGACCCCCCCCCCAGCTGCCAACTCACGACTGACCCTGGTCTCCTGGACCCCCAACCATCGCTCCCCTGTTTCCTCTGCCTTCCCCTCCGGATCAACCCCTGAGTCAGTTTTTTCCCCTTCACCTTAATAAACAGCCATCTGGCTCTTTATTTCAATTGTTTGGTCTCCTGCCTGTTTGTGGTTGGCTACTCGGGTTCACCTCACGTTTTGGGGTTGGACCCTACACAGTCAGTTTTAATACAAAGCCTCGTGCCAAATGTCACACAGGTTCCTTTATTAACAGAGGTCTGCACAATATCAAAATGTATAAAACAAATGAAATAAAAATAAACTGCCTGCATATATAGAATAAAAATGCTTCTTGAATAAAATAAAACAAATATCCCTTTCCTGCATAACAATTCCATTAAAATACACGGTGCAATTAATACAATGTAGACAGTAACAGGCAAACTTTTCCACTGAGGTTGACAGTTGTGCAATAAACAAAACATTTGTGCAAATCTCAAATAAAACATTCAAGTCAATTTGTCACAAAATAAGCTATATCAAAATCATAAAAAAAAATAATAATTAAATCAATATAAACGATGTTGTCTCGTACCATATCGCGTTTGAAAATATATCTATATATATTAAAATCTGGATATATCGCCCAGCCCTAAAATACGGTGTAGCCAGAACTTACCCCCCAGGTTTATTTCCGATTTACAGCTTCCATTCGTCCCATTCAAGGCTAACAAACACACCCGGTGACTCTTTATACGCTTTATATCTGTACGTTTGTGTTCACAAAAGCTCTTCTAAACGTCTTTGTGTAAAGCTTTTCTTTTGCTATAACAAACAAATACCTTTTCTCAGTTCAGGAAATCCTTTTCCAGTCCTGCACGGGCATGAAGGATGTCACCTGGTGTCAAAGCTTGCAACCGTAACTATGTTGAAACACTGATTGAAACACTGATTTACAACCTCAAACCGGCTCTGACCCGGAATGTTTTTCATATCATGACTCAGCTTTCTAGTGACTCGGCCTGAAAGACGTTCAGGATTCAGTTTCTGGAAACTTTCAAGCACTTGTGGGGAAATCTACCCCAACCACAATGCCAAATTCTTGCGCAAAGGGGAAAAGGCGTGTTTGGTTTCTGTTTGGAGAATTTTTGGATCTTCAGAAACGGTCAAACTGAAACGTGTCCTGGTTTGAACTTCAGCTGCGTTCATCAGATCAGTCGTTTATTGAAGTGTGTCATTCAGCCTTTGATCAGAGAGAGATGAGAGGTTTTTTCTCTTTGTTTCTGTCACATTAAGTGTAACACCAGATGCAATTTAAACCCATCACCTGAACGATCCAGGGCTCGGCGGCGCTGCCAGACACAACCCCCTTCCTCTTCTTACAAACAGATTTGATCTCCTTTGCACCAAATCCCACCCGGTTTATCGTCCTTGACAGCCCAGATGTTGGCGGGTGCTGGAGCTGGGTGGACGAGGGTCATGAGGACCTCTCGCCCTCTCTGGGGGGGTCAGGAGGACAAGAACACACCTCATTCAGGCCAATCTATTAAAGCTCTAATGGATGTTTTCCAAACTTGTCAATGCTCCATCAGCGGTCCTGGCGTTCAGAGAGAAATTAGGTCAATCCAGACGGAAACAGCCGACCCTGCTAGCTGTCCTCACTCAGGGTTCCTGAATCAGAGTTCCTGAATCAGAGTTCCTGAATCAGAGTTCCTGAATCAGAGTTCCTGAATCAGAGTTCCTGAATCAGAGTTCCTGAATCGGAGTTCCTGAATCAGAGTTCCTGAATCAGAGTTCCTGAATCAGAGTTCCTGAATCAGAGTTCCTGAATCAGAGTTCCTGAATCAGAGTTCCTGAATCAGAGTTCCTGAATCAGGGTTCCTGAATCAGAGTTCCTGAGTCACGGTTCCTGAATCAGGGTTCCTGAATCAGAGTTCCTGAATCGGAGTTCCTGAATCAGAGTTCCTGAATCAGAGTTCCTGAATCAGAGTTCCTGAATCAGAGTTCGTGAATCAGAGTTCGTGAATCAGAGTTCCTGAATCGGAGTTCCTGAATCAGAGTTCCTGAATCGGAGTTCCTGAATCAGAGTTCCTGAATCAGAGTTCCTGAATCAGAGTTCCTGAATCAGAATTCCTGAATCAGAGTTCCTGAAATCAAAGTTCCTGAATCAGAGTTCCTGAATCACAGTTCCTGAATCAGAGTTCCTGAATCAGAGTTCCTGAATCAGAGTTCCTGAATCAGAGTTTCTGAATCAGAGTTCCTGAAATCAGAGTTCCTGAATCAGAGTTCCTGAATCAGAGTTCCTGAATCAGAGTTCCTGAAATCAGAGTTCCTGAATCAGAGTTCCTGAATCACAGTTCCTGAATCAGAGTTCCTGAATCAGAGTTCCTGAATCACGGTTTCTGAATCAGAGTTCCTGAATCAGAGTTCCTGAATCAGAGTTCCTGAATCAGAGTTCATAATCAGAGTTCCTGAATCGGAGTTCCTGAATCAGAGTTCCTGAATCAGAGATCCTGAATCAGATTTCCTGAATCAGAGTTCCTGAAATCAGAGTTCCTGAATCAGAGTTCCTGAATCACAGTTCCTGAATCACAGTTCCTGAATCGGAGTTCCTGAATCGGAGTTCCTGAATCAGAGTTCCTGAATCAGAGTTCATAATCAGAGTTCCTGAATCGGAGTTCCTGAATCGGAGTTCCTGAATCGGAGTTCCTGAATCGGAGTTCCTGAATCAGGGTTCCTGAATCAGAGTTCCTGAATCGGAGTTCCTGAATCAGAGTTCCTGAATCGGAGTTCCTGAATCAGAGTTCCTGAATCGGAGTTCCTGAATCGGAGTTCCTGAATCAGAGTTCCTGAATCGGAGTTCCTGAATCAGAGTTCCTGAATCAGAGTTCCTGAATCACGGTTCCTGAATCAGAGTTCCTGAATCAGAGTTCCTGAATCGGAGTTCCTGAATCAGAGTTCCTGAATCAGAGTTCCTGAATCAGAGTTCCTGAATCAGAGTTCCTGAATCAGAGTTCCTGAATCAGAGTTCCTGAATCAGAGTTCCTGAATCGGAGTTCCTGAATCAGAGTTCCTGAATCAGAGTTCCTGAATCAGAGTTCCTGAATCGGAGTTCCTGAATCCGAGTTCCTGAATCAGAGTTCCTGAATCAGAGTTCCTGAATCAGAGTTCCTGAATCACAGTTCCTGAATCGGAGTTCCTGAATCAGAGTTCCTGAATCAGAGTTCCTGAATCAGAGTTCCTGAATCAGAGTTCCTGAATCAGAGTTCCTGAATCAGAGTTCCTGAATCAGAGTTCCTGAATCAGAGTTCACCTTTTATTTTCTCATCCGTGGCGTTTTCTTGTGCCCACCTGCCGGCCTCAGGTATCCCACACAGCTCTCGTTACCCAGACACATCCCTTCCTTCCTTCCTTCCTACACCTGCCCTGCTGCTCTAAAGGTTTCCAGGTCAGGATTACACAAGTGTTGTGACAGTAAGTTCACACTAAGGTCGCTCCGTCAGGGGGGATCTTTTCCTCCCATTTCTACCCGCTCTTCTCTACATCTGCGCAGCGCTCAGACTTTGATGTGACTCCAGTTTTTTCCCAGCCTTCCCCTCTTTTCATTTCCTTCAGTTAGTCACCCTCCTGAGGCTCATGGCGGGGACGGGTGGATGACGCTCTGGTGGGAAACCAGTTAGGCATGTTTGACAATCCTTTCTACCGTCTGTATGTGCAGAAGTTAGCGACCCATGATTAAAGTAGGTTGTTTTTGTGTGGAGAGAGAAATTCTCTGGTGGGAGTTTTAGGATGAAGCAAACAGCCACAGATGAGCAGCAACACTGCGCCATTTACATAGTATTGTTTTGGGTTGTTTTTTTTAGTTGGACAATCAATGGCATGAAGAAGAAAGTTAGATGTTATTCATCTGAGGTTGTATTTGTCTAATCGGATGACCTAATATGATTGGATGTTCATTTTAAACACACACAGACTAATTAGAGCAGGGGTGTCAAACTCATTTTGCTTGGCGGGCCGGATTTGTCCAAATTTTTTCTGGCGGGCCGCACGCTCAAAATAACAAAAACTGTGCGAAATTTTTTTTTTCAATTTTTTTTTTTACTATTGGTATCTATTCCAATATCAGTTTAGTTAATTTTAAAGGAAATATGCACTTTGTTTACACTCTAATTATGTAAAATATATTTCTTCAGGATCTTTTTTCTTGAAATTTCTCGTTTTTTCAAATTATGTAAGATACTTTTAATATCATTTTACAAAGATAAACAGAAACAAGTATGTTTTTTTTATATTTGGCTTTTTTTATGGGAAATTTAATTAAAAGCTAAATCTTTCTTATTACATCCGAGAGTGTTTCTTTGTGATTTAGATATTTTTCCAGTACAATTAAGTGTATTTATTTTTAAAAATTGGCGCGGATATTTGCGCCAGTGTGCCGAAAAAGTCAGCACTTCTTTTTTAACTGTTTTACTTTGTCACTATCCTCGTATTCAAAACTGAAATTCTCCGAATAAATATCTTCTATCAACTTTTTTAGCAGTGATATCTTTCCTGCGAAAATATATAATAGTAGTCAGTTAATAAAAATAAACGACCGTCTACAAAGAAATAAAATCGGCAAATGCATTCTAGAAAACTAAAAAAATTTCGAAAACTGCTCTATTTGTGGAATAACGATGGATTTGTAGAAGAAATATATTATCGGATATGCTGCGATTCATGGCAATTATTTATTCCTTCCTTTATAGTAAATTAACATTTCGGTTTTTTGCGTTGGAAACTTCTCGCGGGCCGCATGAAAATCTCTCCCGGGCTGCATGCGGCTCACGGGCCGCATATTTGACACCCCTGAATTAGAGGGTAGGAAGTGCAGACAGTAAATAAACACTTTCCTTCACAACATTAAGGCTAAAGTTCTGACGCTGACGTTTTCATAAATGAACGAAAACAGGAGCAGATCACCTGTGTGTGTGTGTGTGTGTGTGTGTGTGTGTGTGTGTGTGTGTGTGTGTGTGTGTGTGCGCGTTCAAATCAAATCGTTATGGAAACAGATGGAGGGAAGATGCTGATGGATGAAAACAATAAACCCAGATAATGACTTCAGGCAGATAAAAGCACACAAACACACTGAACTCCCAGATTCCCACATTTGTATCCCTCTTTGATCCAAACATGTCACATTAATAATCATCCTCTGCTGAGGGATTAGCGGGTCGCTACCGTCTGACCCCGCGCAGCGCGAGTTGTTGCGTGTGTGAGCCAGAGAGTGTGTGGAGACATTAAGCCGTTCTGTACTGCAGATAAAAAAACTGCGCCAGTTTTTTTGTCGGCGGTGGGATCATCCTCTGGAAAAATAAATAAATAAACGACAGGAATCTCTTCTTCTGCTGCTGTAGAAATCAGCAACGACAACAACAACAACAGCGTTCTCCACCTCCTGCCCTGCTTCCTGTCTGTTGCCATGACGATGGTGGGATGCTGACAGACGGCAGTCGGTGCTGGTACGCAGCCCGTCCAATGAGGGCGCAGATGAAGCTGCCGTAGCAACAGCAGGAGAGCCAATCTGTGCGCTCCTGCTCTCAAGCGCGTGTGGCTCGCTGCGACGCTGCTGTCGTGGGACGTTGCAACGTCTGACGCGTCAGTCCTTGTGGACGGTGCAGCGAAGCACTCAGAGTTCAAGGAGACGTGTTTTTCAAGTGGATCCCGGCCGATGTGGGACGGCAGAACCTGGCCCTGGGATTTCAGGGTGCTGTCCCAGTTAATGCTCTTTATTCTCTTTTTGCTCTGACAATGGTGCTTTGGAAGATCTTAGTTTTGCATTAGACATGTTTTTAAAAGACGCAGGAAGTAACTTAAAACCACATTACATAGTAATGCCACTCCAGACCAGGTGGAGGCAGACTAACCCTAACCTTTAACCTTAAATAAATCTGCAGTTCCTCAAATCACCATTGGGGGCAGAGGCCAACAGTGAGCCGACCTCTATCAGCCTTCGTGTCCAACCCAGACCTGGACATCAGGCCAAAATGAGCCCAACTCAACATTTAATTCAGTCTGCCATTTTCACACCTCAAAAATTCACCAAATTATTAAACATCTTCATATTTGTGTTCTGATTCTTTTTTTTCTTCTTTTTTTCCTTTTCCTTTTTTTTTTAAACTTTTTTGTCTTTTTTTTCTTTTTTCCTTTACTTTTTAATCGTGAGATTTCAACTTTTTTCTCAAAATTTTGACTTTTTTCTCGATATTTCGACTTTTTTTTTCTCTAGATTTTGACTTTTTTCTCAACATTTCGACTTTTTTCTCGACATTTGAACTTTTTTCTCAACATTTCGCCTTTTTTCTCGAGATTGTACTTCAACATTAATCTCGACATTTTGACTTTTTTCTCGAAATTTTGACTTTTTTCAACTTTTTTCTTGACATTTGAACTTTTTTCTCAACATTTCGCCTTTTTTCTCGAGATTGTACTTCAACATTAATCTCGACATTTTGACTTTTTTCTCGAAATTTTGACTTTTTTCAACTTTTTTCTTGACATTTCAACTTTTTTCTCAACATTTCGACTTTTTTCTCGTCATTTCAACTTTTTTCTCGACATTTCAACTTTTTCTCGACATTTCGACTTTTTTTTTCGACATTTCAACTTTTAGTTTTGCATTAGACATGTTTTTAAAAGACGCAGGAAGTAACTTAAAACCACATTACCTAGTAATGCCCCTCCAGACCAGGTGGAGGCAGACTAACCCTAACCTTTAACCTTAAATAAATCTGCAGTTCCTCAAATCACCATTGGGGGCAGAGGCCAACAGTGAACTGACCTCTATCAGCCTTCGTGTCCAACCCAGACCTGAACATCAGGGATGGGCGGTGTGGACTAAAAAATGTATCATGATAATTTCTGGCATTTATCACGATAACAATAAAAAAATACCAATACAAAAACGTCATCAACGGGAATTTATCCTTCTTTCTTTCTTTCTTTCTTTCTTTCTTTCTTTCTTTCTTTCTTTCTTTCTTTCTTTCTTTCTTTCTTTCTTTCTTTCTTTCTTTCTTTCTTTCTTTCTTTCTTTCTTTCTTTCTTTCTCTCTCTCTCTTTCAGGCTCATATCTTTCTTTCTTTCTTTCTTTCTTTCTTTCTTTCTTTCTTTCTTTCTATTTCAGGCTCATTTCTTTCTTTCTTTCTTTCTTTCTTTCTTTCTTTCTTTCTTTCTTTCTTTCTTTCTTTCTTTCTTTCTTTCTTTCTTTCTTTCTTTCTCTCTCTCTCTTTCAGGCTCATTTCTTTCTTTCTTTCTTTCTTTCTTTCTTTCTTTCTTTCTTTCTTTCTTTCTTTCTTTCTCTCTCTCTCTTTCAGGCTCATTTCTTTCTTTCTTTCTTTCTTTCTATTTCAGGCTCATTTCTTTCTTTCTTTCTTTCTTTCTTTCTTTCTTTCTTTCTATTTCAGGCTCATTTCTTTCTTTCTTTCTTTCTTTCTTTCTTTCTTTCTTTCTTTCTTTCTTTCTTTCTTTCTTTCTTTCTTTCTTTCTTTCTTTCTATTTCAGGCGAATTTCTTTCTTTCTTTCTTTCTATTTCATGCTCATTTCTTTCTTTCTTTCTTTCTATTTCAGGCGAATTTCTTTCTTTCTTTCTTTCTTTCTTTCTTTCTTTCTTTCTTTCTTTCTCTCTCTTTCAGGCTCATTTCTTTCTTTCTTTCTTTCTTTCTTTCTTTCTTTCTTTCTTTCTTTCTTTCTTTCTTTCTTTCTTTCTTTCTTTCTTTCTTTCTTTCTTTCTCTCTCTCTCTCTTCAGGCTCATTTCTTTCTTTCTTTCTTTCTTTCTTTCTTTCTTTCTTTCTTTCTTTCTTTCTTTCTTTCTTTCTATTTCAGGCGAATTTCTTTCTTTCTTTCTTTCTTTCTTTCTTTCTTTCTCTTTCAGGCTCATTTCTTTCTTTCTTTCTTTTTTTCTTTCTTTCTTTCTTTCAGGCTCATTTCTTTCTTTCTTTCTTTCTTTCTTTCAGGCTCATTTGTTTCTTTCTTTCTTTCTTTCTTTCTTTCAGGCTCATTTCTTTCTTTCAGGCTCATATCTTTCTTTCTTTCCTTCCTTCCTTCCTTCCTTCCTTCCTTCCTTCCTTCCTTCCTTCCTTCCTTCCTTCCTTCCTTCCTTCCTTCCTTCCTTCCTTCCTTCCTTCCTTCCTTCCTTCCTTCCTTCCTTCCTTCCTTCCTTCCTTCCTTCCATTTTATTCAGCCTGTCATTTGAGGTGTCATCACACCTCAAAAATTCACCAAATTATTAAACATCTTCATATTTGTGTTCTGATTCAGCATTCCAGTGCCACTCAGTCACGTCAGCTCAGCTCCCTTCAACCTCACATCGGAGATCCTGAAAACTCTCACGCAGACCAACAGTCGAACACAAGCGGCGCCAGTTGCCGATGCGTCACGCAAAAGAATCCTCCGGCACCAACGTGACAACATGAGCGGCGGCTTGTGTGCCGCGGCCGTGACCGACGCCAGGGCCCGGGTGACGCGACAGACCTGTTCCCCGGACCGCCAACCACGTAGTCCAACTTCCTGTCAGGGATCGCGAAGGACGTTAACGTTGTTAACAGAACAACGCAGAGGCCCCAACCGAGGACAGAGGAGACAGACGAAAACAAGCTAGACCAGGGGTCGGCAACCCGCGGCTCTAGAGCTGCATGCAGCTCTTTAGCGCTGCCCTAGTGGCTCCTGGAGCTTTTTCAAAAATGTTTGACCTTTTTTTTTCTCCTTTTTTTCTTCTTTTTTTCTCTTTTTTTTCCTTCTTTTTTTCTTCTTTTTTTCCTTCTTTTTTTTCCTTTTTTTCTCTTTTTTCTTCCTTTTTCCTTTCCTTTTTAATCACGACATTTCAACTTTTTTCTCAAAATTTTGACTTTTTTCTCGACATTTCGACTTTTTTCTCGATATTTCAACTTTTTTCTCAAGATTTTGACTTTTTTCTCAACATTTCAACTTTTTTCTCGACATTTCAACTTTTTTCTCAACATTTCGACTTTTTTTCGACATTTCGACTATTTTCTCAACATTTCGCCTTTTTTCTCGAGATTGTACTTCAACATTAATCTCCACATTTTGACTTTTTTCTCGACATTTCGACTTTTTTCTCAACATTTCGACTTTTTTCTCGACATTTCGACTTTTTTCTCGAAATTTTGACTTTTTTCTCGACATTTCAACTTTTTTCTCGAAATTTTGACTTTTTTCTTGACATTTCAACTTTTTTCTCGACATTTCGACTTTTTTCTCGACATTTCGACTTTTTTCTTGACATTTCGACTTTTTTCTCGACATTTCAACTTTTTTCTCGACATTTCGACTTTTTTCTCGACATTTCAACTTTTTTCTCGACATTTCGACTTTTTTCTCGACATTTCAACTTTTTTCTCAAAGTGCATAATGAAAAAAAAAATCTTCCCCCAGTTATAACTAATATAGAAACATGCAGCATGTGTTGCCTTCATTCTAAGGCTGATACAAGACTTTTCATTTTTTGCGGCTCCAGACATATTTGTTTTTTGTATTATTGGTCCAATATGGCTCTTTCAACATTTTGGGATGCCGACCCCTGAGCTAGACAAAGACGTGAGTCCGTGAATACGGAGGGGCCAAACCCCGCCCATGCACAGCCATGTCCACCGGTACAGAACGTACCAAGCCAATCCCAACTGGGCAGGGGTCTCAGGAGCAATCATTCAGTAATTCATCTAAAGCATCAAATCAAAATGTGGAAACAGCAAGGACATAAATTGGCGTAAATAAATTACGACATAGATGATGAATCTTTTAAACACACCAGCCGAGGAGGATGGGGTCTCTGGTTCGGGTCCTGTCTAAGTCAGCGCGTCGGCATCTTCAGCTCTCTCTGGAGCCGCTCAAAGCCGCAGGGATGAGAACCAGCACCTCCGAATCTGACTGAGACCATGGCTCTCCATCAGAAAAGCATGGAATGTCGTCTCCAGGTCAAGACTCAGGTCCAGGTCTTGCATCAAGTGGACGAAGACTGAGATGTGGATCAGGGTCTGCAGTCACGGTGGAGAGCTGAGACTCTGTTCACCGGTGGATCTACGTTCCTGCCCTCACCTATGGAACTGTGGGGAATGGCTGAAGGAACCAGGTAGAAGATGCAATCAGCTGAGATGAGTTTCCTCTGAAGGGGTCAGGACTCTCTCAGTCAACCAGGAGACTGGGACAGTTGAGGTGGTTCATCTGGTTAGATTGTCTCCTGGACAGATGTCCAGCTAGGACAGGGGTCGGCAACCCGCAGCTCCAGAGCCGCATGCGGCTCTTTAGCGCCGCCCTAGTGGCTCCCTGTGCCTAGTGGCATTTTTTTTTTCTTTTTTGTTTTTCCTTTTTTTTCTTCTTTTTTCTTTTTTTCTCTTGTTTTTCTTCTTTTTTTCCTTTCTTTCCTTTTTTTTCCTTTTCTTTTTTTTCCTTTTTTCTCTTTTTTTCTTCCTTTTTCCTTTCTTTTTTAATCTTGAAATTTCTACTTTTTTCTAAAAATTTTGACTTTTTTTCTCAACATTTCAACTTTTGTGTACTTCAACATTAATCTTGACATTTCGACTTTTTTCTTGACATTTCGACTTTTTTCCCGACATTTCGACTTTTTTCTCGACACTTCGACTTTTTTCTCGACATTTCGACTTTTTTCTCGAAATTTTGACTTTTTTCTCAACATTTAGACTTTTTTCTCGACATTTCGACTTTTTTCTCGATATTTCAACTTTTTTCTCAACATTTCAACTTTTTTCTCAACATTTCGACTTTTTTTCGACATTTCGACTATTTTTTCAACATTTCGCCTTTTTTCTCGAGATTGTACTTCAACATTAATCTCCACATTTTGACTTTTTTCTCGACATTTCGACTTTTTTCTCAACATTTCGACTTTTTTCTCGACATTTCGATTTTTTTCTCGAAATTTTGACTTTTTTCTCGACATTTCAACTTTTTTCTCGACATTTCGACTTTTTCTTGACATTTCAACTTTTTTCTCAACATTTCGACTTTTTTCTCGACATTTCAACTTTTTTCTCGACATTTCGACTTTTTTCTCGACATTTCGACTTTTTTCTCGAAATTTTGACTTTTTTCTCAACATTTCGACTTTTTTCTCGACATTTCGACTTTTTTCTCAAGATTGTACTTCAACATTAATCTTGACATTTCGACTTTTTAATCTCGACATTTAGACTTTTTTTCTCAACATTTAGACTTTTTTCTCAAAGTGCATAATGAAAAAAACAATCTTCCCCCAGTTTTTACTAATATAGAAACATGCAGCATATGTTGCCTTCATTCTAAGGCTGATACAAGACTTTTCATTTTTTGCGGCTCCAGACATATTTGTTTTTGTGTTTTTGGTCCAATATGGCTCTTTCAACATTTTGGGTTGCCGACCCCTGAGCTAGGAGAAGATCCCGGGGAAGACCCCGCACCGCCTTGAGTGATTACTCCCCAGCCGGCCCAGGAATATCCTGGTGTCCTCCTGGAACCTGAACCCACATAAGTTCAAGTGGATGGATGAATGAGCTGAACTTTGTTCTTTTAAGAGGAAACATATATTCTTTTAAACTTAAAAGTGACTTTAAAAAAGGACTATCAAAAGGTTTCTGCATTTCACATATGCATGTAGAGAAAAATGTGATCCAACAAGATGTCATCCAAGAGCAGGAGGAGAGAGTGAAGGAGTAACTGAGAGGGAGGACGAGAACAGGGGATGAAAGGAATAAAAGGCACGCTGCGTTACGCAACAGCCTCGAAGTATTACTCACCACACTCCAGCTCCTGTGCAACCAGCCGCACGCTGGCAACGGTTCCCATGATTCACATCAAGCAAAACAGACGGCGACGAAATAAACCTTCCCTCTGCTCAACAAAGACCTTTTTATAAAAAGTTCCTCTTCTTTTATTTAATTTCAACATGAGTGTAGAACATGTTAAAACCCAGCTGCTGAGATGTGTTGGAGAGAGAGAGCAGGCTGACGCCCTCGGGCTTGCAGGATAAACATCATCAAGGAGACGTGACGAGATACGACAACATCCTCCGGAGGATGGCGCCCCGGCAGAGTCTCGGGTTAAGATGTAAACTCCATCACTGACCTGAGGAATCTGCCGGTCCTGCTGAAGCTGCTAAACATGGTCCCATCAGACCCCTCTTCTCGCCTCACGGCGCTGAAGTGCCACACGACGGAAGCCGGAGCTGGCTCTGCCTCTCTGTGTTGTCCAGGAAGTGACAGGCTGGCGGGCGAGCGGCCAGAACCCGACCAGAGACCGGCCAGGGCAAGCTGCCGGCGTCCTGGGGGACCGAGTGTGTCACCACCTCGCAGAGGTCGCTGTCATCAATCGCCCTGCCAATAAAGCTGCCCATCCCTCTCCGCACGCTTATCAATACCAGCCCGGGCCGCCGTGGGAACGTGACGCCCCCCGGCGCCGCGCCATCACATGTCCCCGTCAGGTCAGGGAAAAAGGGTAGAAACAAGAGAGATGTTTCCTCCAGGGAATGATCAACGTTCCCAGCAGGAAGTCCGTGAAGGAACGTCTCCTGGTTGCCCCTGTTTTATGAACTTCATAACAACTTTGATCTCAGTATATTTGTGTTAAGAGGAAGTTTGTAAATGAATTCAAGGCAGCGATTAGATGACAGTCTTCTACACTGAAACTATGAACATGGACGACGACTTCACAAAGAGATCCTTAACGGACGAAGTCGACTGTTATCTCACATCTGCAAGTGACGCGTCATTAGACATGAACGCTCTCCAGAGATCCATCATCCATCCATCCATCATTCATCCATCCATCCATCCATCCATCCATGCATCATCCATCCATCCATCCATCCATCATCCATCCATCATTCATCCATCCAGCCATCATCCATCCATCATCCATCCATCCATCATCCATCCATCATCCATCATTCATCCATCCATCCATCCATCTATCCCTCCATCATTCATCCATCCATCCATCCATCCATCACTTCATCCATCCATCTAACCCTCCATCATTCATCCATCCATCCATCCATCCATCCATCCATCTAACCCTCCATCACTTCATCCATCCATTGTCCATCCATCATTCATCCATCCATCATCCATCCATCCATCCATCATCCATCCATCATTCATCCATCCATCCATCATTCATCACTCCATCATCCATCCATCCATCCATCCATCATTCATCCATCCATCATCCATCCATCCATCATTCATCCATCCATCATCCATCCATCCATCCATCCATACATCCATTGTCCATCCATCCATCCATCCATCCATTGTCCATCCATCCATCCATCCATCCATCCATCCATCCATCCATCCATCCATCCATCCATACATCCATTGTCCATCCATCCATCCATCCATCCATTGTCCATCCATCCATCCATCCATCCATCCATCCATCATCCCTCCATCACTTCATCCATCCATCCATCACTTCATCCATCCATTGTCCATCCATCCATCCATCCATCATCCCTCCATCACTTCATCCATCCATCCATCCATCCATCATCCATCCATCCATCCATCATTCATCACTCCATCCATCCATCCATCATCCATCCATCCATCATTCATCAATCCATCATCCATCCATCCATCATTCATCCATCCATCATTCATCCATCCATCATTCATCCATCCATCATCCATCCATCCATCCATCCATTGTCCATCCATCCATCCATCCCTTCATCACTTCATCCATCCATTGTCCATCCATCCATCCATACCTCCATCCCGTCATCCAACCATCCCTTCAACTATCCATCTATCCATCAGGTCATCCATCCACCCATCCATCCATCCATCCATCCATCCATCTAACCCTCCATCACTTCATCCATCCATTGTCCATCCATCATTCATCCATCCATCATCCATCCATCCATCCATCATCCATCCATCATTCATCCATCCATCCATCATTCATCACTCCATCATCCATCCATCCATCCATCCATCATTCATCCATCCATCATCCATCCATCCATCATTCATCCATCCATCATCCATCCATCCATCCATCCATACATCCATTGTCCATCCATCCATCCATCCATCCATTGTCCATCCATCCATCCATCCATCCATCCATCCATCCATCCATCCATCCATCCATACATCCATTGTCCATCCATCCATCCATCCATCCATTGTCCATCCATCCATCCATCCATCCATCCATCCATCCATCCATCCATCATCCCTCCATCACTTCATCCATCCATCCATCACTTCATCCATCCATTGTCCATCCATCCATCCATCCATCATCCCTCCATCACTTCATCCATCCATCCATCCATCCATCATCCATCCATCCATCCATCATTCATCACTCCATCCATCCATCCATCATCCATCCATCCATCATTCATCAATCCATCATCCATCCATCCATCATTCATCCATCCATCATTCATCCATCCATCATTCATCCATCCATCATCCATCCATCCATCCATCCATCCATTGTCCATCCATCCATCCATCCCTTCATCACTTCATCCATCCATTGTCCATCCATCCATCCATACCTCCATCCCGTCATCCAACCATCCCTTCAACTATCCATCTATCCATCAGGTCATCCATCCACCCATCCATCCATCCATCCATCCATCCATCCATCCATCCATCCATCCCTCCATCACTTCATCCATCCATTGTCCATCCATCCATCCATCCCTCCATCACTTCATCCATCCATTGTCCATCCATCCATCCATCCCTCCATCACTTCATCCATCAGATTTTGGGATGTGAACATCTCTCAACACGTGGTGGCGTCGACTCGGACTGATCAAATAATCAAAATGATTGAACTTCTCCTCTGGTGACAGTTGAACACTGGATCAGTGCCTCCTGAGCGGTGATAATGGGATGGATAAAAGCCTAGACATCATGAAAAGACTTCAACATCAAACGACTCGCCTGCCTTGTTTGACTCCGCCCCCTAAAAACCAGCAGCTACGAGCAGAACTGTGAAGACACGGTTGGAAGGGAGCTGTTGTAACGCATCTCTGTGGTATTCTCACCAAAACATGCCACAGAAATGTCATTAATACCAGGAAAAGGTGTCAATTTCTGAATTTCTGTCTCCAAGAGGGTGAATCACATCTCACCTTTTTCTTTTCTTTTTCTTCTTTTTTTTGAGGTATAAAAACATGAATGTTATTTTCAGCTCACGCCGGCACGACTCTGTCAGGATGAGACCCGGGCGCCGACGCAGAGGCCGAGGCGTTCTCACGCCTCCTCAGACGCTCGCTGAGCGGCTTACGTAAGCCCGAGAGTGAATGAGCTGCTCGGGTAAAAAAACCTGGCTGCTGCCACTTCCTCTGACTGGGCAGAATGTGGAAAATCTGCTGATAGAGGAGGAGGAAGAGGAGGAGGAGGCGGATGAAGACACTGAGGTCTTTGTCTGGGTCTGACAGCAGGAGAGCAGTCCCACACACACACACACACACACACACACACACACACACACACACACACACACACACACACACACACACACACACACACACACACATGAATGAATAAGATGAATAAGTCACGAGTTCCAGGATTCTGTCTAAACAGCTTCAGATGGATTTCAAAGTGCTTATTTTAATGTGAAACAGGTCCTGAGAGACATGTGACGGTCCCTGAGCCAGATCCTGCAATAACGCGGCCAGACATCCTTCATCCATCCTTCCTTCTGTGCAACAAACGGTTGTCAAAACTCCCGAGAGCTCTGCAAACCAGTCAGCTGAGAGGACAAACACATCTCTCTCTGCTGCGCAGGAAAACCCGCCCGGAGCTGGAGTCCAGTCAAGCGTCGTCTACGGAAGCGAGGAGGCGTGGTCAGCGCGGAAGCAAACCCTTCAGAAGACGCAACACAGCTGTCGTGCAATGAAGGTCCACACTGTTCTCCATCACTGCACCTGACAGGCCAGGGACCTTTCCTCTGCAGGTGCAGGAGTACACATTCATCCTTTCACTCATCCATCCACCCACTCATACATCTATCCACCTACTCATGCATCCATCCATCCACTCATGCATGCATCCATCCATCCATCCATCCATCCACTCATGCATGCATCCATCCATCCATCCATCCATCCATCCATCCATCCATCCATCCATCCATCCACTCATGCATTTATTCATGCATCCATCCATCTACCCATCCATCCATCCACCCACTCATGCATTCTTCCATCCACTCATGCATCCATCCATCTACTCATGCATTCATCCATCCACTCATGCATCCATCCATCCACTCATGCATCCATCCATCCATCCATCCACTCATGCATCCATCCATCCACCCACTCATCCATCCATCCATCCACTCATGCATCCATCCATCTACTCATGCATTCATCCATTCAATCATCCATCCACCCACTCATGCATCCATCATTCCACTCATGCATCCATCCATCCACTCATGCATCCATCATTCCACTCATGCATCCATCCACCCACTCATGCATCCATCCACCCACTCATACATCCATCCATCCATCCACTCATGCATTTATTCATCCATCCACCCACTCATAGATCCATCCACCCACTCATGCATCCATCCACTCATGCATCCATCCATCCACTCATGCATCCATCCATCCACTCATGCATCCATCCATCTACTCATGCATTCATCCACCCACTCATCCACCCACTCATGCATCCATCCATCCATCCATCCACTCATCCATCCATCCATCCATCCATCCATCCATCCATCCATCCATCCATCCATCCACTCATGCATTTATCCATGCATCCATCCATCCACTCATGCATTTATTCATCCATCCACCCACTCATCCATCCATTCATCCACCCATGTATCCACCCACTCATGCATCCATCATTCCACTCATCCATCCATCCACTCATGCATTCATCCACCCAGCCATGCATTAAATGAATAACCTTGCTTTCCTAGTTCTCGGCCTGGTACCTGGACGTGTTATCTTAGCAAGTGTTCTTCATCTGCATACAATCATTCCCAGGAGAAGTTGGGCCTGAGGTTCGGGGGAATCTGCCAGTCGTCGTCAGCGTCTGTGGCGTCGGAGCTCGTGCCGTGCCGGTGTCTGCGTGGTGTGCTCCCTGCAGACGGAGTGATGATGAGATTCCACTGAGCAGCTGCAGGCGAGGTCACGCATCTCATCAACAACTGCTAATCTGCCATCTGAAAGCAGCCAGCAGGTGGAGGCCTGCAGAGCTCCGTCAGCAGACCTGCCGCCACACGTCCATGGACCTCCAGGAACCAAATATGTTTGTTTGTCTTCTTCATTTGGCGAGTCATTCTTATGTAACTGCCTCCCTCCTACAACAAATGCGTCTTCTCTTCTTCACAGCATCTTAATCCAGCTGATGTGTGACCGAACATCCCCCCAGACGATCCATCCAGCTCGCAGCTTCCTGTGCCACATCGGCCCGAGGGAGCCGCTCGGGAAAACTCTCTGATTTGTTCCCACGGAGGAGAAACCAAACGGAGCCAGAGCGACTCTGGGGATCCTGAGTCAACGCGGCGGGAGGACTGGAACCCGAGGGGTTTTATTTTTAGTCTGGTTTCAGAAAAACCAACCTTGTGGACGGTTACGGTCACCAGTTACAAATTGATTTGCTGACTTTGAGTTTCTTCGTGGTTATTCTGCATCACGTCATGGTTCTTTTTGCCTCATTCCTGCAATTCTTCCTCTTTATTCAGTTGTAGGGGCATATTGTACCGTTTTATGTCACATTTGGATGATTTGTGTCTCTCTGTAGACACGTTATGATCCTCTGGTCATTCTGCATCTCTCTTATTTTCTACCTTTGGGTCACATCTTGAATCCATCTTTGCCACTTTGAGTTTTTGTGGATTCATGTGAGCGTGTCCTCCGTAAAGGTGTTGTGAGGTTCGTTCCAGTGCAGTTGTGTTTCTTTCTCATGGTTTTGCATGTTTTTGTCCATCAGACTCTTTGTTGTCACTTTTCAACATGAGATTATTTATTTAGCAATAATCAAGTCCCCCCAAAAAAAGAAAGAGCGGGCAATCCTAAGTATATATAGCATGCAGGTATGTGTTACTACACTGCCCAGAGGGAAAGACATCAGCAATGGTTTCAGGGAAACAACCATTGCTGCACATCAACCTGGAAACGGGTATAAAGCCATTTCCATAATATTTGTAGTTTAATGTTCTGCATTGAGAGAGATTATGTATATAGTTGTCAGTCTTCCCAGAAGTGGACATCCCTGCAGGTTTACCACAAGATCAGACCCTGTAATATTAAGAGAAATACAAGAAAAACGAAAAAAAAAACAAGCGCCACTTCTCAGCGAAGAAATAAAATGTCCAGAAGTCCCTGACAGCACAACTAGAATACTGAACGAGGACGGTAAAACCGAGACCCACTACGATCAGACGGTTTTATTATGTTTTTAGGTTTAACGGTGCAGCGCGTTAACCGGGGTGTCTGGGAAACAGCTGAGGAGAAACCTGGGGCCGGATTCACAAAACATTCTTAAGAAAAAAATCTTCTTAAGTGTCATTTTTTACTTAAGTTCAGTCTTAAGAAGAAAAAAGAGAAGAAGTCGTATTCTCCAAAAAAGTTCTAAGTATTTTCTCAACTTTCTTCTTAAGAAAAAACTTAAGAATAAATGGTATTCTTGAAATAAAAGTTCTCAAATTTGTTCTTGACTTTTTTCTTAACTTTAAGACAACCTTGACCTGTCTTAAAATTTCTTCTGTGAAAAGATAATAATAATAATAATAATAATAATAATAATAAGCCTCTAATATCACCTTTTTCAACACATTTTAGACAAGTTTAGACTAGTAGGTCATAGTTTGAGGATATACTTTGTAATTAATTACACAAAGAGCCTGTTAACTGTTTGTTAGCATGTTAGTTAGCGTGGTAGTTAATTATTATTAATTTTCCCCAATAGTATTTTTTTTCGCACATTAATCTCATCCACCATAACCTTGAAAAGTTCCTGCATCTCTTTTTCTCCTTCTCCATGTTTAGTGAGTGACTGACGGTTAAGACCAAACTACCTATAAATGTTGTTTGTTGGCGCGTGCAATGCAATGACATATTTTAAGAAGTTCTTAAGTAGGAAAAATAAGAAATTCGTAAGAAATGACAGTTCTTAAGACGCTTCTTAAGAAAATATTGAGGAATTGCACTTAAGAACTTTCTTATGAACTTCCTAATTTTAGATCTTAAGACATTTCTTAAGATCGTTCTTAAGAACATATTGGTGAATCTGGCCCCTGGTCTGGTCTGGTCTGGTCTGGTCTGACCGCACGAAGAGGAAACGCCACGGGAAAGCCGGTCATCCGTCCCGAGAGCAGCGGAGCTCCATCATTACAACCGCAGCTGAACATGAAGGGATTCATTTGGCTGTCGTTACGTGGTGGAAACAGACCACAGACTTGTTCCTGGTTCCTGGCTCACCTGGTGAAGCCGTTGACTACGAAGCCTCAACTACACTCACACAGAAACGATGCCGAAGGAGGGTCAACGATTAGGGCTGGGCAATATATCGCGATTTTAATATATATCGATATATTTTCAAACGCGATATGGTACGAGACAATATCGTTTATATCGAATATTTTAAAAAAAAACATGTTTTTTTTAATGATTTTGATATAGCTTATTTTGTGACAAATTGACTTGAATGTTTTATTTGAGATTTGCACAAATGTTTTGTTATTTGCACAACTGTCAACCTCAGTGGAAAAGTCTGCCTGTTACTGTCTACACATTGTATTAATTGCACAGTGTATTTTAATTTAATTGTTATGCAGGAAAGGAATATTTGTTTTATTTTATTCAAGAGGCATTTTTATTCTATATATGCAGGCAGTTTATTTTTATTTCGTTTTTTTTTATATATTTTGATATTGTGCAGACCTCTGTTAATAAAGGAACCTGTGTGACATTTGGCACGAGGCTTTGTATTAAAACTGAAAAAAAAATGAAAAAAATGAAGCTAACAGAGATGCTATGCTATAATGCTTTGGGGGAAACCCCAATTATGGCACAGAAAAAATATCAATATATATCGATTATCGCCATTCAGCTAGAAAATATCGAGATATGACTTTTGGTCCATATCGCCCAGCCCTATCAACGATGCTCGCTGACACCATCGGGTTGTTCCTGACTTCTAGTCACTGAGCACAAAGCTGCAGAACGAGAGGCGAGTTCTTCAGACTCTCTCTGCTGTGAGCGACTTAAAAACCAGCAGATTTCTGCTTCATTTCTGCTGTTGACGTCTCCACGTGTTTACCTGCTGTCTCTGAAACAAACATCTGGCCTTCATCCGCCTGGAGGATTCTGCTCGGCTGGATGTCTGCTGGACCCTGAAACGCCTCGCAGGAGGCTGGAACGGCGGCAGCGCTTCCTGCAGCCTCTCAGCCGTCTGCTGTTGCTTCTAAACAACAACCTGTCCGCGGAGCCGTCTGAAAACCGTCGGGCAGCAGGAACCACGCGCTGTGGTCTCGCTGCTGAACTCAGGACGTCACCGAGGCCTCGTGCTGGGAAACCCGCTTCTCTGCCTCAGCTTCTTCTGCAGCTTTCTGCCCTTGTGATGCCGCAGTCGCGAATAGCTTGCTGGCATCACGCTCAAACACGTGTGAGGGGAGACGAGGCCGCGAGCAGCTCCAGGGAGACGAGTCGTGGCATTTCATTCCCCCGGCAGGCTGCAGAGCTCCAGCCGTGACGCCAGACTGCACAGATAAGACGCTCCGTGAAAAACACAAAGAGGCGCCTGAAGGTCTGCGGAGTCTTCACCAGGTTCTTACGCTGCTTTGTGACCTCACACTGCACGGCTGCAAAACCCGCCAGGAGCTCCGAGAGGAAACGCTGTCTCGCTGTCTTAGCTGCTTCTGCTTCAGTTGGCAATGACCCACATTTCCCAGAATGCTTTTAAGCATCTCTTCTTTGTCAGATGGGTTTGTTTTTAGGCTGCAGCGCAGACATTTGAAAACAGCAGTTAAAGGGGACATGTTCAGTTGTGTTCATGGCGGCTGGTTCCAGGGGGCGGAGTCAGAGCCTTGACCCCTCCTAGGTATGGGCGGTATGGACTAAAAAATGTATCACGGTAATTTCTGGCATTTATCCTGATAATGATAAAAATGACGATAAAAAAAATACCAATTCAACTCCACCTTTGTAACTATAAATCTATCACCACATTCAGTCTTTGGAGCCCCAAAACACTGCTCTAAAAGATACTAAATGCTACTAAACTACACCAATTAAATTGAATTGATAAAAAACAATTAAATGAGTTACACCTGTACTGCAAAACTGGAATGACTCAGATCCTCCATGTTTGTTACACAAACACGTATCAACGGGAATTTATCCTTTTTTCTTTCTTTCTTTCTTTCTTTCTTTCTTTCTTTCTTTCTTTCTTTCTTTCTTTCTTTCTTTCTTTCTTTCAGGCTCATATCTTTCTTTCTTTTCTGGCTCCCTTCCTTCCTTCCTTCCTTCCTTCCTTCCTTCCTTCCTTCCTTCCTTCCTTCCTTCCTTCCTTCCTTCCTTCCTTCCTTCCTTCCTTCCTTCCTTCCTTCCTTCCTTCCTTCCTTCCTTCCTTCCTTCCTTCCTTCCTTCCTTCCTTCCTTCCTTCCTTCACGCACACTTACAAATAATTCCCCACGGTAAGAATTTGTCATCTCACGGTAAAAATGATAAATGAATGACGTTTTTGTGAAAGAAATGAGCCTGAAAGAAAGAAAGAAAAAAGGATAAATTCCTGTTGATGACGTGTTTGTGTAAAACCGGATTTATGGTTCTGCGTTAAATCCACGCACACATATGTTGTGCGTGGATTTAACGCAGAACCATAAATCAGCTTTACACAAAAACGTCATTCATTTATAGTTTTTACCGCGAGATGACAAATTCTTACTGTGGGGAATTTTTTTGACGGTTTATCGTGAACGGTAAAATATCACCCATTCCTAAACCCTCCCCTCCGACCCCTCCTTTTGAAATAAGTGCTCCAGCTTTGCTCGACCTTCAGAGCTGCAGATACGAAGATGTGCCGTTGGACGAGGAGAGGTTTGGGTTCAGGATAACTGCTCTGATCTTAGAGCTGGGTATCGATTCAAATGTCAAGAATCGATTTGATTCCGATTCTTAAGATTCAGAATCGATTATCACCATTTGATTCGATCCGATCCGATTCGATATTGATTTGGGTTAGTGTTGCCTGGATTATATGACTGTAAAATAAGTATTGAAATAATAATTTCACAATAATTATTGTGAAATAACTAAGAAATAAATAACTCAAATAAGCATTTCAATATCCATTTAAAGTGCAAAAAAAGAAAGAAATTGCAACAGCTCAAGCATTCTACCCCCAGACAGACAGCTTGCCATGAAGCACCCGGCATTTTTCAGGTATTTCATGACAAACCGTTGTTGAGGATATTTTTATATAATTATGTGAATATTTTATAATCATCTAACACCTAAGTAAAACATTTAACTAAGACTAATATTGAAAGTGGAGAGAGAGACAGAGAGAGTGGAAAAAAAACACTGGCCGGACACACACACACGGGTAAGGGAGGGGGAAGTCCGCTGCACTTGCAAACCCATGGCCTTGAGCAACTGTGGCAAAGCAGGTGAGAGGCGAAATAATGAAGATGATTGTAAATGAGCACCAAAGCCTCAGTTTCCTATGTGGCAGTTATCTAGCAATGATAAAGGGAAAATAACAAGAACTTCAAAGTAGCATGAACAGATGTGTAGGATCATTGATGGTGAGAATAATGCATCTAACGTCATATGTCTCTTATCTACCTATAAAAGCCGTGGTCCGGAGATAAAAATTTCAGAGTTTTCCTTGGACCGCGGAACATGCGATGCTCTCCTGTGGACGTCTTGTACTTTTTTTGGAATAAAGGACCTCCACAGTATTTGTTGGACGAATACCAGCCGAAACTTTGACTCCTGTGTTTTCTTCAAGTCCACGGATGAAGGAAAAACTTAGACGATTTGGAATAATGGAAAATTTAGGATTATTGTGGAGATCCCAAAAAGGATTTTCTCTACACCGTGTCCGATAACAGAGAAACCAAACAAGCTATAGTAAATATAGATAATATGAACTTCATTGAACGAATATAACATTTAGAAATTTAAGCTGAAATGTCCAGCATTTTCTCTAAAGAAAAGTTCATTTAGTTCAGGAGTTTTCAAAACTACTGGGATTAAAGTTCACCAGGCAAAAATGTAATGATGAAAAAAAAAAAGAAAAAAAAATCTTATTTTTTTTTAATAAAAAAAATAAAAAAATCGATCTTTAGACATACAAATCGATTTTTAGGAATTAATAAGAGAATCGATTTAGAATCAGAAAATCGATTTTTTCAACACAGGCTTATCTGATCTGGATCTGTGATGTCGCAGCGTCCCACAAATCTGAGCAGTTTTCAGGGCCTCAAACCGAGCGACAAGGTTGTCATCAAGGTTCAGACACAAATATTTGCTCTCAATCTCTCAGCATGTCATTTAACAAACATTCATTTCTCTGCTTCTCCTGCTGGGAGAAGTGGATTTTAATGGAAATAAACTGACGTGTCGGTTTTGTTGATCACCATTCAACCTTTTGTCAGCTGCACATTTCAGCCCAAACGGACCCAGTGTTTCCTTGTTATGTGTCTAATCCCACTCGATCATCCATCATTCGTATACGAGCTATCTATCACAAAAATCCACTTCATCTGTGTAAACTGTCATTAACTCCAGAGGAAAGTTGCTCGCAAGATTCTGGACTTTTAACCTTTAGTTGCCACAAGCAAGAAAAAGAAAAAAGGGTAAAGTAATGTATGAGACTGAAACCAAAAGAAAACCGGCTCTTAAAAAGCATCTTCCACCCAGGTGTTTTGCTGTTTCAACAAAACCAAACTCAACCGGAACGAAAACTTCTGGGATGTTGTCGCGCTCTGCCGTGAACTTCAGCGCAGAGATTTTGCGTAATCCTGCTCAAAAACGTTGATTTAGCCTCACAGAAGGATAAATTCAGCGAGCGGTTTGCTGTGGTTTAGAAAAGCGTGGACAGCAGACGACAGTTTAACTCGCCCAAAACCGTTTGGACGGAGAATATCACCATGAACGAGCGCTCATATTGGTCGAGTACAAACTCCAGGCGGACATGTAACTCCACGAACCATCCCAGGGGTGTCCTGACGAATAATGAACTGGCTGAGATGAAGCGTCGAGACACTTGATGACCTTGAATCCGAGCAATAACCCGACCTGACATCGTTTCTCAGCCGCTAAGCGTTCGAGGACCGGCGTCTGAGCTTCAGCTCCCCTCGGCCTGCAGGAGCCTTCTGAGCAAACACGGGCATCAAAACGGGGAAAGTTCAGTCTGCACCTTCAGATCTGCCTCAGGGTAGGGATGGGCGGTATGGACTAAAAGATTTATCACGGTCATTTCTGGCATTTATCCCGATAACGATAAAAAAAATACCAATTCCACTCCACCTTTGTAACTATAAATCTATCACCACATTCAGTCTCTGGAGCCAAAACACTGCTCTAAAATAATATTAAATGCTACTAAACTACACCAATTAAATTGAATTAATAAAAACCAATTAAATGAGTTACACCTGTACTGCAAAACTGTAATGACTCAGATCCGCCATGTTTGTTACACAAACACGTATCAACGGGAATTTATCCTTTTTCTTTCTTTCTTTCAGGCTCATTTCTTTCTTTCTTTCTTTCTTTCTCATTTTTTTCTTTCTTTCTTTCTTTCTTTCTTTCTTTCTCATTTTTTTCTTTCTTTCTTTCTTTCTTTCTCATTTTTTTCTTTCTTTCTTTCTTTCTTTCAGGCTCATTTCTTTCTTTCTTTCCTTCCTTCCTTCCTTCCTTCCTTCCTTTCTCATTTTTTTCTTTCTTTCTTTCTCATTTCTTTCTTTCTTTCTCATTTTTTTCTTTCTTTCTCTTTCTTTCTTTCTTTCTTTCTTTCTTTCTTTCTTTCTTTCTTTCTTTCTTTCTTTCTTTCTTCCTCATTTTTTTCTTTCAGGCTCATTTCTTTCTTTCCTTCCTTCCTTCCTTCTCATTTTTTTCTTTCTTTCTTTCTTTCTTTCTCATTTTTTCTTTCTTTCTTTCTTTCTCATTTTTTTCTTTCAGGCTCATTTCTTTCTTTCTTTCCTTCCTTCCTTCCTTCTCATTTTTTTCTTTCTTTCTTTCTTTCTTTCTTTCAGGCTCATTTCTTTCTTTCTTTCTTTCTTTCTTTCTTTCTTTCTTTCTTTCTCATTTCTTTCTTTCTTTCAGGCTCATTTCTTTCTTTCTTTCTTTCTCATTTCTTTCTTTCTTTCTTTCAGGCTCATTTCTTTCTTTCTTTCAGGCTCATTTCTTTCTTTCTTTCTTTCTCATTTCTTTCTTTCTTTCTTTCTCATTTCTTTCTTTCTTTCTTTCTTTCTTTCTTTCTTTCAGGCTCATATCTTTCCTTCCTTCCTTCCTTCCTTCCTTCCTTCCTTCCTTCCTTCCTTCCTTCCTTCCTTCCTTCCTTCCTTCCTTCCTTCCTTCCTTCCTTCCTTCCTTCCTTCCTTCCTTCCTTCCTTCCTTCCTTCCTTCCTTCCTTCCTTCCTTCACGTACGTTGTGCGTGGATTTAACACAGAACCATAAATCAGTTTTACACAAAAACGTCATCAACGGGAATTTATCGTTTTTACCGTGAGATACAAATTCTTACCGTGGGGAATTTTTTTGACGGTTTATCGTGAACGGTAAAATATCACCCATTCCTACCTCAGGGCATCACGGAGAAGCACCGGGACAAACCTCGCTGCTCCGCCGCCGCCGGTTCTGATGCAAACCAGGAAAAGTGACCCAGAAAAGCAGCCCGTGGTGCAGCGACGACCCCTGGGGGGCTCCAGCCGCGACCTCCTGCAGGCCTCAAATAGAAACACATTAAGAGCCTCCAGGTTTCAGGTCAGAGTCGAACCCAAGCGGATCCGGTTTGTGTCAGCCAACCAGCAATGTCCTCATCGATTACTCTCTGTGCTCGCTGCTCTGCTCTAGACTAAACATGTTCAGCGCTGCGGCTTTTTCCACAAACTTTCATCCAAAATGATCATAAAGTTCTGTAACCTTATAATAAACAGCTGCAAGTACAACAGTTATTTATCAAACATTTGGGCTGAAAGTCAAACTCCTTAAAAATTTGAACTGTAAGCGCCAGAATTGTCTTAATATGTAGGCTAAATCAGATTATTATTTCATCCCTAAAATCAGTCATTTAGCCGCTAAGATGCGAGACAAATGTGTAAAACGTCTGTCGGAGGAGACAAACAGTTCTGAATGTAACTGAAACTGAATTTAGTGTCACAAAACAACATGAGAAAGCGTTAATCCAGAAGTGGGTAAATGGGTCATCATCCCTGTCAAGTCTCCCTTGTTTGGCCGGGAAACTACCGTATTTTACTGTCTTTCCCGCCGTCCTTCCGTATTAGTATTTTCCCCTAAATTTCCCGTTTAATAATATAATAATTTTGAAACAGCAAACTGAATTGTCACTAATCTCGCAAGAACTGCCACCTGCTGCAGCCTGGGTGGCAGTTCTCGCGAGGTTAGTGGCGACGACGGGAGCAAACTCGGAACAACAAATCAGAGATGGATGGATGTGACGAGGTTGAAAATATTTCTGTCTTAAAATGTAAGATACTGGACCTCAGTAGGGCTGGTGGGACCCTTATTTTTAAATCCAAAACTTGGATGACTAGGTATGACCGGGATAGCTACACCATGCGTCCTAAAGAGCGTCAAATATTTCTACTAATAAAGCTGGAATTGATATTTTAACGTGGAAAAACTCCTTAGCGTTGCTTTAAAATTATTTAAATAAAATGCATCCAGTCTGAACATTTCTGACCCCTGCAGGCATCCATCGGATCAGCACCAGCTTAAGGTCGCTGTAATAACGAGACCAGGTTCTGAACCAGAACCCGGGTTTGTTTCTGGCCCCTTCAGGTTCACCTCGGAGATCTCAAACTCCACCAGGATGGATTGTAGCACCTTATAATGTATTAATTTCCTGAAAATGTAATAACGCCTGAAAATGTAATAAAATTTGCACTTAACTCGATCGAAAATGTAATAAAACCCAATAACGTAATAACTTCACCAATAATGTAATAAAATATCCTGACGGATAAAGTAATAACATTTTTACCAATAATGTAATACCTTATTACATTATTGGGAATTTAAAAATGTAAGACACTGGACCTCAGTAGGGCTGGTGGGACCCTTATTTTTAAATCCAAAACTTGGATTGGACAGGATAGCTACACCATGCGTCCTAAAGAGCGTCAAATATTCCTACTAATAAAGCTGGAACTGATATTTTAACGTGTGAAAACTCCTTAGCGTTGCTTTAAAATTATTTAAATAAAATACATCCACTCAAAGTCTGCAATTTAACCAATAGTCATTCTGGTGCTTCAAATCCAGTGTAAATGACATTCAGACAGATACTTAAAACACAAAATGTAGAACTGTGGACTGAAAATGAACATATATATTACATTATTTGTCATGTATTACATTATCAGTTTTGGAAAAAAAAAAAAAAAAAAAAGACGCACCTGAAAATGTAATAAATTCCCAATAATGTAATATGGTATTACAGGTAAGGTAATGTTATTACAATAGTCAGGATATTTTATTACATTATTGGTGAAGTTATTACATTATTGGATTTTAATGATTTTCGATTGATTTAAGTAGCACATTTTATTACATTTTCAGGGATTATTACATTTTCAGGAAATGATGACATTATAAGGTGCTACATGGATCCGTCATTCGGGACCAGGCCCGGCTGACCTCCACGGATCCCCGCGGTGCGGATCTCCGCGGAACCGCGGTTCCGTCGCGGGGCCGGTGCTTGGCAGCAGGATAGGAGACAGAACCGGACTCACCGTCCTCCCCGACAGGAGCGAGCGCTGCATCCGCGTTCACATGACGGCCGGAGAGAACCGGGACGCGCTCCGTGTCCGCCACTCTCCCCGAGGCGTCCCTGCGCGCTCCCTGTGCGGGCCCTGTGCGCCCCCGGCGGCCTGCGGGTCCGTGAGGAGGTCGGCCGGTCGCGGGAGGGCTGGTGTATAACCCGGGTTACATGGATGCAGGAGACGGAGCTGCAGAACCAGGCGAGTCCAGACCGGAGAGGCTGCAGCTCCGCAGGAGCAGCCAGGAGCTCCGGGGAGACCCCTGCTGGAGAGACGGAGAGGTGCAGGACCTGGACCTGGACCTGAGGCTGGACCTGGACATGGACCCAGGGGCGCCTCCAAAAATGTTTCATAGGGGGGTGGGGGGGGATTGGGCCACTTAAATTCTGGGGGTGGAACCAAAACTAAAAGCCATCATTACATGACTGTCATGATCACAGTTCATGGTTTTTTTGCTGTGTTACTGACTCTCCTGTCATCTGGATCCTGCCACCCTCATCAGCCTCATTCCCTTCACCTGTGCTTCCCTGGCCCAGCTCCACACCTGGTTTCCCTCATCAGTTTCCCCTTCATAAACCGGCCCATTCCCTCATACCTGTTGCCAGATTGTCGTGTGCTTTTGCTCCGCTTTCCAGCCTTCCTGATTTCTGTCCTGTGCCTGCCTGCCTGCCTGCCTGCCTGCCTGCCTGCCTGCCTGCCTGCCTGCCTGTAACCCTGCATGACTCCCGGTATGACTCCCGGTTTTGGATTTTTGCCTGCCCCCTTGGACTTGTTTGCCTGTCTGCCCGGTTTTGACCCCTGCCTGCCTTGGACCCGAATAAAGCCTCTTGGACTCTGATTCTGCCTGGTGTTGTGCATGTGGGTTCTCTGTCCTGTCTGAGCCGTGACAATGACTTTATTATACTGTTGTAGTATAAAGGCTCAGAAATACTTTTTTTTTTTTTTGTTTACTTTCTAACTTTTCTGCATATATATTAATGGTTAATATCATGTTGGTAAAATAGGTTATATATATGTATGTATGTATGTATGTATATTTTTTTTGTATGTGTGTATATATGTATGTATGGAGCACTCTGGTTCAGGTCCCGGACCTTGACCTGAAACTGGAGACAGTCCGACTCTGGCCCTCCACCACGAAGCTCATGTGGGAGTTTCAAGATAAATGCACCCTGCAGCATCCTGCTCTCATGTCCGAAGTATTTTTAAAACTCCTCCTGTCACTCATTGCACTTCTTCAAAGTTGTGAATTAAAAAACTGTGCATTTTTAGAAGACTCAAAAGAATGTCAGTTGAAATTTACTTGAGATTAAGACTTTATAAACCAACAAAGGAAGAAAAAACATGGTAAAGGATTTCAAAATTTACAAGGCAAGGCAAGTTTATTTATATAGCACAATTCAACACAAGGTAATTCAAAGTGCTTTACATCAACATTAAAAGCGGCAAGACATAATTAGAAAGTAAATAACAAATAAAATGAAATAAAATTATGAGAAAAGAAGGTAAAATAATAAAAAGCACAAGTTGCTGAAAACTAAGGGCAGTAGAGTACCGCAGGTACAGTACACATCTCATTCGCGATTTTCAGAAAGTATTTAATTTAAGAGTATGCTTAAATACCAAATAAATGAAATAAAATGATAAGAAAAGAGGTTAAATAATAAAAAGCACAAGTTGTTAAAAACAAGGGCAGTATAGTAAATACAAATAAATACAAATACAAATAAATAAAAAAAAATAATTTTATGAATCCAAAATGTCCTACTTTCTAAACTCACAGATTTACAACAAAGTAAAAACAAAGATTTAATAAACTCAATGTGAGAAAAAACCTGGTGATTAAAACATATCAATTCAGAATTTAACAGATTTACAAGAAGAATTTGGAAAATTTGAAAAAATGTGGCAGAAAAAAAATGCCTATTTATATCTTGTTTTTAAAAATAAAATAAAATCTTATGTCTGAATTATTGTAAATTCTTAACAGGGAAGTCGCTAAATACTCAGGAGCCGTAAAAGGAGCCGAGCCGTCCGGACCGGACTTTGAGCGCCCTCTGGTGGCGGCGGGGGTCCCGTGCCTATGACGTTTATTTATGGTTTCTTGCCTTTTTGTATTCCAAATTGTGAGTTCTGATGAAATGTATGTATTTTTTTTATTTCAGTATATTAAAAAAAATATTCTAAAGATAAATGTTTATGAATAGATAAATAGATGGCAATAAAAGTCAGTCCTGTGTGTGTGATTCATTGTTGTATTATTTCATGTAATTCTGCTCCATGCCACCAGGGGGCTGCATCTGCTGCGTGGATCAGCTGATTCCAGGTCAGCTGGGTTATTTAACCTGGGAAACCAAACACAGGTGATGCTGATTGGAGAAGCAACCAGTTTTCCACTGGGCCGAGTGTGTGGCAGGTGTGTGCTCATGTGTTTTGGATGTGAGCAATTCAGTTTGTTGTTTTTATGAAGTATTATGAGTTAAAGTTGATAAAAATAAACCTGCAAAGCAACTGTGAATCAAATCCAACTTTAGGTCTGATATGTTCGTATGCACGTCTAAACTAATGCTCCGCATTAGCAACCAGTAATATATGATGTATATATATGTGTATATATGTATGTGTATGCATATATATATATATATATATATATATGTGTGTGTGTGTGTGTAGTTGCATAGTCCCAGCAGCAGGAGGAAGTGTTGACCCACATGGAAAGAACCTATATGCTGCATATATGTTTGTAATATAGGGCCGCATATAAAAAATTGGCCCCTTTCCTATATGTATATGTACATATATGTACATATATGTACATATATGGTAGATATATGTACATATATGGTAGATATATGTACATATATGGTAGATATATGTACATATACATATAGGAAAGGGGCCAATTTTTTATATGCGGCCCTATATTACAAACATATATGCAGCATATAGGTTCTTATATAGGTACCTATATGCTACATACACATATATGTTACATACCTATATCATCTATAAAATAGGTTAAATAGGCAATAGGTGTACATTAATAAAATCCAATAAAAACCCAAATGTAGAACTTAAACACTTTATTTAAAAATTATTTTAAAGTGCAACATTAGCTTAAGTGGCAATAAACAAAAAACAAAAAAGTGCAACATTAGCTTTCAAATAAACAGAAACAAAAAAGTGCATGCTTTCAAGTGGCTATAAACAGAAACAAAAATCAAATACAATGAAAAATAAAAAGATAGCCAAATATTATTATTTTTTGTGTGCTCTTCGGAGCTCTGTCAGCTTTTGGTTGATGGCTGCCCCAAGTTGGCCGCTGGACACTCCCGGCCACTTCTTCATTGTAGCCTCTACAGAGAAGACAAAAATAATTAGACTGTAGAAGTCTACACTCTACTTTTTAAGAGGCAGACAGCTTCTTAAACGAAAATTATGCCCAAAACGACCGTATTTACAGCTTGGCAAATGATTTTAAACTCGGAGGTATCAATCGAGTTCCTTCGGAAGCGTTGCGTAGATTTAATATATTTCCCTTTTTTTTTTAAACATATGGATGAACTGAAACATCACTGTCTTATTTAATGCACTGTCTTATTTAATGCATTTCAACAGCAAAAATGAAATAAACTGCACCTGTGATAATATTATCACAGTGAGTGAATACTCTTAAATAATTTTAATAACAGAAATGAGTGAATACTCTTACAAATGATTTAAATAATCAGAAATGCGTACAAACTGTGTGAAATGTACTGTAGTATGAGTCAGCTTAGCTGCACTAGCTGCAGTGTCAGCATTTTCTCATCAGAAGTAAAGGCACTAGCCGTTAGCATCCCGCTAGCGCTTTTAGCGATCTTTTATAAGACGTTCTAGGTCAATTACCATGATACAATCTGTACCACAGTAGTTTAAAATATTAGACATAAATGTCTTAACTCCGATTGGTTTTAGGAAAAGTATCTAAAACAAGGGCGTCGTGCCGTTAGCACGAGGCTAATCGACAAGCTAACGAGGTTGAGCCTAAAGCGGCCAGTGGTTATGAACAGCTTACCGGAGTTCACAATGAGAGGGCCCACAGACAGGAACGCTCCTCCGTTAGCTTCTCACACACACAGGATTAAATACAGTTTCTTTAGTTTGTTCACAGCTTTTCAGGTCGTTCGGACGGGCCTTTCAGCTCGACATCTTAACCGGGACTGGGAAAAACGTGACCCGAGACACATATAAAGCAAGTGCGCCACTCTGTGGTGGGGCGTGGTATTACACCTCTAAATCACATAAACATGTTTAGTAACCACTCTTTTCATGTGGGTTACATATGGATAAAGAAACTATATAGGAGACCTATATGGCTTGTATAATGAACATATATGACATATGAGGGTATAAACAAGCTATATAGGAGACATATATGGCTTGTATAATGAACATATATGACCTATATGAGGGTATAAACAAGCTATATAGGAGACCTATATGCCCTGTATATGCACATATATGCAGCTGATTTTGACCTATATGTGAGATATATGCAGCCTATATGGAGCATATACCAGGCATATATGTGGTATATATGCGCATATATGATGCTTATATGTAGCATATAGGTTACATATAGTTGCATATATGCATCATATAGGTTCTTTCCATGTGGGGAGCTACATTTATTCTGAGTGAGTGTGTGTGTGTTTTTGCTTCACGTATTTTCATTCCTCTGATGCTTCCTCTGCGAAACATCTTAAAATGACAGATTGACGGCTCATTTCGTTCTTTAAACACAACACCACAGACAAAGTGACTGGATAGTTTGTGTGTTTGCTTCATCTCAATCCTGAATTGTGATTCTGATCACGGTTTCCCTGTAATCACCTACACACAGATAAGTGCACACCAGTGTTTCGAATCCATGGATGGGGATCAGGGTGTGCTGAAGCAGTTAAACATCTAAAACAGTGGTCTTGAAACCTGGTCCTTCGAGATCTACTGTCCTGCATGTTTTAGAAAGTTTAGATGCTACCCTGCTTCAGCACACCGTGATACAAGGAGCTGTGTCAACAACAGAAGTGTCCAGACCTTGATAACGAGCTAATGAGGACCAGAGGTGGGTAGTAACGAGTTACATTTACTCCGTTACATTTACTTGAGTAAGTTTTGGCAAATTTTCTACTTTTAGGAGTAGTTTTGAATCACTATACTTTTTACTTGAGTAGATTTGTGAAGAAGAAACTGTCACTCTTACTCCACTACATTAGGCTAAATTGAGCTCGTTACTTTTCTTTTATTCCTTTTATCTGCGTACGCGTCAATCTCATGACATCACTGAGTGATTCTTTGGGAAAAACGTTTGTTTTTGCATGTTTTGTCACATTTACACAGACTCAAACACACACAGAGTTTCTATGAGTTCATGGGCTTGTTCTAGTTCTGCCTGGTTAAAAAAGAAAAGTACAAAGGCTTGAAATTTTGTGCTACTTGTACTTAATTTATTTTTTTATTCTGTTATTATTTTATTTATTTTATCATTTATTAAAGTACTTGAATTTACTTTAAGATTATTTTAATTCAAGCTATTTTTTATTAATTTTTATTATTTTATTGATTTAATTTGCCTGAAGATGATTATTTTGTACTTTTATCTGTTTGAATGGTTGTGTTAAAAAAATAAATCAGACGTTACTCAACAGTTACTCAGTACTTGAGTAGTTTTTTTACTTTTACTCAAGTAATTATTTGGATGACTACTTTTTACTTCTACTTGAGTCATATTATTCTGAAGTAACAGTACTTTTACTTGAGTACAATTTTTGGCTACTCTACCAGCTCTGAAGAGGACTGTTAATTAGAATCAGGTGTGCTGAGGCCGGGAAACATCCAACACATGCAGGACAGGGGGTCCTGAGGACCAGGGTTGAAGACCACTGGTTTAAACAAAAAGCACCATTCACACACTACACAGGGACATTAAACAGCAGCCTCTTGGATTAGTCTGCAGAAGTAAATTGTGATGAATGTTGACCTTTTTAAAATAAAACACCTGACATCATCTCCACCAGCAGCCACTTCCACATTTATTTGTTACAGATAAAGCTCATCAAACAAGCAGCACATTCAGGTTAGAAATGGCTATAAAAATACTGCAGGTACATAATTCAGAAAATAAACTTTAAAATTAGTTTTTTTTTACAATTAACATCATTGTTAAGCTTTACTTAGTTTTTTTTACAGTTCTTTAGAAATGTGAGGACATAAACATGCATAGAAAACATAAAATGTCTTTGCGAAAGCATTTCAGCAGCTTTTACAGCTTTCACAACAGTCTGATGGACTTCCACATTTTGAAACCATTTCAACTGTTTCAAACCGTGTTGATCGCAGGAAAAACAAAACGGAAACTTTGTATTACACGTTTTATCTAAGAAGAATGTTTGTGTTGGATATAAACTGTAATCCAGGATGAGTTATGAACCAGTTGACCTTCAAACTCAGTTCCTCCTAATCACCAGCTGTTCTTTTACGTCACTTAAAACTTGAGTCAGATAAAAAAAGCTACTCTTTCTGGGTTTGTTACAAAGTGCACTGAGTCATCAGGCTGACGCACATACGCACACACACTTGCACACACACAGTTTTTCTGTGAACAAGGGCCCGGGTCCATATCACCTCAACAAGATTAAGACTTGAGGGGGTTTAAGATCAAGAAACAGACCCTGCTACTCCACTAAAGTAGCTGGTAAAGTGTCCTTCTCTGCACAGATGACACAGTCCCCCCAGAACTCCCAGCTGGCTTCTTCTCCGGAAACAACTGTGGCTGAGCGTCTGCAGCAGCGCAGCAGAAAGCATCCAGAGAAATGGAGCTCGTGTGGTTTTTCCAGCTGCGCTGCTGCAGAGATGGAAAGTTCAAGAACCAACAGACTCGGGGGCGGCTCCTGCCGCAGAAACATCCAAACCATACGATGAGGTAGCTTTAACTGGCTACATTTTGTAAAACGTTGCTGTTTTCCAAATCTTTTTAAAAAGATAAGAATTTGCAGAACTCCCTTCAAGAAAATGTATTTATTCCAACTTAGTTTTTCAAAATGTAGCCTTATATTAGACGGTGTCCTGATGATATGAATGATAAAATAGGCAGAGTTCTGTGAAGTCCCGCCGCTGCCGGGGATCAGTGCCCCATCAGGCTCTGGGCAGGAAGCGCAGGCCGATGGGCTTCGACGGGATGAGCAGCGTTCGGGTTTTGGGCTGCACGGTCGGCGCCCCGGCTTCAGGCTCCACTTGGTAATGCTGCATCAGCTGGGGGGGAAAAACGGTCGGATCAAGATCGATAACAGCGCTGTTTCCTCTGATGTGCAGAGCACCAACCCCAAAGGGCTTCACGGCCCATCACAGCATGGTTGCTCAGAACTCATTTACTTTTAAAAACATGTTTTCTGGTCCATGTTTTGACAGAAACGTCTAGAAAAAGGCTCTACAGGCTGAGCTTGTGCCGCTTCAGCTTCAGAGGAAGTGGCTTTGAGGTTTCAGTTAACTTCCCCCCCGTCGCTCTCCGTCGTCGTCACTCACCCGGGACAGAACGAAGTACATCTCCAGCTCCGCCAGCCTCTTCCCCACGCAGGCTCGCACGCCCACGCCGAAGGGGATGAAGCTGTAGGGGTGGTGCTGGTAGAAGCCCGGCGTGGCTCTGCCCCGCCGGCAGCTGGGAGCCTCCACGCGCAGCCAGCGCTCCGGGACGAAGGCCTCAGCGTTTCTGAACTCCGCCTCGTCGTGACAGGCCGCGTAGTGGCACAGATGGAACTGAGTCTAGGACAGGGGTCGGCAACCCAAAATGTTGAAAGAGGCATATTGGACCAAAAACACAAAAAAACATATGTCTGCAAAAAATTAAAAGTCTTGTATCAGCCTTAGAATGAAGGCAACACATGGTGCATGTTTCTATATTAGTTATAACTGGGGGGAGATTTTTTTTTTTTATTATGCACTTCGAGAAAAAAGTCGAAATGTTGAGGAAATAGTAGAAATGTCGAAAAAAAGTCGAAATGTCAAGATTAATGTTGAAGTACAATCTTGAGAAAAAAGTCGAAATGTCGAGAAAAAAGTTGAAATGTTGAGAAAAAAGTCAAAATTTCGAGAAAAAAGTCAAAATGTCGAGGAAATAGTAAAAATTTCATGAAAAAAGTCGAAATATAAAGAAAAAGTAGAAATGTTGAGAAAAAAGTCAAAATTTCGAGAAAAAAGTCTAAATGTTGAGAAAAAAGTCGAAATGTCAAGATTAGAAAAGGAAAAAGGAAGAAAAAAAGAGGAAAAAAAGAAAAAAAAGAAAGATAAAAAAGGAAAAAACAGAAAAAAACGAAAAAAGGACCCAAAATGTTGAAAGAGCCAAAAAGTCGAAATGTCGAGAAAAAAGTCGAAATGTTGAGAAAAAAGTCAAAATTTCGAGAAAAAAGTTGAAATGTCGAGGAAATAGTAAAAATTTCATGAAAAAAGTCTTAATATAAAAAAAGAAGAAAAAAGAAAAAAGGAAAAAAGAAGAAAAGAAGAAAAAAAGAAAGAAGAGAAAAAAAGGAAAAAAACAGAAAAAAAGGAAAAAAAGCAAAAAGCAAACATTTTTGAAAAAGCTCCAGGAGCCACTAGGGCGGCGCTAAAGAGCCGCATGCGGCTCTAGAGCCGCGGGTTGCCGACCCCTGGTCTAGGAGAAACCAGGATGACGTTTGTTCGCGCTGCACCGCTGCAGCAGTGGCTGGAGGCGACAACTTACCTTCTTGGGGAACCAGTAGTTGTCCACGACCACCTCATTCTCTGAAATAAATCGCCCGTTTCCGTGGACCACAGGATACAGGCTGGTGGACGAGACACAAAGACAAAACCCTCCTCAGTCTGATGAGCAGCATCCAGACATTAGAGACTCGGGACTGGGTGCAGGACTGTGACATCACAGACCCGGGGGGGCAGGACTGGACCGCCAGCGTACAGCCGCAGCGCGGGGGCGGACTGCTGATGGCATCTCCAGCCGCTCTGCGTGTCAATATGGATACTGTTCATGTTTTGACAACACGGTCTGATGCGCTTGGCGGCCTATCGGCCCACCAGATGACAAAGATAACAACATCTGTGGGAGTGGGGGGGGGACTCATGCTGTGAAACTAAATACTGCATTTCAGAAGAGACAGTCTTGTCTTGTCTGTTTTTGACACCACGTCTGACCTCTTCTGAAATGAGGAAACATGCGGTAAGAGAAGAAAAATGCAGAAAAGGAGCATCTTTGTTTTCATGAGGAGTTCATGATCTTAGCAGCGCTTTTTTATAAAGACTTAAATATAAATTAAAGCTGCAAGCAGCGATGAACGGGCCTCCACCCTTGTGCACGTTCAGGCTGCAGTGGAAGCGCTTGTATGACTTGCATGTGGATTCTTCAGGCCTGGACATTTAGCGGATGAAACCACCTACGATGCTCTATATCAAACCATTCAAAAGTTATGGCAGAAAGTAGGAACTGTCACATATTGACCAATCAGAAGGGGGGCGGTGTTGAGCCATTAGGCCACGCCCATTAATGCAAACCATGAAATATCACATTTTTCGACAGGCCTGGGTTGCGTGCAAAATTTGGTGACTTTTGGGGCACGTTTAGGGGGGCAAAAAGGCCCTCATTTCGTCGGAAGAAAAACGAGGAAAAAAAATAAAATAATAATTCCCACAGATACAACAGGGCCTTCGCACCTTCAGTGCTCGGGCCCTAAATACCCCTCAGTGGGTCCCGGCAGCACACATAGGGGTTACCAGACCCTGAAACCGATATTCAGGACCTGGCCTTTCCCCAACAAATGTTTATGTAGAAACGTGTTGACTTTACAACTTCCTCAGCTGCCTTGATGCTGCTGCTACTGACTGAGAAGATCTCGGGGTCCCAGACGAAGCCGGCCTTCTGCTGCCGTCGCCAAAAAAGGTCGGAGAACCCGGACAAGCCGGTGACACACGGTTGCTATGGCAACCAACTAACCAAAGAACGGATGTAAAGCTCGGCAGCTTTGCTGCTGTTCATGGTGATCTGGAGTAGAGGTGCGGATCCACAGGTTCGATGAACGTTTCATCTCTGGCAGCCGTCGCCACGGCGTTCTGCACGGCGTCCTGCACGGCGTTCTGCACGGCGTTCTGCACGGCGTTCTGCACGGCGTTCTGCACGGCGTCCTGCACGGCGTCCTGCACGGTGTCCTGCACGGCGTCCTGCACGGTGTCCTGCACGGCGTCCTGCACGGTGTCCTGCACGGCGTCCTGCACGGCGTCCTGCACGGTTAGGGCAGGTCAACGGCTCGGTAAAGTCTGTCTTTCACCAGAAGAGGAGGCCACGCGGTCCAGCTGGGCCGCGGTTCCACTCCGTCACATGTCCGGAGCATTTAGCAGCACCGTCAGCTGGGTTCAGGAGATCAATCGTTTACCCAGAGGATCAGCAATCATGTGATGCTCACTGGGTGATCTGCCCGTCTGAAGATGCATTTCCGGCTGCGTCTTGTCCCCGCTGCTATAATTCATCTCCAAAGGATGACTGGTGCGGATAAAAGGAGCTCTAAAACAAACGCCTCGCCGTAAAAGGTTGAAATCTCATCTGAGCATGATGCAACAGAGCTGGAGTCAGACTGGACTCTGCAGATTATCTACCGGTGCACCGCGGTGCTGCAGGTGGGACCTCTCTCGTCACCAGAGGGAGCGGCTCAGCCGGACCGTGGTCCTGCCGGGCTCGGCAGGTCCATGATGGGATGATGACCAACTCATCATCCCAACAGAAGTTCACTTCAGTTCTGGTCACACACAATAAAGTGAACACAAACAAAGGTGTTGGCGTGCAGCGAGTCAGATTAACCCCAGGAGCCGCGTTAGGTGCTGACTGATGGTGCCTCCATCTCACAAACGGATCCCAGCGGTGGAGATGCACCGATCGATCGGCCGATAATGCCCCTATCGGTTTTGATCGCAGTTCTCAAAATAGTTCAAATCAGGCCGATCCGATGACGTTTACAACACCAAAACGTGGCCAGCGCCTGCATTCCCACACCCCAGACCCAGGTGTCCTAATCCTACAATGTATTTGAAAAGGACAACAAGCTTGCAGTTTGGGGTCTTTTACCTTCTACTGGGATTTAGGACATTGTTTGTTGGGTTTTTTTTTTGTGACATTTATGTAAAAATGTGGTAACTTTACAACTGCTCTGTGCAAAAGGACATACCCCGAGGAGGAATGTTACAAACTACGTCGTAAGGTAAAGGATTCCGTCTTGATCATCATTTCTGTTGTATAAGACATCGGGTTTAAACACGCCGTTAGCTGCTTGGATCCCGGTACGTGCTGCAGAGTCATAAATATTTCACTGATGAATGTCCGCCGGAGTTATACCAGACTATATACAGTCACATCCAACCCTAACCCTCATTAACCCTCATTAACCCTCACTAACCCTCATGCAGGACGACAGTCGTGTCAGTCGCTTCACGAGTGACATTTGGAGTTCTAGTGTGAAGAGTTGAGCTTCACTACAAGAGTTTCCCTCACACTACACTTTGACATTATAGTATATTATCGCATAAAGCATTCGCAAAGCTTTCATATACATTTTTTATTTTAAGATATAATTCCTCTTTCCACAGGAAACACAACTTGCTGAGTCTAAGTTGTTTTTAGTGTGAAATATTGCACTTTGCCTCAGCCTGCAATAAAACTGGTCAATTTGTGATACTTTCTCATGTCCTAATTTTCAGAGGTGGAAAAAGTACAAAAATATTGTACTTAAGTAAAAGTACAAATTTTCTGCTTGAAAATTACTTAAGTAAAAGTAAAAAGTACCCATTAAGAAAATGACTTAAGTAAAAGTATAAAAGTACCTCAACTTAAATATAATAAAGTACAAAAAGTACATGGGTTAAAATGTACTTAAGTACAAAAGTAAAAAGTACAAAGTACAAAGTACAAAATTCAAAGTACAAAATTATTTTCAAAAGGATTGCAAAGAAATGAAGAATCCAAGAATTTGCTTACAACTCTAAATAATGGTGATATTATTCTGACCCCTTTAGCGTTTGTTTCCATTACCCCATTTTAATTTCTCCCTTTGCTCATCACTGCTGCTGTACCCCATTGGCCCCGCTGACAGCTACACCCCCAGCCTGTAGTATGCAGTGACAACATTAAGCAACCCCAGCTGATAAAGGATGAGACTTTTGAACTTTTAAATGCCAAAACCACCTTAGAAGGGGTGGAATCAAAGAATGGTGCGCATGGACACGCGTCGGCTGCCGCTCAAGGCTGATTTATGGTTCCGCGTTACACCAACGTACCCTACGGCGAGGCTCTGCGTCGATTTAACGCGGAGCCATAATTCAGGCTTCAGTACTCGACGCGACGGCGGTTCCTCCGGGCGTCCGGCCCGCCTCTGCGGCGCAACTCTCCCGGGAGCTGCGGCTCCTTCTCGGTATATTCACGCGCCCCCCTTCCTTCCCGTCCGCCTCATGGTTCCGCGTTAAATCGACGCACACCTTACGCCGTAGGCTATGGCGTAGAGTGTGCGTCGCCGCGTACCCTACGCTGTAGCTCTGCGCCGATGTAACGCGGAACCATAAATCAGCCCCCGCTGTGCTGTTCTTTAATTTGTAGCGAGTAACAACGTGTCCAATTTTAAATGTAGCGGATTAAAAGTACGATTATTTCCTTGAAAATGTAACGAAGTAAAAGTAAAAGTACAGAAAAATGAAAGTATCAATAAAAGTACAAATTCTCAAAAATCTTACTTAAGTAAAATAACGAAGTACTTGTAGTTCGTTACTTTACACCACTGCTAGTTTTGATACTTAATAATACAATGTCAGTGTTGTAATTGAGACAACAATATTGACGAATTTATGGATGTCAGGCTGTGATTGGTGATCAGAAATATCTGGATCGGCAGATAGTGCTTTTGGTGATCGGTGATCGGCCCCCAAAACCCTGACCGGTCAGAACCAGCCGGAGCAGCACAGCGCCAGCTCACCGTAGCGTCTCCTTTATGACGGCCTTCAGGTAGGGCATCCTTCTCAGGTCGTCTGTGGTGGGCTCTCGTTTGCCGGGACACGCCGCGCTCACCTCTCCGTGCAGGCGCTCCTGCGCCCGGCCGTCCCTCGCCAAGTGGTACAAGGCCCACGACAAGGTGTTGGAGGTCTGCAAAGAGTGAAGGTTGGAGAAGAAGAGGCGGTGAGTGCATGTACAGGTCAGGCCGGGTTTACCGGCAGCGTGGCCTTCGGGGGCCTGGCCAGTCCTCCACCACAAACCCAATACCTCACATTAAACTAGTGATGCACCGAATGTTCGGTAACCGAAATTGTTCGGCCGGAAATAGCAAAAAAAACACTTTCGGTGTTCGGTGGAATAAGTGGGGAAAAAAACGAACAATTATCAACGGCATTTGTGTAGATGACGCAATCAAACGGCGAACAGCGTGGAGTGAGGGGTGTGCAGTGTTAAATGCAGCAAACATGTCAGCATGTCAGATCATTACTTGGATGTAGGGCTGTGCGATTAATCGATTTTAAATCTAAATCGGATTTATTAATCAAGACGATGATAAAAAAAGGAAAATCGGAAAATGGATTTTCCTTTTTTGCAGCTGGCTGCATTACAGACAGAGCTCGTCTAGTCATCTTTGTTTGGTCAAGAAAATTGTAAATGTTGTCACTTTACTAAACTCAAGGAGGATTTACAGTATCTTTCAATTGCACTTCATTCCCAATAGGGAAATGTGTTTGCTATTTTTCTTTAAAAATAAAGATAAAATATTTGAAACAATTTATTCCATGGTCTTTTGTAGTTTTACCAAAAAATAAATCGACATCGAAATCAAAAATCGGGTTTTCAGAGAAAAAAAAAAAAAAAAAAAAAAAAAAAAAAATCGGGATTTTATTTTTGTCCAAAATCGCCCAGCCCTACTTGGATGTGAGGGAAAAAACAGAGGACACGAGAAAGAATCCAGGCTGAGTTGGATTTGGGAAAGCCGCTTGAGAAAATTAAAAAGGATTATGAGAAAAAATACAAGTACAGTAATAAGTACAGTAAGACAAATTGTGACTGGCGGGTATTTCACTGCACATTTATTTGATTTATGCAATGGTGACAAATTGGCAAAAAAACTGAAAATCTGCGAAGAACCATTGTTCGGTATTATTCGGTATTCGGCCAAGTGTTTATTATTATTTTCGGTTTCGGCCACAAATTTTCATTTCGGTGCATCACTATATTAAACCGTCATTTATAAGAGCTTTTCTTTATTTAGTCCATATTTTTTTGTTTTTAATATGCTTTTTGCACATTTAAAAAGATGACATTTAACCTTGCAATTAAACCGTCATTTATAAGAGCTTTTCTTTATTTAGTCCATATTTTTTTGTTTTTAATATGCTTTTTGCACATTTAAAAAGATGACATTTAACCTTGCAATTAAACCGTCATTGATAAGATCTTTTCTTTATTTAGTCCATATTTTTTAGTTTTTAATATGCTTTTTGCATATTTAAAAAGATGACATTTAACTTTGCGATTAAACCGTCATTGATAAGATCTTTTCTTTATTTAGTCCATATTTTTTAGTTTTTAATATGCTTTTTGAATATTTAGAAAGATAACATTTAACCTTGCGACCCGGTCTGATCGGACTCTCTGGCTACGAGGACAGAGCGAAGGAAGATTTCCTTCAACCTGAGACCAGAGGTGATCTTTAATCCTGGTTTCCTGGCTGGAACAGTGACGCGTGACTGGTTGTACGGGGTGTAATGATTTTAACGAGGGCCCGGCCCTAGATGTTCCTGTTCAGGAGTGATCACCACGGTGAAGATGTTACAGGTCTCTCAAAGTGAGGCGGCCATCACTGAATGAGGATGTTAGAAAAACCACTTCCGGTCTAGAAAAAAACAAAAAAAAGGAACTTTGGAAATAAAACCAGACTATGGTTCACGATGCTGTTTTTAGCTGTGACAGCTGGGGTGTGTGGGTGTGTGTGTCGGAAATTACGTAAAAACCCTCCACTGCTACGATGAAGCAACCATCTATGCTGCACCAGAACTGCAATGGAAATGTCTCTCCGTGACATCATCATGAGTCCACCCAGGTCAGGCCGGTACTGAGTCTGAGCAGTTCTGGTCCAGCTGTCTGACACAGTTTCAAACATGTTTAGTCTCAAGAGCACCGAGCTGCCTGCTCTCCGTTTTAACCATTCTACAAGCAAAATAATTCACTAACACAAGTCACATTGCTAAGTCTTTATTTAAGAGTGATATTCTGTTACTTCCAGATCCAGATGCAGTTCCTCTACCGGCCACTAGGGTCTGGATCCAGACCTGCAGTTCCTCTACTGACCAAACTCCAGAGACCCGGTTCTGGCTCAGTTACTGAATACCGGTTAGTCGGGGGTCCCGGTGGGTGTCGACTGCAGCTCCAGCCGACCCGGTTTCTGTTCCAGCAGCTTGTGCTGGTGGAGACATTAGAAGTAAAGGGTGAAATATGCTTCTGCGTCAAACCAACGCCGTGCACACGCCGCAGCCGTGACGCCGTGCTGAACCCTTCTGACTTCTCCGTCTCTCCATTTGGTCGCGGTGCAGTACCCCCCGCGGCCACTAGTTAGCGATCTTTTTCTGAATGGTTTATCCGACTTTTTCCGGTCACAGTAAATCAAAGAGATAAGGACAACTATTGTGCAAAAAACAAAAACAAAAAAAATCACACATAAACGAAGAAAAGAGCCCTGGAAGTTCACTACTGATTCAAACCGGAAACCGGAAATGCTTCGCTTTCAAACGAACCAATCACAGCCCTCTCGGTCTGCGTGTGGACGGCGTCTCCTCGACGCGTAGTTACAATTTTCAGGAGGTGCACGTCAGAGACGGCGCAGGTGACGGCGTGTCCTCTGCGTCGATCCAAACCACACGCCGTAGGCACGGCGTCATTTTGACGCAGAAGCATAACTGAGCCTTAAGGATGGATGCCAGATTTGATCAGAAGAAATGAGACAATCTGAACCTGGAATGACTTCTCCGGGAGATCAGTGTGACATCACCGATGGTTTGTTCAGTTCTTTTTATCCCGTCCATTTTCTCTAAAACTGTTTCAGACCGAAGGGAAAACCGAGAGCATCTCATGTTGTTTTAAAGACTCAAACGTTTCTTTGTTGTGCATTGAGAAACGGGCCCTGAATCTGACTGATTATGACATCAGGATGACTTTACGCCTGTCGCAACCACGAGCACGCTCATCTCCAGATTTCACAAACCTCTAGCCTGAGGTGAAACAAGCCTCAACCTCACCTGGGAATGCAGCCCGACGGCTCTCTGCCAGCTCGTGCTGAGTGTGTTTTTACTGCTGAAGGTTCCCTCTGACAACAACGCAGAGATCTGAGCTTCAGGAGTCTGATTACCTACATCAATGATCTTGTAGATAAGAACATATCGCTGCACAAAAAACAGATCACTTACAAATAAAAGTTGATGGTACCGCTCTACTCTGCTCTCACAGCTCCGAACTGTGAGGCCTGAGTTCATGTGTTGTTTTTCCTGCAGTGAGGATCGAGATATACGGAGATCCGGCGTCTAAACCTATCCCAGAAACGAACCCCGTGGGTGCAGTTTGTCGTTGCCACCGGTCGTTCCTGAGAGGCAGCTAAGGGGGCCGACCGAAGCTGAAATTCAGGACAAACAAGTCAGGTCCACGCCTCGGGTTCAGTCACCGTTCATGATTCAGTTCTTCCCCCGTGTCGTCAAACCTGACTTTTAAATGTTATTTATATCAGGCAGCAAATGTCAGAATGGAACCTAAGACACTTGCAGGTGTCTAAATGTAGGACTGAGGATCAGATCTCAGCTCGTATGTACCTGCTCACGCACACAGATCTGATCTGGTCATGGGCGTGTTTTTAAAACAGGAACATGTAAATATAATTTAGTAAATAAACACCTCACTTACATCCCTTTTTATAAACTGACTTGATCCCAGCTGGTGAAATGCAGTTCCTCTACCGACCACCAGGGTCCAGATCCAGACCTGTGGACCTGTCCACTGACCTCCAATTTTCCAGCAGAAACAACACATGTCCCAATACTCCCACTACCCCTACTTTTCATCCCTACCCCTAAATTTTGCGTGTTCCCGTGAGGGTAGTGGTGTCCCAATTCCTCTTTTCACCTAGTGGTGGTGAAGAAAACTAGTGTAGTGGCTATGAATCCGTCCCTACGGATCGAGGGATTTCCAATGCACACTAGTTGATCTAGGGCCAGAAAAATTTCCCAGAATGCTTTTCGATGGCGGACATTTCTTGTTTTTTAGTGAATAAAATCAATATTTTGAGTTAGTTTCTGCATAAAAATGTGTTGTGATTACATTTCTAGCGAGAAATATATATTTTACTTTCATAATATTCACTCAGTGAATGTACATAATCACTCGTTTTCGCCGTTGTTGCAACCTCGCCGGAATAAAGGCTGATTTATGGTCCCGCGTTACACCAACACAGAGCATCGATGTTACGTGGCGACGCGCGCTGTACGCCGTACCCTACACCGTAGGCTCTGCGTCGATTTAACGCGGACCCATAAATCAGCTCCGGAGCCGGCAGGCAGAAATCCAGAAATCTTCGGAGCAAATTTCTTAACAGGCGTAGCTACAACTGTTAGATTTCATCTATTAAACCAACATTTTTCTTCCTAAATTATTTATTTCAGCCAGAGGTAATTCTCCACAGAGCTGCAGGTTTCTCCCCCCGGACGACAGCGCAGGTTGACCTGGCGATCACGTCTGTACTCCGGCTGCTGCTGCGCCCCGGTCTCATCATCGCCGAAACATTGTGTCAAATTTCTTAACAGGCGTTATTTGGATAAACTGAGCCCAGGTTGGGGATCTTAACGGTTACTTTTACGCCTGAAAAAATATTAAAACTTAATAAAGTGGCATATTAACAGCGCTACAGCTGAAATTAAAACAGCTTTTGGCTCTCAGCTTCCTGATTTTAGGGGTGGTGTTGAAAGTAGGAGTAGTGGGAGTATTGGGACAGACCCCAAGGAAGATTTCAAGTGCCCTAAAATCTGTCCATTCTTTTTTAGGGGTAGTGATAGTGAGGGAGGGCTAGTGGTAGAAAGTAGGGCTAGTGGTAGAAAGTAGGGGTGTACTGGGATTGGGCTTTACAGTCTGGAAAAGAAACAGCTTTGGTCTCCACAGTTACATCTCACGTCCATGACGACCGTACGGAGATTTTTATCTACTTCACCAGTTAAAATAACAAAAAGAGTTAATAAGGGGGTTGTGCATGTCATATAAATGTTTTTGTTGAAGCATTTTGAGAATTTGGCACCAAAAAAGCTGCTAGTTACGCTGCTCAGACCAAAAACAAAGTTAAATCCGTGTGACGGCGTGATGAAGCCTCGCTGTGCGGATGACACCTCAGCACCATCAGTGCGGATGACCTTCTCATGACCTTCTCACCGTGTCCACCCCTCCCAGCATCAGCTCCGTCACACTGATGTAGACCTCCGCTCTGCTCAGCCTGTCCGACGCCAGCAGGTAGGTCAGGTACCGTCCCGCCACCGCCTCGCCGCCGTCCACCTGAGCTTGGATCTCAGCCACCCGCCTGTCGATGAGCGTCCGCGCTGCGAGGAAAAGGCACGTTCATCAGATGAGGCAAAGCTGCTGGAGCGGTTCTCCTGCGGCGACCTACCGACGTCGTAGAGGTCCGTCCCAGGCCCGGACGAAGCGCCTCCAGAACGGCAGGATGCTGCGGCTCCAGCGGGGGAAGATGATCACGGTTTCCGAGAGCATCATCATGTCGTTGACGGCGGCGATGAAGCGCTGAGTGTCGCGAGGAATCTCCTCCTCCAGGCAGCCCAGCCTGGTCTCGAACAGGACGGAGGAGATGCCTTCAAAGCCGAACTTGTAGAGCTCGGCTGCCAGGTCCGAAACCGTGGCCCCGTCCCGACTGCGACTGCGCAGGAACTCGATGCGTCGCAGCAAATCTCCAACCACCTCCTGGATGGGGGCGGCGTAGGCCGACACCTCCTGCAGCTTCAGCATCTTTGGGTTCAGGACGCTGCGGATCCGGTGCCACTGTGGTCCTGTGCTGAAATTAGAAGACACTTTAGTCGTTAAAGGAGCTTCAGGTTCTCTGAAACTACCGTATTGGCCCGAATATAAGACAGTGTTTTTTGCATTGAAATAAGACTGAAAAAGTGGGGGTCGTCTTACATTCGGGGTCTAGACGTTATACCCATTCACAACACTAGATGGCGCCAATTATCTTTAAAGAGAATGCTGAACTTAACTCCCCAGGCCAAAGCGAACTCCTGTCACGAAGAAGAAAAATAAAAAATAGCACTAAGAAAGAAAAGAGAAGAAAATAAAAGAAGAGATAACAGAAGATGGAGAAAAGTGGGTGGAAGATCGGCAGGTTAACCGGCACCTGAGGAGAAGTTATGATGCAAACTTCAAGATGATGATTTGAATGAGGCAAAATAACAAGCTTTTTCTCTCAAATATATTGTTATAATCATTTGTTTCAGATGTACTGTAATTATTTTCTGTATGAAAATTGAATTTGGTGTTCAAAAAGTCTTTTTTCAAACTTGAGTCTTGAAAAAGAGGGGGTCGTCTTATAATCAGGGTAGTCTTATATTCCGGCCAATACGGTATTCTTAACTTTGAGTTTAGCGGGAGAAGTTGACGACTTCCGTGGAACCGGGAACTTCCAGGCCGCAGGTTCATGGTTGCGTGACAGTGACTACGTTCACACTGCAGGCCTTAATGCTCAATTCCGATTTATTCCCATATCCGATTTTTTTGTGTGGCTGTTCACATTATCTTTTAAAATATGTCCTATATCCAGAGCTGGGTAGAGGAGCCAAAAATTGTACTCAAGTAAAAGTACTGTTACTTCAGAATAATATGACTCAAGTAGAAGTAAAAAGTAGTCATCCAAATAATTACTTGAGTAAAAGTAAAAAAGTACTTGGTGAAAAAACTACTCAAGTACTGAGTAACTGTTGAGTAACGTCAGATTTTTTTTTTAACACAACCATTCAAACAGACAAAAGTACAAAATAATCATCTTCAGGCAAATTAAATCAATAAAATTAATTAAGATTAATAAAAAACAGCTTCAATTAAAATAATCTTAAAGTAAATTTAAGTACTTTAATAAATGATAAAATAAATAAAATAATAACAATAAAAAAATAAATTAAGCACAAGTATCACAAAATTTCAAGCCTTTGTACTTTTCTTTTTTAACCAGGCAGAACTAGAACAAGCCCATGAACTCATAGAAACTCTGTGTGTGTTTGAGTCTGTGTAAATGTGACAAAACATGCAAAAACAAACATTTTTCCCAAAAAAATCTCAGTGATGTCATGAGATTGACGCCTACGCGGATAAAAGGGATAAAAGAAAAGTAACAAGCTCAACCTAACCTAATGTAGCGGAGTAAGAGTAACAGTTTCTTCTTCACAAATCTACTCAAGTAAAAGTAAAAAGTATAGTGATTCAAAACTACTCCTAAAAGTAGAACATTTCCCAAAACTTACTCAAGTAAATGTAACGGAGTAAATGTAACTCGTTACTACCCAGCTCTGCCTATATCAGACTGGAGTGTGAACGCATCGCGGCCCTGAACCGACCTGCATGCGGAGAGGAACATTAACAAAGACGTCACACGCAGCCATACGTCGGTAAACATGGAGGCAACAGAAGTGAGCGTACATGGGTATATTTTGAAGTTGTTGTGTGGTGGAAGCCAACGAAACTGTGAGCAAGTGTTAATGAGGAGAAGGAGGAGAAAGAAAGCCACATTTTTAAAGGAGCTGTATGTAAGAGCAATAATAAAACGAATCATAAAATGACCCTGATATGTCAACAGACATTTAAAAATCATGTTAATTTCAAATACTTATGTCACTGACAACAGCACTCAAGCCAGGATATTCCAGTTTAAAAAGAGGAGTTGCAGCCCTCAACTGATGTTTATGTTGTCATTTTTTGTTTTGGTCTGAAGCTCCACCCTCCACCTATCTCCCAATCACCAAGTCAGTAATGTTTCTGAAGCTCCACCCTCCACCTATCTCCCAATCACCAAGTCAGTATTGTTTCTGAAGCTCCACCCTCCACCTATCTCCCAATCACCAAGTCAGTATTGTTTCTGAAGCTCCACCCTCCACCTATCTCCCAATCACCAAGTCAGTATTGTTTCTGAAGCTCCACCCTCCACCTATCTCCCAATCACCAAGTCAGTATTGTTTCTGAAGCTCCACCCTCCACCTATCTCCCAATCACCAAGTCAGTATTGTTTCTGAAGCTCCACCCTCCACCTATCTCCCAATCACCAAGTCAGTATTGTTTCTGAAGCTCCACCCTCCACCTATCTCCCAATCACCAAGTCAGTATTGTTTCTGAAGCTCCACCCTCCACCTATCTCCCAATCACCAAGTCAGTAATGTTTCGGCATCCGGGTTGCCAGCTCGGCTCTAATTATCGCAGCTCTGGTTACCGACCTCTGGTCGGGGGGAGGAGGGGGAGGGTACACGCCGCTCAACAATATTTGGAAAGTGACTGCAGTACCAGTTTTGGACATTTCTTACAGACGGCTCCTTTAATAATGGCTTTTTCTGGAGCCATTTTTCCGATCGCTTCCGAGTGACTCTTATGTGACTATTATGACAACGGTCGCTCTCAAGTGACATCAAAGTCGCATTCATTCCGACCTGGCTGTTCACACTGAGGTCGCATTGCAAAACATCAGACCTGTATCCGATTTAGAACCACATATGGAAGCGACCTGAATCTGATTTGAAAAGATCAGATTCCATGTGACTTGTGCTGTTCACACTGTCATAAACAAATCAGATCTGAGTCACATATGAGCAAAGAAAAATCAGATTTGGGTCACTTGGGAACTGCAGCGTGAACGTAGTCAGTGTGGTCTCCACTCACTCCACATGCAGGCCGTACGCCTGCCCCCGCAGGTCCCGGTACTCCTTCCAGTGAGGCAGCTCCACTCGGACCGGGTAGCGGCCCTCCTGCTGGATCACCTGAGCTATGAGCTCCGGAGACGCCACGTTGACGATGTCGAACGGTCCGAACCTGGAGCGCCAGATGGGTCCGTACAGACGCTTCTGAAAGCACTGGAAAGGGATGTCAATGGGATGAAGATCAGTGACACGTAAAAGGGAGCTGAGTTAAATTAGGGGGTGTCCTGAAAACCAGAACTACTTTCACTGATGGATGAGACGCATCTAAAAATTCTGTGTCCAGGCTACAACAGAGACCAGGTTCACTGTCCTGTGGGACTTTCAGATCCAGACTGATATGGTTGTGGACCTGAGCTGTCCACAGAGGAATGGACAAGGTTGAAGAAGTTCTACTGAATATATGAAATCGACAGCTCTACCTGAGACAGGGGCTGCAAAACATGCACTTTGGTATCCAGAACTTCCATTATGTAAAGATTACATAAGAGGCTACAGGTGCTGTTACTGTATTAGTTGTAATTACTTCTGAAAAAGTAGAGAGATGTGGTCGTCCTTGCGGAATCAGCACTAGCTGACTTTATTAAGTGCCCCTTTACTTTGCAAATATACAGGCTGTGACTTCAATAAGCTTTTTTTTTCTGTAGTCAGTGTGTGTGTGCGAGAGGATGCTCTCAGACTTTCAAAACTACAGGACTGTCTCAGAAAATTAGAATATTGTGACAAATTAGAATATTGTGACAAAGTCCTTTATTTCCTGTAATGCAAAAATGTCATACATTCTGTATTAATTACAAATCAACTGAAATATTGCAAGCCTTTTATTATTTTAATATTGCTGATCATGGCTTACAGCTTAAGAAAACTCAAATATCCTATCTCAAAAAATTTGAATATTCTGGGAATCTTAATCTGTAAGACATAATCAGCAATATTAAAATAATAAAAGGCTTGCAATATTTCAGTTGATTTGTAATGAATCCAGAATGTATGACTTTTAATTGCATTACAGAAAATTTTATTTAAGAACTTTATCACAATATTCTAATTTTCTGAGACAGTCCTGTACCTCTGTAAATGCGTATGTGGATGAATAATAATCCCAACGGGATAATAAAGTGAGGAGGGTTATTTCTGCGTCAGATCAACAGACTTAAAAAATGAAGTTCTCGTTTCCATTTAAAGAAGCAGCCGAGATCAAAAGAAACAACATTTTTTTTGTCCTCACGCATTTCCAGCCGGCGGAACCGGTGGGTGTCGGTGGATCTCCGGTACCTGCAGTAAGTGCGTCTTGTCCGCGTATCCTTTGACAAACAACCAGAACAGAGTGGTGGGCCAGCTGGGTCCCGGCAGCTCATCGATGCTCTTCAGCTTGTCTGCCGGCTCGCTGGCCGCCTGGACGCTCAGGCTCCTGCGGGGCCACGCAGCGGCCCGGGACCCGGCCCGGGGGTCCCCAACCCGGGCCGGGGCGAAGAGCCGGAGGAGACGCGGAGGCCAAGCAGCCGCCGCCCGGGAGCGCATGGTACCAGTCGACAGTGTGTTGTGTGAGAATAAAGTACCGAGCTGAGGCGAGAGTTGAGGCACAAAAGCTGTATTCTACTTCTCCCCCCTGCAGGACGTTGTGAGTACTGCAATAATAATAAGTGTTCAGGGTTTGATAGTGTTTAAAACATAGGGTTTAAAACATGCCAACTATAAAATATAATACAGCATTTTTTTAAACTTATTTTGTATTCTGTATGACATCTTGACCTTGGAACTTTCTATTGCCCGTTCTAATGGGGCCAAAGCAGAAAATGTTGAGGGTCTGTCTAAGACAATCGAGAAAGTTAGAACTATGTACATAAAATAAACGTATTTAAATGTGTTGTGACCCAATTAGCCACGGTGGTGAATGGAACCATAGATGAAACGCACCTTATGGTTTGTTTGTTGTTGCTTCGCCGATCTTCTCTCTCTCTCTCTCTTTATTGTTTTGGAATGTTGTTTTCTTTGCAGTTTATATAACATTTAATAAAGTGTGGTTTAACGTGCATGCGTGCAGTAAGAAACGTTATTCTCCTTGTGGTTCCAAACACGCTGAGCCCACACACCTGTGTATATTTAACACCTAATTGCGTGACGTGACCCATTACCAAGGTTATTGCTGCCCCCTTGTGGCTTGGTATATAAATAACAACCAAAATTAACTTCCAACCAAAAGAAACCAAAAACACCCATATTGGCTCCAACAAAATGCACATCCAATTGTTGTAAGGAATGAAAGGAGGTAGTGACCTTCTAAATTCTTCCTCATTCGGCTGCCCTGTATGTCATTGAATGAGAAAGAAAAGGTTTTTTTTTTATCCTATATTACAGATATTATTTATTTTTTCTTCTTCTTTTTCTTTTCTTTTTCTTTTCTCTTTTCTCCTATGTTTAAATACCACAGATTCTCTACCCAGCAAGGGGAGGGGCAGGGAGCAAGCCAGAGGGCTGGGGAAACAGCCAGTTATCTAAGTTACAATGCCTGCAACAATGTAAAGAAGAGTACGATTACGTTTGAATATAATTTTTGTAACTATGTATATATGATTTATGATCACAAAAACAACTTATTTTGTATTCTAAAGTATGACAAGTTTTACATATTTTAATGTTGTTGAAGTGTAAAACTAAAGTGGTACCAATATCACAGCATAACCTTAGTTTACGTCTGTGAACACCTCACAAAACCAATATGAAGTACCCAAGCAGATTAGAAGTAAACACTTTTTATTTTGTGTGACCACCTTTTACTTTGGGGACTTTGATAACCTGATGCAAAATGTCAAATTAATTCCGTCCAAAGATGCTCTGATACATTTTTATTTGTTTGAAAGTCTTTCTGTTTGAAAGAGCCAGACCCCAGAGTGAAACATTATGAAGCAGATTTAAATTATAAAGTAGATTTTGATCATTTAAAGAAAAAACATATATAACGGTATTCCTATTATTATTTTTTAAATCATGTGGAAAATCCCAAGCATCCCTCGCTGCTCCCATAGGAGTAGAGCTGCAGCCAGGTGCTGCTGTTCACCATCATTAAAGCAGCTGTGCAGACCTCTGGAAAAGCTGATGTTTTACTAGAAAAGCAGCTGTTTTAGCAGCTTGCTGTTCTGGAGCATTCAGGTTAGAGTTGGAAAGCTACTGTAGCTCCTTTCAACACATCACAGACAGGTTGATTACTGGGAACTGCATTTATTACACAGGCACGCCCCCTGCTGGCTGAATCTCACGCCTCCTTGGAAGACACGATACAAAACATGTTTGAACCATGGATGTATTATGGTTTGAACATATGGTAAAAACAAATCGCGCGAGACTATGCTTGTAAAGCGTTACACAAATTTAAAGGCAGAAATAAATCATACAATCAAAAAGGAAATAAAACAAACACAACTTGTGTTTACCTTCAACATGAATCCATATTAATCTCACAAAGGATATTAAAGAAATTATGAAATGCGAATGCTATACTTTATTTTATTATGCACTTATTTAAGTACTTCATCTCTTATGTTAACTTTTATTTATATCTTTATTTAACTTTTATTTATATCTTAAGTTTATTACAATGTTATTTTTACTATTTAATTTGTTAAGTCGAGTGCTTTCCCTCATGGGGATCTTCCAGACAGATTTCTGTCTTGGGCCCTGAACGCTTGCTGATGTGTGTGAGACCCGCACAGAGCGCAGTGATTTCTGGATTGAGATTTTATTTTTACGAAATCATGTATCATCAAATCACCAAAGTATTTTATAGCCATATTCCCTTCAAAAAGGGTATAGGTATACCTAGACTGTGTCTAGGTATACAGTCCGCCTGGTAGGCCTACTATCCACACTAAAACCTTTATAAAATCTATGTGCTTTAAACTATTCTCATGTAACTTGGTACAGTTGTAGTCAAGGAGTTGCTGAATCCAGGCAGTGGTGTCTTTATAATTATTTCCATTGCTACCATGGTGTTTTCCACTGTGCAAACAAAAAAAAATGGACGAGAATGAAAACATGTTTTTTCTTTGCTCAGGCATGTGGACATTCACAATTTTTCTGACGCTGGAAGTGTATCCTGTGAGGTTTTAGCTATCCATTCAGACCATGATTATGCATATTTTCCTTATAATTGTGTGGAGATATTGCTGATTTAATTTGGATAGACCTATTCAGGCGACATTCACCTCCAAAATCCCTAGGGGTGAACATGTTAAAGTTGTGAACTGTATTGAGCTGGTTAATCATGAACTATTTTATCTTATTCATCAGAATTACAGTTGTTATATCACTTTTCTGACACCAGATAGCAGCAACAGACAAGAGTTCAGTAAACGGCTGTCCTCTACAGCGCATGCGCTGCCGTTACTTTCAGTTACAGCCGGCTTTAAGAAAAACACCTGTCCTCTTCTTTATCTTCGTCTTTCATGGTTTTCAGGTTAGTAAAATGTAAAACAACAAATATGTATGTTTCATATTTTACATAGTATTGTGAAAAAAGTAGCTGTTGTAGACCATATTTGTGTGATTCTTGTCAGTGTTAAGAAGAAACAAAACAAAAAAAAAACGTCCACTTAAGTTTCAGTTTCTACTTGTTTGTTAGCTCGTTCACAACTGTCCTATTTCATTTTAGGCCTCTAGAAATATTCAGGTAAATGTTTAACCTCAGGTAAATGTTTAATGTTGTAAAAGGCTGTTATAAATCGCTTAGTCTACACTTAACCTGTGTCCCAATTCAGGGGCTGGGTCCATAGACATTTATACGTAGACGCCTCATCGAGTGTTCTTTCCCGCTGCTGCGATACGTCAACGGCGCCGCCATATTGGATGTGGCAAGACTGCGCTGTAAACTAATACAAGTAAATGGACTTATCTTCATAAAGCGTCTTTCTACAAAGAAATGTACGTTTTACGTCTCATTTATTCATTCACACACGCACTAATATACTTGGGAAACAGTTAGGCACCAAATATAATATATTTAATTTTCTCAGATGGCAAAAATAAGAACTTTATTGATCCCACATAGGAGTAATTCATGTTATATCAGCTATAGAGAACAAGGTAGTGCCGAAAAACAATATATATCCCCCCTCACAAAAATAAGAAAAATAGAGAAACATATTTTCTCATCAACAAAACATATTTAAAATTTTTCAAGTTACAAAATAACATATTTGAACCATTTTTCAGACAATAAAATAACATTTGAACCATTTTTCAGACAACAAAATAACATTTGAACCATTTTTCAGACAATAAAATAACTGGAATACTGAAAATATGGTTTAGCAGGTTTTTGGGGGCCTTCAGATAAAACTATTGAGTGAATGGATAGATTTGTGTATATTTATGTAGAGAAATGGGCAGCAAATTATATGTGTCTGTATGCATGTGTATTGATAGGTATATATATATATATATATGTGTGTGTGTGTGTGGGTGGTTATGTGTGTAAGTAGATATATACATAGATATAGAGCAGATACAGTATACTGTAAATAAGTATATTTATATAAATATTTATATGGGCATGTGTGTACAAATATATAGAAATGTTCAATTATGTGTATGTATGTATTATAATAATAATAATAATAGTTATTTAGCAGTGTGAGTACAGTGTGTGAGTATTTATAAATACAGGTTAAATGATCAGTGAATGGGGGTAGGATTAAATAAGTTTAAACTTCTTCCTACTCCTTTTTTGGCACATGTAATTTAAGATAGCAAGTGTTAAAGGATGAAATTCTTTGTTTTGTTTTCTTAAACTTCTCATGAAGTTTTTTTTTTTTTTACATGTACAAAAATAAAATAAATCAAATCAAATATGTTTCTCTATTTTTCTTATTTTTGTGAGGGGGGATATATATTGTTTTTCGGCACTACCTTGTTCTCTATAGCTGATATAACATGAATTACTCCTATGTGGGATCAATAAAGTCCTTATTTTTGCCATCTGAGAAAATGAAATATATTATATTTGGTGCCTAACTGTTTCCCAACTTAGTATATTAGTGCGTGTGTGAATGAATAAATGAGACGTAAAACGTACATTTCTTTGTAGAAAGGCGCTTTATGAAAATAAGTCCATTCACTTGTATTAGTTTACAGCGCAGTCTTGCCACATCCAATATGGCGGCGACGTTGACGTACGGCTCAGCGCCCGATGCGGCGTCTACGTATATATGTCTATGGCTGGGTCCTTCTGAGGACGCGGTCTTCGAAGACCGCGAAGGCCATACCGAAGGCTGGACGGACGCTAGTGAAATGAAACGGTCTAGCCTGTGGGGGATTTCCTGGTTGCGTCACCAGCTGTTCCCGCCCTTGTCCTACGTCACTAAAGAAAGTAGAAAGAAAGAAAGATAGACAGACAGCAAGATAGACAGAAAGAAAGAAAGAAAACACGATAGAAAAGAAAGAAAGAACAAAAAAAAGAAATGGAGCCAGAAGTTTTGTTTTTGTTTTTTTTTGTTTTTCATTTTGTTGGAGGAGGAAAGTATATAATATATAAGTATATGATTATAAAAGTATAATTTTCTCCGCTTCTCCCGCTTCCCGCTTCTCCGTCCGCCATTTTTAAATATTTTTCTGACTGTGCGCAATGAATCTTGGGATATGGTGGGCCGCGGAAGATACAAGCGATGGATCCTTCAAACAGCGGGAAAAGAAGGCTGCATTTGTGGGCTGCATTTGAAGGAGCCGAAATGGGACAGCATTCGGCGCGCCGCTGTGACGTAATCGGCCTTCAAATCCAGCCCTCGAAGGACGCAGCCCCTGAATTGGGACACAGCTTTAGAGTCGCCACCTTTCAGAAATAGCAAAGACCTATTATGGCATTTAATGGATATTTTAAACAGGCATTAAATGTCTTAAAAACAATAAAAAGCTTGTTTTTTCTACATAAATCAGAAATCACTACATGTAAGCTCCACGGCCGGAGACCAAGACTGAATGACCGTAACCTTCGATCCCTCAGACGGCACTGCCTTAAAAACCGATATGAGTGTGTAAAGGATATCACCAAATGGGCTCAGGAAAACTTCAAAAAACCACTGTCAGTAAATACAGTTCGTCACTACATCAGTAAGTGCGGGTTAAAACTCGCCGTTTATAGCCGTTTATGAACAACATCCAGAAACTCCACCGGTGTTCTGAGATTTCTTCCTAGCCATAATTTTTTCCTACTCGAGTTGACTGCGCATGCGTATAGCAGCAACTTCAGACTTCAGAAGGCCATAATATCCTGCTACCTGATCGCCGCGGAAGAGAAAAGGTTAGTTTCTTGTATTTTAATACTTTGTATGGACAGTATTTAATGCATATACGTTTGAGGGACAAATCAAATGCATGTCTTTATGCCTGTGTGTGAGTGAATGTGCTTTTCCAGCTGTATTAAACAGCTGGAAAAGTTATTCAGTTTTGAGCCAAAAGCAGTGATGGAAATCAACAGGTAGAGCAGGAAATTGACAGACCACCAAAGGTTAACTGCAGCATCCAGCAAGAAGGTTTGATTTATTTTATTTATTATAATTTTTTGCTACGGTAGGAAAAAACTTTAGGTAGGAAGAAATCTCAGAACACCGGGTTATCTGGGCCCGAGCTCATGTAAAATGGACTGATGCACAATGGTGTGTTTTGTGGTCTGATGAGTCCACTTTTTTTAAGGAAAGTTTATGTAACGAAGTGGTAAACATGCCCTTTCCCAACTTCTACTGAACGTGTTGCAGCCATGAAATTCTAAGTTCATTATTATTTGAAAAATAAAGTTTATGAGTTTGAGCATTAAATATGTTGTCTTTGTAGTGTATTCAATTGAATATGGGTTGAAAAGGATTGTCAAATCATTGTTTTTATTTACATTTTACATAATTTCCCAACTTCAACCGAATCCGGTTTGTACTTCATTCACAAAGCAACAGGAATGCAGCCACATCCCCCTGGATCTTTGCTGATAGAGAGGGTATCATAATAACAGCTAACTGTTATGGAAACAATTCTGTACCATAATTCAAATGAAAATGGATTTCATTTTCGGAATAGAGACGCATTTTTTTGACTCATAAACAAAATTATTAACCTAACCAAACTGCATTTTAATTTTCTTCACCATTGCTCATTCTGTGACTTAATTAAAATGATAAAATGACATTAAAAATTTGAATTTTAGATAAAATTCTCATGCAAAAAGTGTTACTCAAAACTCAATTTGAAATGCCAAATTTGAAAATCATGTCAAATGTACTAGCAGAAATACTTTTCCTTTTTTAAAGTAAAGCTGCATTTTTGACTAAGATAAAATTAATAATAAATCATCTCACTCACTCACTCACTCACTCACTCACTCACTCACTCACTCACTCACTCACTCACTCACTCACTCACTCACTCACTCACTCACTCACTCACTCACTCACTCACTCACTCACTCATCTTCTTCCGCTTGTCCATTCCCGGGTCGTGGGGGCAGCAGCCTCAGCAGGGATGCCCAGACTTCCTTCACCCCAGACACTTCCTCCAGCTCTTCCCGGGGGAGTCCGAGGCGTTCCCAGGCCAGCCGAGAGACATGGTCTCTCCAGCGTGTCCTGGGTCTTCCCCGGGTTCTCCTCCCGGTGGGACATGCCTGGAACACCTCCCTCCGGGAGGCATCCGGTACAGATGCCCAAGCCACCTCAGCTGACTCTTCTCAATGTGAAGGAGCAGCGGCTCGACTCCGAGCTCCTCCCGGGTGACCGAACTCCTCACCCTATCTCTAAGGGAGCGTCCAGCCACCCTGCGGAGGAAACTCATCTCGGTCGCTTGTATCCGCGATCTTGTCCTTTCGGTCACTACCCAAAGTTCATGACCATAGGGGAGGGTAGGTGCGTAGATTGACCGGTAAATCGAGAGCTTCGCCTTTCGACTCAGCTCCTTCTTCACCACGACGGTCCGGTACATCGACCGCATAACTGCGGACGCTGCACCGATCCGTCTGTCAATCTCACGCTCCATCGTTTCCTCACTCGTGAACAAGATCCCGAGATACTTGAACTCCTCCACCTGAGGCAGGACTTCTCCACCCACCCGGAGAAGGCATGCCACCCTTTCCCGGTGGAGAACCATGGCCTCGGATTTGGAGGTGCTGATTCTCATCCCTGCCACGTCGCACTCGGCCTCAAACCGCCCCAGAACATGCTGAAGGTCCCGGTCTGATGAAGCCAACAGCCAACAGGACAACATCATCTGCAAAAAGCAGAGATGAAATCCTGTGGTTCCCAAACCGGATCCCCTCCAGCCCCTGGCTGCGCCTAGAAATCCTGTCCATAAAAATAGGACAAAGGGCAGCCCTGCCGGAGTCCAACATGCACCGAACCAGACTCCTGCTTCGATCATACAGAGACCGGACAGCCCTTAATAGAGGGCCCCGGACTCCATACTCACTCAGCACCCCCCACAGAATGGCACGAGGGACACGGTCAAATGCCTTCTCCAGATCCACAAAACACATAAATCATCCAAATGGAATTTAAATTTTCTTCTTTACCACTGCTCATTCTGTGGTTTAATTAAAATGATAAAGAAAAGAACATTGCTTCTTTGTTTATATGCCCCCCCCCGCAAAAAGTGTAACATAATTAGGGCCCGAGCACCTTCAGTGCGAAGGCCCTATTGTATCTGTAGGAATTCTTTTTCTTTTTTCTTCTGACGAAAGGAAGGCCTTTTTGCCCCCCTAAACGTGCCCAAAAAGTCACCAAATTTTGCATGCAAGTCAGGCCTGGCGAAAAATTTGATATTTAATGGTTTACATTAATGGGCGTGGCAAAATGGCTCAACAGCGCCCCCCGGAAAACTTTGTGCCTCAAGCCCCACAATACGGTTTGACGTACATGCACGAAAATCGCTACACACCTGTATCAGTACACAACTTAAAGAAAAGTCTCTTGGCGACATGGCCGAAACCGAACAGGAAGTCAGCCATTTTGAATTAATCGTGTCACTTTGGCGCAATTTATGCCATTCCTTCGGCAGTTAATACGGCCCGAACCGTAACGTGCCCCCAAGTGTGTTATACATCAAAATGTGCGTCTCCATCCTGCGACAACACGCATTACTTTTCTCTTTCAAAAGCGTTACCGTGGCGACGCTAGACGCCAAAAAGCGCGCCCACCCTTCATCTGGTTGGTTCAGACAGAAAAAACTTTGCGCCTCAAGCCCCATAATACGGTTTGATGTACATGAACGAAAATCGGTACACACCTGTATCATGTCGCAACTTAAAGAAAAGTCTCTTGGCGCCACGGCCGAAACCGAACAGGAAGTCGGCCATTTTGAACATTCTGAATTAATCGCGTAATTTTGGAGCAATATGAGCCATTCCTTCGAGAATTAATACGGCCCGAACCGTAACGTCCACCCAGGTGTGTTATACATCAAAATGTGCGTCTCCATCCTGCAACTACACGCATTACTTTTCTCTTTCAAAAGTGTTACTGTGGCGATGCTAGACGCCAAAAAGCGCGCCCCCCTTCATCTGATTGGTCCATATTTGATAGTTCCCCAAAAGTCACCAAATTTTGCATGCAAGGCAGGCCTGGCGATAAATTTGATATTTCATGGTTTGTATTAATGGGCGTGGCAAAATGGCTCAACAGCGCCCCCCGGAAAACTTTGTGCCTCAAGCCCCACAATACGGTTTGACGTACATGCACGAAAATCGGTACACACCTGTATCATGGCACAACTTAAAGATAAGTCTCTTGGCGCCATGGCCAAAACCGAACAGGAAGTCGGCCATTTTGAATTAATTGTGTAATTTTGGCGCAATTTATGCCATTCTTTCGGCAATTAATACGGCCCGAACCGTAACGTGCACCCAGGTGTGTTATACATCAAACTGTGCGTCTTCATCTTGCGACTACGCGCATTACTTTTCCTCTTTCAAAAGTGTTACCGTGGCGACGCTAGACGCCAAAAAGCGTGCCCGCCTTCATCTGATTGGTCCATATTTGATAGTTCTCCAAAAGTCACCAAATTTTGCATGCAAGCCAGGCCTGGCGATAAATTTGATATTTCATGGTTTGCATTAATGGGCGTTGCCTAACAGCTCAACAGCGCCCCCTAGAATACTTTTCTCTGCCATAACTTTTGAAAGGTTTGACGTAATGAGTCGTGGGTGGTGTCATCGGACTCGGTATTGAGTCCTTGACCATAATTGGTGAAAATTAGCCCCGCCCCTTCTTCTGATTGGTTGTCCCTTTTTCCTGTTACAACATTTGAATGTTTTGACATAGAGAGTTGTGGGCGGTGTCATTGGACTCTGTAATGAGTCCTTGAGCTTCTTTGGCCTTAATTAGCCCCGCCCCTTCTTCTGATTGGTTGTTCCGATTTTCTGCTATAACTTTGGAATGGTTTGACATAGAGAGTCGTGGGTGGTGTCATCAGATTCTGTATGGAGTCCTCAACCTTCATTGGCCTGAATTAGCCCCGCCCCTTCTTCTGATTGGTTATCCCTTTTTTCTGCTATAACTTTTGAATGGTTTGACATAGAAAGTCGTGGCTGGTGTCATTTCTGATATGCTTATGGGGGGGCGGTGGCCGTGAGTGCGAGGGCCCGTTCATCGCTGCTTGCAGCTTTAATTATTATTATTATTATTATTTTTCTTCTGACAAAGTGATGGCCTTTTTGCCCCCCTTAACATGCCCAAAAAGTCACCAAATTTTGCACCCAAGTCAGGCCTGGCGAAAAATTTGATATTTAATGGTTTGCATTAATGGGCGTGGCAAAATGGCTCAACAGCGCCCCCTTGAAAACTTTGTGCCTCAAGCCCCACGATACGGTTTGACGTACATGCACGAAAATCGGTACACACCTGTATCATGGGACAACTTAAAGAAAAGTCTCTTGCCGTCATGCCCGAAACCGAACAGGAAGTCGGCCATTTTGAATTAATCGTGTCACTTTGGCGCAATTTATGCCATTCCTTCGGCAGTTAATTCAGCCCGAACCGTAACGTGCACCCAGGTGTATTATACATCAAAATGTGCGTCTCCCTCCTGCGACCACACGCATTACTTTTCTCTTTCAAAAGCGTTACCGTGGCGACACTAGACGCCAAAAAGCGCGCCCACCCTTCATCTGGTTGGTTCAGACAGAAAAAACTTTGCGCCTCAAGCCCCATAATACGGTTTGACGTACATGAACGAAAATTGGTACACTCCTGTATCATGTTGCAACTAAAAGAAAAGTCTCTTGGCGCCATGGCCGAAACCGAACAGGAAGTCGGCCATTTTGAACATTCTGAATTAATTGCGTAATTTTGGAGCAATATATGCCATTCTTCGAGAGTTAATTCAGCCCGAACCGTATCGTGAACCCAGATGTGTTATACATCAAAATGTGCGTCTCCATCCTGCGACTACACGCATTACTTTTCTCTTTCGAAAGTGTTACCGTGGCGACGCTAGACGCCAACATGCGCACCCCCCCTTCATCTGATTGGTCCATATTTGATAGTTCCCCAAAAGGCACCAAATTTGGCATGCAAGCCAGGCCTGGTGATAAATTTGATATTTCATGGTTTACATTAATGGGCGTGGCAAAATGGCTCAACAGCGCCCCCCGGAAAACTTTGTGCCTCAAGCCCCACAATACGGTTTGACGTACATGCACGAAAATCGCTACACACCTGTATCAGTACACAACTTAAAGAAAAGTCTCTTGGCGACATGGCCGAAACCGAACAGGAAGTCAGCCATTTTGAATTAATCGTGTCACTTTGGCGCAATTTATGCCATTCCTTCGGCAGTTAATACGGCCCGAACCGTAACGTGCCCCCAAGTGTGTTATACATCAAAATGTGCGTCTCCATCCTGCGACAACACGCATTACTTTTCTCTTTCAAAAGCGTTACCGTGGCGACGCTAGACGCCAAAAAGCGCGCCCACCCTTCATCTGGTTGGTTCAGACAGAAAAAACTTTGCGCCTCAAGCCCCATAATACGGTTTGATGTACATGAACGAAAATCGGTACACACCTGTATCATGTCGCAACTTAAAGAAAAGTCTCTTGGCGCCACGGCCGAAACCGAACAGGAAGTCGGCCATTTTGAACATTCTGAATTAATCGCGTAATTTTGGAGCAATATGAGCCATTCCTTCGAGAATTAATACGGCCCGAACCGTAACGTCCACCCAGGTGTGTTATACATCAAAATGTGCGTCTCCATCCTGCAACTACACGCATTACTTTTCTCTTTCAAAAGTGTTACTGTGGCGATGCTAGACGCCAAAAAGCGCGCCCCCCTTCATCTGATTGGTCCATATTTGATAGTTCCCCAAAAGTCACCAAATTTTGCATGCAAGGCAGGCCTGGCGATAAATTTGATATTTCATGGTTTGTATTAATGGGCGTGGCAAAATGGCTCAACAGCGCCCCCCGGAAAACTTTGTGCCTCAAGCCCCACAATACGGTTTGACGTACATGCACGAAAATCGGTACACACCTGTATCATGGCACAACTTAAAGATAAGTCTCTTGGCGCCATGGCCAAAACCGAACAGGAAGTCGGCCATTTTGAATTAATTGTGTAATTTTGGCGCAATTTATGCCATTCTTTCGGCAATTAATACGGCCCGAACCGTAACGTGCACCCAGGTGTGTTATACATCAAACTGTGCGTCTTCATCTTGCGACTACGCGCATTACTTTTCCTCTTTCAAAAGTGTTACCGTGGCGACGCTAGACGCCAAAAAGCGTGCCCGCCTTCATCTGATTGGTCCATATTTGATAGTTCTCCAAAAGTCACCAAATTTTGCATGCAAGCCAGGCCTGGCGATAAATTTGATATTTCATGGTTTGCATTAATGGGCGTTGCCTAACAGCTCAACAGCGCCCCCTAGAATACTTTTCTCTGCCATAACTTTTGAAAGGTTTGACGTAATGAGTCGTGGGTGGTGTCATCGGACTCGGTATTGAGTCCTTGACCATAATTGGTGAAAATTAGCCCCGCCCCTTCTTCTGATTGGTTGTCCCTTTTTCCTGCTACAACATTTGAATGTTTTGACATAGAGAGTTGTGGGCGGTGTCATTGGACTCTGTAATGAGTCCTTGAGCTTCTTTGGCCTTAATTAGCCCCGCCCCTTCTTCTGATTGGTTGTTCCGATTTTCTGCTATAACTTTGGAATGGTTTGACATAGAGAGTCGTGGGTGGTGTCATCAGATTCTGTATGGAGTCCTCAACCTTCATTGGCCTGAATTAGCCCCGCCCCTTCTTCTGATTGGTTATCCCTTTTTTCTGCTATAACTTTTGAATGGTTTGACATAGAAAGTCGTGGCTGGTGTCATTTCTGATATGCTTATGGGGGGGCGGTGGCCGTGAGTGCGAGGGCCCGTTCATCGCTGCTTGCAGCTTTAATTATTATTATTATTATTATTTTTCTTCTGACAAAGTGATGGCCTTTTTGCCCCCCTTAACATGCCCAAAAAGTCACCAAATTTTGCACCCAAGTCAGGCCTGGCGAAAAATTTGATATTTAATGGTTTGCATTAATGGGCGTGGCAAAATGGCTCAACAGCGCCCCCTTGAAAACTTTGTGCCTCAAGCCCCACGATACGGTTTGACGTACATGCACGAAAATCGGTACACACCTGTATCATGGGACAACTTAAAGAAAAGTCTCTTGCCGTCATGCCCGAAACCGAACAGGAAGTCGGCCATTTTGAATTAATCGTGTCACTTTGGCGCAATTTATGCCATTCCTTCGGCAGTTAATTCAGCCCGAACCGTAACGTGCACCCAGGTGTATTATACATCAAAATGTGCGTCTCCCTCCTGCGACCACACGCATTACTTTTCTCTTTCAAAAGCGTTACCGTGGCGACACTAGACGCCAAAAAGCGCACCCACCCTTCATCTGGTTGGTTCAGACAGAAAAAACTTTGCGCCTCAAGCCCCATAATACGGTTTGACGTACATGAACGAAAATTGGTACACTCCTGTATCATGTTGCAACTAAAAGAAAAGTCTCTTGGCGCCATGGCCGAAACCGAACAGGAAGTCGGCCATTTTGAACATTCTGAATTAATTGCGTAATTTTGGAGCAATATATGCCATTCTTCGAGAGTTAATTCAGCCCGAACCGTATCGTGAACCCAGATGTGTTATACATCAAAATGTGCGTCTCCATCCTGCGACTACACGCATTACTTTTCTCTTTCGAAAGTGTTACCGTGGCGACGCTAGACGCCAACATGCGCACCCCCCCTTCATCTGATTGGTCCATATTTGATAGTTCCCCAAAAGGCACCAAATTTGGCATGCAAGCCAGGCCTGGTGATAAATTTGATATTTCATGGTTTGCATTAATGGGCGTGGCAAAATGGCTCAACAGCGCCCCCCGGAAAACTTTGTGCCTCAAGCCCCACAATACGGTTTGACGTACATGAACGAAAATCGCTACACACCTGTATCATGGCACAACTTAAAGAAAAGTCTCTTAGCGCCATGGCCAAAACCGAACAGGATGTCGGCCATTTTGAATAAATTGTGTCATTTTGGCGAAATTTATGCCATTCCTTCGAGAGTTAATTCAGCCCGAACCGTATCGTGCACCCAGGTGTGTTATACATCAAAATGTGCGTCTACATCCTGCGACACCACGCATTACTTTTCTCTTTCAAAAGTGTTACCGTGGCGACGCTAGACGCCAAAAGGCGCGCCCCCCCTTCATGTGATTGGTCCATATTTGATAGTTCTCCAAAAGTCACCAAATTTTGCATGCAAGCCAGGCCTGGTGATAAATTTTATATTTCATGGTTTGCATTAATGGGCGTGGCCTAACGGCTCAACAGCGCCACCTTGAATACTTTTCTCTTCCATAACTTTTGAATGGTTTGACATAGAGAGTCGTGGGTGTTGTCATCAGATTCTGTATGGAGTCCTTGACCTTCATTGGCCTGAATTAGCCCCGCCCCTTCTTCTGATTGGTTGTCCCTTTTTTCTGCTATAAACTTTGAATGGTTTGACATAGGAAGTCGTAGGTGGTGTCAAGGGACTCTGCAATGAGTCCTTGAGCTTCTTTGGCCTGAATTAGCCCCGCCCCTTCTTCTGATTGGTTGTCCCTTTTTTATAATAAAATCGCCACGAGCCGCCAGTCGCTCTCGCGCTGACTCCCGCTTCCTGATTCAAACGTCTGCCGGCCCCGCCCCCCGACCAATCGGTGGCGAGTAGGGTGATGACGGCCCCGCCTCCCGACCAATCAGTGGCGCGGAGGCTGATGACGGCCCCGCCCCCCGACCAATCGGTGGCGAGTAGGGTGATGACGGCCCCGCCCCCCGACCAATCAGTGGCGAGTAGGGTGATGACGGCCCCGCCCCCCGACCAATCAGCTCCCTGTAATGTGGTGACGTCAGAAATATTCCCAGCTCAGCCCGGTTACAACCTTGGCAGAATGGTTACAGAAAAAGTAATAATTAGAATAGTAGGGTTTTACTAATATTTATAACTTACAAATATTTAAAAAAATTAGAAAAAACAGCTCCAGACTTACATTACTAAATATCGATATGTTGGTCTCTCCTAAGTCAGTAGGTCAAATAGGAATGAGAAGCTGAGTCTTACCTCAGCCAGAGCGTTCCCGTCTTTGGAGTCAGAGATCAGAGTTCGATTCCCGCAGTATCCAGACTTTTTTGTCAGCAATTTTTTTTTTTCTACATCAATATGTGCGTCCCTGTCCTGCAACGACGCACATTACTTTTCTCATTTAAAAGCGTTACCGCAGCAACGCTAGACACCAAAAAGTGCGCCCACCCTTCATCTGATTGGTTCAGAGGGAAAAAACTTTGAGCCTCAAGCCCCATAATACGGTTTGACGTACATGAACGAAAATCGGTACACACCTGTATCATGTCGCAACTTAAAGAAAAGTCTCTTGGCGCCATGGCCGAAATTGAACAGGAAGTCGGCCATTTTGAATTAATTGTGTAATTTTGCCGCAATTAATGCCATTCCTTCGGCAATTAATACGGCCCGAACCGTAACGTGCATCCAGGTGACTTTTACCTCAAAATGTGCGTCTCCATCTTGCGACTACGCGCATTACTTTTCTCTTTCAAAAGTGTTACCGTGGCGATGCTAGACGCCAAAAAGCGTGCCCCCTTAATCTGATTGGTCCATATTTGATAGTTCTCCAAAAGTCACCAAATTTTGCATGCAAGCCAGGCCTGGTGATAAATTTTATATTTCATGGTTTGCATTAATGGGCGTGGCCTAACGGCTCAACAGCGCCCCCTAGAATACTTTTATCTGCCATAACTTTTGAATGGTTTGACATAGGAAGTTGTGGGTGGTGTCATGGGACTCTGTAATGAGTCCTTAAGCTTCGTTGGCCTTAATTAGCCCCGCCCCTTCTTCTGATTGGTTGTCCCGATTTTCTGCTATAACATTGGAATGGTTTGACATAGAGAGTCCTGGGTGGTGTCATCAGATTCTTTATGGAGTCCTTGACCTTCATTGGCCAGAATTAGCCCCGCCTTCTTCAGATTGGTTGTCCCTTTTTTCTGCTATAACTTTTGAATGGTTTGACATAGGAAGTCGTGGGTGGTGTCTTTTCTGATTTGCTTATGGGGGGCGGTGGCCGTGAGTGCGAGGGCCCGTTCATCGCTGCTTGCAGCTTTAATTCAAATTGAGTTTGCAATCCCAAGTGATGCGCGAGAGTGCCTTTTAATATTTACAAGGCACTTCAGCTCTTTGTCATACATTTGTATAAACCCTTTGTAAACCATTGGCATGCCAGTACATTAGATCTGTAGAATCCTATTGCATATTCTAACTAAAAAAATAATAATTTAAAGTTATTGATGTTACTGAATAGGTTATTGGATAGTTTTATATGGGAACCGCATATTTGCCAGTTGCATAGTTACGTCTTTTGTGCAGTTTAGAGTCGTTTTGATGACACGTCTTGTAGCTTGTCGTCTGTGTTTCGGAGGTTGGACAGAGGCAACATTCATGCGTTTGCGTCTCTTTATTTAGGAGTTACTGACTGCAGAGGTTGGAATCTGCGTATATCTGACCTGCACATCTCACGTATTGGAGAACAGTTGGACTGGGGATTGAGACGGGCGATCACTGACGTCAGTCTCCTGCGTAACTTGGGATTGCCAACTCAATTTTAATTATGGTACAGAACATCTTCCATAAACTGGGACTGCAAAGCGGACTGGAGGCACATGCACCCTTGTTGCAGGTGTTCTTTTCTACCTTGAGGGTGCCACAAGGATCAGAAAAACAAATACAATTAAAGCTGCAAGCAGCGATGAACGGGCCCTCGCACTCATGGCCACCGCCCCCATAAGCATATCAGAAATGACACCACCCACGACTTCCTATGTCAAACCATTAAAAAGTTATAGCAGAAAAAAGGGACAACCAATCAGAAGAAGGGGCGGGGCTAATTCAGGCCAATGAAGGTCAAGGACTCTATACCGAGTCCCATGACACCAGCCACAACTCTTTATGTCAAACCATTCAAAAGTTATGGCAGAGTGGGCGCTGTTGAGCCGTTGAGCCATTAATGCAAACCATGAAATATCAAATGTATCGACAGGCCTGGCTTTTCTTTTAGTTGCGACATGATACAGGTGTGTACCGATTTCCGTTCATGTACGTCACACCGTATTATGGGGCTTGAGGCGCAAAGTTTTTTCTGTCTGAACCAACCAGATGAAGGGTGGGCCCGCTTTTTGGCGTCTAGCGTCGCCACGGTAACACTTTTGAAAGAGAAAAGTAATGCGTGGTGTCGGAAAATGGAGACGCACATTTTGATGTATAACACACTTGGGGGCACGTTACGGTTCGGGCCGTATTAACTGCCGAAGGAATGGCATAAATTAGGCCAAAGTGACACGATTAATTCAAAATGGCCGACATCCTGTTCGGTTTCGGGCATGACCCCAAGAGACTTTTCTTTAAGTTGCGCCATGATACAGGTGTGTAGCGATTTTCGTGCATGTACGTCAAACCGTATCGTGGGGCTTGAGGCACAAAGTTTTCAAGGGGGCGCTGTTGAGCCATTTTACCACACCCATTAATGCAAACCATTAAATATCACATTTTTCGCCAGGCCTGGCTTGTGTGCAAGATTTGGTGACTTTTTGGGCCGTTTATAAGAAACACACATACAGAGACAATCATGGTGGTACAGATGAGAGGATAGTAGTTAAAATCAGATCACTCAAATGAACGACGATCATACAGTACAGCTGTATCTCATGGTCCAGAATGTATGATACTATATTAATCTTTTATACCATATTATATTACATGTTGTTATATCATATTAGCGTACCCAGTAATATAGCATATTGTATTATTATATTGTATGTTGCTTCATTTTATATATTTTTGACTGTATTATATTGTAAAATTATATATCATAGCGATTGCATTATTATATAATTTAATTTATAACACTAATATACAATTCCTCACACACACACTCCTTCCAAATTTTTCTTTTTTTTCCATTATGTTTTTGTTTTAAAGTTTGTTATGTCTGTTATTCAAATATATTAATACATTCATTAATATGCTATACTGTATTTTGTATATTGTGTGTGTGTGTGTGTGTGTGTGCATGTATATATATATATATATATATATATATATATATATATATACATACATACATACATACATACATATATATATATATATATATATATGTGTGTGTGTGTATACCTGAAGTGTGACTACCTGCAGAACGTATTTTAGCATGAAAGCTTGCATAGTTAACGTACATCAAGCATCCTGTATCATAGCTACATGTATGCCGTTTGTAACAAAGCAAACCGCGTGAAAATCGGTTGAAAATTAAGCAAGTTATAGTTATTTTACTTATGCAGACACCTCCTTCCACAATAGAAGTGAACGCACTAGAGTGAAAGTGATACCGATCCAAGATGGCGGCCACGCCCGACGTTCTCAGGCAGTCAATGCGGCGCCTCGACCAAGATGGCGGCCGCGCTGAACATCAGCCCCTCCCCCCGCGGGAGCTGCGCGCGCAAACCAACCATAACATTTGTAAATACATATAATATAAACTCCTAAGTATGTGTTCATGTATATTCATAAGTATATATTTACAAATATTATGGAAGACAACACAATAAGCAGGCTATTAATTAATGACATCAATAACCATTTACCCGATTTTTGTTATCTGTGACTGTGATTGTGGGAAAGTATGACGAGGGGGGGCTTTTCACGGCAGGGGGGCTGAATCCGGCACAACACCGGCCCCCCGGAGCCCCCGGGTTCGGACCCCCGGGTTCGGACCCCCGGGTTCGGACCTCCGAGCCCGGAGTTCCTCGACGGTCCGGTCCGTATGCGGCTCCGGAGCTAAGCTAAATACTTAGCCCATGCAAAGATCATATAAATATAAATGACATAAAAAAAACCTGAACTTACCGCTGACTCCTGTCAGTTACCGGGTCCGTGCTGTGGGATCTGATCCTTTTATAAGGGTTAATGTCCATGCAAAACCTCATCTTAACTCTCCCTCACTGTTCAGCAGCCACGGCTGCTAAACACTGGCTGCAGCTGGAGCGGACTGAGCTGGTGGTGGGCGTGGTTTCAGCAGCGGAGGAGACCGAGGGGTGGTGTGCATTTTGGTGACGTAAAGAAAATGCACAAATCCAAACGGCCTCACAGAAACCACATGACACGGGGGGACTCTGTAAGGGTGGGGGCGAGCAGACCCTGCAGATTTTCATGGGATTTCATCTTTCCTGTGTTGGCAGGGTGAACGTCAGAGATGTAGTTATAACACTGCATACTTGTGAATAATTATAAACATTGAAAAACGTACTTTTATATGAAAATAACCAGAAACAGATAGCTATAACATGGTATTTATATACTGCTTTAATGAACATTATTTTTATAGCCTATAAGCTATAAATATTATACTTCTATTTTAATAAAATTAAATGTTTTTCTCTCATTTCAATTAAAACAAATAGGAATATTATCGGTTTTAATGACAATTATTGTACATCACAGCTAATTGTAAAATACATTGATTCAATTCGATTATATACAGGAATTACAGGCTATGATAATAATAGAAAAGAAAGAAAAATGACTCAAACAAAAAAAAAACCAGTGAGTGAGACAGGCAAGACAGCGACAACCAATGCAAGTGGGATGTCAACAGTGTATACATATTTCAAAACACAGACAACAACTTCTGAGCAAGTGGTTTGTTGAGCAGATATTGGAATTAATCTCAGATATTTGCATGAGGTCACTCTCACTCTCAACTAAATAAATAAATATATGTATATATATATATATAAATACAACAACACACCCCTCTCCTCTTAAAATAAATTCAAATAAACAATCAAACTTATTTCCTTATACAATTTATACAAAAAACATATATCTTTGTAAAAGAGCATAATACAAAGTCTTTCAGAATAAATGTACGTATTTTTAACGTGTGACAGCATCCTGTATCATAACTACATCTCTGCCGTTTGTAACAAACCAAACTGTGTGAAAATCGGGTAAAAAGTCTGGGAGTTATGGATGATTGCAGTCCATAGAAACTATGCACTAAGCAAATGATGCCCTGTCCAAGATGGCGGGCGCATCGATCGGCACCCTCCCCAAGATGGCGGCCGCGCTGAAGATCAGCCCCCCACCCCCCCCCCCCCCCCCCCTTCCCCCTGCGGGAGCTCAGCCCCTCCCCTCTCCTCTCTCAGGATCTGACTGAGACACAGCCTGATCACACAAAAATATTCATAAGAAATCCAGAATTACACATACTTTTATAGAAATCACATGATATTTTCTCATTATAGTAAACAACATATCTATGAAGTCGGATGTCAATTTTGACATTTTGTGACAAAGACATAGCTTTTTATGTTATTAGTTCATTTTTTTAATTTTTAGAGTGACGGAGTTCTTCAAAAACAATATGTTCCAGTGTATGATTTTTTAGTCCTGTTGTAAGCTATCTGAAACTGCCATTTAATTTTCCTTACACAAAATCTCTGATTTTTAATTAATATTTTACCAGAAATACAGAGTGACATAAAAATGCCAATTCCTTTCAAATTACGACCACGATACGCGACACGGTCAACAAGGGACCTACTGCCAATCATATGTGTCGATTGGATTAAGATTGGATGAATGAAACAGCCGTTACAGCACATAATTTGATGAAAAATGTATACCTGACCAAAAGGTGGCGCTATGGAGTTCATCCAAGATTGTCATATCCACTTGTTCAGAATGGAAGCCTGATTACATGAATTGATTTTGGGTTGATTCTGACCAATTACGTTTAAGTTACAACAACTTTTATGTTCATGGCGAGACACCAAAATTTTACTACCTCTAACGGCCACGCCCTTCGATAAGAACGTACAGTTTTCTCTGTCAGTCATCGTCAATGTCTTACCTATTATCTGACCAACTTTGAGATCATTAATCTCATCTCGCTTGGAGCACAGATGCATACTACAAGACATGACAATTCCTGGTGCCAACAGGTGGCGCTACAACCGATCCTGAATATTCCACCACATATGTCTTCAGGCTCAGTCTACAATCATACACATACGTTTTCAACCACATCAAATCATAGATTGCTGAATTACAGCCAATTGATGTTTGATGGCGAAGCTTAAAAATGACCTCAAACTTCGGTGGATCACTACGGTCACGCCCTCTGGCAGAAACTTAAAAGCTTCGCAATTTAGCGTCGGCCATGTGTCTAGATTGTACAAACCAAGTTGTGAGCCAATCGGATAAAATCTCTAGGAGGAGTTCGTTAAAGTACGAGGCCTGGAAATGACCATAATTCATGAAAAATGACATTTTCTGTTCAAAATGCCAGACTTCCTGTGTCACTTAGAGCATGGGTCCAAGAGACTTTTTTGTAGGGCTTTGTCTGATATAATAGACACATAAAGGACATTGCTGCAGGTCAAACCATATTGTGGGGCTCGTCAAAAAACATAAAATAGGTGGCGCTATAGAGCCCATTCTTGTGGACCCATGCCTGTCGCCCATAAAATACGTAATTTTACGCGACTCTGGAAGCGTGTGCAAAATTTGGTGAGTTTTCGAGCATTTTAAGGCCTCCAAAAAGGCAATTTATTTACGGCGAGAATAATAATAATAATTAAAGCTGCAAGCAGCGATGAACGGGCCCTCGCACTCACGGCCACCGCCCCCCATAAGCATATCAAAAATGATACCACCCACGACTTCCTATGTCAAACCATTCAAAAGTTATAGCAGAAAAAAGGGACAACCAATCAGAAGAAGGGGCGGGGCTAATTCAGGCCAATGAAGGTCAAGGACTCCATACAGAATCTGATGACACCACCCACGACTCTCTATGTCAAACCATTCAAAAGTTATAGCAGAAAATCGGGACAACCAATCAGAAGAAGGGGCGGGGCTAATTTTCGCCAATTATGGTCAAGGACTCAATACCGAGTCCCATGATACCACCCACGACTCTTTATGTCAAACCTTTCAAAAGTTATGGCAGAGAAAAGTATTCTAGTGGGCGCTGTTGAGCCGTTAGGCCACGCCCATTAATGCAAACCATGAAAAATCAAATTTATCGCCAAGTCTGGCTTGCCCATAGGAAAAACAACACCAACCGCCGCTGAGTTTGTGTGCAGTTTCCCATTGAAACAATATCTCACACTACTGAGGTTAGATGAAAAACATTAATTAGATGAAGTTGGTAATTAAAGGAGCATGAGGCAGGATTGAGGCAGGATTTATGAAAAAAATGTGTATACGTTTTAAGTTTTCTAGTAATAATGTCAGATGAAGCGTTCCAAACCAAAAAGAATGTTTCCTCTAGTGTATCTCTCCGTTGCCTTGAACAGGCTGTGTGCTGCAAAATGTGCTGCAATTGTGCCCGGAATTTCCCGCGCTGTCCTGCGGATGTGACGTCACATGACGCTGCATGCACGTTCTCCCCGGTTTCCCCGTTCTCCCGTGCCGGCTTCGCTGTTGGCTGCAGTACCCCCAGCGGCCGTCATGGTGAAGGGTGGCGCTAGAGAGTCTAATTTCTTAAAAGGAGCCTCAAGCTCCTTTAAAGATTACAATATTTAGATATCACTCATCACACCAGTAAACAGGAGAAACCACAATGGTCAATTCTCGCCAAATTGAGTAAATTCCAATTGTCCCTGAACGCACCAGTGGATGAAAGATGCAGTGGATGAAGAAATAATCATCAGTTTCCGAATTCCGATGGTGTATATTTTTATTTGCACCTTTTGCTATAAAAAAAAACAAAAAACAGTCAATGAAAAATGGATAGGAATAGTAAGCCAAGAGGACTTATAATATTACAAAGTTCACTCTCACTCTCAAATAAATAAATAAATATATATAAATAAATACAACAACACACCTCTCTCCCCTTCAAATAAATTCAAATGAACAATCAAACTTGTTTCTTTATACAATTAATTAATTTATACATTTATCAATATTCCATACCATGTCTTTGTAAAAGAGCATAATACAAAGTCTTTCAGCATAAAAGTACGTATTTTTAATGTGTGACAGCGTCCTGTTTCATAACTAAATCTCTGCCAGCCTCTCCCAAGATGGCCGTCGGTACCTTATCCAAGATGGCGGCCGCGCTGAACGTCAGCTCCAATGCCCCGCCCCCCTGCGGGAGATGCGCACGCATAACAAGCCACCCCCCCCCCCACCCCCCACCCCTCCCTCCGTCCCCCGCGGGAGCACCCCTCCTTTCTCCCCTCTCCTCCTTTGGCTGTCAGCCGCTGCAGGCAGTCAGTCAGAGTTAAGAATCCAGTGAATTTAACATAAATATTAATCTAAAATCAACGGTTCCACTCAGGCTTATGAAATTCACAAGATATTTTCTCATTATAGTAAACCACATATCTATGAAGTCGGATGTCAATTTTGACATTTTGTGACAAAGACATAGCTTTTTATGTTATTAGTTCATTTTTTTAATTTTTAGAGTGACGGAGTTCTCAGAAAATAATATGTTCCAGTGTATGATTTTTTAGTCCTGTTGTAAGCTATCTGAAACTGCCATTTAATTTTCCTTACACAAAATCTCTGATTTTTAATTAATATTTTACCAGAAATACAGAGTGACATAAAAATGCCAATTCCTTTCAAATTACGGCCACGATACGCGACACGGTCAACAAGGGACCTACTGCCAATCAAATGTGTCGATTGGATTAAGATTGGATGAACGAAACAGCAACTAAAGCACATAATTTGATGAAAAATGTATACCTGACCAAAAGGTGGCGCTATGGAGTTCATCCAAGATTGTCATATCCACTTGTTCAGAATGCAAGCCCGATTAAATGTATTGAATTTGGGTTCATTCTGACCAATTATGTTTAAGTTACAACAACTTTTATGTTCATGGCGAGACCCCGAAATTTGACAACCTCTGACAGCGACGCCCTTTGACACAAACTTACAGTTTTCTCTGTCACTCATCGTCAATGCCTTACCTATTATCTCACCAACTTTGAGATCAAGAAACTGATCTCGTTTGGAGCACAGATGCAAACTAGAAGACATGACAATTCCTGGTGCCAACAGGTGGCGCTACAACCGATCCTGAATATTCCACCAT